>NC_135232.1:425319407-425982407 GCF_051348905.1 Ranitomeya variabilis
GTGTCCTGCAAAAGCCACGCAGACACCAGAACTGAAATTGAAGGGAACCTGTCCCCCCTCCCCTAGGCGTTTTTACGTTATCCAGCCACCTTGTACAGCGGTAATGCTGCATGTGTGCAAGGTGGCTCATAAACGTATTCTCCTCGCACATGTGGAACTGAAAACACGTCTGAAATGTGTCCTCTGTGTGACCATTTAACCGTCCCGGTGGTGTGACTTTCCTTTGTAATGACACGCTGCAACCCCCTTGGTAGCGCTGCCCGTCTTCTGGCATCATTGTTTGGCTGGCTGCGCCTCTGCGGCCGCCCTGACCCACACAACGCCCCTCGGTGTCTTATTTATTGGGACTGCGAGGGTGTGATTGATGGGCATGATCAGTGCATCAGTTCGCCTGTCCCTCCTCTCCTTCCGCCTTCTTCGGACTGTGCGGCTTCATGGCCGTGGCATGCGATAAGGGATCAGATGACGCCGCACAGTCTGAAGCGGGTGTAAGGACCCGAGTGTGAGAGGCGAACATATGTGCTGCGCCAGGCCCTGAATCCCAGCCCCGCAGTGTTTTAACAATGTTAAGACACTGCGGGGCTGGGATTCATGGTCATCGCGAACCGCACCGGCCGACATTAAATGATGTCAGAAGATGGGCAGCGCTAACAGCGCTAGGCCAGGGGACAACACGACAGCGCAGACTCCTGTACAGCAAATAACAACGCTCAGGAGGCTGCACCCAGCACCAAGGTGGGATTCTTGACATCTGTGCTGCGTCTCATTACAAAGGGAACTCGCGCCTCCAACACAGTTTGACTGTATAAAGGGCTAAATGTTAGACGTGTTTCATTCAGCGTGTGCAAGGAGCGAAATTAAAAGAGCAACCTTTGACTTGTGCAGCACTACTGCTGCATAAGCTGTGGCTCTTCTACTTTGTAACCCCTGAGGGGGGGTTAAAGGTTACCTTTGAAATTGGTTCAATTAGGCTTCGGCCTACACTCTGCTCCCCCTGCAGAGCCCGGGCTCCAACACCACCAGTTGGGGCCCGGTACTGCTAGCTGCACAGAGAAAAACACCTCACCAATGTGTCAGTGGGGTTCAGCACCGCCAGCTGTTCCCCTGCTGTGCAGCCGGCAACGTGTCCTGCAACTGCCACGCAGGCACAACAGACCCAAAAGCTGCCGCCAGTGCAGGCTTCGGCCTACACTCTGCTCCATCTCCTCCTCCTGCTGACCCCGGGCTCTAACACCGCCAGTTGGGGCCCGGTACTGCTAGCTGCACAGAGAAAAACACCAGCCAATGTGTCAGTGGGGTTCAGCACCGCCAGCTGTTCCCCTGCTGTGCAGCCGGCATCGTGTCCTGCAAAAGCCACGCAGACACCAGAACTGAAATTGAAGGGAACCTGTCCCCCCTCCCCCAGGCGTTTTTACGTTATCCAGCCACCTTGTACAGCGGTAATGCTGCATGTGTGCAAGGTGGCTCATAAACGTATTCTCCTCGCACATGTGGAACTGAAAACACGTCTGAAATGTGTCCTCTGTGTGACCATTTAACCGTCCCGGTGGTGTGACTTTCCTTTGTAATGACACGCTGCAACCCCCTTGGTAGCGCTGCCCGTCTTCTGGCATCATTGTTTGGCTGGCTGCGCCTCTGCGGCCGCCCTGACCCACACAACGCCCCTCGGTGTCTTATTTATTGGGACTGCGAGGGTGTGATTGATGGGCATGATCAGTGCATCAGTTCGCCTGTCCCTCCTCTCCTTCCGCCTTCTTCGGACTGTGCAGCTTCATGGCCGTGGCATGCGATAAGGGATCAGATGACGCCGCACAGTCTGAAGCGGGTGTAAGGACCCGAGTGTGAGAGGCGAACATATGTGCTGCGCCAGGCCCTGAATCCCAGCCCCGCAGTGTTTTAACAATGTTAAGACACTGCGGGGCTGGGATTCATGGTCATCGTGAACCGCACCGGCCGACATTAAATGATGTCAGAAGATGGGCAGCGCTAACAGCGCTAGGCCAGGGGACAACACGACAGCGCAGACTCCTGTACAGCAAATAACAACGCTCAGGAGGCTGCACCCAGCACCAAGGTGGGATTCTTGACATCTGTGCTGCGTCTCATTACAAAGGGAACTCGCGCCTCCAACACAGTTTGACTGTATAAAGGGCTAAATGTTAGACGTGTTTCATTCAGCGTGTGCAAGGAGCGAAATTAAAAGAGCAACCTTTGACTTGTGCAGCACTACTGCTGCATAAGCTGTGGCTCTTCTACTTTGTAACCCCTGAGGGGGGGTTAAAGGTTACCTTTGAAATTGGTTCAATTAGGCTTCGGCCTACACTCTGCTCCCCCTGCAGAGCCCGGGCTCCAACACCGCCAGTTGGGGCCCGGTACTGCTAGCTGCACAGAGAAAAACACCTCGCCAATGTGTCAGTGGGGTTCAGCACCGCCAGCTGTTCCCCTGCTGTGCAGCCGGCAACGTGTCCTGCAACTGCCACGCAGGCACAACAGACCCAAAAGCTGCCGCCAGTACAGGCTTCGGCCTACACTCTGCTCCATCTCCTCCTCCTGCTGACCCCGGGCTCTAACACCGCCAGTTGGGGCCCGGTACTGCTAGCTGCACAGAGAAAAACACCAGCCAATGTGTCAGTGGGGTTCAGCACCGCCAGCTGTTCCCCTGCTGTGCAGCCGGCATCGTGTCCTGCAAAAGCCACGCAGACACTTGCTCTTGTACCTTCTGCTCCCCATCCTGGTTCCAGTACCGTCAGCTGGTTCCGGGCAGAGCCTTTGGCTTAGGTGCCTCCCTCTGGGTATCCGAGTTCCACCAACGTCAGGTGGTCCTTGGTAGTGCTTTCAGGCACGGGTACCTCCTGCTTAGTAACCGGGTTCCAGTAACGTCAGCTGGTCCTCGGTAGTTCCATTGGCTCTTGGACCTTCGGCTACCCATCCGGGTTCCAGCACTGTCAGCTGGTTCTCGGCAGTGTCTTTTGCTCTTGTACCTTCTGCTCCCCATCCTGGTTCCAGTACCGTCAGCTGGTTCTGGGCAGAGCCTTTGGCTTAGGTGCCTCCCTCTGGGTATCCGAGTTCCACCAACGTCAGGTGGTCCTTGGTAGTGCTTTCAGGCACGGGTACCTCCTGCTTAGTAACCGGGTTCCAGTAACGTCAGCTGGTCCTCGGTAGTTCCATTGGCTCTTGGACCTTCGGGTAGCCATCCGAGTTCCAGTTCCATCAGCTGGTTCTCGGCATTTTCTCAGCCTTCTTGTACCTTCTGCTACATTTCCAAGTTCAAGAGACTAAACACGATGACCCGGAAGACCACCCCTAAGATGACAACGACACCAGAGACGACAACCACCGTGATGACGACGACCCTGGAGACGATGACCCTGAAGACCACCCCGATGACGACGACCCCGGAGACGACGACCCTGAAGACCACCCCGATGACGACGACCCCGGAGACGACGACCCCGGAGACGACGACCCTGGAGACGACGACGACCTGGAAGACCGAGAAGCAGAAGAACAAGAGGCTGCAGAACAAATAGCAGAAGAACATTAAGCATAACACAAAATATCAGAGCAAAAAATATTATCTAAATTATAAGCAGAAGAAGACTAAGCAGTGTATGGGGGTGAGTCCGTTCCTCCTCGTGGTGCCCCTGGATAAAGCCTGATGCTGCAGGCCAAACTGAACACGGACAAATGTAACTGTTTTGTGACAAGCAGAACGGAAGGTGTAATCTTCAAACTTTTATAGATAACAACTACGGGAATGCCTGTCACAAATAAGAATATGATGAAGAAGTAGAATATGATGAAGATAATAGTAAAATAAAAAGAATATGAACAATGTAACCCAAAAAATAATAGGTAGAAGATGAAGAAGAAGATGAATAAGGTGAAGAAGTTGATGTCAAAGAAGCTGATGATGAGGATAATGAAGAAGAAAGCGTGGGAGAAGTAAAAAAGAAGGTGAAGGGCGTGGAAGTAGTGAAACATCAATATCTGACATAAAAAAAAAAAAAATTAACATAGTCAAATTCTTTCTAACGCCGAACGTCATAAAAAAAAAAAAAAATCCTGCTATTCTATTACATTGGGCTAAACCTCTGTGCCTTTAATATCTCCGCCACGTCCCCCAATACATCCTACATTATTCTTAGTTGTTTTCCTTCATGTAGAATGAACCTACAAGTTTATAAAGGGTTTATTTTAATTCCGATATTTTCGTCCCATTGACTTGCATTGGGATCGGGTATCGGTATCGGATTGGATCCGATATTTTGACGGTATCGGCCGATACTTTCCGATACCGATACTTTCCGATATCGAAAGGTATCGCTCAACACTAGTAATCACTATATTTATTTAATCCTTATATGTACTTATTAACCTGTGTATGTTAACACATACAAAAGTGTACACACTCACACTATTCAATCATACTATTCCTTGAATTTTGTAGTTTGCAATAAAATTGCCTTATATTGCAAGTATTAGCCTTTTTTAAAGCCGTATCTGAACCTTAGTGCTAAAAACATGTCAAATAAAATTGCCAAATTCTCCTGTAAATAATTGTGCAAAGAGGGAACCATCATACCATTAAAAAATACGAGTTCATGGGCCCATCCAGTATGTGTGTTCCAAGGCCTAATGGGGTGCATATGACTATGCAGCAGGGCTCGCCTTCCTGAGAATGTATAGCACAAAGGAGTATGGAGCACACAATTCATATTGTGAAGTGAATTTTCATGGGCCCATTGTTGTGTATCCGCTTTTTGGGCTCCCCTGGTGGTTGCTGGTGGTATTGGTGACTTGTTTGCACTTTGCTGCTTCTGTTCACCTGCTTCCATCAGCGTTAGGAGTTTCCTATTTAGCCTTGCTCTCCAGTCATTTCCTTGCCGGTCATCATTGTAACCAGAGCCTTCGGTTGCATGTTCCTGCTACTAGTCTGCTGATCAGCTAAGTGGACTTTGTCCTTTTGTTTTGTATCTTTTGTCCAGTTTGCAGTTTTTGTAATTCTCTGTAGCTGGAAGCTCTTGCGGGCTGAAATTGCCACTCCTGTGTCATGAGTTGACACAGGAGTCTTAAAGTAATTTCAGGATGGTTTTTGAAAGGGTTTTCAGTTGACCGTGAAGTCCTCTTTTGTATCTTTCTGCTATCTAGTAAGTGGACCTCTCTTTGCTAAATCTACTTTCATACTGTGTATGTCTTTTCCTCTTAATTCACCGTTATTACATGTGAGGGTTTATTTCCCTAGAGGTAAGCCAGGTCTGTTTCTTCCTCTACCAGGCGTAGTTAGTCCTCCGGCTGGCGCGTGGCATATAGGAAGCCGTAGGTATGCTCCCTGGCTACTATTAGTTTTGTGGTAGATTTAGCTCACGGTCAACTCGAGTTTCCATCACCCGAGAGCTCGTTCGTTATTTATATGTTTCTTACGTTCCCTTGCCATTGGGAACCATGACAGTATGACCGGCCCGAGTTAAAACTTATTGGCAGAAGAAAGGAGAGAAAAAAGAAGTCTGTAAAAAATTTTTTTTTTTCTTCTTTTCCCTATGCTTGCTCCATAGTTGGATCAGTTGTATTTCAGCTCTAATTACTGCCTTTGCCTTTCTCTCCTTATAATCCTTGAATGGCTCTGAGCTCACCTGTTTAAAGATGGATCCTCAGAGTTTGGCTGCAGGTTTAAATAATCTTGCTACGAAGGTTCAAAATTTACAAGATTTTGTTATGCATGCTCCTATTTCTGAACCTAAAATCCCTACACCAGAGTTTTTTTCCGGAGATAGATCTCGGTTTCTGAATTTCAAATATAATTGTAAATTGTTCCTTTCTCTCAGACCTCACTCCTCAGGAGATCCTGTCCAGCAGGTTAAGATTGTAATTTCTTTGCTGCGAGGTGACCCTCAAAATTGGGCATTTTCATTGGCACCAGGGGATCCTGTGTTGCTCAATGTGGATGCGTTTTTCCTGGCTTTAGGGTTGCTTTATGAGGAACCTAATTTGGAGATTCAAGCTGAAAAAGCTTTGATAGCCCTATCTCAAGGGCAAGATGAAGCTGAGATATACTGCCAAAAATTTCGTAAATGGTCTGTGCTTACTCAGTGGAATGAGTGCGCCTTAGCGGCAAATTTCAGAGAGGGCCTTTCTGATGCCGTTAAAGATGTTATGGTCGGGTTCCCTGCGCCTACAGGTCTGAATGAGTCCATGACATTGGCAATTCAGATTGATCGGCGTTTGCGGGAGCGCAAACCCGTGCACCATTTGGCGGTATCTTCTGAAGAGACGCCAGAGAAAATGCAATGTGACAGAATTATGTCCAGAAGCGAGCGGCAGAATTATAGGCGTAAAAATGGGTTATGCTTCTATTGTGGTGATTCTGCTCATGTTATATCGGCATGCTCTAAACGTACTAGGAAGGTTGACAAGTCTATTTCAATTGGCACTTTACAGTCCAAATTTATTTTGTCTGTAACCTTGATTTGTTCATTATCAGTTATTACCGTGGATGCCTATGTGGACTCTGGCGCCGCTCTGAGTCTTATGGACTGGTCCTTTGCCAGGCGCTGTGGGTTTGATTTAGAGCCTCTGGAAGTCCCTATACCTCTGAAGGGTATTGATTCTACACCTTTGTCCTTCTTCATCACCTTTAGGAGCCGGTTTTTTCTTTGTCTCTAAAAAGGATGGCTCTCTGAGGCCTTGTATTGATTATCGACTCCTGAATAAAATTACAGTCAAATATCAGTATCCGTTGCCTTTGTTGACTGATTTGTTTGCTCGCATAAGGGGGGCTAAGTGGTTCTCTAAGATTGATCTTCGTGGGGCATATAATTTGGTGCGAATTAAGCAGGGGGATGAGTGGAAAACCGCATTTAATACGCCTGAGGGCCATTTTGAGTATTTGGTAATGCCTTTCGGCCTTTCTAATGCACCTTCTGTCTTTCAGTCCTTAATGCATGATATTTTCCGTGAATATTTGGATAAATTTATGATAGTGTACTTGGATGATATTTTGATTTTTTCTGATGACTGGGAGTCTCATGTTCAGCAGGTCAGGAGGGTTTTTCAGGTTTTGCGGGAGAATTCTTTGTGTGTAAAGGGTTCAAAGTGTGTTTTTGAGGTTCAAAAAATTTCCTTTTTGGGGTACATTTTTTCCCCTTCTTCTATTGAGATGGACCCTGTCAAGGTTCGGGCTATTTACGACTGGACGCAGCCTACTTCTCTGAAGAGTCTCCAGAAATTCTTGGGCTTTGCTAATTTTTATCGTCGATTTATAGCTGGTTTTTCTGGCGTTGCTAAACCTCTGACGGATTTGACTAAAAAGGGTGCTGATGTTGCCAATTGGTCCCCTGCTGCCGTGGAGGCCTTTCGGGAGCTTAAGCGCCGCTTTTTGTCTGCACCTGTGTTGCGCCAGCCTGATGTTTCTCTTCCCTTTCAGGTTGAGGTTGATGCTTCCGAGATTGGAGCGGGGGCGGTTTTGTCGCAGAAAAGTTCCGACTGCTCAGTGATGAGACCTTGTGCGTTCTTTTCGCGAAAATTTTCGGCCGCCGAGCGAAACTATGATGTTGGTAATCGGGAGCTTTTGGCCATGAAGTGGGCATTTGAGGAGTGGCGTCATTGGCTTGAGGGTGCCAAACATCAGGTGGTAGTTTTGACTGATCACAAGAATTTAATTTATTTGGAGTCTGCCAGGTGCCTGAATCCTAGACAGGCACGTTGGTCGTTGTTCTTTTCCCGGTTTAATTTTGTGGTCTCGTACTTACCGGGTTCTAGGAATGTGAAGGCAGATGCTCTTTCTAGGAGTTTTGAGCCTGACTCTCCTGGGAATTCTGAACCTGCTGGTGTCCTTAAGGATGGAGTGGTTTTGTCTGCTGTCTCTCCAGATTTGCGACGTGCTTTGCAAGAATTTCAGGCGGATAGACCTGATCGTTGTCCGTCTGGTAGACTGTTTGTTCCTGACGAGTGGACCACTAGAGTCATCTCGGAAGTTCATTCTTCTACTCTGGCAGGTCATCCGGGAATTTTTGGCACCAGAGATTTGGTGGCTAGATCCTTCTGGTGGCCTTCCCTGTCTCGAGATGTGCGTGTTTTTGTGCAGTCTTGCGATGTGTGTGCTCGGGCCAAGCCTTGTTGTTCTAGGGCTAGTGGGTTGTTGTTGCCCTTGCCTATTCCGAAGAGGCCTTGGATGCACATCTCTATGGACTTTATCTCGGACCTCCCTGTTTCTCAGAAGATGTCTGTCATCTGGGTGGTGTGTGACCGTTTTTCTAAAATGGTTCATTTGGTGCCATTGCCTAAGTTGCCTTCCTCATCTGAGTTGGTCCCTCTGTTTTTTCAAAATGTGGTTCGCTTGCATGGTATTCCGGAAAACATCGTTTCTGACAGGGGTACCCAATTCGTGTCTAGATTTTGGCGGGCAGTCTGTGCCAGGTTGGGCATTGATTTGTCTTTTTCGTCTGCATTCCATCCTCAAACCAATGGCCAGACGGAACGAACTAATCAAACTTTGGAGACTTATTTGAGGTGTTTTGTGTCTGCGGATCAGGATGATTGGGTTGCCTTTCTGCCGTTGGCGGAGTTTGCTCTTAATAATCGGGCTAGTTCTGCCACTTTGGTTTCTCCTTTCTTTTGCAATTCAGGGTTTCATCCGCATTTTTCATCTGGTCAGGTTGAATCTTCGGATTGTCCTGGAGTGGATGCGGTAGTGGATCGGTTGCATCAGATTTGGGGACAAGTGGTGGATAATTTGGAATTGTCCCAGGAGAGGACTCAGCAGTTTGCTAACCGCCGTCGTCGTGTTGGCCCCCACCTTCGTGTTGGGGACTTGGTGTGGTTGTCTTCCCGTTTTGTCCCTATGAGGGTTTCTTCTCCTAAATTTAAGCCTCGGTTCATCGGTCCTTATAGGATTTTGGAGATTCTTAACCCTGTCTCCTTTCGTTTGGACCTCCCGGCATCTTTCGCTATCCATAATGTGTTCCATCGGTCACTGTTGTGGAGATATGAGGTACCGGTGGTTCCTTCTACTGAACCTCCTGCTCCTGTGCTGGTGGAGGGTGAATTGGAGTACGTGGTAGAAAAGATCTTGGACTCCCGTATTTCCAGACGGAGACTTCAATATCTGGTTAAATGGAAGGGCTATGGTCAGGAAGATAATTCTTGGGTAACTGCCTCTGATGTTCATGCCTCGGATTTGGTTCGTGCCTTTCATAGGGCTCATCCAGATCGCCCTGGCGGTTCTTGTGAGGGTTCGGTGCCCCCTCCTTAAGGGGAGGGTACTGTTGTGTATCCGCTTTTTGGGCTCCCCTGGTGGTTGCTGGTGGTATTGGTGACTTGTTTGCACTTTGCTGCTTCTGTTCACCTGCTTCCATCAGCGTTTGGGAGTTTCCTATTTAGCCTTGCTCTCCAGTCATTTCCTTGCCGGTCATCATTGTAACCAGAGCCTTCGGTTGCATGTTCCTGCTACTAGTCTGCTGATCAGCTAAGTGGACTTTGTCCTTTTGTTTTGTATCTTTTGTCCAGTTTGCAGTTTTTGTAATTCTCTGTAGCTGGAAGCTCTTGCGGGCTGAAATTGCCACTCCTGTGTCATGAGTTGACACAGGAGTCTTAAAGTAATTTCAGGATGGTTTTTGAAAGGGTTTTCAGTTGACCGTGAAGTCCTCTTTTGTATCTTTCTGCTATCTAGTAAGTGGACCTCTCTTTGCTAAATCTACTTTCATACTGTGTATGTCTTTTCCTCTTAATTCACCGTTATTACATGTGGGGGGCTGCTATCATCTTTTGGGGTATTTCCCTAGAGGTAAGCCAGGTCTGTTTCTTCCTCTACCAGGCGTAGTTAGTCCTCCGGCTGGCGCGTGGCATATAGGAAGCCGTAGGTATGCTCCCTGGCTACTATTAGTTGTGTGGTAGATTTAGCTCACGGTCAACTCGAGTTTCCATCACCCGAGAGCTCGTTCGTTATTTATATGTTTCTTACGTTCCCTTGCCATTGGGAACCATGACAGCCCATCCAGTATGTGGGTTCCAAGGCCTAATGGGGTGCATATGACTATGCATCAGGGCTCGCCTTCCTGCCAATGTATAGCACAAAGGAGTATGGAGCACAAAATGCATATTGTGACGTGGATTTTCATGAGCTTATCCAGTATGTTGCTTCCAAGGCCTAATGGGGTGCATATGACTGACTGTACAGCAGGGCTTGCCTTCCTGCCAATGTATAAAACATAGGAGTATGGAGCACACAATGCATATTGTGAAGTGGATTTTCATGGGCCCATCCTTTATGTGCGTTCCAAGGCCTAATGGGGTGCATATGACTGACTATGCAGCAGGGTCCGCCTTCCTGCCAATGTACAAAACAAATGAGTATGGAGCACACAATGCATATTGAGAAGTGGATTTTCATGGGCCCATCTACTATGTGGGTTCCAAGGCCTAATGGGGTGCATATGACTATGCAGCAGGGCTGGCCTTGCCGCCAATGTGTAAAACCAAGGAGTACAGAGTACAAAATGCATATTGTGAAGTGGATTTTCATGGGCCCATCCAGTATGTGGGTTCCAATGCCTAATGGGGTGCATATGACTATGCAGCAGGGCTGGCCTTGTTGCCAATGTGTAAAACAAAGGAGTACGGAGTACAAAGTGCATATTGTGAAGTGGATTTTCATGGGCCCATCCAGTATGTGGGTTCAAAGACTTATTGGGGTGCATATGAATTGGTAGCAGGGCAGGCCTTTAATTCAATGCAACACTTTTTCAGGAGTCCCCCCTGGACATCTTATGACAGGGGTATTGTGGTGCGTCATAATTCTTGGCAGCCAATCCACTCACAGCATAGGCTACAACAGCTTAGGAGACCCACTGTTTCATAATGGCCCTTTAAGAGGATTAATGCCGCCTGATGCACCAGTAAAAATAGGCTCTGTGACTTTAAGAGTCCCTCCTTCGTCAATGAAACAAGATGGGTCTGCTTATGTGTCACACACCACATGGCCAGCTAGGGTTGTTAAATGTTACAATTACATTTCCCAGTGAATGCATTTGTAGCGGTTGAAAGCAATGTTAAAGTTGGGAGAGGAACTTTTCGCTCTGGGGTTAAATATTTGGCCTTACAGGAAAGTCATTAACCTGCAAAGGATGTACCTTGACATATTTCCCAGCAAAACCCGTTTTGATTTCATTTTCATGTGTTTTTGTGGCACCGGGAAAAATGGAATGAATCTCGGAAAAAAAATGATTAAAGCGGTGAACTAGGAGTCAGGAATGTTTCCATGGGCGATCTCCATGAGGTTCCTGTGTCATTTGAGCAGTGTTTCCATCATTCAGACATTTTTAGACCTTAAAAGGACCCCCGGGGGGATCGCGGTAAAAATACTTGGGTCTCCCATAGACTTACATGGGCTTGTTGTTCTGGCCGAGTTCCCGAGTATTCCAATTTGCTCGATCTGAGCAAAGAGCACCCAAGCATTTTAGTGCTCGCCCATCACTAGTAAACACATTGTGCACTGCTAAGAAAGTTCTCTTTTTGAATACCTGAAAATCAGAAATAAAACTCTAAACAGTGAGACAAAAGATTTTAGAAATTCTAGAAAGTTTTTCTTGTATAGATAAGAGTGACAGATTTCACTAAAGTATGAATTCTACAGAAGCATATCCGAAGTTCCAAATTAACAGAATTCTTCATTGAATCCCGACAAGCCCACTTTTTAGACGATAGGTTCAGGGACAATGTTCATATATATGCTATGAATGTACTACAGCAAAATAGATTTTGTTATACATGAATGCTATAGAACACATATAGACAAAAAACAATATTGTACAGTTTTAGCAGACAAGCACTTTATCTATTTTGTGCATGACCAAAAGTCAATGACCTAACATGTCTTTCATAGACAAAGTCTCTCTGCTATAATGGAACACTCCCAAGAGAACCTTACATCTGCAGTATATAACAAAATTAATTTATTTAGCATATGAAATTTTGAAAGCCATTCATTCTTTACAAGTACTCCTGTCCAGGCAACTTAACAAATGCCTCTTTTAAGTCATTTCGACTGCTATTATCCAGACATTTAGAAATAACTTTAATTATTAAGCAATTCAAAATGTGTTCCCTTAAGACATATCTCAAGAGATATCTGCAGCAGCTTGTATAGCCTCACAAAAATTAGGCAAGAAGCCCAGCAGAGAGGCAAAATCAAAACCAATGCCCCTTTTGCATAAAAGCATTGAGGTCGATGTTAATTAAGTTGTGATATGATTAGATTATATTTCAGTCTCAATGCAATGTATATTATTACAATGCCCTAACAGAGCATCTGTTTAATAGTAACATTAATGGGATTCTGCACAGTCGGAGCACCTTAATGTGACCAAATAAGGCTACTTTCACACATCAGGTTTTTTGTTTCAGGCACAATCCGGCAAGTTTTGAAAAAAACGGATCTTGCATTAGCGACGGATTGCACCTGATGGGCAGACGTTTCATCCGTTTTTTTTTCCGGATCCGTCCAAATAGTCGTTTCCAGCGGATGGAGAAAACGTCCAGAGGAACGTTTTTTTGTCCGGCGAAAAAAGCGCACACTGACGGAACCTGCCAAAAACGCGTGAAACGGAGATGTGAAACAATCAATCTGGCGTGTGGATCCAGTTTTCCAAGCATTTTCCATTGAAATCATGCATATTTTCCATTCTCTCTCTCTCTCTCTCTTTTTCCAGAAAGTCACTGTAAACTCCATGTTAAATATAAAAACCGGATCCGCCAGAAAAACGGATCCGTTGCATCAGTTTTTTCACTATTTGCAACAGATCCGTTTTTTACAACATTAGCCGTATTGTGCCTGAAACAAAAAACCTGATGTGTGAAATAATAATATATATGTATATATATATATATATATATATATATATATATATATATATATACCGTATTTTTCGCTTTGTAAGACGCTCCGGATTATAAGACGCACCACAAATTTTGAGGAGAAAAATAGGAAAAAACTTTTTTTAATAAATTGAGGGGGCTTCTTATAATCCATGCGTCTTATTGCTTACCAGGGGTTGTGGCTGCGGTGGATCAGGGTCCCAGGGTCGTTGCTGGAGGCAGGAGTGGAGCATTGCTGCAGGCTGGGATGATGGGGTCTGCAGGGGGGCTTCGGTGCTGCATGGGGGCTGCTGTGCTGCAGGCTGGGATGAGGGGTGCTGCAGGGGGCTCTGGTGCTGCAGGGGGCTCTGGTGCTGCAGGGGGCTCTGGTGCTGCAGGGCTGTGGCAACATTTTGTGAAAGACCAGAGCCCCCAGCAGTTCGTCCATGCGTTCCTGTATGACTGACTCCGGGAAAATGGCCGCCGGAATCTCGAGAGATGAGATCTCAGTGCTGAAATCTCATCTCCCGAGATTCCGGCGGCCATTTTCCAGGAGTTAGTCATACTAGAACGCATGGACGAACTGCCGGGGGGCTCTGGTCTTTCACAAAATGTCGCCAGAGCCCCCCGCAGCACCGGAGCCTCCAGCATCACCCGGGGCAGCAGCGGACAACCCCGGCAGTGGCGGCGGGTGACAGCGGCGGCGGGCGACAGCGGCGGCGGGCGGTAGCAGCGGCGGACACCCCCTCATCCCAGCCTGTAATGGTAAGCGGTATATCCGCTTTGTTAGACGCACCCACATTTCCCCCCCAAATTTGGGGGAAATAAAGTGCGTCTTACAAAGCGTAAAATACGGTATATATATATATATATATATATATATATATAATATAGTGCCCACCTACTTATTTTTCATCTATCACCACTCTTATTTGCCTGATTGATAGCTCTAGCTTTAATGGAGCAGGAGAAGTGGAGATCAAAAGAAAAGTCATAGTTGGGAAGGTGCACTGAACTGTCCACTCCATGGGTGCATAGAGCAACTGTGCTTAGCTTAAACATAATTTTGTGTATGCATGACACAAACACAGTATTATGTTTATTGAGGGTCAAAATACTCTAGAGATAAGACTTGTTAAGATATTGAAGTCTCAAATTAAACATGAGCCATATCAATTAAAAATAATATGAAATAAATAGACACATAGATAGATAATGGTTTTATTGTGCTATAAAAGGCACAAAAACACAACATTTTGGTTCATTTCCTTTTCTATGGACTATGAAACAGGCATAACTACCATACAAGAATTATAATAACAGTACCTGTAATACCTACAGAAACTGACTGAAAGAGTCTAATTTGCAAGGATGCTTGTCAATTATCTCTGATTCATATTGATAATTATGTATGTGTACCGGCAGATTTTTGTGACATCACATATAACACATGAAATCACAGTGAGTTGAATCACTTTGCAGAAAATCTATCACATCCTAGTGTTAAGTTAGCTGTCACATCTGTTTTTTTCTCCTAAACCAGATGTCCTCTATTATTTCATATTGATCACAGCAAATGATTTCTTAAATTAAGTAAAATGTAATATTAAAAATATTGATATCCTACTATATAATTGTCTAAGGAGTACTTCCGTCTGTTTGTCTGTTTGTCTGTCGCGGAAATCCCATGTCGCTGATTGGTCGCAGCCGGCTCGCGAGACCGCTAAGTCATCTGGGTAATTTCACAATGCATCACTGGAAACGGAAGCTGGTGGCAGCATCGCGTGCATCGTTGGATGGCGGAAGGTGAGAATAGCACAAATTATTATTTATTTTGTATTATTTTTGAAGGGTGAGTATATAACAATTTTTTATTTTCATTTTTTTTAACAGGGATATGGTGCCCACATGCTATATACTATGTGGGCTGTGTTATATACTGCATGGCTGCTATATACTATGTGGCAGTGTTATATACTGCGTGGCTGCTATATACTACGTGGGCAGTGTTATATACTGCGTGGGCTGTGTTATATACTGCGTGGGCTGTGCTATATATTACGTGGGCTGTACTATATATTACATGGGCTGTGTTATATACTACATAGCTGCTATATACTACGTGGCTGCTATATACTACGTGGCTGCTATATACTATGTGGCTGCTGTATACTACGTGGCTGTGCTATATACTACGTGGCTGTCTGTGTAACATAGGCTGTGCTATATACTATGTGGCTGCTATATACTATGTGGCTGCTATATACTATGCAGCTGTGCTATATACTACGTGGCTGTGCTATATACCATGTGGCTGTCTGTGTTATATACTACGTGGCTGTGTTATATACTACATGGCTGTACTATATACTACGTGGCTGTGCTAAGCGCAACGTACATACATACATACATATTCTAGAATACCCGATGCATTAGAATCGGGCCACCATCTAGTATTTAGTAAATTGCTAAGTTATAAATGAAGTGGGACAGCCAATCATCTTATTGTCATTTCTCCAGCTGCATTAACGCTTTTATTATCCAAGATTTCCAGTCATTCAAATATATTGATGCTTTATGATAGCCATTGTCCATTAGCAAAAAAAAAAAAAGTTTTAAAAATTGGTTGCACCACCTTTTATCAGAAATAGCAGCAACTAAGCACTTATTTTAATCATATATTGAACTTACCATGTGTATAATTGCTTCCCTGATTACATTATTTCTAGCAGTTATTAAAATGTAAAACTGTTCTGAGTTTTAATAGAAATCACTTTTATCTGTTTTTTTTTTTCATATGATACAGAAGTGTCTAAATATACTTTAGCACAGCATGGTATTCCACAGTAAATTAAAACCTTTATGGAGTTGCTGCATAGCATAGTATTATCTTTTAGAGATTCTGCTTTTTGCCTGGTAGGTGGGCTGCCAGACATCATAGCAAATCTAAGAAATGATAAAGTGTGAGAAATTTTCTGGGCAGATTTGCACAATTATTCTTGTGTGCTGTGTTTTTTCTGTGGACCAATTTTTTTATATTTTTTTGCTTTCTATGAGATGTATTTTCTTTTGCACTTTCTTTTTTTTCTGCGTGGTTGGGCGGACTTTCCTATAATGCCTTTAAGTTATCACACCAAGAAGAGTCTAGATCAGTCCATCCGAGTGGACTATGACAGCCAATATAAAATATGATGGCTGACCAAGCAGAGCCATTTTAGAATTTTCTGGTGTAGGAATAGGAGATCAGAGCACACAGCTCATTCCACATAAATATAGAAAATGGTCTAATATGATTGTGGTGTACTACTGTAATGCTGAAACACATATTGAAAATGTTAGTGTAAGTATCAGCCTGGGAATAATATTCCAAAGATTTAAGTGATATAGCTGTAACTTCTGTACCGATTTTGACATTGGCCGCTGCGGGGCACCACACCTTTGTTGCAGGTGATGCTTGACAGCATCAGTCCCATTTTGTTCCTACAACATCTAGTTCAATAAGATTAGAGAACTATTGGGTTAATTCTCTAGATGTTATTGCTTCTTTCTGAGACTCCTGAGTGGGGTTGACAGCCAGAGGCTTAGCTAGAGTTTTGGTTCAGGGGGGCGAAGCTTCTGAGTGGGCCCCTAACCAGGTAACCTTGATAACAACTCGGTGACACACCTTAATAGTGGAGGAAAATCTCAGCAGATGACCAGTGTTGAAAATAATATCAATAGAAGAATGCGGGGGCCAAAGGCCCAGTCAGCCCACCAACAGACCACAGGATCACGTGAACCCGTCCTGACCCAGACGTAGCAACAGCTGAAGACAAAAGAAATGTGAAGATTGTTCCAGCTCCTTTCCGATTAAAAATCCTTTATTGATTCATATCCTTAAAAATCATCCCTGCACAGAAGGGAATGTGAACAGCGACAAAAACCTGCTAATAGCTACGAGTTTCAATCTAAAAGATCTTCATCATGGCTATCTACACACACATTCAGAGGAAGTATATATACAATGCTTTAGCAAATCACAGTAAAGACTTCAGATCACATGATCTGATCGCAGGTCCTGCAAGCACAAATGCAGAAAAAGTATATATACAATGCTTTTAGCAAATCACAGTGAAAACTACAGATCACATGATCTTATCAAAGGTCCTTTACAAAACAATTTACAAGCAATTTACAAACTAGATTGCCTTTGGGACTTAACAAAAGGAACAAAATTATGTACCATTACTGATAAAATGTTAATTTTAATCTATTTTTTTCTTTTTATTGATATTATATGGTTTTTGTATGTTTGCAGGACCTTTGATAAGATCATGTGATCTGTAGTTTTCACTGTGATTTGCTAAAAGCATTGTATATATACTTTTTCTGCATTTGTGCTTGCAGGACCTGCGATCAGATCATGTGATCTGAAGTCTTCACTGTGATTTGCTAAAGCATTGTATATATACTTCCTCTGAATGTGTGCGTAGATAGCCATGATGAAGATCTTTTAGATCGAAACTCGTAGCTATTAGCAGGTTTTTGTCGCTGTTCACATTCCCTTCTGTGCAGGGATGATTTTTAAGGATATGGATCAATAAAGGATTTTTAATTGGAAAGGAGCTGGAACAATCTTCACATTTCTTATGTCTTCAGCTGTTGCTACATCTGGATCAGGATGGGTTCACGTGCTCCTGTGGTCTGTTGGTGAGCTGACTGGGCCTTTGGCCCCTGCATTTTTCTATTGATATTTTGTTCAATTCTGACCAAGTCGTTGTCTCCCAACACTTCTTTCCTGCACTCTAATTGTTTATGAATGTGAACAACGCACTGCAATTTTGTTCCATTGTTTGTTCAGTATGTTACAATCTATGGACAGATCGCTCAAAGCAGCCCAGGTGTTATGGACTGGTAATTTAGGAGCGACATGCGACTAGCTCTGGGCAGGTGGTAACTATACAGACCGCAGTCCCTGATCTTAACACAACACTAGCAGTAGCCGTGGAATGTTCCTGTCACTCCCTGGACATCTCGTCACAGCCGGAGAACTAGCTACCCCTAAAGGTAGAAACAGGAAAGCTATCTTGCCTCAGAGAAAATCCCCAAAGGATAGGACAGCCCCCACAAATATTGGCTGTGAGAGGAGAAGGAAATGACATACGTAGTATGAAACAAGATTTAGCAAAGGAGGCCAATTCTAGCTAGATAGACAGTAAGGAAAGAAACACTGTGCGGTCAGTAATAAAAACTAGAAAAAGTCCACCGCAGAGATATGCAAAAATCTCCACACCTGACTAAAGGTGTGGAGGGCAAAATCTGCAGCCCAGAGCTTCCAGCTTAGCTAAATAGATACATACTGATAAGCTGGACAAATGAACAAAACATAAATGTGCTGAACAATAAGTCCACAACAAGTGGACTGCAAAAGGACAAGCAAGGACTTAACTTTGCTGAACAGGTCAGAGTGTCAGGGAAATCCAAGAGCCGTGCCTCCAGGCAAGAACAAGTGGCAACTGGCATTGATTGAGGGATAAAGCCAGACTAAAATAGCCAAGCAAAAAGAAGATCAGTGGAAGCAGCTGCTGATACTAAATCCAAGAAGCAGCTATACCACTCAAAACCACAGGAGGGAGCCCAAGAGCAGAATTCACAAAAGTGCTACTTACAAACACCGGAGGGAGCCCAAGAGCGGAATTCACAGCACCCAGGTGTTTGGCTGTGCCAGTGTTATGACCCCAATGGCAGAGGGTCTCAGAAATAAATACCAAGTCTGCAAACACAAAAAACCAGCTCATAGGGCAGTGGTAACTGGGCTGACCGTATATCTAATCCTAGCACCACAAATAGCAGCAGCCGGGGAACGTGCCTACGTTGGTTCTAGACATAACAATTTTAACTTGCTGAGCTGAGTCTCCAGACGAACGGGGTCTCAGAGATAGAAACAATTTACAATTATTCCTGAAATTCCTAAACTTAAATCGGTCTCCAGAGAACAGTTCAGGAATAGGTATTTTAGGTTCAGACATAGGACTACTGGTAACAAAATCTTGTATGCCCTGCACACGAGCAGCAAGCTGGTCCACACTTGTAATCAAGGTCTGGACATTCATGTCTGCAGCAAGCATAAGCCACTCAGAGGTAAAGGGGAGGAAGAAAGAGAGGAAAAAAAAAAAAAAACCTCAGAATTTCCTTTCTTATTATCCCACTTCTGCAATGCATTAAACATTCAACTTTGGCCTGGCATACTGTTATGACCCCAATGGCAGAGGGTCTCAGAAATAAATACCAAGTCTGCAAACACAAAAAACCAGCTCATAGGGCAGTGGTAACTGGGCTGACCATATATCTAATCCTAGCACCACAAATAGCAGCAGCCGGGGAACGTGCCTACATTTGTTCTAGATGTCTCGCGCCAGCCGGAGAACTAACTAACCCTAGAAGGGAAAAGATAGACCTTTCTTGCCTCCAGAGAAAAGACCCCAAAAGTTGGATACAAGCCCCCAACAAATAATAACGGTGAGGTAAGAAGAAAAGACAAACGTAAGAATGAACTAGGTATTTAGCAAAGAGAGGCCCACTGACTAATAGCAGAATATAGTAAGATGACTTATACGGTCAGCAAAAACCCTATCAAAAATATCCACGCTAGATATTCAAGAACCCCCGAACCGTCTAACGGCCCGGGGGAGAACACCAGCCCCCTAGAGCTTCCAGCAAGATCAGAAATCACATTTAGTACAAGCTGGACAAAAAATAAGAGCAATGCAAATAACCAAAAGACAAGGAAGCAGGACTTAGCTTAATTTTGCAAGAACCAAGACCAGCAGACAGGAGCAAGCAGAAAGGACTTATTACAATGATGCCAGGCACCAGACTAAGAATTCAGGAAGTTCATATAGCAACACCCCTGGACTAACGACCCAGGTGGTGCCAAACTGAGGAAAGACAATCCCAGAGTCATATCACTAGTGACCACAAGAGGGAGCCAAAAAAGTCTAATTCACAACATGCCAGCACCAGTGTTAATGTTGACACTAATTTGGTAACCTTACTGGTTGAAGCCGAAAGACTGGCTAAAACAGAATTGAGATTATGGTGGAATTACACTACATTACAGAATTACTTGGTGAAGGAGATGATTCCTAGGGGTCTCAGAATTAAAAAAATACCCACAGTCATATATAATGATGAATTTCAAAAAGAGTGGAATTTGATCTTAACAAATTGTTCTCTGAACTTAATGAGATTGTTGATTAAATATGACGAGTCTAAAATTGCTGAAGTGGAAAAAAATATAGTGGAAAATAACATCAGTCTTGATGAATTTAAACTTTTTGAAACCTCGCTTTCAAAATTGAAAGAAAATGTCGCTGCACTTGAAATAGACATCATGGATCGCAAAAAAAGAAAATTTGAAAGAGACACAAAAGACTATGCCACTGATAAAGTATATGACTGGGGTCTCTGGAATAAACCCTATAGATCGCCAAGACCAATTCTTAAAAATAAATCAGCTCGCAATAAATCAACAAACAGAGCACAGGTCAGCTTTTTGTCCTCAGACCCAGATTCTTCGGATAATTATGCCAGCTCATTGGATGTCTCCGTAGAAAGTAATACTAATGAGAATAGAAAGAGTCATTTCTCAAAAAACGCAAGAGAAGAGGTGGGAGGAAACATAAAAAATCAACCATACATGGCTACATGCCAAAGGAAGAAGATACATCAGTAACTAAAGAATTTAGTGTGGTAAACCTCTCCTCGCAGTCATTGACACCAGATCAATTAAATATACTTGCGTTAGGATTGAATTTTGTGCCTGATACAAATTTTAATTTATTCATGACAATCTTGGACATTAACAAGTTTATTCGGAATTTGACTGTAAAAAAACATTTTTTGAAAGAAGGAAATGAAATGTGTACGGATGAAATCAATGTAATCATCAATGAATATGAAGAGCTGGACTTCAGGGACCAAGTAGCACTTGTATGCCTACATGATTTATCCATGGAACGGGAAGGGAGTGGAGATAAAATAAATTAATCTAAAACCTTCAGATTAAAAAATCCTTATTTTTACCCTATACAAACTAGGGTTGACAGTATGGACAGGTTTCAGGAGCTTATAGAAAAAGATTTGTTGAAATTAAAGGATGAACTAAGTTCCAAACCTGAAAAAAGTAAAAATCACAATCTTACAATGAAACAAAGAAAGGCTTTACGTGAATTAAAAGAGATGAAAAATATTGTTTTTAAGAAAAGTTATAAAGGAGGCATGATAGTTGTCATGAATGCAGATGATTATAGAGATAAAATACAAGAAATGCTAGTGGATACAGAGACTTATGAAAAGTTAATAAAAAATCCTACTAAGGAATATAATGACGAAATAAGAAAAATAATTGAAGAAGGTCTCAATCTGGGAGTATTATCGAAGAAACAAGCCGACTATCTTTTTGTCTCTTCTCCTGTATTACCCATATTGTATGGTTTACCGAAGGTGCACAAAGAGGGACCATTGACCATGAGACCCATAGTCTCTGGTATGGGCTCTATGAGGGAACATATGTGCGAATGGGTAGATTCGCTTTTGCAACCCATTGTAATTAGATCTCCAGGTTATATTAAAGATTCCCGTGAGGTTCTTAGAATTTTTTCCAAAAAAATTTGGCATGACAGTTTTTCTTGGTTATGCTGTGATGTTATCTCCCTTTATACTTGCATCCCCTCATGACTTAGCCATGAGGGCGTTACAGTTCCATCTTACTAATTCAAATTTATATTCACATGATTTAATTGAATTTGCGTTACAAGTTACTTTTTTTCTCTTAAAACATAATATTTTTTCATTTGATAATGCTATTTTTGCATAGAAGACTGGAGTGCCCATGGGAGCGAGATACTCCCGGTCCCTTGCTAATTTAACTATGTCTTTCTGGGAGAAAGAATACATCTATTCGGTGGACAATCCCCATTTGGCAGATCTCGTGTGGTATGGCAGATACATCGACGACCTACTCATTATTTGGGGCGGCGATGTATCTGCCATACCTAGGTTTGTTGATTATATCAACACTAACGAGCTTGGTATTAGATTTACTCATAGATGCGACAAAAATCAGATATCATTTTTGGATTTTGAACTGAGTGGGATTGGTGGGGAAATAATTAATAGTAGAACATTTATTAAACCAAATAGCGGCAACACAGTGCTGCACGCTAAAAGTAGCCATCCCACGCATACAATAAAATCTATACCAATCGGGGAATTTACAAGACTTAAAAGAAACTGTTTCAAGGAAGAGGATAGGATTAAAGAATTTGATGCCCTTGAAAATAAATTAATAAAACGTAAATACCCCAAGTGGTGCCTTGATAGGGCTCGCAAAATAGTGGATAAAAAGGAGAGGGCTGATTTGTTAATGCAGAAAAATAAGAACAAAACTAATATAGACAAAAGAAAAGAAAAACCATTTGTGTGCCTTCAATTAAGCCCCCAATTTTCAGACATTAAGTCTATTATTTATGAGCGCTTGCCTGTATTATAGATGAGGAAACTGCTAAAATTTTAAGCAAGGGAATTAATATTGTTTCACGTAGAGCCCCCACAAATTGGTAATATAATTCCACCAGGATTGTTTCTATCGAGACCTAGATCCCAAACTTGGCTGGATTGCAAGGGATTTTATAAGTGCGGCACTACGTCTTGCACCACTTGCGCTCACAGCTTGACTGGCAAAATTTTTACCAATCACAATAATACAAAGGAATTTAACATAAAAGAATTTATCAACTGTCATTCAGAGAATGTAGTATATAAAATTGGGTGTAGGGAATGTAAGGTTGCATATATTGGGTGCACAACTAGGAAATTAAAAACAAGGATATCGGAACACCTGAGAGATATTACAAATTTTAATGCCAGTAATAGAAAAATATCTATGGTTTCAAAACATTTTGCAACGCACCATGAAGGTAATATTTCCGCTATGTTCATTCAGGGGATTGAGCTATTAAAGAAGTCTGTCCGTGGAGGAGATATTAAGAGACGCCTCCTCACAAGGGAGGCGTACTGGATATATAATTTACAAACTAGATTGCCTTTGGGACTTAACAAAAGGAACAAAATTATGTACCATTACTGTTAAAATGTTAATTTTAATCTATTTTTTCTTTTTATTGTTATTATACGGTTTTTGTATGTTAGCAGGACCTTTGATAAGATCATGTGATCTGTAGTTTTCACTGTGATTTGCTAAAAGCATTGTATATATACTTTTTCTGCATTTGTGCTTGCAGGACCTGCGATCAGATCATGTGATCTGAAGTCTTCACTGTGATTTGCTAAAGCATTATATATATATACTTCCTCTGAATGTGTGTGTGTAGATAGCCATGATGAAGATCTTTTAGATCGAAACTCGTAGCTATTAGCAGGTTTTTGTCGCTGTTCACATTCCCTTCTGTGCAGGGATGATTTTTAAGGATATGGATCAATAAAGGATTTTTAATAGGAAAGGAGCTGGAACAATCTTCACATTTCTTATGTCTTCAGCTGTTGAAAATAATCTCTATAAAGACCAACATGGATATTGCCGCCATATGGTCAGTGGTAGATATCAGTTCTACATAACATATAAGAGATTATAGCAGTTACAGAAAATGACTTACCGCTGACATTCTTTCTGATGGAATCATTAATTTTTCCCATCTTTACCATCTGGCCCAGACCGACATGACAACTTCTTCTAGGCATGACTCAACTGCAGAGAATACAACAAAGACATATTTCACTTCTCATATTCCAGCCCCATCACCATCTATTCCCAACCTGCACAAACTCCTCATCCTGCTGTTACCCCAAATACTGAGAGGCTGCTGCCATATGTGTCCCTATTACTGTATCTGCTGTGTGGCTCTCTGTGCCCTCTAAATTCTAAAGCAGCCCTCCATAATATTGTAATGCAGGGTGCAAGTGTCCTAGAAAACAGTGCACATATTTTACCCCCTAGAAAGTAATAATGCCCTCTGTGTGCCCCTTTGAATGTCACAGTAACTAGTGTTGAGCATTCCGATACCGCAAGTATCGGGTATCGGCCGATATTTGCGCTATCGGAATTCCGATACCGAGATCTGATACTTTTGTGATATCGGGAATCGGTATCGGGATCGATATTAATGTGTAAAATAAAGAATAAAAATAAAAAATATTGATATACTCACCTCTCCGACACAGCCTGGACCTTACCGATGTAACCGGCAGCTTCCGTTCCTAAGAATGAGCGCTTGAAAGACCTTAGATGACGTCGCGGCTTGTGATTGGTCGCGTGAGCGGTCACGCGTCGGAGAGGTGAGTATATCAATATTTTTTATTTTTATTCTTTATTTTACACATTAATATGGATCCCAGGGCCTGAAGGAGAGTTTCCTCTCCTTCAGACCCTGGGAACCATACAGGATACCTTCTGATACTTGGTGTCCCATTGACTTGTATTGGTATCGGGTATCGGTATCGGCGATATCCGATACTTTTCAGGTATCGGCCGATACTATCCGATACCGATACTTTCAAGTATCGGACGGTATCGCTCAACTCTAACAGTAACCTGAGTTCCCCTATAACAATAATTGCCCACTTTACATTTAATAATGTCACGAGTCTCCCCCCTGTACAGCTCCCCTATACACAGTATGATGCTCTCTTATGCACAGTATAATGCCCCATCACTGTATAGTACCAGCCACACAGTATACTGACACCTTAGTAGCCCCTAAACTGTTTGATGGCTCCAACACTGTAAGATAACCTCCTCAGTGTAATCTCCACACTGTATGATGGCCCCTTAGATAGCCTTCATATAGTATAATGCACCAAATAGTCCTCAATATGGTATTATGCACTCCCCATAGGCCTCCACGTAGTATAATACACCAGATAGTCCTCAATATAGCTTAATGCACTCCCCATAGACCTTCATATAGTATAATGCACTTCCCATAGGCAAACTCTATATTGTATAATGCACCCTCATAGGCAGACTCTATAACATAAGGCAGCCCCAATACGCAAACTCTATACCATAAGGCAGCCCCAATACGCAAACTCTATACCATAAGGTAGCCCCCATAGGCAGACTCTGTAGCATAAGGCAGCCCCCATAGGCAGACTCTATAGCATAAGGGAGCCCCCATAGGCAGACTCTATAGCACAAGGCAGCACCCATTGGCAGACTCTGTAGTATAAGGAAGCCCCCCTAAGGCAGACTCTGTAGTATAAGGTAGGCCCCATAGGCAGACTCTGTAGTATAAGGCAGCACCCCATAGGCAGACTATGTAGTATAAGGCAACCCTCCATAGGCAGACTCTGTAGTATAACGAAGCCCTATAGGCAGACTCTGTAATAAGGCAGCCCCCATAGGCAGACTCTGTAATAAGGCAGCCCCCATAGGCAGATTCTGTAATAAGGCTGCCAACTATAGGCAGACTCTGTTGCATAAGGCAGACCCCTCAATAGGCAGACTCTATAGCATAAGGCAGCCCCCATAGGCAGACTCTGTAGTATAAGGCAGACCCCCCATAGGCAGACTCTGTAATAAGACAGCCCCCCATAGGCAGACTCTGTAATAAGGCAGCCCCCCATAGGCAGACTCTGCAATGAGACAGCCTCCCATAGGCAAACTCTGCAGTATAAGGCAGCCTCCATAGGCAGACTCTTTAGTATAAGGCAGACCCCCAATAGCCAGACCCCCATAGGCAGACTCTGCAGCATAAGGCAGCCCCCCATAGGCAGACTCTGTAATAAGGCAGCCCCCATAAGCAGACTCTGCAGTATAAGGCAGACCCCCATTGGCAGACTCTGTAGTGTAAGGCAGACACCCCATAGGCAGACTATGTAGTATAAGGCAGACCCCCCACAGGCAAACTCTGTAGTATAATTCAGCCTCCATAAAATAAATAAATACATTTTCACCTCTCTTCTTCCTGGTTCCTCCGCTGCTCTGAGCGCCTGCACATCTCCGGAGATCAGGCGATGGGTAGTGACATCATCATGCCAGCTGTCAGTGTCTGAGTTAGATGCTGACAGGGGAATGATGGGAAAGCAAGCATAACGTTCCCTCTCTTATCAATGCAGTCAGCTGTGTCGACATGTAGCTGATACACCTTAACCTGCGATGACAGGTGGTGGCCCACTGCTGGCACTGGGCCCCCCGGCCTGCTAAGGGGCCCCATGGCGGCCGGGCAGCAGAGCAGGGAGATCGATCCTCCCTGTTCCTCTGCAGAATTTATTTGTATCAGCGTGCTGTGCACACGCCAATGCAGTTATAGTAGCGTAGCTCTAGGTGGGCCCTCAAAATGTGGGGCCCGAGGCGATGGCCCCCTCTGCCCCCCGATAGCTACGCTACTGTTGACAGCTATTTAAACCCTTGTGTCTCTGATTCTCAGCAATTAGTTTTGCTACCTGGCATGTGTATGAGTCCTTTCTTGTGGCAATTTACAGATCCCTCCTGTTTTCTGACCTCAGCATGAATTTTGACCATCCTCTAATTTTATGATTCTGTTTCTGACGTGACCCCTTGGCTTTGACCCTGCTTGATGACACTTCCTGCGTTTGGTTCACTGTGCCAGATGGAAGCCTTTACATGGAAGCAATGCACTGGACCCTGTAATAAGACCAGTACCGTGTATTGGCATTAATCCGTAAGGGTTGAAGTTTATTTGTAATTTGCCAGACGGAATGTGTTTGGAAACTGCATGATGTAGCCTTTATGAGCATGTGGGCACTGACAGACAAGACAATAGGGAGTTGCTGTACCTGCATAGTCACTCAATGTCACTCCAAATTTTTCAAAATTAATTGATTTGTGATATAATGTGGAAACTAGTGATGAGCGAATTTGTTTGGAAAGCGATCGCCAAACATAAATTCGGCACAAATATGGCACATTCGGATTCATCATCGGAAACACGAGCAAACTTTTAAAAAATTGGTAAAAATCAGTAACAATCGGTAAAAAGTGTGGAAAATATTTGGTTGCCACAAAAGTATTTTCAGCACATTTGAAACGATAATGGTGGTGTATCATGACCATTTTGCATGTGTTTGATGAGGGAAGGGGATTTACAGAGCTCAGAGATGCAACGTTTTTGTAAACTTTTTCCCCCTAACTTTATGTATGCACATTGGGGCTAGACAATCATGGAGCAGGAAACATCCACAATGTCCTGACACCACGGCTTGTGTCATTGGCTGCTGAAATCACATGTCTCTCTCCATATAAAGATCAGACATCTCGTTTTAGCACCAATTTGAAACTGGAATAGCGCAAAGAGGCTGCTCTGGAATACATCAAGATTTTAGCTAGTAAGCTAGGTGGTTGCTTATCAGTCAGACAGCTAGCTAGTGTCCAGTGTGGCTGTTAAATTTACCTTCCAGCATTTATTTATTTTTGGCCATTACTGAGGTCCACAAAGACAGCAGGGCACATGTCCTACAAGTGTGTTGTGCTGTGGTGATATGAAACTGTCTGCGGACCTAACGCACATTAAAACAATTATAATTTTTCAGTTGCAAAAAGTTACAGTCCGCCATATCACACTTTGTCATTTTTGGGGGTTGAAATTAAGCTGTCTGCAGATCTCATGCACATAATAATAATAATCTTTATTTTTACATAGCACTAACATATTCCGCAGCGCTTTACAGTTTGCACACATTATCATGGCTGGGGCTTGGATCTGGGGCAGTACGAAGTAGGGTTCAAACAGCATCCTGACCCTCGTCATCAGATATTAACCCCTGGGGGGAGATGATCTTGATGAGACTCTGATATCTGCAGCTCAAGCAGACTGTACTGTGCTGTCAGGGCAGGAAGAGGAGGAGGGTGACTCCAAGGGCAAGCAATGTGATAACAAAGATGATGATGATGAGGTGTTAGATCCCAGTTGGTGTGAACATATAGGCACACAACTTAATAGGTCATCTGAGGAGGAAAATGAGGAGATTACCTTGCGTCATACAGCACATACACGTAGTGATGCAGCCACGATGAGCAATGCATCCTCAGCCACAACTGTGGCTGTAACCAGCAGCATCTGTGGGTATGCAGCTTGCAGGGGTGGCATGGGTTGCCTAGCCTGGGCTTTCTTTGACACTGCAAAGGATGGGCAAACTGATGTAGTCTACCAACTTTGAAAAAAACTGAGTCGAGGTAAAAAGTGCAATAATTTGACTACTACATTTATGAACTTTCACATGCGCAATCAACATGCGTTACTGTGGGAATCCCATTGAGCAAAGATGCTGACTAGCGGAGCTCCACAACTATCAGCCACCCTATCAATCGCATCTGCTGCTTCTTCTTCCTCCTCCTGTGTTACTGTGCCAACTATTGAGATGCAGGTCTTCGACCTCAGAACCTCAGGTTCTTTGCCCGCTCCAGTCACACTGACTAAGAGCCTGACATTAGTTGTAACAGAAGTGGACATGTCTCCTGTATTTCACCAATCTCGGAGAATGAGCACACCACAACTTTCTCAATCCACAGTGACATCTCCGCCTGCACCTCTCTCATAGTCCAGCAGTTTGTTCAGTTTACCATACTGCACACTCTGTTCGCACTGCAGCCAGCCCACGGTACCCCAGTTGTCATCATGTAAAAGATTGTTTCCTCCTACACATGACAAATCATAGAGGTTGAACTCCATCTCCAATCTTTTGGCCTTTCCGTCAGATGGTTTCCAAAAGCTGATGACTGTCACAGTCCCTAAGTACCAATTACCCAGTCGCTATTACTTTTCTAAGAAAGCTGTGCCTCCACAACACCAGCATGTTGCTGACAACACTTTTTCCTTGACTAAATCGATGTCTGCCAGGGTGCATTTCACCACAGACACTTGGATGAGTAAGCACGACTAAGGGCATCACATATCGCTGACCAGGCACTGACTGACTCTGTTGGCTGCAGAGGGAGGCAGTCAAGTGGCTGCTCATCAAGTCTTTGAATTCCCAAGGCTTGCTGGACAAACTCAGTATTTAACAGTTCCTCCACTGCTTCTTGCTCCCTTACATCCTCTAGGACCTCCACCTCTGCCCTCAACATCTCCCTTAATCAGACATGCATTCCAACAGTGCAGATATAATACCTCCATTATGGACTGACCTAGGTTAGAGTAGTCGTATTGCAACCACTAGGGGCATTACCAGCAGGTAGTGTAATCAAGAATAACCAGGGGACAGTACACAGAAGCAGCAATGTACTCTACAGGATCAGCAGGTGAAAGGAAGCTTGATTAAAGGCTGGTAGCTCAATTATCTTTCAAGGAAGAAAGTACACTGCCAGGTTTAAGAAGGGTGTTCAATCGAGGTGGAGCCAATTAGGAACTCAGGGTGGAGACAATCAGAAACAACACAGATACTTGCATCTGAGTTAGGAAGGTAATATCCAGCAAGCTGAATAGCTCAGAGGGAAGAGCTGCCACCTGGTGCACAAGAGCTGCTTGTTTCAAATCATGACAGTACTCCCTTCCTTCCAGAATGGCCTCTGGATACCCCCGGTGCTGGCATCCCTAGATGTCTCTGACGAAAAGCTCTTGTAAGCCTGGGTGCATGAACTTTGCCCTCCGGCTCCCTTGATTTTTCCTCTGGTTCATATCTCCTCCATTGCACCCAATATTGTAGTCTTCCTCTGAATCTTCTAGATTCCAGAATGTTATACATCATATACTCTTCTTCACTATGGACTTTTTTTCTGTCAGTGGAGGTGTCTGAGTTCTACCTGTAAACAGGTTCTCACTGAATGGTTTGAGCAAGGATACATGGAACAGAGGGTGAATTTTCAGGCTGTTAGGAAGTTTTAAATGGAAAGCAGCTGGGTTAATTTGTGCAGAAATTTGAAAAGGTCCTATAAATGTTGGACCTAATTTACAAGATGGAATATTAAATTTCAATATTTTTTTTTAGAAAGCCAAACCTTGTCACTGACCTGAAGGGTAGAAGGGGCTTTTGATGTTTATCTGCTGCTTCTTTGTAATATTCTTGGGCCTTTTGGAACATCTCAGGTAGTTACTTCTAAATTTTCGGCAACTCTGTAAGTCTATTTCTAACAGCAAGAACAGAAGTATTAATTTGAAGATTAAAAATAAATACTGGATGCAAGCCAAAGTTAGCAAAAAATAGACTTCGGAATGTAAAACTGTTTGGAGCTATTATAGGCAAATTCTGCTGTTGGTAAATATTCCACCCAGTCATCCTAGAGGTAAGAAATAAAGCAGCTCAGGTATTGTTCTAGACTTTGGTTAGTTCTTTCAGACTCACCATTGGATTGTGGGTGGAAGTCAGTAGACAAATTGACAGTATCTCCTAAAGCTGTACAGAAGCTTTTCCAAAATCTTGATGTAAACTGAACACTTCTATAAGAAAATACATTGTCAGGGATTCCATGCAGCCTAAATACAGCCTAAATACAGCTCTGGCAAAAATTAAGAGACCATTGCAAAATGTTCAGTTTGTCTGATTTTTCTCTTTATAGGTATATTTTTGAGTAAAATGTAAATTGTTCTTTTATTCTATAAACTTCTGACAACATTTCTCCGAATTTCCAAGCAATAAATTTTGTATTTTTTTTCTGACAAAGAAAAATGGTCAAAATAAAAAAAAACTAGCTCTTTCAGACCTCAAATACTGCAAAGAAAACAAGTTCATAATCATTTAGAAACAACAATACTAATGTTTTAACTCAGGAAGAGTTCAGAAATCAAAATTTTCTGGAATAACCATGATTTTTAATCACAGCTTTCATGCGTCTTGGCATGCTTTCCACCAGTCTTTCACACAGCTTCTGGCGCAAAAATTTAAGCTGTTCTTTGTTTGATGGCTTGTGGCTATCCATCATCCTCTTGATTTTCAATGGGGTTCAGGTCTGGAGATTGGGTTGCCCATGACAGGGTTTTGATGTGGTGGTCTCTTCATTTTTGCCAGAGCTGTAAATGAGCCATCATTGCTACCCGACCCATCACAACAAGTATATCAGTCATTTCTTTAGATGGAGGTACTGTAGGTCCACGATAAAATTAATTGAGATTGATCCCCAAGGCCTGGATGGAACTAGAATAGGTTAAAGGAGTCTTAGAGAACAATATTGTGGCATCTTGCTCTGTGCACATGTTAAACAGGAGGAAATATATTTTCCCACATCCTTCCTACAATTAGGCCACTAAAAAGAACAAAACAGTATTTTTTCCATTTTCATGACTCCAGTGAGCCCTACAAGTTTAGAATCATGGATAAGTTTGAGAACTTTAAGTCAAGTAGAATTTGGGACATATATTTGGTTGTTCTGTATCCCATACCACTCCTTAAAAGAAATATCAACATCTCTAGAAGGATTTAAAGATTCCTCCATAGGGACCACTGCAACTTTTTTAGCCTGCATGGCCACCAATGCAGCTACATGAGATAATTTAGAATGAGTTAGTTTAATCGGCTGCCAAGGTGGCACAGGTGAAGACAGAAGTCCCCTGGACCGGAAAAGACCTTATCCTGAGAATTGCTGCTGTTGTGAGCATCCCTAAAAAGCATAGACGAAACAAGCAAGCTGCTGTTTTTGTCGATACCTCGGGTTTGCTCAGATCTAGCCTTCTCTGCTTCCGTGCAATCAGATTTCGGCTCTTTTTTTACAGTATTCATCAAACATACTCAGCTCTGGTTCCGAGGGCTATCTAAGAGAATCGACCATGCATTCATGTTCAGGATCGTACATAGAAGGCTGTTTAAAGTACAAAGACTCTGTTACCTTCTATTTGTTAAAAACAATATTTTTTGAATCTTCTGGCTCAAATATACAAATAGGGCTAAGCTGGGTAAAAGTTGGGAGAAGTTCTGCATTGTGTTATTCTATTTTTTCTGTGTAGCTCCTTGAGTTATCCCCATTGATGAGTCTTGTTTCAAATTTTCCATAGCCTGGTCCGACAGCATGGTCCGACAGCATGGGGATCAGGGCCCACTCCAGGGCCACAAAAAACATTCAGCAGAACAGTTGGACATTGAGATTTTCGTCTTTTTCAGAAGCCTGAAATGACTCATGTCGGCTGGTGTTTTTCACAGTAACGCTAACTGCTAGAACATCAGGAACAGTCACAGACTGGGCCAAAGACAGATTCTCATCCAAACACATTCTTGAAGGTTTGAGATGGGTTTCTTATTCATCATTTGTTGTTTGGATAGTTTCCTTGGCATCCAAACTTGAAGAGTCTTCATGTTCAATATAATAATAATATAATAATAATTTTTATTTATATAGCGCCAACATATTCCGCAGCGCTTTACAACTTATAGAGGGGACTTGTACAGACAATAGACATTACAGCATAACAGAAATCACAGTTCAAAATAGATACCAGGAGGAATGAGGGCCCTGCTCGCAAGCTTACAAACTATGAGGAAAAGGGGAGACACGAGAGGTGGATGGTAACAATTGCTTTAGTTATTTGGACCAGCCATAGTGTAAGGCTCAAGTGTTCATGTAAAGCTGCATGAACCAGTTAACAGCCTAAGTATGTAGCAGTACAGACTGTTATGAATCCCAATGGCTAGGGGATCGCACTGGACAAGCAAAAATAACTCAAATAACGGACGAGCTCTAGGGTGATGGAACCTGGGCTGACCGCTGCCCTACTCCTGACAAACACAACTAGAAATAGCCAGGGAGCGTGCCTACCTTGATTCTAGACGCCTCACGCCAGCCTAAGAGCTAACTCGCACTGCAGAGAAAATAAAGACCTAACTTGCCTCCAGAGAAATAAACCCCAAAGGTATAGTTGCCCCCCACATGTATTGACGGTGAAAATGAGAGGAAGGCACGCACATAGATATGAAAATAGAGTTAGCAAAACGAGGCCCGCTATAACTAGAAAGCAGAAGGATACAAAAGGGGTCTGAGCGGTCAGCAAAAAACCCTAATCAAAAACCATCCTGAGATTACAAGCACCCATGTGCCAACTCATGGCACATGGGGAGCACCTCAGCCCACTAGAGCTTCCAACTAGCATAGAGTAATATTTAGCAAGCTGGACAAAAAACAAAACAACTGAAAAGCATAACTTAGCTTATCCTGAGAGATCTGGAAGCAGGTAGTCAGAACCAAACTGAGCACATCTGAGTACATTGATAGCCGGCAAGGGAATGACAGGAAAGCCAGGTTAAATAGGAAACACCCAGCCTCTGATGGACAGGTGGAAACCAAAGACCGCAACCCACCAAAGTCACCCAGTACCAGTTGTAACCACCAGAGGGAGCCCAAAAACAGAATCCACAACAGTACCCCCCCCTTGAGGAGGGGTCACCGAACCCTCACGAGAACCCCCAGGGCGATCAGGATGAGCTCTATGGAAGGCGCGGACCAAATCAGTCGCATGAACATCAGAGGCGACCACCCAGGAATTATCCTCCTGACCATAACCCTTCCACTTAACCAAATACTGGAGTTTACGTCTGGAAACATGAGAATCCAAGATCTTCTCAACAACATACTCCAATTCTCCCTCCACCAGCACCGGAGCAGGAGGCTCAACCGAAGGAACAACGGGCACCTCATACCTCCGCAATAACGACCGATGGAACACGTTATGAATAGCAAACGATGTTGGGAGATCCAAACGAAAAGATACAGGGTTAAGAATCTCCAAGATCTTATAAGGACCGATGAACCGAGGCTTGAACTTGGGAGAAGAGACCTTCATAGGGACAAAACGAGAAGACAACCACACCAAGTCCCCAACACGAAGTCGGGGACCCACGCGGCGACGGCGATTAGCAAACTGCTGAGCCTTCTCCTGAGACAACTTCAAATTGTCCACCACCTGATTCCAAATCTGATGTAGCCTGTCCACCACCATGTCCACTCCAGGACAATCCGAAGGCTCCACCTGACCAGAGGAAAAACGAGGATGAAACCCCGAATTACAAAAGAAAGGAGAAACCAAAGTAGCAGAACTAGCCCGATTATTAAGGGCAAATTCGGCCAGAGGCAAAAAGGCAACCCAGTCATCTTGATCAGCAGAAACAAAACACCTTAAATAAGTTTCCAAGGTCTGATTAGTTTGCTCCGTCTGGCCATTCGTCTGAGGATGGAATGCAGACGAGAAAGACAAACTAATGCCCATCTTAGCACAAAACGTCCGCCAAAATCTAGACACAAACTGGGATCCCCTGTCAGAAACGATATTCTCCGGAATCCCATGCAAACGAACCACGTTCTGAAAAAATAAAGGGACCAACTCAGAGGAGGAAGGCAACTTAGGCAAGGGTACCAAATGAACCATCTTAGAAAAGCGGTCACACACAACCCAGATAACGGACATTTTCTGTGAGACAGGGAGATCTGAAATAAAATCCATGGAAATGTGCGTCCAAGGCCTCTTCGGGATAGGCAAGGATAACAACAACCCACTGGCCCGAGAACAGCAAGGCTTAGCCCGAGCACACACTTCACAAGACTGCACAAAGGTGCGTACATCCCTTGACAAAGAAGGCCACCAAAAAGACCTGGCCACCAAGTCTCTAGTACCAAATATTCCCGGATGACCAGCCAACACAGAAGAATGGACCTCGGAGATGACTCTACTGGTCCAATCATCCGGAACAAACAGTCTTTCTGGTGGACAACGATCAGGTTTATCCGCCTGAAACTCCTGCAATGCACGTCGCAAGTCTGGGGAGACGGCGGACAATATTACCCCATCCCTAAGGATACCAGTAGGCCCAGAGTCTCCAGGAGAGTCAGGCACAAAACTCCTGGAAAGAGCATCTGCCTTCACATTCTTTGAACCTGGCAGGTATGAAACCACAAAATTAAAACGAGAAAAAAACAACGACCAACGAGCCTGTCTAGGATTCAGACGCCTGGCAGACTCAAGGTAAATCAGATTTTTGTGATCAGTCAAGACCACCACACGATGTCTAGCACCCTCAAGCCAATGACGCCACTCCTCAAATGCCCACTTCATGGCCAAAAGCTCCCGATTACCCACATCATAATTGCGCTCGGCGGGCGAGAATTTTCTAGAAAAGAACGCACATGGCTTCATCACCGAGCCATCGGAACTTCTCTGTGACAAAACCGCCCCCGCTCCAATCTCGGAAGCATCAACCTCAACCTGAAAAGGAAGTGAAACATCTGGTTGACATAACACAGGAGCAGAAGAAAACCGGCACTTAAGTTCCTGAAAGGCCTCCACAGCCGTAGGAGACCAATTAGCAACATCAGCACCCTTTTTAGTCAAATCAGTCAAAGGCTTAACAACACTGGAAAAATTAGCAATGAACCGACGATAAAAATTAGCAAAACCCAAGAACCTCTGAAGACTCTTAACAGATGTAGGTTGTGTCCAGTCACAAATCGCCTGAACCTTGACGGGATCCATCTCAATAGTAGAAGGAGAAAAAATGTACCCCAAAAAAGAAATCTTCTGGACTCCGAAGAGACATTTCGAGCCCTTCACAAACAGAGAATTGGCACGCAGGACTTGAAACACCTTCCTGACCTGTAGAACATGAGACTCCCAGTCATCAGAAAACACCAAAATATCATCCAAATACACAATCATAAACTTATCCAGATATTCACGGAAAATATTGTGCATAAAGGACTGAAAGACTGAAGGAGCATTAGAAAGTCCAAAAGGCATTACCAAATACTCAAAATGGCCCTCAGGCGTATTAAATGCGGTTTTCCACTCATCACCCTGCTTTATCCGCACAAGATTATACGCACCGCGAAGGTCTATCTTAGTGAACCACCTAGCCCCCTTAATGCGAGCAAACAAATCAGTCAATAATGGCAATGGATACTGATATTTGACTGTAATCTTATTCAGAAGGCGATAATCTATACAAGGCCTCAGGGAACCATATTTTTTAGCCACGAAAAAAAAACCTGGTCCCAGAGGGGACAAAGATGGACGAATATGTCCCTTTTCCAAGGACTCCTTAATATAATTCTGCATAGCAGTATGCTCTGGCACTGACAGATTAAATAAACGACCCTTAGGGAACTTACTGCCAGGAATTAATTCTATAGCACAGTCACAATCCCTATGAGGAGGGAGCGAATTGAGCTTAGGCTCCTCAAAAACATCCCGATAGTCAGACAAAAACGCAGGGACCTCAGAAGGAGTAGATGAAGCGATTGAAATCAGAGGTGCATCATCATGAACCCCCTGACATCCCCGGCTTAACACAGACATTGTTTTCCAATCCAGGACTGGATTATGAGTTTGTAACCATGGCAGACCAAGCACTAGTACATCATGTAAATTATACAGTACAAGGAAGCGAATCACCTCCTGATGAACGGGAGTCATGCGCATGGTCACTTGTGTCCAGTACTGCGGTTTATTCATAGCCAATGGTGTAGAGTCAATTCCCTTCAAAGGAATAGGAACTTCCAGAGGCTCCAGAGTAAAACCGCAGCATTTGGCAAATGACCAATCCATAAGACTCAGGGCAGCGCCCGAATCCACATAGGCATCGACGGAAATGGATGACAGTGAACAAATCAGAGTTACAGACAAAATTAACTTAGACTGCAGAGTACTAATGGCAAAAGATTTATCAACCTTTTTTGTGCGTTTAGAGCATGCTGATATAACATGAGCTGAATCACCACAATAAAAACACAATCCATTTTTCCGCCTATAATTTTGCCGTTCACTTCTGGACTGAATTCTATCACATTGCATAGTCTCAGGTGCCTGTTCAGAAGACACCGCCAACTGGTGCACAGGTTTGCGCTCCCGCAAACGCCGATCAATCTGAATGGCCATAGTCATAGACTCATTCAGACCTGTAGGCGCAGGGAACCCCACTATAATATCCTTAATGGCCTCAGAAAGACCATCTCTGAAGTTAGCAGCCAGGGCGCACTCATTCCACTGAGTAAGCACCGACCACTTCCGAAATTTTTGACAATATACTTCCGCTTCATCATGCCCCTGAGAGAGGGCTAATAAAGCCTTTTCAGCCTGAATCTCCAGGTTAGGTTCCTCATAGAGCAATCCCAGTGCCAGAAAAAACGCATCCACACTGAGCAATGCAGGATCCCCTGGTGCCAATGCAAATGCCCAATTCTGAGGGTCGCCCCGCAGGAAAGATATCACAATCTTGACCTGCTGAGCAGGGTCTCCAGAGGAGCGAGATCTCAAAGAAAGAAACAATTTGCAATTGTTCCTGAAATTCAGGAAGGTAGATCTATCTCCAGAAAAAAACTCTGGAATAGGAATTCTAGGTTCAGACATAGGAGTGTGAACAACAAAATCCTGTATGTTTTGAACTTTTGCAGCGAGATTATTCAGGCTGGAAGCCAAACTCTGGACATCCATGTTAAACAGCTAAGGTCAGAGCCATTCAAGGGTTAAGAGGGGGTAAGAAGCAGCTAGACAGCAATTAAAGGCTAGGCAGCAAAACTCTAAGGGAAAAAAATATATATTTCCCTTCAACACTTCTTTTTCTCCTGCTTCAGCCCAAACAATTAACGCTTTGTAGGCCGGCTATACTGTTATGAATCCCAATGGCTAGGGGATCGCACTGGACAAGCAAAAATAACTCAAATAACGGACGAGCTCTAGGGTGATGGAACCTGGGCTGATCGCTGCCCTACTCCTGACAAACACAACTAGAAATAGCCAGGGAGCGTGCTGTTGTGAATTCGGTTTGTGGGCTCCCCCGGTGGTCTGTTATGGTAGTGTCTCTTATGTGCCTTCCTCCATCTCTGATTACCTGTCGCCACCCTCTTGGGGAGTTTCCTATTTAAGGCTGCTTGGCTGTTAGTCACATGCCGGCCAGCAATGTGCTAGTAGCATTCTGTTGCATTCACCTGCCTCAAGTTCCAGTTCAGCTAAGTTGAATTTTGTTTCTTGTTTTGCTATTTTCTGTCCACAAGAGCTTCCAGCACTGAAGAGTCACATTGCAGATAGCTGGACAAAAATAGCAAAACAAGAAACAAAATTCAACTTAGCTGAACTGGAACTTGAGGCAGGTGAATGCAACAGAATGCTACTAGCACATTGCTGGCCGGCATGTGACTAACAGCCAAGCAGCCTTAAATAGGAAACTCCCCAAGAGGGTGGCGACAGGTAATCAGAGATGGAGGAAGGCACATAAGAGACACTACCATAACAGACCACCGGGGGAGCCCACAAACCGAATTCACAACAGCGTGCCTACGTTGATTCTAGACGCCTCGCGCCAGCCTAAGAGCTAACTCGCACTGCAGAGAAAATAAAGACCTAACTTGCCTCCAGAGAAATAAACCCCAAAGGTATAGTTGCCCCCCACATGTATTGACGGTGAAAATGAGAGGAAGGCACGCACATAGACATGAAAATAGAGTTAGCAAAACGAGGCCCGCTATAACTAGAAAGCAGAAGGATACAAAAGGGGTCTGAGCGGTCAGCAAAAAACCCTAATCAAAAACCATCCTGAGATTACAAGCACCCATGTGCCAACTCATGGAACATGGGGAGCACCTCAGCCCACTAGAGCTTCCAACTAGCATAGAGTAATATTTAGCAAGCTGGACAAAAAACAAAACAACTGAAAAGCATAACTTAGCTTATCCTGAGAGATCTGGAAGCAGGTAGTCAGAACCAAACTGAGCACATCTGAGTACATTGATAGCCGGCAAGGGAATGACAGGAAAGCCAGGTTAAATAGGAAACACCCAGCCTCTGATGGACAGGTGGAAACCAAAGACCGCAACCCACCAAAGTCACCCAGTACCAGTTGTAACCACCAGAGGGAGCCCAAAAACAGAATCCACAACAACAGACACAGAGGGCTATTAACTGCATAAAGTGTATGAGAACACGATGCAAGGAACCTGATTATGTGTTTTGGTTTTTTTCTATTTTTAGTAGGCCACACAGGGATAGTTAGGTTAATGCGTTGAGGCGGTAGGCCAGTCTGAACAAATGCGTTTTTAGGGCACGCTTAAAACTGTGGGGATTGGGGATTAATCGTATTAACCTAGGTAGTGCATTCCAAAGAATCGGCGCAGCACGTGTAAAGTCTTGGAGACGGGAGTGGGAGGTTCTGATTATTGAGGATGCTAACCTGAGGTCATTAGCGGAGCGGAGGGCATGGGTAGGGTGGTAGACTGAGACCAGAGAGGAGATGTAGGGTGGTGCTGAGCCATGGAGTGCTTTGTGGATGAGGGTAGTAGTTTTGTACTGGATTCTGGAGTGGATGGGTAGCCAGTGTAATGACTGGCACAAGGTAGAGGCATCGGTGTAACGGTTGGTGAGGAATATGATCCTGGCAGCAGCATTCAGGGCAGATTGGAGCGGGGAGTGTTTGGTAAGAGGGAGGCCGATTAGTAGAGAGTTACAATAGTCCAGACGGGAATGAATAAGAGAAACAGTAAAAGTTTTTGCAGAGTCGAAAGTAAGAAAAGGGCGAATTCTATAAATGTTTTTGAGATGCAGATAAGAAGAGCGAGCCAGTGATCGGATGTGGGGGGTGAATGAAAGCTCGGAATCAAGGATGACCCCAAGGCAGCGGGCATGTTGCTTTGCAGTAATGATTGAACCGCACACGGAGATGGCAATGTCAGGCAAAGGTAGGTTAGAAGAGGGAGAGAACACGAGGAGTTCAGTTTTTGACAGGTTCAGTTTCAGATAGAGGGAGGACATGATGTTAGAGACAGCGGTAAGGCAATCACTGGTGTTTTCTAAGAAGGTCGGAGTGAAAGCAGGAGAAGAGGTGTATAATTGGGTGTCGTCAGCATAGAGATGGTACTGGAACCCAAATCTACTGATTGTTTGTTCAATAGGGGCAGTATACAAAGAGAAGAGGAGGGGGCCTAGGACTGATCCTTGAGGAACCCCAACAGTAAGGGGAAGGTGAGAGGAGGAGGAACCAGCAAAACATACAGTGAAGGATCGGTCAGAGAGATAGGAGGAGAACCAAGAGAGAACGGTGTCCTTGATGCCGATGGAGCAGAGCATAGTGAGGAGGAGCTGATGATCCACAGTGTCGAATGCTGCGGAAAGATCCAATAGAATTAGCATGGAGTAGTGACCATTAGATTTAGCTGTTAGTAGGTCATTAGAGACTTTAGTGAGGGCAGTTTCAGTAGAGTGTAAAGAGCGGAAGCCAGATTGAAGAGGGTCGAGAAGAGAGTTATCTGAGAGATAGCGGGTAAGACGGGAGTGGACCAGGCGTTCGAGGAGTTTAGAGATGAAGGGAAGATTAGAGACAGGTCTATAATTAGCGGCACAGTTTTGGTCGAGGGAGGATTTTTTAAGTAATGGATGTATGATGGCATGCTTAAATGAGGAGGGAAAAATACCAGAAGTGAGGGAAAGGTTGAATATTTTTGTTATGTGAGAGGTGACAGCCGGGGAAAGGGACTGGAGGAGATGTGACGGAATGGGGTCACTGGTGCAAGTGGTCGGGCGAGAAGATGCAAGGAGCCTGCTTACTTCTTCTTCAGTAACTGGTTCAAAGTCAGAGAGTGAACTAGATGCAGTGGGGGAGGGAGGACAGTGCCTGGTATGAAGAGATTGGGAGATGATTTCCTGTCGAATGTGGTCAATTTTTTCTTTGAAGTAATTGGCCAGATCGTCAGCGCGGAGATCTGTGGTTGGGGCCTGCTCTCTTGGGTTGAGTAGGGACTGGAAAGTGTCGAAGAGACCTTTAGGGTTATTGGACAGTGAGCTGATGAGGGTGTTGAAATAGGTTTGTTTGGAGAGGTGAAGGGCAGAGTTGTATGTTTTTAGCATGAACTTATAATGGATGAAATCTTCGGGTAGATTAGATTTTCTCCACAGACGTTCGGCGCACCTGGAGCATCGCTGCAGGAAGCGTGTTTGCAGCGTGTGCCACGGTTGTCGCCGTCTGTGTCGAGTTGCTCTATGTATAGGAGGAGCAGCTTTATCCAGGGCACTTTGCAGGGTTTCATTGTAATGGTTCAGAGCAGAATCAGGACATGAGATGGAGGATATTGGGGCCAATGAGGACTGCGAGTTCTTCATAAGTTTCTGGGTGTTAATGGCCTGTATGTTTCTATAAGTGTGGAAAGTGGGGGTGACCTGAGCGGGTTGGCAGTTCTTGATAGAGAATGAAAGAAGGTTGTGGTCAGAGAGCAGGAGAGGGGTGTTTGTGAAATCATCCACTGAGCAAAGTCGGGAGAAGACCAAGTCAAGGGAGTTTCCATCTTCATGCGTTGGAGAGTTAGTATGCTGCGAGAGGCCGAAAGAGGAGGTTAGAGATAAAAGGTGAGAAGCAGACGGGGAAAGGGGAGAAGCAATGGGGATGTTGAAATCACCCATGATAAGGGTGGGGGTGTCACAGGAAAGAAAGTGTGGAAGCCAGGTGGCAAAGTGATCCAGGAACTGATGAGAGGGGCCAGGAGGACGATACACCACCGCCACTCGCATAGAGAAGGGGACGTAGAGTCTGACAGCATGGACCTCAAAGGAAGGGAATACAAGTGAGGGTACTTGGGGGTTAACTTGGAAGGTACATTTGGGTGAAAGGAGCAGCCCAACACCTCCACCTGCTCTGTTGTCTGATCTTGGGGTATGAGAAAAGTGTAGTCCACCATAGGAGAGAGCAGCAGCAGCGGTTGTGTCTGACTGCTGGATCCAGGTTTCAGTAAGAGCCAGGAGATTAAGAGCCTTAGAAAGGAAGTAATCATGGGTGAAGGAGAGTTTATTACACACAGAGCGAGAATTCCAAAGAGCACAATTGAAAGAGACAGAAGGCAGGCATGGAATATTAATAAGGTTAGAGGGGTTTCTGGGTGTAGCAGTTGGGAGGATTGACTGGCTATAACATGGGGGGCCGGGGTTTGGAGAGATGTCTCCAGCGACTAGGAGAAGGAGGATAGAAAGAGTGAGCAGATGGTTAAGTGATTTGTGATAGCGTCTTTTGTGTTGGATGGTGGGTGGGACTGAATGGATCTGCGCTGTTAAGCAATGTGAACAGAGCATGAGTGCTATACATAGGAGAGGCAAGGACAGAGGGGCCGATATGGATGGAGTTTAAAGAGTTTATGCAAGGGCGGTGAGTGAATGCAGCAGCCAGGATATAGATTATACAGATACATATGGTGTGTATTTGTTCTGTTTCAAATGAATAGGGAGTAGGTTTAGATTGTCTTACCTGTCTCCTGCCCTGTCTAACTGCCATGTTATAACTGCGTCATACTTAGAAAAAAATATACTTTGAAAAAAAAAAGTACACGAATAATAGTGCACGAATGCATCCCTGCATGAATGCATCCCCAAGCTATGTCTACATTTATAGAAGGCTAGCTCTTAGATCTCCCTTTTTTTTTTTTTAGGGTGTTTCTCCCCCTCTCGTTACAAATCAATCTACTTCAGTTGAGACAGCAGGACACAATAAATGTAGTGATCAGATAAACAAATGTCCAGGTCTACATGGATCATAAACCCCTTTGAAAAAGTTATGTGATCTCTCTACATAGGGACAAGCAAAAGTGAGTTAAATATCTATAAACACAAACAAATGCATAATAAGATGACTAACATATATAGATATATGCAGGATTCAATGCCGAAGATAGAATGAATCAGATACCATCCAAGCCGCTTGCTGTCAGGGAATGGAGCAATATGATTGGAAAGGTAACAGTATCTGGTATTGCTAATGGATGGCACCACTTAACGTAGATGATGCACTCAAAACCTCACCCTGTGTAGTAATAATAATAAATAATATTTTTTTTATATAGCGCCAACATATTCCACAGTGCTTTACAAATTATAGAGGGGACTTGTACAGACAATACATTACAGCATAACAGAAATCACAGATCAAAATAGATACCAAGAGGAATGAGGGCCCTGCTCGCAAGCTTACAAACTATGAGGAAAAGGGGAGACACGAGAGGTGGATGGTAACAATTGCTTTAGTTATTCGGACCAGCCATAGTGTAAGGCTCGGATGTTCATGTAAAGCTGCTTGAAACAGTTAACTGCCTAAGTATGTAGCAGTACAGACACAGAGGGCTATTAACTGTATAAAGTGTATGAGAACATGATGCGAGGAACCTGTCCGATCTCAGCTAAAACCACCGGGGATCTTGTCAAGTCAACAACCACAAAATCATACAGTATCTGTAATTGGCCAGATCAGTAGGCTGTGACTTGGATAAACTAACATGGCTAACTAGTGAAGGGAGAGAAGACAAGGCCTACTAATGGAGGAGGGAACTTCAGCTGTATCACAGCAGGAGCCGGGAGCTACCGAGCAAGCGTGTGCGCTGCACAAAGGCAGGGAGCATAGTCAGGAATAGCCAGGGCTGAGTACACAGGAGCAGCAATGTAGTTTACAGGATCAGCAAGTGAAAGGAAGCTTAACTAAAGGCTGGAAGCTCAATAATCTTGCAATGAAGGAAGTGCAATGCCAGGTTTAAGTAGGGTGTTCAATCGAGGTGGAGCCAATTAGGAACTCAGGGTGGAGACAATCAGAAACAACACAGGTACCTGTATCTGGGTTAAGAAGGAAATGCCCAGCACCCTGAATAGCTCAGAGGGAAGAGATGACACTTGGTGCACAAGAGCCGCTGGGTTCGAATCCTGACAGCCCCACCTCCATATTGCGCATTCATGGCTCAACATAAGGCAGTGTTCAAATTAATATGACTTGAAGATCGCAGTCACACAGCTCAAGAGTTATGGACAGCTATTGAGGCTGAGTTAGGGCTTCCTTAACTGAACCTGGAGCCAGGGAAGGCTGTGTGTGATAAAGGTGAGAGCCTGGTGTCGGCCCTATGCTGGGGAAACCTCGCACACGTGCCTTACATGGCTCACATCCTCATCCTGATGGTACAGCATTTTCTCCACCAATATCCTGGCATGGATTAGCTGCTCCAGAAAGCCCCGAAGCTGTGTGTTCATTTCCACCGTTCGCACCCCTCAGGTCATCGACTTGCATCGATACAGAGGTCTTTGTCCATGCCAGTTGCCAAGTTGATATGCAATGTGCCGACATGGTGAAATTCCACTCTGCACATGTTTCAGCAACTGTGGCAGCAGCAATGAGCACTGACTCAGTATGTCATGTCATATAACCTGGGTCAATGCAGCACGGAGGTGGCACATATCACGTTCACGAAGTGGGCACAGATTAAGGACCTCTGCACCCTTTTGCACAGTTTAAAAATGTCTATGGTTAGCGCTGATGACGCCATCATCAGCATCACTATTTAGGTCATCTATATGCTGGAGCAGATTTTAAATAGCCTGCGGTAGGAGATGGTGGTTCCAGAAGAAGAGGAAGCAGAGGAGGATGCAGAAAGGATAACATTGTGAGTGGTTTACTGCAATTGGATGGGGGCTGGTGATCACAGACAAACTTTTATTGAAGATGCAAGATCCAAGGAACAAATGGAGGAGGAAGAGGTGATGGGCGAGCAACTATGAGATGAAGAGGATAATCCTCCTCTCTCTGTTGTTCATGGTTGATGGGAGGGGTTGGAGGAAACAAGCATCATTGTTACCCAGCCACCAACACAGCATGGACTTGGACCTTATGGTAGAGCCCAACATATGAGTGCCTTCTTGCTGCACTCTTTGAAACATCCCCGTATAGTTATGATTAGTGTTGAGCATTCCGATACCGCAAGTATCGGGTATTGGCCGATACTTGCGGGTATCGGAATTCCGATACCGAGATCCGATACTTTTGTGGTATCGGGAATCGATATCGGGATTAATATCAATGTGTAAAAGAAAGAATTAAAATAAAAAATAGGGATATACTCACCTCTCCGACGCAGCCTGGACTTTACCGCCGTAACCGGGAGCCGTTGTACCTAAAAATGCGCGCTTGAAGGGCCTTAGATGACGTCACGGCGCTCTGATTGGTCCGTAGCGGTCGCGTGACCGCTACACGACCAATCACAAAGCAGTGACGTCACCTAAGGTCTTTCAAGAGCTTGAAAGACCTTAGGTGACGTCACTGCTTTGTGATTGGTCGCGTAGCGGTCACGCGACCGCTACGCGACCAATCAGAAGCTGCGGACGTCTTCTAAGGTATTTCAAGCGCTTGAAAGACCTTAGGTGACGTCACGGCTTTGTGATTGGTCGCGTAGCGGTCACGCGACCGCTATGGACCAATTAGAGCGCCGTGACGTCATCTAAGGCTCTTCAAGCGCGCATTCTTAGGTACAACGGCTCCCGGTTACGGCGGTAAAGTCCAGGGCGCGTCAGAGGGTGAGTATATCCCTATTTTTTATTTTAATTCTTTCTTTTACACATTGATATGGATCCCAGGGCCTGAAGGAGAGTTTCCTCTCCTTCAGACCCTGGGAACCATACAGGATACCGTCCGATACTTGGTGTTCCATTGACTTGTATTGGTATCGGGTATCGGTATCGGATTAGATCCGATACTTTGCCGGTATCGGCCGATACTTTCCGATACCGATACTTTCAAGTATCCGACGGTATCACTCAACACTAGTTATGATTAGGAATACTTTTGACTACTGTGTTGCCACTGTTAGATCCAGGTTATAAAATAGAATTTTGGCAGATGCTTTCCACCCTGGAAAGGGACCTGTGATTGCTGGAATATTTGAAACATGCTTGTACACAACCTTAAGAGAGCTTTTCCCCAAGACAGCAGTGAATCACACAATTTGCATTGCAGCTCTAGACTTCCAACCTCCAGCACATCAATTTATCAACACCAAAACATTAGCTGCAGCAGTAGTTTAAGTGGAAGAAGCAATTTCTGTCCTTTGACACTTTTTTAGACCAGCTTGTGCACCACCACAACATAGTCCAAGTCTTACACGTGGTGAACGAATGGAGAGTATGGTGCAGAAGTTTCTAGGACTGAATATCAATACCATGAGGGAGGGATTCAACCCTTTCACATTTTGGTCTTCAAAAATGGAAGCATGGCCTGAGCTCACCTCACACGCCTTCGAAGTTTTATTGTGCCCAGCAGCCAGCGTTCTCTCAGAACGTGTCTTCAGTGCTGCTGTTGGTATCCTGACAGATAAGCACAGCCAGCTATCCCCTGAAAGTGTAGACTGCCTAACTTTCATCAAGATGAACAAGTCATGGATCTCCAAGGACATTTGCACCCCAATTGCAGAATGAACAAACTAAGTTACATTGCATTTTTTAGTGTGTTGCATTAATGTCACGTAACTGCACTCTGTGATATCTTTAGTTTGGTTTCTGTGCCTGCTCTGGCTGCTGCTGCTGATGTTAACACAAATTTGTGGAAATGTGAACAGTCATGGTTGGTCTACATCTGCTGGATTGGCTGTAGTGGAAGACGTATTGGTCCCAATTATACTATTTCTACATACGTGTCTACTCACGTGAAATTTATGCCACTTTTGTGGTGTAAGGCCCTCATTTGTTTAAATATGAACACTCCGTGTTGGGTGTTTATCTGCTGGATTGGACGTAGTAGAAGACCTGTCCATCCCTATTATATTATTTCTGCTGTGGTGAAATTGAAAATTATATTGTCAACCGATAATTTTTGGAAATGTGAACACTTCTGGTTTGGTGTCCATCTGCTGGATTGGGTGTAATGGAAGACCTGTCGGTCCCTATCATACTATTTCTACTCTCGTGAAATTTATGCAACTTCTGTGGTGTAAGGCCCTCATTTGCTTAAATGTAAACTCTCCTGGTTGGGCGTCCATCTGCTGGACTGGGTGTAATGGAAGACCTGTCGGTCCCCATTATACTATTTCTACTGTGGTGAAAGTAACGCCACTTTGCTATTGTCTGCCAATAATTTTTGGAAATGTGAACACTCCTGGTTCGGTGTCCATGTGCTTGATTGGGTGTAATGGAAGACCTGTCAGTTTCTGTCATACTATTTCCACTCTCATGAAAGTTATGCCACTTCTGTGGTGCAAGGCCTTCATGTGTTTAATTGTGAAAACTCCTGGTTGGGTGTCCATCTGCTGGATTGGGTGTAGTGGAAGACCTGTTGGTCCCTATTATACTATTTCTATTGTGGTGAAATTGATGCCACTTTGGTAGTGTCAGCTACTAATTTTTGAAAATGTGTAGACTCCTGGTTGGGTCTCCTTCATGCATTTTGCCTGTAACAGTAGGCCTCCGAGACCATTAGGCCTCCACGCCCTTGGACTCAACTACCCATGTTTCTATTCTTACATTTTTCTGACAATGGTAGTCTGTGAAACTGATATTTGCACCACCTGAGTGTGGTTCAGTATGAAAGCAGGTAGAATTATTTCATGTGGTATCGGGGCTCCCAGCAAAGGGTGTCTACACTGATCCCTCACCCACCTCATCTTACTGTGACGTTCAATTGAAAGCTGTAAATGCTGTCCCAGACCCCAATACCTCATGCCTGGCTTGCTGAAGTGCCATGCTAGAATTTGTACTGTGAGTGAATTGAGGTCCCTTTCCTGGTATTTGTCCCTCATTTGATATGTTTTTGCAGCATTTGGGACCATTATAAGGTGTTGTGCATGTGTTTGTTTTTGCCTCTTATTGACATCGATGGCATTTGGCTATGTTCGCCGAATATTCGACAAATTAATCAGCGAATATTGCAAATTCAGTGATTGTAATCCAAACTGAACATTGAAATATTTGCTCATCTCTAATCCTGATGACTTAAAGGAGTTGCAAAGGTTTTTCAATTTTGCCAACTACTACCGTAAGTTTATCAGAAACTTTTCGGTATTGGTCAAACCTCTGATGGATATGACCAGGAAATGAATTGACTTTTCCAAATGGGCAAGTACAACCAGGGAGGCATTTGATAAATTGAATGAGTGTTTGCCATCTGCGACGATTCTCATCCAGCCTGACGTCACTCAGCCATTTATTGTAGAAGTTGACACGACTGAAGTGAGGACTGTAATGTCACAGGGTGCATCTCCTGGCAAATGGTGTCTCTGTGCACATTTTTCTAAAATACTGTCATCTGCAAAGAGAGAAACTGTGATACTGGTAATAGGGAACTTTTGGCAATCAAGTGGGCCTTTGAAGAGTGGGGCCATTTTCTGGAGGGGCAGTTCATCCAGTTATGGTAATTACAGATCACAAGAATTTAGTTCTAGAGTCTGCAAAAAGTCTAACGCCTAGGCAGGCAAGATCGGTGCTATTCTTCACCAGATTAAACTTTTCTGTTAGATATAAGCCAGGGAACAAGAAAATTCAGGAGAATGCCTTATCTCATTGTTTTCTTGGGGGTGGAGATAATTGTGAACCAATTCCTATAACACAAAAAGGGGTGGTTATTGTGTCTATATGCTTTGATCTTGAGAAGGAGGTTGTAGAGGCTCAGTGAGATGTCCCTGCTGCCTGTTCATTAGGTAAAATATTTTTGCTTGTGAATCTCAGTCTTAGCGTTCTTTGGGTATGTCTCCACGTTCAGGATTGCATCAGTCTTTGGTCAGGATTTTATGCAAGTAAAATCCTGACCAAAACTGCACCTGAGGTCACTGGCAGGTCACCTGTGGTGTACCTGCGTGTTTTGCTCATAGTAGCAACATGCAGCGTTTTGGAAAAACGCACAACGCATGCGTTTTCGCGGCAAAAACGCATGCATTTTTAAACGCATAGTGGAGTCTGGATTTCATAAAATCCCATCCACTATGCTGTAACATCTGGACGCTGCGTTTTTGACGCAGCAGAAAAACGCAGCGTCAAAAACGCAGCGTTTCCTGAACGTGGAAACATACCCTTAGTGAACATCATGATTCAGTCTTTGATGGACATCCTGGTAGTAAAGCCACCACAGTTCATGTTATCTAATGTTTTTGGTGGTCAGGGGTGCATCAGGATGTTCAGGAGTAACTTGCTGCCTGCAGTGTCATGCACATTCTAAGACTTCTCATACTCGTCCGTCTAGGTCTCATCAACCATTGGCGATTCCCAGTAGACCTTGGATTCATTTATATGTATATTTCATCACTGATCTACTTGTGTCAGCAGGAAATACTGAAATGTTGGTAGCAGTGGACAGATTAAGAAAGATGTCACATTTCAGTGTGCTACCTGCATTACCGAATGCCAAGACCTTTGCACAAATTTTCATCAGAGAGATCGTAAAATTACATTTGATTCCTATCGATATTGTTTATGATTGAGGTGTGCAATTTAATTCCACGTTTTGCACTTGTTTGGGCATATATCTGTCATTTTCTTCAGTGTTCTATCTACAGTCTAATGGACAAACTGAAAGTGTTAACCAGAATCTTGAAACCTATCTTAGCTGTTTTGTGTCTGAGAATTAGAAGGATTGGGTTACTTACTTACCTCTAGCTGAATCTACTCCTAAGTCCACATTCTTCGGGGCATGCGGGTTTCATCCTCAGTTCAGCTCGTTTAATAGAAATCATTCTTCAGGAATACCTGAAGAGGAACGGTTTCCATCATATTACATCTGTGGGGCAAATGTTTCTTAATAATTTGAAGAGGATGGGGTCCTAGTATAAGAGTGGCCAAGCTGAGACAATTGGTGGGTCCAGACCTGTGTGTTGGTGATTTTATATGGTTGTCTTTAAGGAACTTTAAGTTGAATGTTCCCTCTTAGAAACTAGGTCCCAGGTTCAACGGTCCCTACAAAATTGTGGCCATCAGCAATGTGGTAGCGTTCCACCCTGCTTTGCCGACCACCTTTAGGATTCATAAGGTGTTTCACGGGTTTCTAATCAAAAAGTATGTTGCATCCTCTGTACCATCATCGTTGTTGCCATCTCCACTCATTGTTGACGGAAATTTGAAATTTCAGATAGCTAAGATCGCTGATTTTTGCTTGCTTGATCGGTTACTTCAGTATCTGGTGCACTCGAAGGGTTATGGTCCTGAAGAGAGGATATGGGTTCCAGCATCTGATATCCATGTGGTCAGGTTGATCTGGTATCTTCACGAGGCACACCCTGATAAACCTGGCCCTGAGGTCCCGGAGGTTCCTTGTAATAGGGGAGTACTGTTACGGGGTTTCTGCAACAAAGAAGCTCCAGAACACAGCACTTCACCTTCATATTAAATGGTGCAGGTTGATTCTAGCAGTGCAGGGGTTAATCTACTCAGTTGAGAGCTCCTGGAAGCCTACCTGCCTTAAAGCTCTCAGCTGTTTACTGTTTACCCTGCCCCTGTAATATATAAACAGGACTCTGACAACTAAGCATTGCCAGAGTTAGTTTCATGCTGCATAGTTCAGGAGTTGGTGGTGTGTTGTTTGAGGAGGCGTTTGGTGGATGTATCTAAGATTGTTGCTAGGTTCTGATTGTGTGCAAATCCTTTCCTTCTCCTACATTGTTTTTTTCCCATCCTTCACTCCTTTGTTGTCTACTTCTGCTGTTTGTGAGTACATTTTCATATAATTAATATATATCCCTGTTCATATTACCTTGTTAATCTGGTTGGTGCATAGCCATACACAACTTCTCTCCTCTTCCTTGGTTGGGGAAAGGTAACAGACTGAGGGCAGATTCAGGAGCTCAGCAAGGTATGTGGCCCTGGCATCTTCACCATTAGAAGTAATCCAGGGAACAGGGATAGCTAGGGCGTCCCTAGCATTAGGGACAGGGAATGAGCCCCTAGCCCTAGGATACCCTACAGCAGAGTTGTGACATGAAATGTGTACATTAACCTCCTTTTCCTACACTGTATGAGCTTAAAATGGCATTCCTTGGCCATACTACATCTTTTATACTGGCTGTGATAGCCCCCTTTACTGGCTGTGCTAGATCAGGTTATGTGATAGCTGCAGGGTACTTTTGGGAAGTTCATGCGACCGCCCATTCTCTGAGTCTTTAGGCATGTAAGAAATGGTGTTGGGTGCTCAGTGTTTGAATTTGTGGTGACCTTCAAATTTTAGGATATTTAATGTAAAGTCTATCTTTCATGAATCTATCCAATAATCTATACAATACTAAGACAAATAGCGCTATTCTCATATTAGAATAATAATGCTACACACTATTAAGACAGTACCGATATAAAAAGTACCATACAGAAATTTACTTAGGCCATAAACTGCAAAGAATCATAGCACCACATTATTCCACAAAATACTCATTCCAATACTGCCAAACATTATTCATATTTAGCTACTTATATATTTTATTTAATAATTATGTTTCCCTGTATACTTTAAATTCTTAAGGGAAAGTAAAAAATGAGTAGTAATTCTGTTTAAACATATCATGTATGCCAACTGCATATGAAATAATCGTTTTGGAATTACAATCCCAAATAATAATTTCCAAATTCTACCGTTGAAGAAAACAAGACAAATCACATATTATAAGAAACCTTTGTTTTTCATTTTGTGACTTGCTAATAATATTATGTCCCTTTCCATGCCAGCCAATAGTATAGAAATGTTTTCTAACATATTGCATGAAGACAATGAAAACAATTACAATCACACATTGGCAGTAGTATGCAGGTAAGGCCCTGCTCCAATATGTGTACATTCTAGAGAAATTGCATTTCGAATATTAAGATGGTAATCTCAATCTACTCTGCACTTCTTAGAGCTTCTTCCAATGTATTGTTTAGTTGGGCATTGTGGCAGAAGTCCTTATCTGTATTATACAGTTTTCCTCAAAAACTCTTCTTTATAAATTCCCTTCCATTGTATACTGAATGCAGTTTATTAATTTAGGAAACTTTCAATAACAATTTACTTTTTAATGCATTGATCTTGTTAAGCAACAATAAAGCTGAAATGAATAGCCAAGAATGCAATTATCACAGTGGCCTCTTTTCAAATTGGAATTGATTCCATTATCCGCTTTACATATCAGGAAGTTAAATTAAAAATCAATTAATTGCGCACAAATGAAATGGAATATATTGCATCTTGTCTGCTGTTCATGCAAAATTAACTTTATGATAAAAACTTGACTTTTCTCCTGTAACTTTTTCCAAAATGGAGTAAAATCTACAAGTAAATTGGATAATTTGATTTATGCAACATTTCTTGTGCTGAGAAAAAATAGAACTCACTGATTAAAAATGTACAGTGAAAGATCATTAACTAGATTATGCCATTATATTATATTTCCTAGTTTCTTTATCTCAATAAGAATTGTCATACTGAACAAAACAATAATCAACTGAACTCAAACAAATGGAAATAAATGCAATTCTGTTTTCTCCTTTCATGGTTGTAGCAATGCTTTGTTTCGAATGGAAAAATGATTCATTTAGTTGCCCTTTAACTCTAAATCTAGTGGCTTGTTGTCAATGCGTCCTTTTTACCCAGCACTTTTGGGCACATACCCATCAACTCTCATCCAGAATTACCCACCACTGCTCTAATTCAGATTTCAATTCAGATAATAACAGCAATCATTTTAATGTAGAATTATTGTTTCCATATGCAACAAATTTAAAAGTCTTCCACTACTTTAAAATTGTGTATCTATAAGCAAATAGTGGGCAATAAAAAAACTGTACTCACTTCCCGAACCAACACCGTTCCTCTGCACAGGCATGTGCAATCCTCAACAGTTTCCATAAACATGATTATGATTGCTGCTCTGAATCAGTAGAGGAGTATTGTTGATACGGGCTGTGACTACCATATTTTTTCCCACCCTAGACCCATGCAGATTAACTTTAAGAGAAGGGGGAACTGTTGTGAACTATACTTCTTGGCTCCCTCTTGTGGTTTGGCACTTGGATTGTCGTTTCCCAGGTTGGTTCTCACCTGGTTCGTTAGGCCTGGGGTGTTGCTATTTAAACTTCCTGGATTCTCAGTCCAGTGCCTGGCATCGTTGTAATCAGTTCATTTCTGTTTGCTCCTGTCTTCAGGTCCTGGTTCTTTGCAAGATAAGCTAAGTCCTGCTTTCTTATTTTTGTTTATTTGTATTGTTCATATTTTTGTCCAGCTTGTACAAAATGTGATTCCTGATATCGCTGGAAGCTCTAGGGGGCTGATATTCTCCCCCCTCACCGTTAGTCGGTTCGGGGGTTCTTGGATATTCAGCATGGATATTTTGCAGGGTTTTTTGCTGACCATATAAGTCATCTTACTATCTTCTGCTATTAGTCAGTGGGCCTCTCTTTGCTAAAATCTAGTTCATTCTTACATTTGTCTTTACTTCTTACCTCACCGTTATTATTTGTTGGGGGCTTGAACTATAACTTTGGGGTCTTTTCTCTGGAGGCAAGAGAGGTCTTATTTTCCCTGATAGGGTTAGTCAGTTCTCCGGCTGGCGCGAGACGTCTAGGATCAACGTAGGCACATTCCCCGGCTATTGTTAGTTGTTTGTGCTAGGATCAGGTATATGGTCAGCCTAGTTACCACTTCCCTATGAGCTGGTATTTATGTTTGTAGACTTTGCTGTAATCTCTGAGATCCTCTGCCATTGGGATCATAACAGTATGCCAGGCCAAGTGAATAGTTAATGCATTGCAGAAGCGGGATTAAAAGAAAAGAAGTTCTGAGTTTTTGTTTTTTTTTCTTTCTTCCTTCCCCTTTTTCTCTGAGTGGCTTGAAGCTTTGCTTGCTGCAGACATGAATGTTCAGACCTTGATTACTAGTGTGGATCAGCTTGCTGCACGAGTGCAGGGCATTCAGGATTTTGTTGTTAGCAGTCCTATGTCAGAGCCTAAGATACCTATTCCTGAGCTGTTCTCTGGAGATCGATTTAAATTTAGGAATTTTAGGAATAATTGTAAATTGTTTCTATCTTTGAAACCTCGTTCGTCTGGAGATTCAGCTCAGCAAGTTAAAATTGTTATCTCCTTCTTGCGTGGCGACCCTCAGGATTGGGCTTTCTCGTTGGCGCCAGGAGATCCGGCATTGGCGGATGTTGATGCGTTTTTTCTGGCGCTCGGATTGCTTTATGAGGAGCCTAATCTTGAAATTCAGGCAGAAAAAGCCCTACTGGCCATCTCTCAGGGCCAGGATGAAGCTGAAGTGTATTGCCAAAAATTTCGGAAATGGTCCGTGCTTACTCAATGGAATGAATGTGCTCTGGCCGCAAATTTCAGAAATGGCCTTTCTGAAGCCATTAAGAATGTGATGGTGGGTTTCACAATTCCTACAAGTCTGAATGATTCTATGGCGCTGGCTATTCAGATTGATAGGCGGTTGCGGGAGCGCAAATCCGCTAATCCTCTGGCGGTGTTGTCTGAACGGACACCTGTCTCAATGCAATGTGATAGAATCCTGACTAGAACCGAACGACAAAATCATAGACGTCAGAATGGGCTGTGTTTTTACTGTGGTGATTCTACACATGTTATATCAGCATGCTCTAAACGCCTAACCAAGGTTGTCAGTCCTGTCACCATTGGTAATTTGCAGCCTAAATTTATTTTGTCTGTGACTTTAATTTGCTCATTGTCTTCCTACCCTGTTATGGCGTTTGTGGATTCAGGTGCTGCCCTGAGTCTTATGGACTTGTCGTTTGCCAAGCGCTGTGGTTTTGTCCTGGAGCCTTTAAAAGTTCCTATTCCTCTCAGAGGAATTGATGCTACGGCACTGGCGGAAAATAAACCGCAGTATTGGACACAAGTGACCATGTGCATGACTCCTGAACATCGGGAGGTGATTCGTTTTCTTGTTCTGCATAAAATGAATGATTTGGTCGTTTTGGGTCTGCCATGGTTACAGACCCATAATCCAGTTTTGGATTGGAAGGCTATGTCTGTGTCGAGTTGGGGTTGTCAGGGAATTCATTGCGATTCTCCGCCGGTGTCTATTGCTTCTTCTACTCCTTCAGAAGTTCCTGAGTATTTGTGTGATTATCAGGATGTATTCAGTGAGTCCAGGTCCAGTGCTCTTCCTCCTCATAGGGACTGTGACTGCGCTATAGATTTGATTCCTGGCAGTAAATTTCCTAAGGGACGATTATTTAATTTGTCTGTACCCGAGCACGCCACAATGCGTTCTTATGTCAAGGAGTCTTTGGAGAAGGGGCATATTCGTCCATCCTCTTCCCCTCTTGGTGCGGGATTCTTTTTTGTGGCCAAGAAAGACGGGTCTTTGAGACCTTGTATAGACTATCGGCTTCTGAATAAAATCACTGTTAAGTTTCAGTATCCTTTGCCACTATTGTCAGACTTGTTTGCTCGGATTAAGGGTGCCAAGTGGTTCACCAAGATAGATCTTCGTGGTGCGTACAACCTTGTGCGCATTAGGCAGGGAGATGAATGGAAAACTGCATTTAATACGCCCGAAGGTCATTTTGAGTACTTGGTGATGCCCTTTCGGCTCTCTAATGCTCCTTCAGTGTTTCAGCCCTTTATGCATGATATCTTCCGGAAGTATCTAGATAAATTTATGATTGTTTATCTGGATGATATTCTGTTTTTTTCTGATGATTGGGATTCTCATGTAAAGCAGGTCAGGATGGTGTTTCAGGTTTTGCGTGATAATGCTTTGTTTGTGAAGGGCTCAAAGTGTCTCTTTGGAGTGCAGAAGGTTTCCTTTTTGGGTTTTATTTTCTCCCCTTCTGCTGTGGAGATGGACCCAGTCAAGGTCCGAGCTATTCATGATTGGACTCAAACCCACGTCTGTTAAGAGTCTTCAGAAGTTCTTGGGGTTTGCTAATTTCTACCGTCGTTTTATCGCTAACTTTTCTAGCGTTGTTAAACCTTTGACGGATATGACCAAGAAAGGTTCTGATGTGCTAATTGGGCTCCTGCAGCCGTGGAGGCCTTCCAGGAGCTGAAGCGCCGGTTTACTTCGGTGCCTGTTTTGTGCCAGCCTGATGTCGCACTTCCCTTTCAGGTTGAAGTGGATGCTTCTGAGATCGGTGCTGGGGCTGTTTTGTCACAGAGAGGCTCTGGTTGCTCTGTGATGAGACCATGTGCTTTTTTCTCTAGGAAGTTTTCGCCTGCTGAGCGGAACTATGATGTTGGTAATCGGGAGTTGTTGGCCATGAAGTGGGCATTTGAGGAGTGGCGTCATTGGCTCGAGGGTGCTAAGCATCGTGTGGTGGTCTTGACTGATCACAAAAATCTGATGTATCTCGAGTCTGCTAAGCGCCTGAATCCTAGACAGGCTCGTTGGTCATTGTTTTTCTCTCGTTTTGACTTTGTGGTCTCGTACCTGCCTGGTTCGAAGAATGTTAAGGCTGATGCTCTTTCTAGGAGCTTTGTGCCTGACTCTCCTGGAGTCTCGGAGCCAGCTGGTATTCTTAAAGAGGGAGTAATCGTGTTGGCCATATCTCCTGATTTGCGACGTGTGTTGCAGAGATTTCAGGCTGGTAGACCTGACTCTTGTCCACCCGACAGACTGTTTGTTCCTGATAAGTGGACCAGCAGAGTTATTTCCGAGGTTCATTCCTCGGTGTTGGCAGGGCATCCGGGAATTTTTGGTACCTGAGATTTGGTGGCTAGGTCCTTTTGGTGGCCTTCCTTGTCACGGGATGTGCGGTCATTTGTGCAGTCCTGTGGGACTTGTGCTCGGGCTAAGCCTTGTTGTTCTCGTGCTAGCGGGATGCTTATTTGAGATGTTTTGTTTCTGCGGACCAGGATGATTGGGTGACCTTCTTGCCATTGGCTGAGTTTGCCCTTAATAATCGGGCTAGTTCCGCTACTTTGTTTTCGCCATTCTTCTGCAACTCTGGTTTTCATCCTCGTTTCTCCTCGGGTCATGTTGAGTCTTCTGACTGTCCTGGGGTGGATTCCGTGGTGGATAGGTTGCAGCGGATTTGGAATCATGTGGTGGACAACTTGAAGTTGTCACAGGAGAAGGCTCAGCGTTTTGCCAACCGCCGCCGCGGTGTGGGTCCCCGACTTCGTGTTGGGGAATTGGTTTGGTTGTCTTCTCGGTATGTCCCTCTGAAAGTTTCCTCTCCTAAGTTTAAGCCTCGCTTTATTGGTCCTTATAACATTTTGGAAGTTCTTAACCCGGTTTCTTTTCGTTTGGATCTTCCGGTGTCGTTTGCCATTCACAACGTGTTCCATAGGTCTTTGTTGCGGCGATACGTTGTGCCTGTGGTTCCTGCTGTTGAGCCTCCTGCTCCGGTGTTGGTTGAGGGCGAGTTGGAGTACGTGGTGGAGAAGATCTTGGATTCTCGTCTCTCTAGACGGAGGCTTCAGTATTTGGTCAAATGGAAGGGCTATGGTCAGGAGGATAATTCCTGGGTGGTCGCCTCTGATGTTCATGCAACCGATTTGGTTCGTGCCTTCCACGCTGCTCATCCTGATCGCCCTGGTGGTCTTGGTGAGGGTTCGGTGACCCCTCCTTAAAGGGGGGGTACTGTTATGAACTATACTTCTTGGCTCCCTCTTGTGGTCACTTGTGGTTTGGCACTTGGATTGTCTTTTTCCAGGTTGGTTCTCACCTGGTTCGTTAGGCCTGGGGTGTTGCTATTTAAACTTCCTGGATTCTCAGTCCAGTGCCTGGCATCGTTGTAATCAGTTCATTTCTGTTTGCTCCTGTCTTCAGGTCCTGGTTCTTTGCAAGATAAGCTAAGTCCTGCTTTCTTATTTTTGTTTATTTGTATTGTTCATATTTTTGTCCAGCTTGTACAAATCGTGATTCCTGATATCGCTGGAAGCTCTAGGGGGCTGATATTCTCCCCCCTCACCGTTATTCGGTTCGGGGGTTCTTGGATATTCAGCGTGGATATTTTGCAGGGTTTTTTGCTGACCATATAAGTCATCTTACTATCTTCTGCTATTAGTCAGTGGGCCTCTCTTTGCTAAAATCTAGTTCATTCTTACGTTTGTCTTTACTTCTTACCTCACCGTTATTATTTGTTGGGGGCTTGAACTATAACTTTGGGGTCTTTTCTCTGGAGGCAAGAGAGGTCTTATTTTCCCTGATAGGGTTAGTCAGTTCTCCGGCTGGCGCGAGACGTCTAGGATCAACGTAGGCACGTTCCCCGGCTATTGTTAGTTGTTTGTGCTAGGATCAGGTATATGGTCAGCCTAGTTACCACTTCCCTATGAGCTGGTATTTATGTTTGCAGACTTTGCTGTAATCTCTGAGATCCTCTGCCATTGGGATCATAACAGGGAACTCCTGTAAACCCCTTTCCTACATCGGGTGTAATAGTATGCCAATGGCGTACTCCCTTCCTTTGATGTGGGCTCCGGCGCTGAGCCCACATCTTTTCCAGCACATGTCAGCTGTTTTGAACAGCTGACATGTGCCTTTAATAGCTGTGGGTGGAATCACGATCTACCCATGGCTGTTAACTAATTAAATGCCGCTGTCTATTTCTGACAGTGGCATTTAACACATGCTTCCGGTGAGCACGGTGGCATTCCCGCCTATTGGTACCCATGTTGTGGGTCGCAGATGGGTTAGTATAATAACCAGAGGTCTTCAGCAGACCTCTATGGTTATCACTGCCTGATTGCTATGATCACCGCCTGGTGGTTGGCGCTCATAGCAAGTGAGAAGTTCTGCCACATATAGGTGATCTGATCATTGCCTGTATGTAGCAGAGCCGATGTGGTGGAGACTATTGAAGCATGCCAGAAGTAAAGAAAAACTATATATATATATATATATATATATATATATATATATATATATATATATATATATATATAAAAGTTCAAATCACGCCATTGAAAATGAAGCAATTAATAAAACAAACATACACATATTTAGTATCGCCACGTTCAGAATCACCCAATCTATCTATATAAGAAAAGGATTAACCCAATCTCTAAACGGCATAATGAGAAAAAAAAGTCAAAATGCCATAATTAAGTTTTTTGGCCATCACAACATTGCATTAAAATGCAATAATGGGCAATCAAAAGATCGTATCTGCACCATAATGGCATAATTAAAAACGTCAACTCAGCAAGCAAAAAATAAGCCCTCACCCAACCCGAGATTACCAAAAATGGAGACGCTACGGGTATTGGAATATGGCAACATTTTTTTTTTACAAAATGTGGATTTTTTTTTCTCCATTGAGATGAAAAATAACCTAGACATGTTTGGTGTCTATGAACTTGCAATGACATGGAGAATCATAATGGCAGGTCAGTTTTAGCATTTAGTGAACATGGTAAAAAAACAACTCTTGGATTGCACTTTTTTTGTACTTTTTTTGCAATTTCATCACACTTGGAATTTTTTTTACCATTTTTCAGTACACGATATGCTAAAATTAATCGTGTTGTTCAAAAGTACAACTCGTCCTACAAAAAAACAAGCTCACGCATGGCCATATTGACTTAAAAAATAAAAAAAGTTAAGGTTTTGGGAAAAAAGGGAGCAAAAAAGGAAACCTCAAAAATGAAAACCGGGGGGTTAAAGGGTGAATGCATTTATGATATAATTATATTTTAATGTTTTTTGCATTAGATAGTATCAAATCGAACTTTGAAAACTAACAAAATAATAAAAAATTTAATTTAGATCTTTTGGAGCAATACAGTAACAATGCAGTGGCTTGACAAGAGTCACAAAACTAATCATATGCTAAATATTTTCAAGTCAAAGTTAAGTATGAGATATCCAAAATGACGGTCTATAAAATGATGGTAGTCTCAAGTTCAAAGCAGATGTGAATAATGCGATATGGAGCCTGAAAATTAAAAGTTGAAAATATTGTTACCCTTTTGCTCTTCCCTGTATGCCAGCTCCGTGATTTTGATGTAGGCTCACATGCCAAGCCTGCATCTTTCTCCGCACATGGCATCTTCAGCCATCAGGAGCCTTTAAAAACCATGAGTGGAATGGAGCTCAGGGGCTGGTAGATTATGTCTTGGTGGATTTGCATCTGTGCCAAAAGCTTTCCCATTTTGGCATTTATGCGTGATGGATTGCACAGTCCTCCATGAGTTGTTCAGAGATTGGACAATTTTTTTTTTAAACTAACTCTGTTTTACTCTTCTCTACAATTTTATCACTGACCTTTCTGGTGTATTCCTTGGTTTTCATGATGCTGTTTGATCCCTAATATTCTCAACAAAGCTCTGAGGCATTCACCAAACAGCTGTAGTAGCGAATAAATCACACACAGATGGACTCCATTTACTAATTTTACGACTTTTGGAGGCAACTGGTTAGTATTTTATTTAAGGATATCAAACTACAAGGGACTGAAAACAAATGCTCATCACAACTCATTTCCTGTACAATTCACAGATACTTGCTACTTTTTGTTGGTATATCACCTAAAATCCCAATGGCATACATTTAAGTTTGTGGGTGTAACTTGAAAAAGTGTAGAAGAGTTCACAGGGTATGAATACTTTTCAAGATAGAGTAAATGAGATAATCTCTGCATTATACCGTATGAGGGGGCTGCATTATACTCTGTGGGGGCTGCATTATATTCTACGGGAGGCTGCTTTATACTCTATTGGGGGCTGCATTATATTCTATGAGGGGCTGCATTATACCCTATGAGGAGGCTGCAATACACTCTATGATGGGGCTACATTATTTTCCATGAGAGGTGCTACATTATTATATTCTATGAGGGCACTGCATTATATTCTATGAGTGGGCTACTTTATATTCTATGATAGAGGACTACATTATATTCTATGAGGGGGCCAACCTAACCCCTGATAAATCATTAAGACTTGTATTAGATTATATTATACCATAATAATAGAGTGTTTTACCACACAATTGGTGGTCCTGTACTTATTTCCATGTAGCTACATAGTGTACCCCAAGAATGAATTTCTCCAGTGCTCCAGTCCGATGAATTATATATATATATATATATATATATATATATATATATATATAGTATATATGTTTCAGTAAAAGATACTTTACTGGATATGAGAAAACAGAATAGTAACCCTAGTATAGTACAACATGCTACAGAAGACTTGGATAGTAAATCTGCATCTCCATTTACAGGAAACCAAGACAAGCTAAGAAATTCAATTATGATTAAGTTTGGAGAGTTCAATTTAAGAAAATGGACCACTGCCAGGAGATTCTGATATCCGTTTTAAATCTTGTTGCACTTAATGTAGTAATAGCATAGTAAAAAAAAAAAAAACTTCAATTATCACAAATCATAGAAAAATTACATAAGTCTCTTTCCGCAGTTTAACCCCTTTACCCCCAAGGGTGGTTTGCATTTTAACGACCAGGCCAATTTTTACAATTCTGACCACTGTCCCTTTATGAGGTTATAACTCTGGAACGCTTCAGCGGATCCTGGTGGTTCTAACACTGTTTTCTAATGACATTTTGTACTTCATGACAGTTGTAGAATTTCTTTGATGTGACTTGCGTTTATTTGTGAAAAAATGGAAATTTGGCGAAAATCTTGAAAATTTTGCAATTTTCCAAATTTGAATTTTCATGCCCTTAAATCACACAGAAATGTCAGACAAAATACTTAATAAGTAACATTTCCCACATGTCTACTTTACATCAGCACAATTTTGGAACCAACTTTTTTTTGCTAGGAAGTTATAAGGGTTAATATTTGACCAGCAATTTCTAATTTTTACAACATAATTGTTTTTATTAGGGACCACATCATATTTGAAGTCACTTTGAGGGGTCTATATGGTAGAAAATACCCAAAAGTGACACCATTCTAAAAAATGAACCACTCAGCGTGCTCAATACCACATTTAAGAAGTTTATTATCCCTTCAAGTACTTCACAGGAATTTTTGGAATGTTAAAAAAAAAGAACATTTAACTTTTTTCACAAAAAATTTACTTCAGATCCAATTTGTTTTATTTTACCAAGGGTAACAGGAGAAATTTGACCCCAAAAGTTGTTGTACAATTTGTTCTGAGTATGCTGATGCCCCATATGTGGGTGTTAAACCACTGTTTGGGCGCATGGCAGAGCTCAGAAGGGAAGGAGCACATTCTCAATGCAAAATTGGCTGGAATTGAGATTGGATGCCATGTAGCCTTTGGAGAGCCCCTGATGTGCCTAAACAGTGGAAAAAACCCAATTCTGACACCAAACCTAACCCCAACATACCCCTAACCCTAATCCCAACCCTAGCCATAACCCTAAACACACCCCTAACCCGAACACACCCCAAGCACTTATCCCAACCTCAACCACACCCATAACCCAACACACCCCTAACCCCAATGTAATCCAAACCCTACCCCAAATTTATCCCAAACCCTAACCCTAACTTTAGCCCCAACCCTAACCCTAACTATAGCCCCAACCCTAACCATAGCTGTAGCCCTAACCCTAACCATAATGGGAAAATGGAAATAAATACATTTTTTATTTTACTATTTTTCCCTACCTAAGGGGGTGATAAAGGAGCATTTGATTTACTATTTATAGCGGGTTTTTATGTTTGGCAGCTGTCACACACTAAAAAATAGTTTTTGCATCATCACATTTTGAGAGCTATAATTTTTCCATATTTTGGCCCACAGAGTCGTGTGAGGTCTTGCTTTTTGTGGGAGGAGATGACGGTTTTATTGGTACCATTTTCAGGCGCATGACATTTTTTGATTTTTTTATTCTGTTTTTTTTAGGAGGCAGAATCAACAAAAAACAGCAATTCATGAATTTCTTTTGGGGGGCAATTATACCATTCCGCATGTAGTAAAATTGATAAAGCAGTTTTATTTTTCGGGTCAGTAAGATGACAGCGATACCTCAGTAATATCTTTTTTTTATGTTTTGGTGCTTTTATACAATAAAAACTGTTTTATATAAAAAATAATTATTTTTGCTTTGCTTTATTCTGAGAGCTATAACTTTTTTATTTTTCCGGTGATGGTGCTCAATGGGGGCTTGTTTTTTTGTGGGACAAGATGACGTTTTCAGTGGTATCATGTTTATTTATATCCATCTTTATGATTGTGTGTTATTCCACTTTTTGTTCAGCGGTATGATGATAAGGCATTGTTTTTTTAGCCTTTTTTTAAATAGTGTTCACTGAACAGGTTACGTTGTGGGACAGTGTTATAGATCGGGTCGTTATGGACGTGGCGATACTAAATATGTGTACTTTTATAGTTTAGATTTTTTGTTTAATTCAAATATTTATTTATTGATTGAATAAATATTGATTTTTTAATTATTATTTTAAATTTTTTAAATGTTTTTACAATTATTTAAAATACATTTTTTAAAATTCCTTCTTACTTTTACACTTTGTCCCACAGATCTGCATGCTATCGAAGCTGTCAGCATTACAAACTCTGCACACTGACCTTAGAGACTTCCTGACAAGCACTGTGCATGACAGGAAGTCTCTCAGCTCTGGTAACCCATCATGACGACATCGGGTTACCATGGGAGCGATTGAGACCCCGCATCATGCCGCTGGGTCTCCGATCCAAAGGAAGAGGTCCTGAGTGCCTCTCTGCGAGCTCTGGAGCACTGAGATTATGTTTGATTGCAGTGTTGGGGGTTAATGTGTCGGGAGCGATCCGTGATCGCTCCTGGCACTTGGTGCCAGGTGTCAGCTGTGAGAATCAGCTGACACCCGGCCGCGACCAGCTACGCTCCCCCCGGGAACGTGGCTGATCGCAATGGATGTACTATTTCATCCATGAGTATTAAGTCCCAGGTCACATGGATGGAATAGTATGTCTGATGGCAGAAAGAAGTTAAATCATTTTACAATTTTTCATTTATAATTCAGAATCTCTTTATACTAAATGCAATTTTTTTTAAAACCTAAAGGACAAGGTCAGTTTTCTTTTGTTTTCTTTTTTTTCTTCTGTTTTTCCTACCTTTATTTCAAAAGCCATAACATTTTTTTATTCACATCGGCATTGCCACATGTGGTTTTTATTGACACCAATAATTTTACCATACCTTGTGCTGAGGAACAGGAAAAAAATTCTAGGTGCGGTGAAATTGTAAACAAAATCATTCCTGACATTGTTTTGAGGGTTTAGTTTTTATCACTATAATTGTGTGATAAAAATGATCTGCTAATATGATTCTCCAGGTCTGTACAATTACGGCAATACCAAATGTGTGTATTTTATTTTTATTTAGGTGGTGACAAAAAATCAGAAAATTGCTAAAAAAAATTGGTTTATGTCTGTTTACTGAGACCTGTAACTCTTTACTTAATACTATTTACATAATTACATCTATTTGGTAGATTGAGTTGTTTGATGAATTGTTTTTTTGCTTGGCAAATTGACATTTTTATGGATACTGTTTTGGGGAAGATACAATGTTTTAATGGTGTAGTTTTGTGTTTTTGACAGAGTTGTGGGAATGCAATTCAGATGTTTCAATTTCTTTTTACTTTACGATGTTTATTGTACAGGTGAAATAATAATATGTTTTGATGCATCCAACCTTTACAAGCACGACAATAACTAGAATGTTTTTTTTTTCAATTTCTTTATTTTTAACATGGGAAAATAGAGATTATTCAAATGTTCATTTTTTAAAATGTTTTTAAAACTTTTTTTTCTTTTTTTTTATCCTTTATGGGAGATGTGAACCTCTGATAGTTTGATTGCAAGTTTTACATATTGCAATACAACACTATTGCAGTTTATACAGAGGAGTACAGTCTTCTACGAAGCCCTGCCAGTGGTTATACGTGACAGTAGCATCATCATGGCATATGCAATGGCAGCCCAACAGCATACAGAAATGTAAGATTAGTGTCCGGAACGGATACACAAAAAACATTGCCATTGTCAGTGATTGATAATGGCATTTCATGGGTGCAATGATCGGTGCTAGTGCCAGTTGCTGCTGTTAGAATAAGATTCTGGCTATGTAACAAAGCTGGCATCTGCATTATGTTATATATTATATATATATATATATATATATATATATATATATATATATATATATATATATATATATATATTAGGATCGGCTTCCAATCCCACTCCATACACCTGCCACATTTCTATGATGTAATAGTGGGGGTTAAATTATATTATTAACTGAAATGTTAAGCAGGAAAATAAATACACACATCCTGCAAACCTTCCAAAAATGTATACTTCTTTGGAAGTCAAACATCATAAGGTAGGTAAAAGGAATAAAAGGTAAAAGGAATCTGTTAGTGTGTTTTCGTTCCACATGAAAAATTTGTATATGAGAATGTAGGTGTGTGAAACATAAAGCACTCTGTATGTTTATTAAGCTGAAAAAATTATGTTTTATGTAATATATGAAAATGAGTCTGAAGAGCTCTGATCATGAGCAGAGGACTTTTCGTAAAGCTACCTCCCTGGATCCATTCCCTCCCTAAACCACCTTCTGATTGACTGACAGCTTGCAAGCTAGTGAATAAAAAGGGGGTACTAGGTAGGGCACACCTAAAAGATAGCCTCTTTCCCATATGCAATAAAATATAAATTTTTTCCTGTAATGCTTAATTAAAGGTACAAGTTTATTTAAATTTCAATGGCTGATAAGCAGTAAAGATGAGTGAACTCTAAAATGCTCGAGAGCTCATTGCTTAAACCGAGCATTTCCTAATACTCAAATGCCTGTTTCGATTATGGGAAAGCCAAGCTTTTTACTGGCAGACCCTACAAACAGGTCTGGGCGGCAGTGAAAATTTTGGATTGGATGGGAAATGTGCTGAATGGAAGGAGAACAGCATGGGGAAGACCCCTGGAAGCATTTCTGACTCCCAGATTGCTGCTGAGAACAATGGTGCTAAACTTTTACTCCACGTTAAGGAGTCCCAATAAACATTCCAAACCAGCGAGAAAATGCATTTTACAGGAAAAAAAAAGTTGAGAAACATTTTTTCCTGTATGACTTGTAAACCATACAAAATGTAAAAAGGATTTTAAAAAATATATAATTTAAGTAAACCAGAAAATTTTTGATTACATAAATAGGAAATTTCAGTTTACTTTATGAAGGAAGAAAGAACTGCCAAAAATATTGGACTCAGGTACTCCCTGTATTAGACATAAAGGAGGCCTCATACGCATTCTGTTCAAATTGTCATGTAGTGGTACTCCTAGACTCATAAAGGCTATGCATTTTTGAAGGCTATAAACTAAGGAAATGTACTCCAGAACACGGATAAGTCTAAGGGTGAGCAATATAATAAGTAATAAATAATAATATAATATACCCAAGAAGATGTAATACCCTATGGGTGAGCAATATAATTCCGATACATTTTAAACAAGTTTTTTGAGACTTATATACCAACGAAATGTACTCCAGATCACGGAATAGTGTTTGAATGTTCAATATAATACCGATAAGGGTATGTGCACACATTGATTAAAATGTATGCAATATTTCTGCATCTCTTGACAGGAAAAATGTCCATTTTTTGTGCATTTCTACCTGAGTTTTTGCCAAGGGCAAAAATGCTGCAGATTATTTTCTGCACCAAATCTGCAAGTCAAAAATACTTAATGTGTGCATGATGAATTAGGTTTATTTCTGTTAATGTTGATGATTATGGCTTACATCCAATGAAAACCCAAAAGTCATTATCTCAGTTAATTAGAAATATAACACCAGCTTGAAAAATTATTTTAAAATCCGAAATGTTGGCCTCCTGAAATGTATGTTCAGTAAATGCACTCAATTTTTGGTTGGGGCTCTTTTGTATCAATTACTGCATCAATGCAGCGTGGCATGGAGGCGATGAGCCTGTGGCTCTGCTGAGGTGTTATTACAAACAAAGCCCAGGTTGCTTTGATAGCAAGCTTCAGAACATCTGCATTGTTGGGTCTGGTGTTTCTAATCTTCCTCTTGACAATACCCCATACATTCTCTATGGGGTTAAGATCAGGTGAGTTTACTGGCAAATCAAGCACAGTGATACTGTTGTTTTATACCTGGAATTGGTACTTTTGGCAGTGTGGACAGGTGCCAAGTCCTCCACGAGAATTAAATTTCCATCTCCAAAAAGCTTGTTGGCAGAGGGAAGCATGAAGTTCTCTAAAATTTCCTGGTAGATGGCTGTGCTGACTTTGGTCTTGATAAAACACAGTGGACCTACACCAGCAGATAGCATGGCTCCTCAAACCATCACTGATTATGGAAACTTGCCACTAGACCTCAAGCAGCTTGGATTGTGTGCCTCTCCACTGTTCCTCCAGACTCTGGGACCTTGATTTCCAAATGAAATGCAAAATTTACTTTCATCTGAAAACATCACATTGGAAAACTGAGCAACAGTCAAGTTATTTTTCTCCTTTGCCCAGGTAAGACGCTTCTGGTGTTGTCTATTGGTCGTGAGTGGCTTGACACAAAGAATATGACACTTGTAGCCCATGTCCTGGATATGTCTGTGTGGTGGCTCTTGAAGTAATGACTCCAGCAGCAGTTCACTCCTTGTGAATCTTCCCCAAATTTTTTGAATGGTCTTTTCTTAATAATCCTTTCAAGGCTGCAGTTATCCCAGTTGCTTGTACATCTTTTTCTCCCACACTTTTTCCTTCCACTCAACTTTCCATTAATATGCTTGGATACAGCACTCTGTGAACAGTCAGCTTCTTTAGCAATGACCATTTGCGGCCTACCCTCCTTGTGGAGTGTGTAAATGACTGCATTCTGGACATCTGTCCAGTCTTCCCCATGATTGTGGACCCTACTGAAACAGACTAAGGGACCTTTTTAAACACTTAGGAAGCCGTTGCCGGTGGTTTTTGTTACTTATTCTAAATTAATGAGATAATGACTTTGAGTTTTAATTGGCTATAAGCCATAACCATCAACATTAACAGAAATAAAAACTTGAAAAAGATCACTCTGTTTGTAATGACTCTATATGAGTTTCACTTTTTGTATTGAAGAACTGAAATAAATTAACTTTTGGATGATACTCTAATTTTGTGAGAAGCATCTATAATACCAATACATTTTCTAACAGGTATTTTTAGGGTTGTATTGCGGTGAAATGTACTCCAGACCTTGAAATAATCTATAGGTGAGCAATATAATACCGATAAGGGTATGTGCACATGTTGAGCAAACTTGTGCATCTGTTGCTGGAAAAACACAGCTGCAAAAATGCATGTTTTTAGAGCATTTTTGCCTCGTTTTTAGTGCAGTTTTGCTGTTTTTTTGTGCATTTTTGCCCTGAGTATTTGATTGATTTGATTGAATTTAATGGTAAAAAACACAGGGCAAAAACACAGAGAACTGACATGCATTAGATTTTTTTCTGCACCAAATCTGCAAATCAAAAATACTTATACGTCACATTCACTTCTTTGGCATAAGGCTTTGCTTCAGGTTTTGTCACAAATTTGAGCCAAAAATACAATATAAATAACACCAAATCTCCAAAGTGTGCACACAGCCTAAAATTATGAACAAGTTTTTTCAGGATTACATAGCAATGAAATCAACCCAAGAATGTATAAAAGTCTACCGATGAGAAATGTAATACCGATACATTTTTGAATATTTTTTTGAGGCTTATATAGCAGCGAACTGTACCCAAGAAGATGAGGATGAGCAATATAATACTTTTACTAAATACATTTTGAACAAGTTTTTAAGAGGGTTATATAACAAATAAATGTACACCAGAACTTGGATTAGCCTTAGGATGATCAATATAATACTGATACATTTTTAACAAGTTTTTTGAGGCTCATATACCACTGAAATTTTCTCACAAATATGTAAAAGTACCCAATAACACACTATACTGTGTAAATGACCAATATAATGCCGAAAACTTTTTGATTAAGTTTTTATAGCAAGGAAATGTACCCAAGAACATGTTATACATGTTATGCCGTGTGGATGATCAATATAATACAGATACATTTTTGTCCCAGATTTTGGAGGGTTTTATACTAACTAAATGTACTAAAGAACATGTAATACTCTAAGGCCGGCGTCACACTAGAGAGTTTTACGGATGTATGAGAGGCGCAAAAACAACGCATTACAGACTGACCAATGTTCCTGTATGGAGCAGCTCCTAGCTGCTGTATATTTCGCAGCTGTATTTTATGGGCTGAGAAAGCATGCTGCGTTTGTCAGCGTATTGCGCAAAAAATCCGCCAATGAAAGTCTATGGGGGTGAGAAAAATACGGATTACACACGGACCATCAGTGTGACTTGGGAGAAATACGCAGGGGTGTTCTACAGAAAAGCCGGCTATTCAGCGTGGTGTACAGTAAAATCACACTGACAGGTTAGAATAGAATACATAGAGTAAATGTCCACACATAGTGTAGGTATATATATATATATATATATATATATATATATATCTACTATATAATTGTCTAAGGTCCATTTCCGTCTGTTTGTCTGTCTGTATTTCTTTCTGTCACAGAAATCCCAAGTCGCTGATTGGTTGCAGCAAAAAGGCCATGACCAATCAGTGACAGGCACAGTCCGGTGGCAAAATGGCCGCTCCTTACTCCCCGAAGTCAGTGCCCGCAGTCCATACTCCCCCCCAGTCAGCGCTCACACAGGGTTAATGGCAATGTTAACGGACCGCCTTATGCTGCGGTGTAACGCAGTCCATTAACGCTGCTATTAACCCTGTGTGACCAACTTTTTACTATTGATGCTGCCTATGCGGGATCAATAGTAAAAAGATCTAATGTTAAAAATAATAAAAAAATAAAAAATCATTATATACTCACCTTCCGTGGGCCCCCGGATCCAGCCGAGGCTTTTTCCACTCCTCGTGACGTTCCGGTGACCAGTCCATGCATTGCGATCTCACGAGACGATGACATAGTGGTCTCGCGAGACCGCTACGTCATCATCTCGCGAGACCGCAATGCACTCTTGGGATCAGAGCATCGCGAGGAGCATCGGTATACGCCTCGGCTGGATCGCGGGGCTCCGAAAGGTGAGTATATAACTATTTTTTATTTTAATTCTTTTTTTTAACAGGGATTTGGTGCCCACATTGCTATACACTACGGGGGCTGTGTTACATACTGCGTGGGCTTTGTTATATACTACATCTCTGTGCTATATACTATATGGGCTGTGCTGTATGCTACGTGTCTGTGGTATATATTACGTGGCTGGGCAATATACTACATTGCTGTGCTCTATACTATGTGGCCTGGGTTATATACTGCATGGGCAGCGTTATATACTACGCCTCTGTGCTATATACTACGTGTCTGTGCTATATACGTGGACTGTGCTATATACTACGTGTCTGTGCTATATACTACGTGTCTGGGCAATATACTACGTGGCTATGCTATATACTATGTGGGCTGTGCTATATACTACGTGGCTGTAAACTACATACATATTCTAGAATACCTGATGCGTTAGAATCGGGCCACCATCCAGGCTGGAGTCACACACAACGTATAAAAATACAGACCAAATACGCAGAAATGTTCCCTGAACATTGATCCATATGTAATCCGTAGGCAAGGTGTGGCTGCATATTTTGCGCATGTAAACCTCTGTATGTAATCCGTATGGCATCAGTACAGCGAGATTTTGTCGCCGGCTTGCAAAATGGACATAGAATGGATCCATGGGCTAAAATATTCATGAGAACATATATACAGTTTATATATACAGTATATATATATATATATATATGTATATTTATATTTCATACAAAGCTAGATAGCTTAAAAGTTGGTAGTTTAATTGCCGGCTTTTGATATCTCCTTATCAAACCCAACAGGATATGACACAGGATATGGGACTCTTCCCACCGCTACAATGGAGTGGGAAGAGAGGGGCTAAGCACCAAAATAGGCGCATCTTACAGATGTGCCTTTTCTGGGGTGGCTGGGGGCAGATGTTTTAGCCAGGGGGGCAAATAACCATGGTCCCTCTCTAGGCTATTAATATCTGCCCTCAGTCACTGGCTTTCCCACTCTGGTGGAGAAAATTGTGCGGGTGCCCACACCAGTTTTTTCCGTAATTAAACAATTTATTTTAACAGCTAGAGCCACCAAATTTTGCATACTAACATTAGTAGTGAGGAATATGTAAAAAAAAAATAAGGGATATGAAATGGTTTACTGTATGTAAACCATGTGTCATATCCTGTCGGGTTTGATAAGGAGATAGCAAAAGCCGGCAATTGAATTACCGGCTTTTAAGCTATCTAGCACTGTATTAAATATATATATATATATATATATATATATATATATATATATATATATATATATACTGTATATATAAACTGTATATATGTTCTCATGAATATTTTAGCCCATGGATCCATTCTATGTCCATTTTGCAAGCCGGCGACAAAATCTCGCTGTACTGATGCCATACGGATTACATACAGAGGTTTACATGCGCAAAATATGCAGCCACACCTTGCCTACGGATTACATATGGATCAATGTTCAGGGAACATTTCTGCGTATTTGGTCTGTATTTTTATACGTTGTGTGTGACTCCAGCCTAAGGATGAGAAATACACTGCTCAAAAATATAAAGGGAACACTTAAACAACAGAATATAACTCCAAGTAAGTAAAACTTCTGTGAAATCAAACTATCCACTTAGGAAGCAACACTGTTTGACAATCAATTTCACGTGCTGTTGTGCAAATTGGAATAAACAACAAATGGAAATTATTGGCAATTATCAAGACACACTCAATAAAGGATTGATTCTGCAGGTCACAGCCCACAGATCACATCTCAGTATCAATGCATTCTGGCTGATGGTTTGGTCACTTTTGAATGTTGGCTGTGCTTTCACACTCGTGGTAGCATGAGACAGACTCAACAACCCACACAAGTGGCTCAGGTAGTACAGGTCATCCAGGATGGCACATCAAGTTTGCTGTCTGTCAGCGTAGTGTCCAGAGGCTGGAGGCGCTACTTGGAGACAGGTCAGTACACCAGGAGACAAGGAGGGGGCCGTATGAGGGTAACAACCCAGCAGAAGGACTTCTACCTCAGCCTTTGTGCAAGGAGGAACAGGAGGAACACTGCTAGAGCCCTGCAAAATGACCTCCAGCAGGCCACAAATGTGAATATGTTTGCACAAATGGTTAGAAACCGACTCCATCATGAGGATTGTCTGAGTGCCTGATGTCCACAGATGGGGGTTGTGCTCACAGCCCAAGACCAAACAGGATGCTTGGCATTTGCCATATAACACCAGGATTGGCAAATTCACCAGTGGCACCCTGTGCTCTTCACAGATGAAAGCAGGTTCACACTGAGGACATGTGATAGAGTTTGGAGATGCCTTGGAGAGCAATCTGCTGCCTGCAACATCCTTCAGCATGACCGGTTTGGCAGTGGGTCAGTAATGGTGTGGGCTGGCATTTCTTTGGAGGGCCGCACAGCCCTCCATGTGCTTGCCAGAGGTAGCCTGACTGCCATTAGGTACCGAGATGAGATCTTCAGACCTTTTGTGAGACCATATGCTGGTGTGGTTGGCCCTGGGCTTCTCCTAATGCAGGACAATGCCAGACTTCATGTGGCTGGAGTGTGTCAGCATTTCCTGCATGATGAAGGCTATGGACTGGCCCGCCGATTCCCCAGACCTGAATCCGATTGAACACAACCCAAAAGTAACACTGTTGTGAATTCTGTTTGTGGGCTCCCCCGGTGGTGTTTTATGGTAGTGCCACTTATTTGCCTTTTTCTATCCTTGATCACCTGTTGACACCCATTAGGGGAGTTTCCTATTTAAGGCTGCTTGGCTGCTGGTCTGATGCCGGCCAACAATGTATCAGTAGCATTCTGTTGCATTCTCCTGCCTCAAGATCCTGTTCAGCTAAGTTGAATTTTGTTTCTAGTTTATTCTATTTTTGTCCAGCTATTTGCAATGTGACTCTCTGTAGCTGGAAGCTCTCGTGGACTGGAATTGCCACTCCAGTGGCATGAGTTGTCACTGGAGTTTTAAAGTAATTTCAGGGTGGTGTTTTTGAGTAGTGTTTTGAAGTTGACCGTGAAGTGACTCTTTCCTGTACTTCTGCTATCTAGTAAGCGGACCTCACTGTGCTAAATCTGCTGTTCATCCTACGTATGTCTTTTCCTCTTGACTCACCGTCAATATCTGTGGGGGGCTGCTATCTCCTTTTGGGGTTCATCTCTGGAGGTAAGGCAGGCCTGTATATTCCTCTGATAGGGGTAGTTAGATCTCCGGCTGGCGCGTGGTGTCTAGGGCATCGTAGGAAACACTCCCCGGCTACTTCCAGTGTCGTGTCAGGTTCAGGTCACGGTCACTTTAGTTCCCATCACCCGAGAGCTAGTCCGTTGTTATTTTGATTTCCCTGCCATTGGGAAAATCATAATATAACACCATTCTAAAAACTGCTCCCTTCGAGGTGCTCAAAGCCACATTCAGGAAGTTTATTAACCCTTCATGGGCTTCACAGGAATTTTTGGAATGTGAAAAAAATGAATATTTAAATTTTTCACAACAAATTTACTTCATATTCATTTTTTTTTATTTTGACAAGGGTAACAGGAAAAATGGACCCCAAAATGTGTTGTGTAATTTCTCCTGAGCACACTGATACCCCATATGAGGAAGAAAACCACTGTTTTGGGTGCATGGCAGAGCTTGGAAGGGAAGGAGCGCCATTTTTGAATGCCATGTCGCATTTGGAGAGCCTCTGATGTGCAACAGTGGAAACCCCCACAAGTGATGCTATTTTGGAAATTTGAACCCTCAAGGAATGTATTTAGATGTATGGTGAGCACTTTAAACCCCCAGGTGCTTCACAGAAGTGTGTAATGTTGAGCCTTGAAAATAAAATAATCACATTTTCCTTACAAAAATGTTATTTTAGCCTCAAATTTTGTATTATCATAAGAGTAACATGAGGAACTGCACCATACAATTTATTGTGCAAATACTCCAGAATACGCCGATACCATATATGAAGGAGAAAACTACTGTTTGGGTACACAGCAGAGCTTGGAAGGGAAGGGGTGTTATTTGACTTTTTGAATGTAAAATTTCCTGAAGTGCCTAAACAGGGGAAAATCCAACAATTGACTCAATTTCTAATAATAAAACCCTCAAGGAATATATTCAGATGTGTGGTGAGTACCATGAACTCCCAGGTGCTTCACAGAAGCTTATAATGTTGAGCGGGGAAAATAATAAACTCACATTTTCCTCTCAAAAATGTTATTTTAGCCCCAAATTTTGCGTTTTTCATAAGGGTAACAAGAGAAATTGCACCATACAATTTTTAATGAAATTTTTCCTCAGTACGCTGATACCCAGTGTAAGGGAGAAAACTACTGTTTGGGCAAACGGCAGGGCTTGGAAGGGAAAGAGCATCATTTGACTTTTTGAATGTCAAATTTCCTGGAATCATTAGCGGACATCATGACCCAATTGGAGAGCCCCTGATGTGCCTAGACAGTGGAAACCCCCCACACGTGACCCCATTTTGGAAACTGGTGAGCACCTTGAACCCCCAAGTTCTTCACAGAAGTTTATAACATTGAGCCATGAAAATAAAAAAAATAAAATTTTCCCAGCAAAAATGTTATTTTGGCCCCAAATTTTGCATTTTCATAAGAGTAACCAGAGAAATTGCACCATACAATTTGATGTGCAATTTCTTCTGCGTATGCTGATACCCTATATGTGGAGGAAACTATTTCTGAGGCATAGTGCAAAGCTCAGAGAGAAAGAGGCATAATGGAGTTCAGATTTTGCTGGAATGGTTTGAGGATGCCCCTTAAAGCACTTCATGCTTCCCTCTGCCAACAAGCTTTTTGTAGATGGAGATTTCATACTCAGCAGGAATTAGCACCTGTCCACACTGCCAAAAGTACCAGTATCTGGTTTAAAAACAACAGTATCACTGTGCTTGATTGGCCAGCAAACTCACCTGACCTTAACCCCATAGGGAATCTATGGGGTATTGTCAAGAGGAAGATGAGAGACACCAGATCCAACAATGCAGACAAGCTGAAGGCTGCTATCAAAGCAACCTGGTCTTCCATAACACCTCAGCAGTGCCACAGGTTGATTGCCTCCAGGAGGAGTCCCAATCAAGTATTGAGTGCATTCACTGAACATACATTTCAGTAGGCCAACATTTCAGATTTTAAAATAATTTATCAAGCTGGTGTTATAAAATAATCTGATTTACTGAGATAATGACTTCTGGGGTTTCATTAGCTGTAAGCCATAATCATCAACATTAACAGAAATAAACACTTGAAATAAATCACTCTGTAATGAGTTTCACTATTTGTATTGAAGAGTTGAAATAGATTAACATTTTGGTTTTATTTTAATTTTTCTGAGAAGCACCTGTAATTGGGAAATATTTTTCAGGCACAGTGCAAAGCTCAGAAGGCATGGAGCGCCAGGTTTTGACCCAGTGGGAGAGTCCATGAGGTGCCAGAACAGCAGACCCCCTATATGTGACTCCATTTTACAAACAACACCTCTCAATGAATTATTCTAGGGGTGCAATGATCATATTGACACCATGGATGTTTGACAGAGTTTTATACAATTGGGCAGTGAAGCAAAAATAACTACATCTTTACCAACAAAATTTTTTTTTAGCACCAAATTTTACAAATTTACCCAAGAAGTGGGTAAAAATGGTACCAAAATGTGTCTCAGAATTTCTACTGAACGTGGCATTACCCCATATATGGCAGTGCATTACTGCTTAGCCATACGGAGAAACTCGGGAGGAACGAACCGCTATTTGCCTCCTGGAGCGCTGATGTTTCTAGAACAATTTGCAGACTCCATATACAGAGCCCCTAATTGCTAGAAGAGCAGAATCCTCCCTCAAGTGACCCCATTTTGGAAATTATACTCCTTTGGGAATTTATCTACAGGTATAGTGACGATTTTGAATGCATGGGTATTTTCCAGGATCAAGCAGCAATGAATGTTGCCAAGTGAAATTTGTAAACTGCCATTGTAGTGACCAGTACGCTGCAGTGATCAGTATGTTACAGTCACCAATACATTATGCCATGCTTCTGGAGGCATGAACCCATAAGTTAGGTGGACTCTCTTCACTTCAGAAAAGACAAACATGGACACAACATGAGGTTTAGGTACACTGTGGGGCTCAGAAGGCAGGGGGCATTTGAATTTGGGAGTGGAGAATTTGCTGAATTTCTTTTGAGTGGTGAGGAACCATTTCGCTTCTCCAGAGCCCTTGTGCTACCAGTAACATGGAAGCTTCCTTTTTTTGTGGATTGGGTTGAAGCTTTTATTGGGAACATTTTCCATAACGTTAGGGATCACATTTATCCGATGCTCTATGCAGACCACTTACTTTGGGATTTTCATCTAAATCTCTGCGTAACGTGATTCAGATGAAACCCCCGAATGATCCATTCACTACAATGAGGCAGCAGAGTTACTCTGGACTCCAATTGGCCTCTGTTTAGAGTCGTCCTTCTTTTCAGAAGAGCAGAAAACAGTGGCAGATGGCACCTTTATGCAAGCCTAAAAAGACGGACACCATCGAATCACAGATCAGATGGCATCCACAGTGCCTCCATCTGCCTCTTTATAGGGAATCTTCCAACAGAGGTTCTGTCTGAATCAAGTATTTCAGAGATTTTCACAGAAACACCGATGCGAGTGGTCAGCGCAAAGCACTGGATAAATGTGCACTGAGTCTTACTGCAATGTTTGGGAGACAGAATGAAAAAATAAACAGCAGGTGAAGAATAGGTTTTATTTATTTTTTATGCCGTTCCTTGTGCGGTATAAGGATTAGGCAACTTTATTCTTTGGGTCGGTGCGATTACAGCGATACCAGATTCATATCTGGTTTTTATGTTTGTCTGCTGTAAAACACTAAAATACGCTATTCATTGCAAAAACTGTTTTTTTTTTCTGTTTTGGCACTTTTACACAATAAAAGCTATTTTATAGAAAAAAAATATTATTTTTCATCGCCTTATTCTGAGAGCTATTACTTTTTTAGTTTTATGCTAACTGAGCTGTATAGCAGTTTGTTTTTTGCAGGACAAGATTAAATTTTCAGCGATACCATGTTTATTTTTATCTGTCTTTTTGATCGCGTTTTATTCCACTTTTTGTTCGGCGGTATGATGATAAAAAACAAGGCAAAAGATAATGCTTTATATATTTTATATGGTGTTCACTAAAGGGGTTAACTAGTGGGACAGTTTTATAGGTCGAGACGTTGCATACGCGGCAATACCAAATATGTGTACTTTTATTGTTTAGATTTATTGTTTAGATTTTTTTATACAAATATTTATTTATAGATTCAATATCTTTTGATTTTTTATTAATATTTTTTATTTTTTAATATTTCTATAATTGTTATTTATTTTTTAACTTTTCTTAATCTCTTTATTTGTCCCACAATGGGACTATAAATTTTTTGCAGTCTGATTGCTTGTAAAGCATGGGGATGCAGAAGCGTCCCTATGCTATCCAAACTGTCAGCTCTGCACTGGCAGAGAAAGTTGCTGATCATGCACTGCGCATGATGAAGCAACTTTCCTAGCTCTGGTGACCTGGATGTCATCAACCATTGAACGGGACCCCACGTCATGCTACAAGGTCTTCCATCCAAAGGCAAAGGGGCTGCCATTCCTCTGCCGGCTCCCACGTTTGATCGCAGCATTTCGGGGTTTAACGTGCCAGGAGCGGTGCCTGACCACCCATGGCACTTAGTGCCAGATGTCAGCTGTCAGAATCAGTATGAGCAGGGGATTGTGATGATGTAATAATCCATCTCGGGTCAAATAGGACCAGGGCACATGGACAAGTTATTATATCTGATGTCAGGAAGAAATTGTAAGTAATTATTATTATTATTATTATTATTTATTGTTATAGCGCCATTTATTTCATGGCACTTTACATGTGAGGAGGGGTATACATAATAAAAACAAGTACAATAATCTTAAACAATACAAGTCATAACTGGTACAGGAGGAGAGAGGACCCTGCCCGCGAAGGCTCACAATCTACAAGGGATGGGTAAGAATACAGTAGGTGAGGATAGAGCTGGTCATGCAGCGGTTTGGTTGATCGGTGGTTACTGCAGGTTGTAGGCTTGTCGGAAGAGGTGGGTCTTCAGGCTCTTTTTGAAGGTTTCGATGGTAGGCGAGAGTCTGATGTGTTGTGGTAGAGGGTTCCAGAGTAGGGGTGATACGCGACTGACAGACTGATAGACTGGGGTCTATGAATGACAGACTGTCATTCATAGACCCCTGAAAGGCAACATCTGATGGGCCTCATTCAAATATTTTAAAAGTGCACGTTCTGTACTCATACACACATAAAAGGTTTGCAAAGCCAGTGAAAAATTATAACCAAGATAATACAATAATCCACTTCAGATGTCCGCTTCTTCTCCTTCCTCTTGAGTCTGGGCGGGCTGCCTCCACCTGCTCTCTGGAGCTCGATTCCCAGGTGTATGATCTTTATGTGACCCGGCTTCAGGTAGTGTCAAAGCCCCTGACATACAGAAATGGACAACAGCCTCCTGTGTCACCTGTACCATTGGCTGCTCAAGCACAGAGGTTGGGAATTCCAAGGACAGTATGATCTCTTAGGGGTGTTAGTATCCCTGTCTTGAGCTGATTCAAGAAGTCTTTCCCAGGCTTGTTCATTCCTCAAGAAGGGTTCATCATGCTCCCTTATTTCTGGGATCACACCCAATGCATACCAATGATGTTGCGTCTCTATTTTTCTGAATGTGTCCCTAGTTCTAGCCATGAGCTCTTGCTGCCTTTGAGGCAAGAGTTCCATCTCTACTTCCCTATGGTTGAACGAGATGTGATGACGGGTCACAAACTCTTAATTGGACCCCCTTCTTTGCTGACCGTCATATGTAACTACCACCCCCTGCCAACTCTTGGTATTTTACTGCTAGAGGACCCATTAACATTTGTCCAGACTGGGTTCTGGTTTGCCTTCTTGTCTCTTCCGACTAGATTAGACCCAGTAGTCAGCTCATCAGTTCCTGAAACCTGGCTGTCCCTTCTGCAACCCACAAGAAAACCAGCAGTAAAGGATTTGACCTGGTTTCGGGCTTTGTTAGGTCCAGCATATCAAATAAATCAGGAACACAGGCTCCTGCCACCTCTGCTGATGCGCCAGCTTTCTCTGGCTCCAACATTCCTCCGGTCACTCCCTCGGGAGTCTCTCATGCAGCTGCCATATTTGTCGACCACTAATCACTAATATTAACACTTTTTTAGTGTTATAAATCACAGAAATGTACCCCAGACCACGTAATACTGTATGGCTGAGAAATGTAACCTTACAAAAAATGTAAACACTTTTCTTCAGATTCATAGATTACAGGAAATATACTCCGGAGCTCAGAATAGTGTGTGGAAGAGTACTGTAATCCAGACAATCTTTTCAACACTTTTTTATGATGTTAGATAATCTCACAGAAATTTACTCTAGACGATGGAATAGTATATGGGTGAGAAATGTAATCCTGCTAATTTGTTTAAGGCTTTTTTGAGTATTAGATATCTAAGAAATGTACCACAGAACACGTGAAACTGTATGACTGAGAAATTTAAGCCTGCAAAATTTTGTAATGCCTTTATTTATGGTTTATATATCACAGGATACGTATACCAGACCACGTAAAGCTGTATACGTAACAAATTTAACCCTGCAACATTTTAAATGCTTTTTTGGACTGTTATATATAAAAATTCATCCAGAACACAGAATAGTGTATGGGTAAGGAATTTAGCCCAGGAAATATTTTTATGAGTTTTTGGAGTGTTATATAACACATAAAAGTAACAAATCACTTAATTCTCGATGGATCAAAGTATATTCAATTTTTTTCACCTCCCCAAAAAGCAGGAGCTATATGTTTGTCAACCAACTGCACAGCCCTAATCCCTGTCTACAGAATGGATTTTTGCACTCTCCCTGCTCCTCCTTTCTCCTTCCCTAGGCTAAATGCAGATTGTATATGGTACAAACAGCAAAGCAAACCATTACCTGTTAGAAGGGCTGTTAGTATGATGGCTGCTAACATCAGTATCAACACTACAGGCCTCTGTCTCAATGAACTGTGTATACACAGGCCTAGACAAGCACTCTCTCCCTCCAATACAAAGTGCAATGGCGTCAGTGTGCCGAGTCAAGAGGCACCTGCATTTTTATAAGCCGTGAGGATGTCACACCACCAGCTGATCACAGTAGTGCCACACCCAAGATGGCTACTGCATTACAGTGTAATGGACCGCTTACTAAGGACCGGGTGACTCACTGCTAACTGCTCTTACCCCCCCGGTATACATCTGTCAATCCACGCTAGGCTCCGTCAGAGTTGTGGACTGTACTGCACCCTGCGCAGCAAAGCCCGAACAAAGGAACTCATTAAGGAAACCAAAGACAAGCCACTGCCATCAGGATTTGACTCAAGGACACCTACAGGATGACACCGGATCCGTCCCTCACTGACCGTGTTGGCACTACCATATCTACTGTGGACTCTTAAGTTAGGAAGCCATTGGACTGATAAGTTAACCCTTGAGAACTGTTGTTATCTCTATTATATACTTTACACCCTTCCAGTATACCAATTGATAAACCCCAGTTTTATCCTATCTTCTCCCTGTGTGGAGTTTACCCCTGTTCTAGTAAAATACGTTAACTCTTGCTCTGTCTCCAGTTCATTACTGCATCCCGCAACCTGCTCACATCCTTACCAGGCACCTCTTCTCTTTTTTTAAAGGGATTGGCCGGGCTTTTCTAATACTGTATGTATTTACCTAGGCTGTGGAATGCTAACAGTTTGTAATACACTTACTCTTAGCATTCTGCATGGTTGCCTAGCTACCACACTTCAGCATGTGACCAGCTCTATCCTCATTCTGGAGGAGCTATTCACACTCCGTCTAGTGTTTTCCTGTCTGGCAGAGACTGGATATAACGTCACAACAGACACCATGTCCAGTCTCTGCCAGACCCGCCGTCTCCTGCCTCCTCTGAAAGCAATTCCATCATATGTGCAGAGACTCTTCAGTCTCCTCATATCTGTGCAGTATAGCTTAGTGCAAGGCAGCAGCACAGCTGATTGGATCAAGCTGTCTAGTCAACTGTTAGCTGTGACAAGGCTATTGGCAAAAGGGAGGTCCAATGAGTGCCACCCTCCTCTAACTGAGGGAAGTGCTCATTTGAAAAGGGAGAAGGGAAGGCAGCTGTATTTTGAATCTAGCACTGTCACATGACAGATCCTGCCCTGAACTTCTCAAACAGCTAAAACTAGGGGCAGAAAAGTGGCATCAACTGACTCAAAGTAGAAATTTGCAAATGGCACCACAGAAGTCAGCAGTGGACCATGCATGAGGTATCAGGCCCTGGGCCCCCATTTGGGGCTTTGAATTGTAGTTTCAATTTATACCTGGTTGTTAAGGGAGCAGTGTAAGCCTTCTTTGCTGGGAGCCCAGATACCTCATGCAATAGCTTTTTTTCCCAGCCACGCTCGGATGGCACAAACATCAGTTTCATAGAGTACTGTTGGTAGAAAAATGAAAGGAAAGTAGCACAAATAGTTTAGTAAAAGTGCAGGCCTGCCTGTCTGGGAGCCTTACTGCTACAGGCAACACACATGAAGGCGACTCAACTTGGATTCTCCACATTTCAAAGAATTATTGTTACACACCACTATTGTGTCATCAATTTCCACAGAGTAGAAACAGTACAAAAAAGGCCTCCGATGCACCTTCCACTACAGGCAACCCATTAGATGGAGACCCAACTTGGAGTCTTCACATTTCAAAAAACTGTAACATCAGCAGCAGTTGCAACAGCATGCACCGAAACCACAACAAAGGTGTCACAGACTTCAATAACACGAGATCAAGGAATGACTCTAAAAACACACCATCGCCCAGTCTTCCAAGTCTGTGACTGGGGTGCAAAATTCATTGGAGATGACTTGTTCATTTTGATGAAAGTTAGGTGGTCTACACTTTCAGGGGACAGCCGGATGCGCTTATCCATCAGGACAGCACTGAAGACACATTCTTAGACAACCAAAATGCAAAAGGGTCCAAATTCCCCCTGATAGCATTGATATTGATCTCCAGATACTCCTGCACCATCATCTAAAGTTGTTCACAATGTGTCAAAATTGTTCTGCTGGTGCAAAGGCTGGTCTAAAAATTGTGCGAAATGACTCACAGAAATTGCTTATGCCACTGACACTGCTACTGCTGATGTTAATGTTTTTGCAGTGATGCCTTGATGCTCCTGGGGTTGGAAGTCTAGAACTGTATTGCATAATGTGTGCCTCACTGCTGTCTTGGGGAAAACTACCCTTAAGATTGTCTACAAGCGTGTTTCGATACTCAAGCATGCACGTGTCCCTTTTCAAGGGGTGAAGCATCAGGCAAAATTTATTCTTGTAGAGTGGTCACCCAGTAGTTAGGACTGTTTCTAACCCTAAGAATATGGGCATCATGTTGAAGATAGTGCAGCAAGAAGATGCTCATGTGTCAGGTGCTTCCATGAGGTCCAAGTCAATGTCCAATGTTCTGGTGGCAGGGTAGCACTCAAGGTTGCCTCCTCCATCCACTCCCACCAACCACGGACAACAGAGATCATTATCCTCTTCATCTCATGACTGTTGCGCATCCATCACCTCCTCCTCCTCGTCCTTCTAAATTAGTTCTCCGGCTCCTGCACCTTCACTAACAGTTTGTTTGGTACCATGAACCTCGCTCGATTGCTATAATCTACCCTACCATGACACCCACCTGTGCAACAGCAATCAGGAACTTACGCATACTATTCAATGTGTGCTCCATGTAGATGACCAGAATAGTGGTGATGATGATGGCATAATCAGTACTAACCATCTTAGTAGCCAATTCAAAACTGTGCAGAAGGGTTCCGAGTTATTTGATCTATGCCCACCTGATTTTCACCGAGTCCATACTGCGTTAGGCCAGGCTATTCAAAAGGACATACTGCACCAGAGCTTGTCTTTGCTGACACAGTTGCTGCAACATGTGCAGAGTGAAATTCCACCATGTCAGAATATAGAATATCAACATGTTAACCGCTAGGCCAAAAGTGTAGTGCTGCAAGTCGATGACTTTTAGGGTGCGAAAGGTGTAAGTGAGCACACAGTGACTGTGCTTTCTGCAGCCTCACATTCAGGCTGAGATAGTGGCAGACAAATTTTGTACCACCAGGTTGAGGACATGAGCCATGCAAGGCAAGTGTGTGAGGTTGCCCCGACAGAGTTTCCATGAGGTTAGCAAAAATATCGCACACTGTCTTCCCTGGCTCCAAGTTCAGTTGAGACAGCCACTGCTCAAACTTGGCCAGGATGGCTGTCCACAATTCGTGGGCTGTCTGACAACAAACTCCAAAGCATAATAATTTAAGCACTGCCTCATTGCAGAGAGACCTGGCTGCGCAGTGCAAAGGTTGGTCGGATTCTCCCTGCAGTGTTGTAACGCATGTCCCATGAAGGGGGAGGTTTAGGGCACTGGTGGAGGATGCAGAATTAGTGGAGGAAGTGTTAGATAAAGAGGTTTGTCCCGCAAGCCCTGGGGATTCCAAGACTTGTGGAGCAGCCCCTTGACCGCTTGCCCCTGCTCATGTTTGCTCATCCAGGTGTCAGTGGTGAAATGCACCATGACAGACATAGACTTTTGCAGGTAAATGGGTGATGTTTTCTGATACATACTGGTGTAGTTCACATGTAATGGGGCTGAGCAACTGGTGGTGGGGGACTGGGGCTGCCATCAACTTTCAGAAACCATCTGTATCCACTAGGTGGAAAGGCAGCATTTCCATGGCATTCAGATTGAGTTGAAGCTCTTAGCTTTTCATACAAATAGAGAAAAAGACCAGAACATCCAAACTAGTGTGAACAGGTGCCAACCAAAAAAGCATACAACTTAAAAAACGATAAAGGTTGCACCATGATTTACCAATAATGATTATTCTAGAACATTGAAACTGCATTACTGCCTTAGAAAATGGTAAAAAAGAATAAAAACACTTAAGTATAGCCTTAAATTTGATACATTTATTAAAATCAATTAATTCTAACTGTCAACACAGTGTTACAGTTAACAAAAAAAAATTTGGAATTCAGAAGCAGTCCAACACATATTTGCATAATTATATTCAGATAGGTAAAGCAAAATTATTTTGAAAAATAAAAAAGTTTACTGCTTAATAATTGATTGATTGACTAACTTAGCAGGTTCCAAGTAAGGAGAGAAAAATGAAAAATTGACAACAAAAACAGAACCGCATAATGGAAAATAGAGGATGATCCATTAATTAAAGGTATTGTCTAATGTCTAGTGAATGATGATTAATAATTACAGAGATATGAGTCCATTGGGGCACATTTATCAATTTAGTTATGACAGTTTTCAGGTGTAACTGAATTGAAAAGAATAGCATTTGAGCTAAGTGTTTATCATGATCTCCTCCTTCATAATCTGAACACTTATATGTAATATTTATATTGTAGCTTATAAGAGAAATTATTAGTGATGGGCAAACGTTCTCAGATAGTGTCGTATCCTAACATGCTCAGATCTTATCGAGTATCTTTGGCGTGCTCGTATATTATGTTCATGTTCCTATGGCTGCATGATTTGCGGTTGTTAGACATCCTGAACATGTGGGGATTCCCTAACAACAGGCAACCCCTGCATGCGTTGGGGCTGTCTAACAGCAGCAAATCATGCACCCGCAGGGACACGACCATAATATACGAGCATAGAAGGACTATAAAATAATATACAAGCATGCCTAAAAGTCTCAGATAACAACTAAGAATGCTCAGATAAGACGTTATCATCACTAGAAATTATAACGTCAGTATAGTAACATTAAATTAAACCTGCCATTCACATTACAGGGGTGCATTCGTGCACTATTATTCGTGTACTTTTATTCAAAGTATTTTTTTTCTAAGTATTCGGCAGTTATAACATGGCAGTTAGACAGGGCAGGAGACAGGTAAGACAATCTAAACCTATTCCTATTCATTTGGAACAGAACAAATACTCACCATATGTACCGTATATACTCGAGTATAAGCCGAGATTTTCAGCCCAAATTTTTGGGCTGAAAGTGCCCCCTCGGCTTATACTCGAGTCACGGTCTGTGGCAGGGTCGGCGGGTGAGGGGGAGAGGGCGCTGAGGCATACTTACCTAGTCCCGGCGATCCTGTCACTCCCCCTGCCCGTCCCACGGTCTCCGGGTGCAGCAGCCTCTTCCCCTGAGCGGTCACGTGGGACCGCTCATTAGAGAAATGAATAGGCTGCTCCACCTCCCATAGGGGCGGAGCCGCCTATTCATTTCTCTAATGAAGCGGTGCCGGTGACCGCTGACAGAGGAAGAGGCTGCGGCACCGAACACAGGCAGGGGGAAGGAGCGGGACGCCGGGAGCAGGTAAGTATGTCATATTCACCTGTCCGCGTTCCACACGCCGGGCGCTGTCTCCATCTTCCCGGCGTCTCTCTCTCCTCACTGACTGCAGGCAGAGGGCGCGATGACGCATATAGTGTGCGCGCCGCCCTCTGCCTGATCAGTCAGTGCAGGGAGACGCCGGGAAGATGGCGCCGAGAAGCTGCAAGCAAGACAGGTGAGTATGTGTTTTATTATTTTTATTGCAGCAGCAGCAGCAGCACAGCTATGGGGCAATAATGGACGGTGCAGAGCACTATATGGCACAGCTATGGGGCAATGGTGCAGAGCACTGTATGGCACAGCTATGGGGCAGTAATGGTGCAGAGCACTATATGGCACAGCTATGGGGCAGTAATGGTGCAGAGCACTGTATGGCACAGCTATGGGGCAGTAATGGTGCAGAGCACTATATGGCACAGCTATGGGGCAGTAATGGTGCAGAGCACTGTATGGCACAGCTATGGGGCAGTAATGGTGCAGAGCACTATATGGCACAGCTATGGGGCAGTAATGGTGCAGAGCACTATATGGCACAGCTATGGGGCAGTAATGGTGCAGAGCACTGTATGGCACAGCTATGGGGCAGTAATGGTGCAGAGCACTATATGGCACAGCTATGGGGCAGTAATGGTGCAGAGCACTATATGGCACAGCTATGGGGCAGTAATGGTGCAGAGCACTATATGGCACAGCTATGGGGCAGTAATGGTGCAGAGCACTGTATGGCACAGCTATGGGGAAGTAATGGTGCAGAGCACTATATGGCACAGCTATGGGGCAGTAATGGTGCAGAGCACTGTATGGCACAGCTATGGGGCAATAATGGTGCAGAGCACTATATGGCACAGCTATGGGGCAGTAATGGTGCAGAGCACTGTATGGCACAGCTATGGGGCAATAATGGTGCAGAGCACTGTATGGCACAGCTATGGGGCAGTAATGGTGCAGAGCACTATATGGCACAGCTATGGGGCAGTAATGGTGCAGAGCACTGTATGGCACAGCTATGGGGCAATAATGGTGCAGAGCACTATATGGCACAGCTATGGGGCAGTAATGGTGCAGAGCACTGTATGGCACAGCTATGGGGCAATAATGGTGCAGAGCACTATATGGCACAGCTATGGGGCAGTAATGGTGCAGAGCACTGTATGGCACAGCTATGGGGCAATAATGGTGCAGAGCACTATATGGCACAGCTATGGGGCAGTAATGGTGCAGAGCACTGTATGGCACAGCTATGGGGCAATAATGGTGCAGAGCACTATATGGCACAGCTATGGGGCAATAATGGTGCAGAGCACTATATGGCACAGCTATGGGGCCATAATGAACAGTATGGAGCATCTATTTTTATTTTTGAAATTCACCGGTAGCTGTTGCATTTTCCACCCTAGGCTTATACTCGAGTCAATAAGTTTTCCCAGTTTTTTGTGGCAAAATTAGGGGGGTCGGCTTATACTCGGGTCGGCTTATACTCGAGTGTATACGGTATTTGTATAATCTATATCCTGGCTGCTGCATTCACTCACAGTCACCGCCCTTGCATAAACTCTTTACACTCCATCCATATCGGCCCCTCTGTCCTCTCCTCTCCTATGTATAGCACTCACGTTCTGTTCACATTGCTTAACAGCGCAGATCCATTCAGTCCCACCATCCAACACAAGAGACGCTCTCACAAATCACTTAACCATCTGCTCACTCTTTCTATCCTCCTTCTCCTAGTCGCTGGAAACATCTCTCCAAATCCCGGCCCCCCATGTTATTGCCAGTCAAACCTCCCAATTGCTACACCCAGAAACCCCTCTAACCTTATTAATATTCCATGCATGCCTTCTGTCTCTTTCAATTGTGCCCTTTGGAATTCTCGCTCTGTGTGTAATAAAATCTCCTTTATTCATGACTTTTTCCTTTCTAACTCTCTTAATCTTCTGGCTCTTACTGAAACCTGGATCCAGCAGTCAGACACCACCGCTGCTGCTGCTCTCTCATATGGTGGACTACACTTTTCTCATACCCCAAGATCAGACAACAGAGCAGGTGGAGGCGTTGGTCTGCTCCTTTCACCCAAATGTACCTTCCAAGTTATCCCCCAAGTACCCTCACTTGTATTCCCTTCCTTTGAGGTCCATGCTGTCAGACTCTACGTCCCCTTCTCCATGCGAGTGGCGGTGGTGTATCTTCCTCCTGGCCCCTCTCATCAGTTCCTGGATCATTTTCCCACCTGGCTTCCACACTTTCTCTCCTGTGACACCCCCACCCTTACCATGGGTGATTTCAACATCCCCATTGCTTCTCCCCTCTCCCCATCTGCTTCTCACCTTTTATCTCTAACCTCCTCTTTCAGCCTCTCACAGCATACTAACTCTCTAACGCATGAAGATGGACACTCCCTTGACTTGGTCTTCTCCCGGCTTTGCTCACTGGATGATTTCACAAACTCCCCTCTCCCACTCTCTGACCACAACCTGCTTTCATTCTCTATCAAGAACTGCCATCCCGCTCAGGCCAACCCCACTTTCCACACTTATAGAAACATACAGGCCATTAACACCCAGAAACTTATGAAGAACTTGCAGTCCTCATTGGCACCAATCTTCTCCATCTCATGTCCTGATTCTGCTCTGAAGCATTACAATGAAACCCTGCAAAGTGCCCTGGATGAAGCTGCACCTCCGATACATAGAACAACTCGACACAGATGGCGACAACCGTGGCACACGCTGCAAACACGTTTCCTGCAGCGGTGCTCCAGGTGCGCCGAACGTCTGTGGAGAAAATCTAATCTACCCGAAGATTTCATCCATTATAAGTTCATGCTAAAAACATACAACTCTGCCCTTCACCTCTCCAAACAAACCTATTTCAACACCCTCATCACCTCGCTGTCCAATAACCCTAAACGTCTCTTCGACACTTTCCAGTCCCTACTCAACCCAAGAGAGCAGGCCCCAACCACAGATCTCCGCGCTGACGATGTGGCCAATTACTTCAAATAAAAAATTGACCACATTCGACAGGAAATCATCTCCCAATCTCTTCATACCATGGACTGTCCTCCCTCCCCCACTGCATCTAGTTCACTCTCTGACTTTGAACCAGTTACAGAAGAAGTAAGCAGGCTCCTTGCATCTTCTCGCCCGACCACTTGCACCAGTGACCCCATTCCGTCATATCTCCTCCAGTCCCTTTCCCCGACTGTCACCTCTCATCTACCAAATATATTCAACCTTTCCCTCACTTCCGGTATTTTTCCCTCCTCATTTAAGCATGCCATCATACATCCATTACTTAAAAAACCCTCCCTCGACCAAAATTGTGCCGCTAATTATAGACCTATCTCTAATCTTCCCTTCATCTCTAAACTCCTCGAACGCCTGGTCCACTCCCGTCTTACCCGCTATCTCTCAGATAACTCTCTTCTCGACCCTCTTCAATCTGGCTTCCGCTCTTTACACTCTACTGAAACTGCCCTCACTAAAGTTTCTAATGACCTACTAACAGCTAAATCTAATGGTCACTACTCCATGCTAATTCTCTTGGATCTCTCCACAGCATTCGACATTGTGGATCATCAGCTCCTCCTCACTATGCTCCGCTCCATCGGCATCAAGGACACCGTACTCTCTTGGTTCTCCTCCTATCTCTCTGACCGATCCTTCACTGTATGTTTTGCTGGTTCCTCCTCCTCTCACCTTCCCCTTACTGTTGGGGTTCCTCAAGGATCAGTCCTAGGCCCCCTCCTCTTCTCTTTGTATACTGCTTCTATTGGACAAACAATCAGTAGATTTGGTTTCCAGCACCATCTCTATGCTGACGACACCCAATTATACACCCTTCTTCTGCTTTCACGCCGACCTTCTTAGAAAACACCAGTGATTGTCTTACCGCTGTCTCTAACATCATGTCCTCCCTTTATCTGAAACTGAAGCTGTCAAAAACTCAACTCCTCGTGTTCTCTCCCTCTACTAACCTACCTTTGCCTGACATTGCCATCTCCGTGTGTGGTTCCATCATTACTCCAAAGCAACATGCCTGCTGCCTTGGGGTCATCCTTGATTCCGAGCTTTCATTCACCCCCCACATCCGATCATTGGCTCGCTCTTCTTATCTGCATCTCAAAAACATTTCTAGAATTCACCCTTTTCTTACTTTCGACTCTGCAAAAACTCTTACTGTCTCACTTATTCATTCTCGTCTGGACTATTGTAACTCTCTACTAATCGGCCTCCCTCTTACCAAACTCTCCCCGCTCCAATCTGTCCTGAATGCTGCTGCCAGGATCATATTCCTCACCAACCGTTACACCGATGCCTTTACCTTGTGCCAGTCATTACACTGGCTACCCATCCACTCCAGAATCCAGTACAAAACTACTACCCTCATCCACAAAGCACCACTCCATGGCTCAGCACCACCCTACATCTCCTCTCTGGTCTCAGTCTACCACCCTACCCGTGCCCTCTGCTCCGCTAATGACCTCAGGTTAGCATCCTCAATAATCAGAACCTCCCATTCCCATCTCCAAGACTTTACACGTGCTGCGCCGATTCTTTGGAATGCACTACCCAGGTTAATACAATTAATCCCCAATCCCCACAGTTTTAAGCGTGCCTTAAAAACGCATTTGTTCAGACTGGCCTACCGCCTCAACGCATTAACCTAACTATCCCTGTGTGGCCTATTAAAAAAATAAAATAAAATAAAACCATAATCAGGTTCCTCGCATCATGTTCTCATACACTTTATGCAGTTAATAGCCCTCTGTGTCTGTACTGTTACATACTTAGGCAGTTAACTGGTTCATGCAGCTTTACATGAACACCCGAGCCTTACACTATGGCTGGTCCAAATAACTAAAGCAATTGTTACCATCCACCTCTCGTGTCTCCCCTTTTCCTCATAGGTTGTAAGCTTGCGAGCAGGGCCCTCATTCCTACTGGTATCTGTTTTGAACTGTGATTTCTGTTATGCTGTAATGTCTATTGTCTGTACAAGTCCCCTCTATAAGTTGTAAAGTGCTGCGGAATATGTTGGCGCTATATAAATAAAAATTATTATTATTATTATTATTATTATTATTATTACTAAGACAACAGAAAGGGCATAACATCTATGTGCTTTTATTACAGGAACTCAGAACCCAAGGGGTATCACAGATTATAGAGAGTGTCTTTTCTGACATCTTGGCCTGGTGAGCATGAGCTTCAAAGCTTAGGCAGATGGTCCTTTGTGGCCAGGCCAGACATTTCCTATTTACTATAGGGAAGGAGGTTGAAGAAACTTTAATATGAAATGCCCACTGTCTAGTTACAGACCTGCGATTTCAAAAAGGCAATCTCCGCCATACTGGAAATCTGAGCTCAGGAACAGGCATATAAAATGGGTTACTTAATGGAAAGATGTTCACATGCAGGGATCAGCCTGAGCTGAATGTAATCCATAAACCATTTCTATTTCCCTGAAGGAAACAGATGAACAATTTTGAACCAAAACGTATATGTTAAGTATTTTTGTTATTTTTCAATTTTTGTTTTGTAACTGTTTTGCTTATTTGTGTGTCACTTTATTTTTATATTTTTATAGCTTTTATTGTAAGCACTGTACATTTTATATTAAAGCTTAAAACTTCAATAAGTTTGGTCCATGTATGGAATCCATAACGTTTCAGAGAATCTGTAGCCTATTGACAGTCAGACCGTAGTATGTATTTCATGGACTCATCACCACATGTGACTGATGAATGGTGGCAGCATGTTGCGCATCAGAGATGTGTCGAAACTGTGTTGGAGTGTGATTTATGCAGAATACAACTGAGGTTGAGTGTTCTTTTGAGTGAGAAGAGATAAATTAAACCATGTAGTGAGAGGAGATAAATTAAATCTTGTACCTCACATCACGTTCTAATAAGTGTGTACGTGACATTGTACATTAGCATTTCCCTGCAATTTGCCCATTATTGTTCTACGCAACATTCTTACTTTATGTTATATTCTGGTACACGATCTCCATCTATAGAGCACCTTTACATCACATGCATATGTGACTAAAATAAGTTGAGTCAAATCAGGGTAATGCAACTCACTGGTAATAAAAAATATTAAAGGTGAAAGGATCAATCCTCATAAAATCAAGTTTGAGTGGAATTTCCAGAAATTCATGGTTTCATGCAACTTTAAACATTTTGAGATTTGATTTGCGATTCTCAAAAAAAAAAACCTTGCCAGACACAATTTCCCACACTGCTGGATCACCAGACAGCAGGCTAATGTCATTTTGTGTTACCAAGCGTGGCTCCCCATATTTAATGGATTATCAGATCTTGTACAGTTGGAGTCTGTACATGGGCCATGTCAGATCACCAGTTCTCAGTGGAGCATAGTTTCTACAGCAGAGTTGTTTTCCATCTCCAGAGTCGCTGGGTGTTCATACTCTGTAGACTTTCCAGTTTTCCACATTACAACCACAATCTTAAACTTATTTTTTTAAGATTTTAGACTACAGAGGGTTGAATACAAATACACGTCACAATTTTCAGATTTATATTTTTAAAATAATTAGAAAACCATGTATCATTTACTTCTCACTTCATAAATACTTGCTATTTTGTGTTGGTATATCACATAAAATCTAATTAAAATAGATTTAATTTTATTGGTGTAATATGAAAAAATGTGGAAAAAAATCACTGGGTTTTATTATTTTTACAGCACCATTGATATAAATTACAGAGAAAAAAATAACAATAACAAACTAATGCAAATATGGCTACGCATATATGCAAATATGGCAATACTGTCCTTCCAGATGTCTTATGACAATGTGAGTTACATCCCATGGTAAAGGTAAAAAATCATAAAAAACAAATACAATTGAAAGTGCTGTAGTATAGCCCAAGGTTCAATAGATGCAAATATGGCAACACTTAACAATTGAATTAATACATGCTAAATAGAATACAATGATAACAATTCTAACCATGAATAGCATGTTTCATATTTAGTACATAAAAAAAGCAAAAAACAATGAAGGAAGAGTGAAAATGATCAAACAATAAGCAAAAAAATATAACATAGCCATGGGAACAAGGCTACTATACAGCCAAATATGCACACGTAAGTAGAGAGAGTATGTCAACTGATAAGGAAGATGCTCCAGTGTGCGCCTATCGCACCTTGGGCTATACTATGTAATACTACATAAAAAAATCATATATATATGCATGCATATACACGAGACATTACACTAGCTGCCCATTCATTACAGGATCCAATTCAAAGTACTTGTTCTCACCCACAAAGCTCTTCACAGTGCGGCACCCCCTTACATCTCCTCCGTCATTTCTGTTTATCGGTCTAGCCGATCGCTGCGCTCTGTAAACGACTTACGACTAACCTCTGCACTATTCTGTACCTCCCACTCCCGACTCCAAGACTTCTCCCACATTGCTCCAATCCTCTGGAATGCTCTACCCCAAGAAATTAGGACCAACCACAACTTGCACAGTTTTAGACGCTCCATCAAAACACATTTTTTCAGAGCGGCCTATCACGTTCCCTAATCAAAGTAATTTTATGTGTAAGGCCGGGGTCACACTGACGACTAAAGTGGATGAGTGCAATGCGATAAAAAATCCCATTGCACTCGGACCAATGTTAAACTATGGGGTAGCTCCCAGCAGCCGATTTTTTGCCTGCAGTTTTCCTCGGTCCGAGACAATCGCAGCATGCTCGCTTTTTATTCCCACTTTTGACCAGATCAAAAACCAGCAATACATAAATTTCTTTTCTGGGGGGGCGTTAATACCCTTCCGCATTTGGTAAAATTGATAAAGCAATTTTATTTTTCGGGTTAGTACAATTACAGTGATACCTCATTTATTAAATTTTTTTATGTTCTGGCGCTTTTATATGATAAAAACTATTTTATGTAAAAAATAATTATTTTTGCATTGCTTTATTCTTAAGACTATAACTTTTTCATTTTTCCGCTCATAATGCTTTTTGGTGGCTCATTTTTTGTGGGACAAGATGACGTTTTCAGCAGTACCATGGTTATTTATATCTGTCTTTTTGATTGCATGTTATTCCACTTTTTGTTTGGTGGTATGGTAATAAAGCGTTGTTTTTTGCCCCGTTTTTATTTTTTTTTATGACGTTCACTGAAGGCGTTAACTAGTGATACAGTTTTATAGGTCATGTCGTTATGGACGTAGCGATAGTAAATTTGTGTACTTTTATTGTTTTTTTATTTAGATAAAAGAAATGTATTTATTGGAACAATATTTTTTTGTTTTTTCTTTATTTAGGAATTTTTTTTTTTTACACATGTAAATATTTTTTTTAAAAACTTTTTTACTTTGTCCCAGGGTGGGACATCATGCTATAGTGTCAGATTGCTGATCTGACACTGTGCAAAGCACTGTGTCAGATCAGCGATCTGACAGGCAGTGCTGAAGGCTTGCTGGCGCCAGCTCTCAGCTTGCAAGACACCTCTCTGCAGGATGCGGAAGGAGCCCCGTGGCCATTTTGGATCCGGGGCCTGCAGGGAGGAGATGCTCGGAACAACGCAATCATATCATGTTGTTCCGAGGGTCTCAGGGAAGCATGCAGGGAGCCCCCTCCCTGTGTGATGCTTCCCTCTGCTGCCAGAACCCTGTGATCATGTTTGATCGCAGTGTTCTGGGGGTTAATGTGCCAGGAGCGGTTCGTGACCGCTCCTGCCACATAGTGTCGGATGTCAGCTGTAAAAATCAGCTGACACCCGGCGGCGATCGGCCGTGCTCCCCCTGTGAGCGTGGCCGATTGCCTATGACGTACAATCCCGTCCCTGGGAGTTAAGTCCCAGGTCACCTCGATGGGATAGTACGTCATATGGGATTAAGGGGTTAACTGTAAAGCATTGCGGAATATGTCGGCACTATATAAATAAAGATTATTATTATTATTACTATAATCACCTAGGAAGTTGTCTCGTTTTAATTGAATTCTAATATATCTACTATTGTTGATATTTATTTTTTCGGTGTGGGTACCTCTTGTATGTGGTGCTACTCTTTACCACTTGTGTTAATAAAGGTACTTTTAACTCTATATAGTCTGACCCCATATTATTCTTCGATCACATGTTCGGTTCCCCTTTTTTTGGTCTTCTCTGTGGTGATAAAGTGGAAGCAGGGTCAGTGCAGGCTGTAAGCTTTCTTGAATAGATGGGTTTTCAAGTTTTGTCTGAAAGTTCTGATTGTGGCGGATAATCGGACGTGTTGGGGCATAGCATTCTAGAGGATGGAGGATACTCAAGAGAAATCATGGAGGCGATTGGGTGAGGAGCGTATAAGTGTGGCGAAGAGAAGGAGATCTTTAGAGAATCGGAGGTTAATGGATTTTGGGAGATTATTTTGGAAGTATAAGGAGGAGACAGATTATGTATGGCTTTGTGGATCAATGTTAGAAGTTTGACCTGGATACTTTGGGGAATTGGGACTCAATGAACAGATTTGCAGAGGGGAGAAACAGAGGAGTAGCAGGGAGAAAGGTGGATTAGTCAGGAAACAGGAGGCAGATACGGTGTTGAATAACTATTTGAGGTTGTGGGATAAAAAAGGTGCAAGAGTGGTGAAGCAGTCTTGTTTAGCAGAGGTGACTTGAATGTGAATGTTGCTTGTTTGAATGCCATGAAGTCTTCCTGTGATTGCATTTTTTTTCCAGCACCACTCCGCAACTCTGGACACTTGCCAAAGCTTTTGGGTGAGATTGTTGTGCCAGGATTGTCTATTCATTCATCACACTCATGCACGAGAGAGGTGACCAAATCAATAGTTGATGCGAGTGTGGCTTTGTAGTTAATGGTGGCACTGTCTGTGTCATGGAGTGAAGAAATGGAGGATAGTGGTAGAATAAAGTCAAAGACTGTATGGATATCTAGTGTGTGAGGTTTCTCTGGGGGTGCACTAGTTGCTCGACATAGGGGCAGATTAGGAGGACAGGGATGAGAAAGTGAGTAGATGGTGGTCAGATAGGGGGATAGGGAAGGTTAGAAAGGGAGCAATGACAGGTTCAGAGGTGGGGTATGAATACTTTTACAAGGCACTGAATCAGCTCTTATGGTAAGAGGGGTCCTCTCTGTCTTTCTCTCCTGTAGTGTGAATGGATCCTTATGGTAATCAGGGTCCTCTCTCCTCTAGAGTGTAAGCTCTTGTGGTTAGCGGGGTTCTTTCTCTCTCACCCAAAGGGTGTAAGCTCTTATAGTCAGCAAGGTTCTTTCCTTTCTTTTTTTTTATTTTCTAAGCAATTGCAAGCTTTCCAGGATTAAGAATTGCATTCATTTATTTGTCACAAATCAAAGTTTTGCGGAATAATCGTTGAAGTCATCAAATTCAAATTTCAAAAGATCTGCTCATCTCTACTAATTATCTATATAACAATCTGCATTGATCTTTTGAATAAAAATATAATGACATTTGCTGTCTGGTGACATTTTTCCATGCACATCTCCACATGTTTTAAAGATAAGCTACAGGGGATTATAGGATGTTTTTTGTAAATACAGAATATGTCATATAAGAATGAAAAGCTTTATTCATATAACCATTGGCTTTGCCATAAAGTATAAGGCAATGCTTTAGGCATTCAAAGAAATGTATTTCATGATTTTCCAAGCAACAAGGCCACTTCAATCATATTTTATGGATTTGGAATATTTTTTTAAATCTCTTAAATGTTATTAAATGAAGCAAAATGCACATTCTTGTATGGAATTCAACATGTAATCATCATTATCCAGCAGAAAAAAAATTACATTTGGTAAGTGTAATTGCAGTAAGCTAAAAATATATAAGTATTTGAACCTCTTGGCATCACAGTCAGTTTTGGGACTTCATGACAGACCATATTTTTTAACTTTTTACATTCAAGGAGCTATATCCCCTTCACCCCGAAGCCTGTTCTCACCTTCCTGACCAGGTAAATTTTTGCAATTTTGACCATTGTAACTTTATGACGTTATAATTCTAGAATGCTTCAATGGTGCCCACTGATTCTGAGAACGTTTTCTCATTACATATTGTACTTTATGATAGTGCTAAAATTTCTTTGATATGACGTGTTTATTTGTGAAAAAAATGGAAATTTTACTAAAATTTAGCAATTTTCAATCTTCTAATTTTTATGCCCTTAAATCACAGTTAGAGAGCACAAAATACCAAAATATTTTTTTTTTGCTAGGAAGTCACAGTAAAGAATATAATTATTTGATCCCTTGCTGATTTTCTAAGTTTGTCCAATGACAAAGACATGAACAGTCTATAATTTTAACGGTAGGTTAATTTTAACATTTAGAGAATATCAAAAATAAAATCCAGAAAATCACATTGTATAAATTATATAAATTTATTTACATTTTGCAGTGAGAAATAAGTATTTGATCCACTACCAACCATTAAGAGTTCTGGCTCCTACAGACGAGTTAGATGTTCCTAATCAACTCGTTACCTACATTAAAGAGACCTGTCTTACATAGTCACCTTTATAAAGGAATGCTGTCCACAGACTCAATTAATCAGTCAGACTCTAACCTCTAACAACATGAGCAAGACCAAAGAGCTTTATAAGGATGTCAGGGACAAGATCATAGACCTGCACAAAGCTGGACTGAGCTACAAAACCATGCGTAAGACGTTGGGTGAGAAGGAGACAACTGTTGGTGCAATAATAAGAAAATGGAAGAAATACAAAATTACTGTCAATCGACATCGATCTGGGGCACCATGCAAAATCTCTCCTCTTGGGTATCCTTGATTATGAGGAAGGTGAAAGATCAGCCTAAAACTACATGGGGGAACTTGTTAATGATTTCAAGGCAGCTGGGACTACAGTCACCAAGAAAACCATTGCTAAAACATTACGCCGTAAAGGTTTAAAATTCTGCAGTGCCCGCAAGGTACGCCTTCTCAAGAAGGCAAACATGCAGGCCCATCTTAAGTTTGCCAATGAACACCTGGATAATTCTGTGAGTGATTGGGAGAAGGTGCTGTTGTCAGATAACACAAAAATTGAGCTCATTGGCATTAACTCAACTCGCTGTGTTTGGAGAAAGAGAAATGCTGCCTCTGACTCAAAGAACACCATACCCACTGAGAAGCATGGAGGTGGACACATTATGTTCTGGGGGTGTTTCTCTGCTAAGGGCACAGGGCTACTTCACCGCATCAATGGGAGAATGGATGGAGCCATGTACTATAAAATCCCAAGTGACAACCTCCTTTCCTCCACCAGGACATTAAAAATGTGTTGTGGCTATGTCTTCCAGCAAGACAATGACCCAAAACATACAGCCGAGGCAACAAAGGAGTGGCTCAAAAAGAAGGGCTTTAAGGTCATGGAGTGGCCTAGCCAGTCTCCAGACCTTAATCTCATAGAAAACTTATGGAGGGAGTTGAAGCTCTGAGTGCCAGGCACCAGTCTCAAAATCTTAATGATTTAGAGATGATCTGCAAAGAGGAGTGGGCCAAAGTTCCTCCTGACATCTGCACAAACCTTATCATTAACAACAAAAAAGTCTGACTGCTGTGCTTGCCAACAAGGGTTTTGTCACCAAGTATTAAGTCTTGTTTGCCTGAGGGAAAATTAGCAAAACAATTTTTTTTAGGGACCACCTCACATTTGAAGTGACTTTATGGGGCCTATATGGCAGAAAGTACTCAACAGTTAAACCATTCTAAAAAGTGCTCCCCTCAAGGTACTCAAAACACATTCAAAAGGTTCATTAACCCTTTAGGTGCCTCACAGGAATTTTTGGAATGTGGAAGGAAAAAATAAACATTTACTTTTCTTTCATAAAAATTTTCTTTAGACCTAATTTATTTTTACTTTTGCAAGGGAAACAGGAGAAAATTGGCCATACAGTTTGTTGTGTAACTTCTCCTGAGCATGCCAATATCCCATATGTGGGAGATATCTACTGTTTGGGCACACGGCAGGGCTCGGAATGGAAGGAGCGCTATTTCACTTTTTGAATGTAAAATTTGCTGGCATAATTAGAGGACACTATGTGTTGTGAATTCTGCTCTTGGGCTCCCTCCGGTGCTTGTTGGTGGTAGTGCAGTTGTCTTGGGGTTGTAATCCGGGCAGGTGTTTCTGCTGATTGCAGCTCTATTAGGTATTTAGGTGTGCAGGATCCATGAGTCTGTGCCAGTTGTCCATTTTACTTGGAGGGATTGCATCTCTCTCTGGCTCCTCATGCCCTGCTGCAAATTCAGCTAAGATAAGTGTCTGGTTTTTTGTCTCTGTGCACACATGCAGTGTGCTTTGCAATTCAGTGCAATTTATTGTGTTTTTGTCCAGCTTAGACTTTGTTTGGATTTTTCAGTCATGCTGGATTCTCAGGAGATGCAGATATACTTTCTATGTCTTTAGTTAGATGTGGAATATTTGTATTATCTGCTGTGGATGTTTTTAGGATTTTAATACTGACCGCTTAGAATTCTGTCCTATTCTTTTCTATTTAGCTAGAAGTGCCTCTTTTGCTAAATCCTGTTTTTCTGCCTGCGTGTGTCTATCCTCTTATACTCACAGTCAATATTTGTGGGGGGCTGCCTATCCTTTGGGGTTCTGCTCTGAGGCAAGATAGAATTCCCATTTCCATCTATAGGGGTATTTAGTCCTCCGGCTGTGTCGAGATGTCTAGGACATGTTAGGTACATCCCACGGCTACTTCTAGTTGCGGTGTTAGATTAGGGTTTGCGGTCAGTACAGGTACCACCTACTCCTGAGAAAGTCTCTCATGCAGCTCCAAGGTCACCAGATCATAACAGTACAAATGGCAAACAATGAGTTAAATGCATCTCAGAAGAAGGGAAGAAAGAGCCATTTTTTTCTGTAGTCTGCTTTGTCTTTTCTTCCCTCTTTTCCTCTGGGTGACTGAGGAGTCTTGTGCTAGCATGGATGTTCAGGGATTAGTTTCTCGTGTAGACCAGCTTGCTGCTAGGGTACAGGGTATTTCTGATTATATTGCTCAGACTCCGCTTTTAGAGCCTAGGATTCCTACTCCTGATTTGTTTTTTGAGGACAGGTCCAAATTTTTGAGTTTTAAAAACAACTGTAAACTGTTTTTTGCTCTGAAGCCTCGTTCCTCTGGTGATCCCATTCAGCAGATTAAAATTGTCATCTCCCTGCTGCGTGGCGACCCTCAGGATTGGGCATTTTCCCTGGAATCTGGGAATCCGGCCTTGCTTAATGTAGATGCCTTTTTTCAGGCTCTAGGATTATTATATGATGAACCAAATTCTGTGGATCAAGCGGAGAAGACCTTGTTGGCCCTGTCTCAGGGTCAAGAAGCGGCAGAATTGTATTGTCAGAAATTTAGAAAATGGTCTGTGCTGACTAAATGGAATGAGGATGCTTTGGCGGCAATTTTCAGAAAGGGTCTTTCTGAATCTGTTAAAGATGTTATGGTGGGGTTTCCCAAGCCTGTTGGTCTGAGTGATTCTATGTCTCTGGCCATTAAGATCGATCGGCGCTTGCGGGAGCGCAGAACTGTGCGCGCTGTGGCGTTGTCCTCAGAGCAGATGCCTGAGCCTATGCAGTGTGATAGGATTCTGTCTAGAACGGAACAAGGATTCAGACATCAGAATAGGTTGTGTTTTTATTGTGGCGATGCTTCTCATGTCATTTCAGTCTGCCCAAAGCATACAAAGAGAATCGCTAGTTCAGTTACCATCGGAACTGTACAACCTAAATTTCTGTTATCTGTGACCTTGATCTGCTCATTGTCGTCATTTTCTGTCATGGCGTTTGTGGATTCAGGCGCCGCTTTGAACTTAATGGACTTTGAATTTGCCAGGCGTTGTGGTTTCCCCTTGAAGTCTTTGCAGAACCCTATTCCTTTAAGGGGCATTGATGCTACACCTTTGGCTAAAAATAAACCCCAGTTTTGGACACAGGTGACCATGTGCATGGCGCCAGCCAATCAGGAAGATTGTCGTTTTCTGGTGTTGCATAATTTGCATGATGCTATTGTGCTGGGGTTTCCATGGTTGCAGATACATAATCCTGTGTTGGATTGGAAGTCTATGTCTGTGACTAGTTGGGGTTGTCAGGGGGTTCATAATGACATTCCTGTGATGTCAATCTCCTCTTCCTCCTCTTCTGAAGTTCCAGAGTTTTTGTCTGATTTTCAGGATGTATTTGATGAGCCCAAGTCCAGTTTCCTTCCACCATATAGTGACTGTGATTGTGCTATTGACTTGATTCCAGGCTGTAAGTTTCCTAAGGGCCGACTTTTCAACCTGTCTGTGCAGGAACATACCGCCATGCGGAGTTATGTTAAGGAGTCTTTGGAGAAAGGGCATATTCGGCCATCTTTTTCACCGTTGGGAGCGGGATTTTTTTTTGTTGCTAAGAAGGATGGCTCCTTGAGACCCTGTATTGATTATCGCCTCTTGAATAAGATCACGGTCAAGTTTCAATACCCTTTACCTTTGCTTTCTGATTTGATTGCCAGGATTAAGGGGGCTAGTTGGTTTACTAAAATTGACCTTCGGGGGGCATATGATCTTGTTCGTATTAAGCAGGGTGACAAATGGAAAACTGCGTTTAATACGCCCGAAGGCCATTTTGAATACCTTGTGATTCCATTCGGGCTCTAATGCTCCATCTGTTTTTCAGTCCTTCATGCATGATATCTTCCGGAATTATCTTGATAAATTCATGATTGTATATTTGGATGACATCTTAATTTTTTCCGATGATTGGGAGTCTCATGTGAAACAGGTCAGGATGGTATTTCAGATCCTTCGTGACAATGCTTTGTTTGTGAAGGGGTCTAAATGTCTCTTTGGAGTACAGAAGGTTTCTTTTTTGGGCTTCATTTTTTCTCCCTCATCTATAGAGATGGATCCGGTTAAGGTTCAGGCCATTCATGATTGGATTCAGCCCACATCCGTGAAGAGCCTTCAGAAATTTTTGGGCTTTGCTAATTTTTATTGCCGTTTCATTGCTAACTTCTCCAGTGTGGTTAAACCCCTGACCGATTTGACGAAGAAAGGCGCTGATGTAACGAATTGGTCCTCTGTGGCTGTCTCTGCCTTTCAGGAGCTTAAACGCCAATTTACTTCTGCCCCGGTGTTGCGTCCGCCAGATGTTTCTCTTCCGTTTCAGGTTGAGGTTGACGCTTCTGAGACTGGGGCAGGGGCCGTTTTGTCTCAGAGGAATTCTGATGGTTCCTTGATGAAACCGTGTGCCTTCTTTTCCCATAAGTTTTCGCCTGCTGAACACAATTATGATGTCGGCAATCGGGAGTTTTTGGCTATGAAGTGGGCGTTTGAGGAATGGCGACATTGGCTTGAGGGTGCCAAGCACCGTATTGTGGTCTTGACCGATCATAAAAATCTGATTTACCTCGAATCTGCCAAACGGCTGAATCCTAGACAGGCTCGATGGTCCCTGTTTTTCTCCCGTTTTGATTTCGTGGTTTCGTATCTTCCGGGTTCTAAGAATATTAACGCTGATGCCCTCTCTAGGAGTTTTTTGCCTGATTCTCCTGAGGCACTTGAGCCAGTTGGCATTCTGAAGGAAGGGGTGGTTCTTTCTGCCATTTCCCCTGATTTGCGACGGGTTCCGCAGGAATTTCAGGCTGACAAACCTGACCGCTGTCCAGTGGGGAAACTGTTTGTTCCTGATAGATGGTAGTAGAGTGATTTCTGAGGTTCATTGTTCTGTGTTGGCTGGCCATCCTGGTATTTTTGGTACCAGAGATTTGGTTGGTAGGTCCTTTTGGTGGCCTTCTTTGTCGCGTGATGTGCGTTCTTTTGTGCAGTCCTGTGGGACTTGTGCGCGGGCCAAGCCTTGTTGTTCCCATGCTAGTGGGTTGCTTTTGCCTTTGCCAGTCCCTGAGAGGCCCTGGACGCATATTTCTATGGATTTTATTTCAGATCTTCCGGTTTCCCAGAGGATGTCGGTTATCTGGGTGGTTTGTGACCGGTTTTCTAAGATGGTTCATTTGGTGCCTTTGCCTAAATTGCCTTCCTCTTCTGATTTGGTTCCGTTGTTTTTTCAGCATGTGGTTCGTTTGCATGGTATTCCGGAGAATATTGTGTCTGACAGAGGTTCCCAGTTTGTTTCTAGGTTTTGGCGGGCCTTTTGTGCTAGGCTGGGCATTGATTTGTCTTTTCCTTCCGCATTTCATCCTCAGACAAATGGCCAGACCGAGCGAACTAATCAGACTTTGGAAACTTATTTGAGATGCTTTGTGTCTGCTGATCAGGATGATTGGGTGGCTTTCTTGCCATTGGCCGAGTTTGCCCTTAATAATCAGGCTAGTTCGGCTACCTTGGTTTCGCCCTTCTTTTGTAATTTTGGTTTTCATCCTCGTTTTTCTTCAGGGCAAGTTGAGCCTTCTGATTGTCCTGGTGTGGATTCTGTGGTTGACAGGTTGCAGCAGATTTGGGCTCATGTGGTGGACAATTTGGTGTTGTCTCAGGAGGAGGCTCAGCGTTTTGCTAACTGTCGTCGGTGTGTTGGTTCCCGGCTTCGGGTTGGGGATTTGTAAAAGATAGGAGAAAACTCGGAGTATGTAGGTAATAAATGCTTTATTAATGCACATATAATTTACATAATAACTAATCCATACAAAAATTACACAAAATGTAATAAAATACCAGGATGGTAAAACAGAAAGGTGGGAATCCCCCAGTGTGCACCGTCTATGGGGCCAGCATGCATACCATTAATGTAAGAGACCTACTGCTGTAGTTGCATATAAAGCTATGAGCCAAACTGGCATAAAGTAACAAATGATAAAGGCTGCTCTTACCGCTGCTAGGCACCAAGGCGGCGCACACCGGGTCGAATCCTCAGGCACAGTCCCCGACGCGCGTTTCGCACACGAGGTAGATTGCTTTATCAAGGGGATTGGGTTGGGGATTTGGTCTGGTTGTCTTCCCATCATGTTCCTATGAAGGTTTCTTCCCCTAAGTTTAAGCCTCGGTTTATTGGTCCTTATAGGATTTCTGAGATTACACTGGTCAACAGCATTTTTGGTGCCAAAGATATTTCATCGAATTTAGGGTATTTTTGGGGTGCTGATTCTGAATATGTCATCAGTTTTGCCAGATTGGCTCAAGTTTTTGAGATTTTTGGTATCTTATTTATAGCACTTGTTGGTAAATGCGACGCATCATCTCATTAATTTCTTTGGATTAGTACTTGAACTGAGCAGTTCTCAATATAGTTTTGTGTTAATTAGTGTTCTAAAAGTTTGTTCATAGCTTGATTTTTGCACTAACTTTATGTTGTTGTCTGTTTTCCAGTGAAAAGCATGAACTCATCAAGAAGAAGTTGTCTTAACGATCCAGACTCATTCTGTTACATTTGTGGTGAATACACACTGCCAAAACATAGAAGAAACATAACAGACTTCGTAAAAAAAGTGTATTTTGCCTATTTTGGGGTTATGCTTGGGGACCAAGACAAGTTTTGGGCACCACACATAGTGTGCAAAGCATGTATCGAATTATTACGAAAATGGAGCAAAGGACAAAGAAAAAGCTTCAAATTTGGTGTTCCAATGGTGTGGAGAGAGCCAAAAAATCATCATGATGACTGTTATTTATGGTAAACACAGGTACAGGCACATCTTCACAATGAGGGACAGGCCTTCTTGCAGATTCCATGTTACTCCCATTTTCGTTTCTTATGCTTATTGAATCCTTGCACTTGCACTGCACAGAAATACCAACGAGTGCTATAAATAAGATACCAAAAATGTCAAAAACTTGAGCCAATCTGGCAAAACTGATAGCATATTCAGAATCAGCACCCCAAAAATACCCCAAATTCATTAAAATATTTTGGACACCAGAAAAAAATTTTTTTTTTGTTGACCTGTGTTATCAATCCGGTGTCTTTTCATTTGGCCCTTCCGGCCTCTTTTGCCATCCATAATGTTTTCCATAGATCTTTATTGCGGAAATATGTGGTGCCCGTTGTTCCCACTGTTGATCCTCCTGCTCCTGTGTTGGTTGATGGGGAGTTGGAGTATGTGGTTGAGAAGATTTTGGATTCTTGCTTTTCGAGGCGGAGGCTTCAGTACCTTGTCAAATGGAAGGGTTATGGCCAGGAGGATAATTCTTGGGTTTTTGCCTCTGATGTCCTTGCTGCTGATTTGGTCTGTGCCTTTCATCTGGCTCATCCTGATCGGCCTGGAGGTTCTGTTGAGGGCTCGGTGACCCCTCTTCAAGGGGGGTACTGTTGTGAATTCTGCTCTTGGGCTCCCTCCGGTGCTTGTTGGTGGTAGTGCAGTTGTCTTGGGGTTGTAATCCGGGCAGGTGTTTCTGCTGATTGCAGCTCTATTAGGTATTTAGGTGTGCAGGATCCATGAGTCTGTGCCAGTTGTCCATTTTACTTGGAGGGATTGCATCTCTCTCTGGCTCCTCATGCCCTGCTGCAAATTCAGCTAAGATAAGTGTCTGGTTTTTTGTCTCTGTGCACACATGCAGTGTGCTTTGCAATTCAGTGCAATTTATTGTGTTTTTGTCCAGCTTAGACTTTGTTTGGATTTTTCAGTCATGCTGGATTCTCAGGAGATGCAGATATACTTTCTATGTCTTTAGTTAGATGTGGAATATTTGTATTATCTGCTGTGGATGTTTTTAGGATTTTAATACTGACCGCTTAGAATTCTGTCCTATTCTTTTCTATTTAGCTAGAAGTGCCTCTTTTGCTAAATCCTGTTTTTCTGCCTGCGTGTGTCTTTCCTCTTATACTCACAGTTAATATTTGTGGGGGGCTGCCTATCCTTTGGGGTTCTGCTCTGAGGCAAGATAGAATTCCCATTTCCATCTATAGGGGTATTTAGTCCTCCGGCTGTGTCGAGATGTCTAGGACGTGTTAGGTACATCCCACGGCTACTTCTAGTTGCGGTGTTAGATTAGGGTTTGCGGTCAGTAGAGGTACCACCTACTCCTGAGAAAGTCTCTCATGCGGCTCCAAGGTCACCAGATCATAACAACTATGTTATGTTTGGAGAGCCACTGATGTGCCTAAACAGTGGAATACCCATTAAATATTACTATTATGGAAACTAGACCCCTTAGGGAACTTATCTAAATGTGTATTTAGCATCCTGAACCCACAGGTGCTTCACAGAAGTTTATAATGTAAAGCCATGAAAATAAAAAAATCACATTTCTCTCAAAGAAATCTTTTTTAGCTCCAATTTTTGCATTTTCATAAGGATAACAGGAGAAATTTCTCCCTACAATTTGTTGTGCAACTTCTCCTGAGTGTGCAGACACCCAATATGTGAAGGAAAACAACTGTTTAGGCACACGGCAGAGCTTTGAAGGGAAGGAGCGTCATGTGACTAAACAATGGAAAACCCCCCAAGTGACACCATTTTGGAAACTAGACCCCTTTGTGAACTTATCTAAAAGTGTATTGAACAGCCTGAACCCCCAGATGCTTCACAGAAGTTTATAATGTTAAGGCTACTTTCACACTAGCGTCGTTTGTAATACGTCGCAATGCATCGTTTATGAGAAAAAACGCATCCTGCAAAGTTGTCTGCAGGATGCGTTTTTTACCCATATACTTTCATTAGCGACGCATTGCGACGTATGGCCACACGGTTGCGTCATGTTTTGGCGGACCGTCGGCACAAATAAATGTTACATGTAACTTTTTTTTGCGCATCGTGTCCGCCATTTTCAACCGCGCATGCATGGCTGAAACTCCACCCCCTCCTCCCCGGACATTACAATGGGGCAGTGGAAGCGTTGTAAAACTGCTTCCGTTGCCCATGTCGGGCATTACTTTCACAACGCGCGTCGGCACGTCGGGCCAACGCATAGCGACGGCCCCGTGCCGACGCTCGTGTGAAAGTAGCGTAAGACGTAAAAAAACAATAAAATAACAATTTCCCACAGAAATCTTATTTACTGTAGTTACAAATTTTGCACTTGTTTGAGGGTGCCATGTTACATTGGCAAAGTCCCTGAGGTGCAAGAACAGCAGAGCCTCCCATAAGTGATCCCATTTACCAATTAAACCTCTCAATGAATTCATCTAGAGGTACATTGATTATATTGACACCACAGGTGTGTCACAAACGTTTATACCAATGGGCAGTGAAGAAAAAAAAAAAAAACTTTTTTACCACCAAGATTGTGTGTTAGCCCCAAATTTTACATTTTCATATTGGGAACTGGGTAAAAATGGCACCAAAATGTGTCCCACAATTTCTGCTGAATGTAGAAATACCCCATATGTGGATGTACAGTACTACTTAGCCATACAAAGAGACTTGGGAGGGACGGAGCACTATTTGCCTCCTGGAGCCCAGATTTTTCTAGGCTAGTTTGCAGATTCCATGTAAAGAGCCCCAAAGTGCTAGAAAAGCAGAATCCCCCCTCAAGTGACACCATTTTGGAAATTATAACCCTTTGGGAATTTATCTACAGATGTAGTGATGATTTTGACTCCATGGGTGTTTTCCAGAAACCATCAGCAGTGGATGTTGCTGAGTGAAAATTGCAAACTGCTGTTGTAGTGACCAGTACATTATGCCCAGCCTGTGTTTCTGGAGACAGGCACCCGTAAATTAGGCAGGCTCTCATCACTACAGAAATGCCAAACATGTGGGCGTTAAATGTGGTTTAGACACACTGAGGCTCAGGAAAGAGGGGGGCATTTGGATTTGGGAGCAGAGAATTTGTTGAATTTCTTTTGGGGGGCTTTACAGATCCTTTGTGCTACCAGTAATGTGGAAGTCCCCAATATTTCCATTAAAAGATGACAGACTTGAGTAGGGACTTACTTTTTTTGTGGACTCAGTTGAAGATTTTATTGGGAACATTTTGCAAAACGTTTGGGCGTTTGGGATCACATTTATCTGGCGCTCTACGCTTAGCACTTACTGTGGGGTTTCCATGTAAATCTCTGAGTAACGAGGCAGATGAAACCCCTGAGGGATCCAATCACTATAGTGAGGCAGCAGAGTTACTCTAAAGTCCGTCTGGCCTTTGTTCAGCGGTGTCCTTTTCGGAAGTGCACAAAACTGTGGCAGATGGCACTTTTATGCAATCCTAAAATGACGGACACTGCAGGATCACAGGTCAGATGGCATCCACAGTGCCTCCATGTGCCTCATTATAGGGAATCTTCCGCCAGGGGTTCCATTTGAATCACGCATTTCAGAGATTTACATGGAAACCCCAATGTAAGTATTTGACACACTGCCTATTTTGCACATTTTCCCACCTACGAACTTCAACTTTGAGAAACATAATCTAAAAAAAAAACAAAAACAGAAAATCACATTGTACAATTTTTAAATACTTAGATTGCATTCTATTGCATGAATTATGTATTTGATACAATAGAAAAACAGAAGTTAATATTTGGTACAGAAACCTTTGTTTGCAATTACAGAGGTCAGACATTTCCTATAGTTCTTGACAAAGTTTGCAAACACTGCAGCAGATATTTTCGCCTACTCCTCCATACTGATCTTTTCATGTTTTGAGTGAATAGTTAAATATTCAGATTTGGGAAAATCGTCACAAATAACTTTTAATATCCATGTGTTCGTACTGAATAACAAATCCAATGCAAGTCAATGGGAAAGCCGAATATTTTTCTTTTGGACCCAACTAACAGGTCTGGGGTCTTGAGAAGAAAGCTGATATGGATGGGAAAGAGCTAAAAGTGAATGGGAACAGCATTGAGAAGATGCCTGCATACTTTTCTGGCTCACATACAAAATCTGGTAAGAATGTTGTCAGACTACTGCGTTGGTTTTAAGGACTTATAAGAAGACCTACCAAACCAAACATTTTTTTTTAAAGGGAAAAATGCTAATAAACATTTTTTCCTTGATGTAAAATGTATATAACGCAAAAAAAAAAAAATAAATAAAGACGTGGAGCGTTTTGGCTTTATTTTGTCCATTAACATTTGTCAGGGCTCTCACTTCTAACATTTTGGAGGTCCATCCCTCATTCCAAATTGTTAGCTAGAGAGTGGAATACATATTCCCCATCACGTTACATTGCCAGCTAAAACATGTCTCTTTTAATTTTGGACTTCGCCCACAACCACCACCACGTCCACCACCGTGTCATTATGTGACCCTCACTTCACATTTTCAGAGGGCAGGCAGGTCCCGTGAAACCCGAGTTTTGTAAGCCACTGTCATAGTGGTGAAGCCGCTGTCAGGTGAATATAATACAGGAGTTGGGGAGCTGTATGCTTAATGTGAGTAACGTAACATGGGGGAAGAGCTAATAGTTTCACCCTCAGACACAGATTTTGGACCCAGGCATTCCGCCCAACTACTGGGGTGCTGCGTATATGAGCAGAATATGGTGTATGCTAACAGAGGTATGTAGAATTTCCCTTTATAAAGGGATGTGTTGGTAAGATTTTCAAACTAGCAGCTTATATATAGAGTATGCTTCATTACTCATATTATTATTCTTTGTAAGGCTGAAATCTGAAGAAGTGTGTGGAGCATATTAATGCATTGATGTTCCAAAATGTCCAAGTGCAGACTCAAAAATCAACATCAGGCTACCAGATACACGCATAAAGACACGGCGAGAAGGGCAACACAATAAAAAAATTATAATAATACAATATATAGAGATTGAGAGTGGAAATTTGACCACTGCACAATGTACAAAGGTTTCCAAGTGGGTCTGTATCATACACGCTGAAAGAAACCAGGATGGGGACCTCACAATAAGATTTGTAGTTATTATCACTGCTAGAAATAGGGAGTACAAGTTTCACCATTGCACAAAGTGCACATTTTTCAAAAAAATTACACAAGGGGTCTATATGATACAAGCTGAAAGACACCATGATGGGGACCTCACAATACATTTTGCAGTTATTAACATAGGTAGAGACAGAGAGTTCAAGTTTAACCATTGCAGAATGTGCAAAGATTTCAAGAAGCAAAAAACATTACCCACTTGGGGTATACATAGATGACCATTAAGTACTTGGAGAAGCAGGAGGAGGATGTGATTTCTTGAACAAAATGGGTTTGGATGGTAAGGCTTGGACATTAGGACAAATTAAAAAAGAATATTTGGGCTGCATTTACATTATGTTGCTGTCATCCGTAGGGTTTGGAAAAGTCAGAAGAATTGCAGCCTTTGTTCAATTTTAGAAGAATCAGCCTGCCTGTATTTTCCGTTGACAGCCATGTGTGCCTATCCGTTATGATTGCACCTGCTGAACTAAAAACCCTCTCAGATAACACTTATAGCAGAGCATGGCAGCTACTCTAAGGCATACAAGGAGAGGTCGGGCCAAGTGTGCAGCTTGGACAACCAATAGTTAAAGGGCACTGAAGAATCAGGAAGGATGCTGATGATCACTTAAGTAGTCCTTCACAATCTTGGTCAACGTTTCCCTCCTCGTCATAGTTACACCCACAGATAACTCTAGCTGATGGGACAGTCACATGAAAATGGTCCAGTTGGTGGACATTGCCCCCCCTGAGTTGCACCTGGTGTGCGTGGCCCTCCCCTGTAATCCTTGTGGGTGAAAAGAGCTGGTACCTCTGCCAGCAGCGTTGTCTGAAGGTAATCTTTTTAGCAAGTCTTCCACAACGGCCCTCTGGCATGCATTCACTGAAAATGGCACATCTGCCTCCGACATGAGAGAAGCAAATTTCTCCTTGAACCGTGGGTCAAGAAAGGTGCACAGCCAGTATTTCATGTTGGACAAAATGTGTTTCACACAAGGATCTTGGAAAGGCATCTGTACATGAACTCTGCCATGTGTGGCAGGCTACAAAGAGTCAAACATTCAGTGTCCTCACCATGAAGAACACTAACCATCCTCTCCTCCTCATGGCACATCACCTCCTCCTCCTCATGCCATCCATGCTGGACAGGCATGAAGCAGGGATTGGGAGGAGTCCCCTATGTAGCGTAGCCCCAAAACTCCTGTTCCTCCAAATCCTTCTCCTTCTCCTCCTGTTCCTTGTTATCACCAAATGTATCCTTAGGATATTGTGTGAGGCTTGGCTCTGTGATATCAGCCCCTGTAAAATCTTGCTTTATAGCCACCTGCTCTGCATTCAAAGATTCTTCTTTGAGATTCTGCAGTGATTGTTTTAATAGAAAGAAGAGCGGGATAATTACGCTGATAATAGCATCACCAGCATTCACCATCTTGGTGCAGTACTCAAAGTTTTGATGAACCTCACATATGTCAGCGATCCACACCCACTCGGCAGTTGTTATGTGTGGGGGCTGAGTGGTACTCTGATGGGCATTGAAAAGCTGGAATTCAGACACTACACTCTGCTGCTCACTAAGCCTTGCCAACATATGAAAGGTTGAATTTCCACTTTTGGGCAGGTCACAAATCAGTCAGTGATGAGGCAAATGAAAGTGAAGCAAGACTGGCGAAAGCCTGAGATGTCTTTTAGAAATGTGCACTGACACGGCGTACCTTGGAAGGTAGGTCCGGAAAGTCAGGGTATGTTTTTAAAAAAATTCTGTACAACCAAGTTCAGCACGTGGGCCATGTATAGAACATGTACCAGCTTGCAGAGCTTTAATGCCGCCACTAAGTTATGACCATTACCGTACAAAACTAGACTTGGTTGGAGGTTCAGCAGTGAGAGCAACTGATCGGCCTGTTCTTTTATCCCTTTCAACAGCTCGGCTGCGTTGTAAGTTTTATCACCTAAACAGATGAGCTTCAGCAGAGCCTGCTGCCGCTTCACCAAGGCAGTGCTGTAGACTTCCCAGATGGAGAGTGATGGGTAGGCTCGTTCCGCTGAGGATGAGGAGGAGGAGGAAAGACAAGAAATGGAATAAGAGGAGACTGAAACCCTGATGGAAGTTGGACCCACTATTCTTGATGTGGGTAAGATGTGTGATGTCCCAGCATCTGACTCTGTCCCAGACTACACTAGGTTAACCCAGTGTGCTGTCAGGGAAGTGTAGCACCCCTGTCCACAAGAACCTGTCCACGTCTCTGTGGTTAGGTGGACCTTCAATGTGACTGTGTTGGCCAGAGCATGGCTGATATTGTGAAACACGTGCTTCTGTAACGCGGGAACGGCAAACCAGAAAAAATAGTGGCAGCTTGGAATCGAGTACCATGGGGCTGCCACCGCCAAGAGGTCACGGAAAGACTTAATTCCCTCAAGTCAAAATGGCAACTTTTCCAGGGCTAGCAATCTTGCAATGTGGGTGTTTAGCATTTGGGCCTGTAGGTTGGTGGGTGGATATTTGTGCTTTCTGTTAAAGATGAACGGGCAGTGGTTTTACCCTCAGACACAGATTTTGTACCCAGGCATTCTGCAAACCTACTGGAGTGCTTGGCTGCCATGTGCTTTTGCATGCTGGTGGCTCAGGTTAGCAGTGTTCTTGCCTCTTACCTTGGTTTAGTGGATGATGCAAATTATAGTTGTTGTGTCTGAAGTAATTTCATAAAAAACTGCCATACAGGGGAACAATGCACCCTTGGCCTGTTATCTTCACAAGTGTGGGGGCTCTGTGAAACAGTTGACCGAATTCTCCTTCTGGTCAAACCACTACCTCTTCTTGCCTGTTTTCATGCTATGGATCCATCTCTCTCTGCACTGCTGTGCTCGATAGGTGTCCCACCATGCCTGATTGGATCAGTGGTCTCATCATCGACCGCATCATCTTCCAATTCATTAATCTGATCCTCTTTCTGAGTTGTAATTTTAGGCTGACCTGATGGCAACTGTGCATCTTGATTATCTTCCACGTCTTCAGACTTGAATTGACCTTCCCCAAAGAGGCGTTCTCCTGGGTTTTGTGGGTGCTCAAATGTTTGGGCATCACTGCACTCCACCTCCTGATGACCCTCTTTAATGATGCACATTGAGAGGCCTGAAAAATTACAAGGGAACGTAAATGGTTTCTCAAAGTGTCCAGCATTGGGGTCACATGTCTCCTGGGACTCTTGATGGTGTGAGGAAGGATGACCATTTTGAAGATTCAGAGGCCCAGCCTCATGGCTACTGAGACTGGACCATGTGGAAGACATCGTGGTGCTGTTTGTCAACACACTGGAGCCTTTGTCTGCCATCCAACCCACAACATTCTCGCATTTGCCTGTGTTCATCAGTGGTGTAGCGCGCTGACCAAATTTTTGGCAGGAAGCTAGAATGAGATACAGTCACCTTCTGATCTGTCACACGGCCTTGGCGGGCACCACCACATCCACATCCCTTAACATCACCCTTTCTCATATTTAATGCGTTATGCTTATGAAAAAAAAAATCCTGCCTTTATTTTTCACAAGTACCCTGGCAGAGGTGTTATGTATAAATCTTCTATATCTAGCAACATGTGGCTATTTTTTTTTTCAGATATCAGCTTTATTACACACGGCAACAGCAGAGTCATTAAAATTAAAAGTAAATAGTCACATTGGCATATCTCAGCAGGCTTTGCCCCAGTCTCACAACTGCTAGATAAAGATACGTATTTATTAAACCAATGGAAAATTAGTATTTTTTATATCACCTTGCTGACACACTGCAACAGCAGACTAAAGAAAATTATTGCCACTGGTAAATTGTGATGTTTAATTATCTCTGCCCGGATTGTGCCAGCCGCACAATTGCTAGTTAAAAATATGCTATTTATTTAACAAATAGAATTTTTTTTATTTTTTAGATCTCCTTTGTGAGAGAAAATGAATGGAGCCCCAGCAGACCAAGAAGGACCCTAATGTACAAGTAAGTACACCACAGAAGGGACAATATGTTTATGAGAAGGAGGGCCAGGGTGTGCCAGTACTGCCACTCTCAGCCATGACTGCCTCCCTGGCCTCCATTTCAGTGGCACTGAGAAATATTATTTAGCTGTAAAAAAAATATTATATGCTGCTATGCATGAATATTATATAGCTCATAAAAATGTTTTTTATATGCTAGTACTACCTAATATTATTTGCCTATAAAAATAGCTGACTTGTAAATTATGGTAGTGGATGAAAGCCTGCCTATCTCTCCCTGATCCCACAGTCTATTCCTAATCATAAACTATACAACACATTGCAAGATAGCCGAGATTTCCAGCATGTACTTGCAATGATGTTGAGAGAACTATATTTCACCCTCATGAGCTCTTAATAGAGCTTTTTGGAAAAAAAAATCTCCCAATGCACTCCTTTTGCTCTCCCTATGCTCACGCTATGCTCTTGTTACGTTGTTTCCAGCTGCATTGTGCACAAGATTGCGCCAGCAGGGATTATATATCTCCCATGATGCTGTAATGCCAGCCAGTCACAGTAATGCCACACCAAAGAGGGCGTCGGCATTACTGTGATTGGCAAGTCAGCCCAGCATGTTTATTGACTGCAAATAAAGCAAAAAACATGCTGGGCTGGTCACTCAAATATACTGAGGTGAATACCAAATTACTCACCGAGTAACAAATAGCCTGAATAGGGTACTATTCGTGTGAGTAACAAATAGTGGCGAATGTATTCGCTCATCACTAATTTTTTCCAGATCTTTCAGGTTTTGAGGCTGTCAATAGGCAACATTAAATTTCACCTCCCTCCATAAATTTTCTGTTAGCTTCAGGTCGGTAGACTGGCTAGGCCACTCCAGGACCTTGAAATGCTTCTTACCGAGACACTATTTAGTTGCCCAGGATGTTTGTTGTCATGCTGGATGCAGGCCCGGTTTTAGACAAAGTGGGGACCTGGGCAAAAGTTTAAAGCGGGGTCCCAAATGCTAACATATTGCACCATCACACAGAAACATTTTGTTTCTATTTAAGATAAATAGCACACTAAAGGGACCTAAAACATAACATTTAATATACCTATTAAAATGACACGACACAACATACATAGACAAACATGTGTATTACCAACAGTTGGTCAAACAATTATCTAATAGTTAAAAGAAATCAAGATAATGGTACTCAAAGCAGAATGATGCTCTCCAATTCACAACTGGCTTATTCAGCTAGCATGTCTTTATCCAAACTCAACAAAATGGCTGAAGAAACATATATAGTAATGCTGCTGCCTGTACCAGTATACTTTTGCTCAAAATATATGACACACATCAGTACCACTGATGATCACTGTGCTTGCAAAAGTCCATACAAAGAGTGCATGATATAATATGGAACAATCTCACCCGTTCATGAAGATGCCACATAGAGGATGCACTCCACCATTCAATTAATCAAAAATATCCAACAAATCGATGCATAACTCCATAGACCTTTCCTATCCAGGACCACCTCCCTATGCGTTACATTCCAAAAAACGGTAATCATCAGGGGATAGGAGGGTCAAGTAGTGGTCTTGATCATGGAATTCTTAGCCATCATTAGCATGCACATAGAGCCTGTCATTCACATAGAGCCTGTACTTACATGCGCTGACTTCAGGTTGTTAAACGAGCAGGATAGACAATATTGAAAGTCTTTCTATGCTTGTCTCCAGGTTTCTTTACACTGGCTAAGTAAAAATTATAGGGACATAACAATTACTAATAGAACAATCTGTCCACATACAGTGTCATTTAATCAGTAGCATATCTGCAGTTTTCACCAGGCGATGTGCGGCTGAGAACAATGATTTTTATTTTGGCATAAATAATCCAATAATTCAATGAATAGAAACCATTTTTGCTTGTTTAGTATAATACATCCCATATTCTTCCACATAGTATAATGTACTCCATAATCCTCCATATTGTATAATACACACCCCATAGTCCTCCATATAGTGTAATATACCCCATGGCACTCCATATAGTATAATACACTCTCCATAGCAGTTCATATAGCATAATACACTCTCCATAGTTCTTCATATAGTATAACAAACTTCCAATAGTCCTCCATATATAATAATACGCTCTCCATAGCCCTCCATATAGTATAATAAACTTCTCATAGTCCTCCGTGTAGTATAATACACTTCCCATAGGCCTCCATATATTATAATAGACTCCACATAGTCCTCAATATAGTATAATACACTACACATAGTCCTCCATATAGTATATTGCTCACCCCATAGTCCTCCATACAGTGTAATGCACTTCTAATAGTCCTCCATATAGTCTAATGCACAACCCATATACTCCCTATAGTATAATGAATTCCCCATAGTCCTCAATACAATATAATGCAGGTCTCATATAGTACATATAGTATAATGCACTCTCATAGTCCTTGATAGAGTATAATGCAGCCCCCATATAGTATAATGCAGCCTCCATAGTCCTTGATTAAATATAATGCAACCCCCCATAGAGTATAATGAAGTCCCCTCATAAAGTATAATGCAGCCCCCCTCAGAGTACAAGGCAGCCCCCCTCAGAGTATAAATGCAGCCTCAATCAGGGTATAATGCAGCCCCCCTGAGAGTATAATGCTGCCACCCCATATAGTATAACAAAGCTACCCCATAAAGAATAATACAGCCTCCCATAGGTTTTAAATGCAGCCCCCTTCAGAGAATAAATTTATCCACCCTGAGAGTATATTGCAGCCTCCCTGGGAATACTATGCAGCCACCCCACAGTATATAATTCAGCCACGCCATACAGTATAATAGAGCCATCCCATAGAATATAATGCAGCCCCCCATAGAGTATAATGCAGCCTCCATAGTCTATAATGTAGACCCACAGTTCTTCAGTATTATGGCCATCAAGTACTCACTGATATATATAAAAAAATACTTACCTCTCCCCATTCTCCTGCTGCTCCAGTCTCTGCAGCGTGGCTCAGCAGCTCCACTGCCCGACACAGCATGATGTGCAATGAAGTGACGTCATTGCGCACCTGCTGCATCTGAGACAGAGCAGGAATGATGGGAGAAGGATGCGCTCTCCTCCATCACTCCTTTCAACTATATCAGCATCTATGATGTGGGAGGGGGCAGGTTGAATGTTGAACGTGGGGAGGGCAGGTGCAGCACCAAGCCCCTTTGACTCACGGGACCCATAGGGGCTGCATGGTGTGCCGCTCTTAGCGGCATGCCACTGGCTGGGGGCCGCTTGGAGACCTAGGCAACTGCCTAGTCAGCCTGCCCATCTTCAATGCTCTTACTGTGAGAAAGAGGTTGTTGGCCAAAATCTCATGTTACATGACCCCATCCATGCTCGCTTCAATACAGTGCAGTCGTCCTGTCCCCTTTGCAAAAAAGCATCCCAAAAATATGATTTTTTCCCCCACCATGCTTCATGGTTGAGTCAGTGTTACTGGGGTTGTACTCATCCTTCTTCTTCCTCCAAAGATGGTGACTAGAGATGATACTAAAAAGTTCTATTTTGGTCTCATCTGACTACTTCATCTTCTTCCATGCCTTCTCTTGATTATCCAGATGGTCATTGGTGATCTTGAAATGGACCTGGACAAGTGCTGGCGTGAGCAGGGGGACCTTGCATACCCTGCATGATTTTAATCCATGACGTATTGAGTTATGGTAGTGTTTGAGACTGTGGTCACATCTCTCTTCAGGTCATTGACCAGGTCCTCCCATGCAGTTCTGGGCTGATCCCTGACCTTTCTCAGAATCAATCTTATCCCAAGAGGCGAGATCTTGCATGGATCCCCAGAACAAGGAAGATTGACAGTCGACTTGTGTTTCTTCCATTTTCTAATAATTGTTCTAGCAGTTGTTGGCTTCTCACCAAGATGCTTTCCTATTGTCCTGTAGCCCATCCCAGCCTGTGCATGTCTACAATTTTGTCCCTGGTGTTCTTTTGGTCTTGGCCATGGTGGATAGGTTGGAGAGTGATTGATTGAGTGTGTGGACAGGTCTCTTTTATACAGGTAACAAGTTCAAAAGGTGCAATTAATAAAGGTAATGAGTGCAGAGTAGGATAACTTCTTAAAGAAAAACTAACATGTCTGTGAGAGTCAGAAATCTTGCTGGCTGATAGGTGATCAAATACTTATTTCATACAATACAATGCAATTTAACTATTTAAAAATCATACAATTATTTCATTATACCAGAAATGACCATAATGAAGGTTAAAGTCACCTAGAGGGACTAAGCAAAGAATGAAGAGAAAAGTTTTTAAAAATATTTTAAAGAAATCACAAAATAAAAAAAGGAAAAAATACTATACCAATAAATGCATATATTTATGTAAAAAAGTACACATATTTGGTATTGCCACATCCCAAATGGCCCAAACTATAAACTTATTAACCCCTTCAGTGATTACCGTAAAAAAGAAAATTATAAAGAGGCACAAAAAGATGATGATTTTTCATCATATCGCCAAACACAAAGAGGAATAAAACGCTATAAAAAATTTGACTATAAAGAAAAATAGTATAGCTGAAAACATCAACTTGTCCCTCAAAAAACAAGCTGCCATACAGCTTCGTTAGCAGAGAAATAAAAAATGTATAGCTCTTTGAATATAGCAAAGCAAAAACCATTCTTTTTTAAAATTAGTTTTAGTGGTCTAAAAGTGCAAAAACATAAAAAAAAATATAAAAGTGGCATCATTGTTATGGCACTGACTCTAAGAATAGCATTAAAAAATAATTAATTTCTGAATTGTTGGTTTTGTTCATTTTGCCTCTTAAAATTGGAATAGAAACTGATCAAAAAAAGTTATGGGACCAAAAATAGTACCAATAAAAAGTTGTCCAGCAAAAAACAAGCCCTCACATGACTTTTATGGGTAGAATTATGGAAAATTATAGCTCTCAGAATATGGCTATGCAAAATCTTTTTTTTTGTAAAAAAAAAGTGTTTTTTTTTATGTGTGATTACAGTCATTATAAAAAACAATACAAATCTGATATCGCTGAAATCGCACCAACCCAAAGAATAAATCCGCCTAATCACTTATACTGCACAATGAATGGCATTACCAATAAATAAAACCGATTCTTGGCCTACTATTAATTGGTTTATTCTTCCTCCCAAACATCGCAGTAAGGCTTGATGCATATCTATCCTGCACTCTGTGCTGAGCACTTACATTGGGCTATTCATGTAAATCTCTGAAATACTTGATTCTGATGGAACCCCCGGCAGAAGATTCACAATAATGAGTTAGATGGAGACACCATGGGTGCCATCTGACCTATGATTTGCTAGTGTTTCATTTTAGTTGTAAACAAAAGCGTGGTCAATCAGTTTTTTGTACATCTGAAAAGAAAGACGCCGCTGAACAGAGGCCAGACAGAGTAACTCTGCTGCCTCATTACAGTGAATGGACCTGTCAGGGTTTTCATCTGAATCAAATCATTTAGAGTTTTAGATGGAAACTCCAATGCAAGTGCATAGAGCACACACACTCTGGTAAGTGTGATCCAAAATGTTGCGTAAAATGTTCCAAATTAAAGCTTCAACTTAAACCACAAAAAAAAAACAAGTCCCCACTCACGTCTGTCATCTGTCAATGGAACAAAAGCAGACTTGTATGTTACTGTTAGCACAAAGGCTCTCTAAAAATCCAGCGAATTCTGCACTCCCAAATCCTAATGACCTCGTCTCTTCTGAGCCTTACAGTGTGCCTAAACCTCAGTTATTGATCACGTCTGGAATTTCCGTAGTGATGAGAGCCTGCTTAATTTATGGGTTCCATGTCTCCAAGCTGGGTACATTGTATGTTTACTATTACGTACGGGCACTGCAATGAGAGGTTTGCAATTTTTACTCCGCAACATCCATTGCTGCTTGTTTCTGGAAAATACCCATTGAGTTCAAATTGTCACTACTCCTGTAAATAAATTCCAAGAAGGGTGTAATTTCTAAAATGGGGTCAATTGAGGGGGGAGGGGATCTGCTCTTCTGGCACTTAGGGGCTCTGTATAAGGAGTCTGCAAACTTTTCTACGAACATTTGTTCTCCAAGAGTCAAAAAGCGCTCCTTCCATTCCGAGTCTCACCATGTGGCTAAGCAGTACTGTACAGCCACATATTGTGTATTACGCGGTCTAGAGAGGAGCACTAGGCTGGTGATGATAAGAGCCAGGAAGGATTAAAGGTGCAAACCATTATTGAATCATAAGTCCACTGTATAATAAGTCCACAATGCGTTTCAATGGCGTTCTGCCGTCTTCATCAGGTGGCATATCAAAAATGGTGGCTAACAGTATATTTAAAAGAAGAGGAACCAATGAGAAAGGGCAATTAATCAAACAGTAATTACATAGGAGGATCATATGCACCTCTAAGGTGTCAGAACATAATACATAAAAATACAGCAAGAGCAATTATATCACATGAAGTAAAAAATACAAAATATATATTTGCTAAAAGATGGAAATAGCAAATAAAATATAATATGATACAAGTATGGTTAAAATTAATATTAAAAACAATAACAGAAAAAATAAAACAATAAAAAAGACTATCCAACAATGTTATCTATTGTAAGGTTTAGACCCTCTGGGGCCAGTGTACCATGTTTAAAAATCCAATAGTTTTTCCCTAATGATCAGATACCTCAAACGGTATGGGGCATTAACGGGTAATTAATCAAATCAATAATAGTGAGACTCAAGTAACTGCGATTCTTTTGGTGAGTGACACAGAAATGCTTATAAACACTGTGTAGTAAATAACCCTTACGGATGTTTTGATGGTGTTTATTTAAGCAGACATGCATTGTTTGGATTGTAAGCCAAAAGTGCATTGGAACAGATAGATAACGTAATTTGACTAGAAATCCATGTGACTCTTGATAGTATAGTTAGTGCCTGTTGTGTTTGAAGTAAAATATTTGGCTCCATTAATAATGGAAGAACAACACAAACATTTAGAGGTCTTACATGCAAAACAACCAGGGTTTGAGGGGATTCCGATTGTAGAAGAGGCGGAATTGAGTGTGGTCTTACTAGGAGCCAACATGTTGCTTAAATTGCGTTTTTTCCTAAAAAATAATGTTTTGTTTCATCAGGAGATGTCTAGAAAGTACTGGGTCACTTTTAAAATCAACGAGTGTTTTTTGAGCAATTCTCGGATGAAGCTACAGTAGTTATAGGTAATAACAAAACTCCACTTAGTTAAATCCAAAACAGTAGTATCTCTACTAGTGTTTGAATTTATCTTGTTAATACAATCTACTTGGGAAAAACTTTTAATCTTGTGAAAGACATCTTGCAATAACCGTTTGGGATAGCCTTTCTGCTGGAAACATTTCTTGAGTGCTTGAGATTCAGTTAGAAAATCACACTGATTAGTGCAGTTTTTCTGAATTCTCCAATATTGGCCGTAAGGCACATTAGTAATCCATTTTGGAAGATGGCCGCTTTTAAAATGTTGTTAACTGTTCACGTCAACATGTTTAAAATGAGTAGAGGTTGTTCAGCTACACTGTCTGACACCGATATCCAATTTGAAGTAGATTCACCCAGTAAATTTACAACCTCTAATAATGTAATGTAATAATTTCTCTTTGGCGATGACAGCTTTTTAGAAAAGTATGCACATGGACGCTATTTACCAGTAGATGCACCCTTTAACAATACAGCCCCCACTTCAGAAACATCAACTTCTAGAATAAATGTCTGAGTGACGTTAGGCTGCATAAGAATCAGTGCAGATGCAAAATATTTCTTCAATGTATCGAATGTCTCCCTGGCCGGATTTAACTCCTTTGAAAAGTCTATCCCTTTCCTGGTCATATTCATCACGTTTATCCAGTACCGAAAAGTTTTTGATGAACTTACGGTAGTAGTTGGCAAAACTCAAACACCTTTGTAACATCTTCAAGTCCTCAGGATGAGCCCAATCCAGTACCACCCAGACTTTCTCCGGATCCATGCGAAAACCGATGGACCATAAAACATATCCTAGAAAAGGGATTTCATCAACCGAGAACACACATTTCTCTGGTTTGACAAATAATTTATTGTCACTGTAAGAACTGCCTGACATGTACCTGATGTGACTCATGATCAGGTGAATAATTAATTAAGATAGATTACCACAAATCTACCTACCAGGTTAATGAAATTGTAACTTACAAAGTGCTGAAAGATGGTGGCAGCATTACTCAATCCAAATGGGATCAAAGGGTTCTCATAGTGTCTCTCAGGCGTACTGAAAGCTGTTTTTCACTCATTCCCTGCTTTAATACAAATGAGATTATATGCTCCCTGAGATCCAGTTTAGAAAACCCTTTTGCTTCTACAATCTGATTAAATAGATCCAGGACAAGAGGGAGCAGATGTGGATCACGGACCATGATCTGTTTGAGTTCACTGAAATCTAGGCAGGGGCGTAACCCCCATCTTTCTTCTTTGCAAAGAAAAACCCCACAACAATGGAGGATGAGGATGGTCTGATATGACCCTTTGCCAAACTTTCCACTATATAGTTCTTCATGGCCTTCCTCTCTGGACCAGAGATATTATCTAGTCTGCTCTTTGGCAGCTTTGCCCTGGGACAAGATTTACATTGCAGTCATAAGAACGATTGGAAGCTCTTGTCACCCCTGCTCCGAAAACACATCCCCAAAGTCAGACAAATATTTAGGCACAGAATAGATATCTACACTTGCAAGCCAGGTGCCCGAGCAGTGTCCTTGACAACACTCACTCCACTTTACCACCTCCTGAGTCTGTCAATCTACCACAGAGTTGTGCAAAGTGAGCCAAGGAAATCCAAGAACCATAGGAGAGGTCAGACACTCTAACACATAGCAGGTAATACCTTCTGAGTGTATGGCCCCTACCTGTAAATGTAACCCTCAGACAACTTGAGTAAAATACCCCTGCCTCAAAGGTGCAGAGTCAATGGAGATTATGGGTAAAGGTGTGGACAGTGTTTGTGGTTTGAGGCCCTTGACCTGAAGGGACCTAGGGTCGATCAAGTTAAACCTGGCCCCACTGTCCAGGAAGGCAGAAGACAACCAAATTATTTATGCCCAAGATAGATTTCAACAGGCAGAAAAAAATGTGCCCTCCCCATGGAGGAGATATGCACACCCGGGTTGCTAACCTCCCTGCAATCCAAGCTCATTAGTCTTCCATCGGCTGTTTACAGTGAGTTAGGGAAGGACATGTGCCCATGAAATGGCTCTTTCCACCACAGTAAAATCATATTCTCGTTTGCATTGAGCAACAGACTGCTTATGAGAACGAGTTGCCTCACCCAACTGCATAGGTTCCTCAAATGACTCAGACCGGGTTTACCTTGGCCCCAGACTTCTTGCACATTAGTGTGTATCTTTATGTCTCTGGCAAAAAACAACAATCTATCTGGATAGCTAGAGACATAGGCACCTCAAAAGAGATGTGTCTCATACAGGGATAAGGCATCCTTCATCCTTACTGATAGCCGTTCACAAAACTGGCTATGGAGCATGGGGTTATTCCACTTAGTGTCAGTGGATCACCTCCGAAACTCAGAGCAATACTCCTCCGCCTGCCTCCCTGCTGAAGCTGACATAGTGTGGATTCAGCCAGGGAGATGTGGTCGGGGTAGTCGTATATATGACCCAGTGCCAGAAAAAAATCCTCCACCATCTGCAGCAACTGGGAGATAGACAGGAGAGAGAATGCCTGTGCTTGGGGTTCACCCTGAAGGAGAGAGATTATTATCCCCACCTGTTGCTCCAAGGTTCCTGAGGAACAAAGACGTAACCTGAAATATAGCATACAGGCCTCCCTCAAAATAACAAACTTGTCAAGCCCCCAGAGAACCTGTCAGGCAAAATGATCTTGGGATCCATTAAGGGATCCATGTGAGTCACGGTTCCCAAAGCTGATGTGTTAGGATGTTGTAAAATGACAGTGCGTAGATCTGCCACCTCCAAGCTGAGCTGTTGCAAGAGACCTGTCAGAGCAGTGATAAGATCCATAATGGATAAAAAAAACGGTTTTGGTCAAGGTAATGTCACGACTAGTGTTGAGCGATACCGTCCGATACTTGAAAGTATCGGTATCGGAAAGTATCGGCCGATACCGGCAAAGTATCGGATCCAATCCGATACCGATACCCGATACCAATACAAGTCAATGGGACTCAAGTATCGGACGGTATCCCTGATGGTTCCCAGGGTCTGAAGGAGAGGAAACTCTCCTTCAGGACCTGGGAACCATATTAATGTGTAAAAGAAAGAATTAAAATAAAAAATATTGCTATACTCACCTCTCCGACGCAGCCTGGACCTCAACCGAGGGAACCGGCAGCGTTGTTTGCTTAAAATTTGCGCGTTTACTTCCTTACGTGAAGTCCCGGCTTGTGATTGGTCGCGTGCCGCCCATGTGGCCGCGACGCGACCAATCACAGCAAGCCGTGACGTAATTTTAGGTCCTTCAGGATTTTAAAATTACGTTCTGGCTTGTGATTGGTCGCGTCGCGGTCACATGGGCGACGCGACCAATCACAAGCCGTGACGTCACGGGAGGCTGGACACGCGCGCATTTTAAAATCATAAGCCAGAACGTAATTTTAAAATCCTGAAGGACCTAAAATTACGTCACGGCTTGCTGTGATTGGTCGCGTCGCGGCCACATGGGCGGCACGCGACCAATCACAAGCCGGGACTTCACGTAAGGAAGTAAACGCGCAAATTTTAAGCAAACAACGCTGCCGGTTCCCTCGGTGAGGTCCAGGCTGCGTCGGAGAGGTGAGTATAGCAATATTTTTTATTTTAATTCTTTCTTTTACACATTTTTACATTAATGTTGTTTCGATACCGATACCCAATACCACAAAAGTATCGGATCTCGGTATCGGAATTCCGATACCCGCAAGTATCGGCCGATACCCGATACTTGCGGTATCGGAATGCTCAACACTAGTCACGACTCTGTTGTCGGGTGTCCCAGGACCAAGGGCTTTTTCCCTGACCCTAACGCTAAGGAGCCTGTTCCCCAAATTACTTATGATGGTGAAGATACTGGGGCCACGTACCTTGCCTTATCTCCTGAATCTGCCCTCCATCTGTACATTTACCCTACTCAGGGAAGAGGGAAGTAGTAGTGCATTGTAAATATACCAGCCAGCTAACAAGGTAATACAAACTGGGATAAAGGAATATAAAAATCATGGAAACATACAGTACAGACCAAAGGTTTGGACACACCTTCTCATTTCAAGATTTTTCTGTATTTTCATGACTATGAAAATTGTACATTCACACTGAAGGCATCAAAACTATACACATGTGGAATCATATACTTAGCAAAAAAGTGTGAAACAACTGAATTTATGTCTTATATTCTAGGTTCTTCAAAGTAGCCACCTTTTGCTTTGATGACTGCTTTGCACACTCTTGGCATTCTCTTGATGAGCTTCAAGAGGTAGTCTATTTTTATGGCTCAGCCTTATAAAACTCTGTGAAGCTCCTGCAAGTTTGAGGTGCTCATAACACAGCTAGATAAATGAAATGAGGGGTGTAATTTCAGAAATGGGGTAACTTGTGTGGCTTATCTCTGTTTATATACATCAGGGGTTCAGCAAACACTACATGACATCCATCTATTCCAGCCAATTTTGCGTTCCAAAAGTCAAATGGTGTTCCTTCCCTTCTGAGCCCTGCCTTGTGCCCAGGGAGTAGTTTTCTACCACATGTATGGTATTGGCATACTTACTGTAGGAGAAATTGAACAATAAAATGGATGGTCCATTTTCTCTTGCTACTCTTGTGAAATTGCAAAATTTGGGGCTAAAGTATCATTTTTGTGGGAAAAAGTTACATTTTCATATTTTCCTTTCAAACTGAATTGATTCCTGTGAAACGCCTGAAGGGTTAATAAACTTCTTGAGTGTGGTTTTGAGCACTTTGAGGGATGCAGTTTTTAAAATTATGTCAGTTTTGGTATTTTCTGTCACACAAGCCTTCAAAGCCACTTCAAATGCGGAGTTGTATATAAAGAAATTTGTTTTGTAACTTTGTAAATAAAAAAAAAATGTTTCAAAAAGGACCTAAAGTAGATATATGGTACATTTTATGTATTTTGTGTGGTATAACTATTTATTTTAATGGCATAAAAATTAAAAGTTTGACAATTGCAAAACTTTCAAAATGTACTCAAAAATGTTGATATTGTCACAAATAAAAGTAATAAAACATCTACCTAAATTTACTACTAACATAAAATACAGTGTGTCATGAAAAAAAACAGTCTTAGAATTACTGTGATATGCTGAAACAGTCAAAAGTTATCACATGAATTGACACTGGTCAGAATTGTAAAATTCCGAGATTGTTTTTTTTTCATTGTATTTTATGTTAGTAGTAAATTTAGGTACAGGAAGGTGAAAATAGACTAGGGATAAAGGGGTTAAATTAGATATATTGAGAAAGGAATGTAACCTGTAGGCAATACGGCATTCTGCATGTCTGTTGCTGGGGTCCTTATGACCATGGTTCCCCTGATGTATTTGAAGCTCTCAATGAATTATCATGGCAGATGAAGAAATGTGTCAACATTTAATTTAGGGTACTGAATGAAACTAGTTGCGAGGAAAAATTAAAAAATCATTGCAATAAAGCCCTCCTGATTATAAGCAATCCACAGCAGTTAGTCATTTAAGGAATGACATTATTTTGTTTGCAACGATTAGAGCTTGGAACAGAAGGTTATATTTCACATTGCAGTTTCTAAATAGACAAATCACACAATGCAATCTGTTAGTTTGGACTCCATTTGTTACATCTTTTTTATTTCTTTGGCAGATTAGAACAATGTCCTAATACAGCAATGAAGCCACAAGCATATGCCCAATTCATTCTCACTGTGCCACCATCCTTATCTTTATCCAAACACTGTTCCTTTCCCTGTTTGTGTGCTGAAAACGCCCAGCTCTGACTCTCCTGCATATGGAATGCAGAAACATTACTCCGTATTCCACTGGGAGAATGTACAAATTGCGCTACATCCTTATTCTCTGTAATAGTAAAGCACAGGCAAAATGTTAATTAATCAATTATGAGACAAATGAATTATAACATGCTCCATAAATAGTTCAGATTTTAACATATGCTAGTCATGTCTGTATTATGAATTATTTTCCCATAGCATCAGTAGAAAAAATTCTTAGACTCATTTTGGCACATGCTCTTATACACTTACAGTAGCTTAAATTATGTCATAGTAGGTTCAAGTAACTTGCTCTTCCACACATTCTTTTCAAAAAGTACAAGGTCTTTAATATGAGAGAATAAATACTAATCCAATTTTCTAATCTTTCCTCCTGTGAAATTCTTATGGCTACCTTCACAGCCCAGTAACAAATCACAAATATGTGTCAACACATACTTCATCAGTGAGTAAAAGAAAGAACATGTCAAAAATGTTCACCCCCGGAATTGCGAGAAAGTATCATCCTAACTAATCAAACTGTCATGCTCCAAAAATCAGGTCAATATAAGTCTGCCATACTCAAATTAAAGCCTAAAAAGTGACAACCAATTCTAAGGCTGGTTTCACACTTGCGTTTGGCTGGTCTGCGTATGGCTGCGTACATCCTCCGTTGAGCTCCGCCTACACTCCGTCTACTTCCGCATGGGTCCTGCATCATCCTGCGTACCTATCTTTAACATTGGATACTCAGGGACATGCATTGTATGCGGATGCATCCACATGCGGCGTTTTGACGTGCCTGCTGACCGCACGGGAATGTAACTTTTTGAATTAGGACATTTTGGGGCTCTATCAGAATCTATCTGGACTCTTTTTGGCATATTCCTCAAATATTAAGCTCTGTTTCAAACATTTGGTCTTTTATACTTATTATACAGTGAGGCCTGAGAAGTCTCCCACATGCATTTAGCATATGCTGCAAGAAAGGTCATACTTTCCTGGTTATGCAACACCCACTAGGGCCGTGGGGTACTTGGAACCAGGTTGCAAGGCTCTTAAAGGGGTGGTCACGGCAGCAGTGACCCAGTCCTTGGCCCTGGGTGTGCAATTAAAGGGATGGATAATAGAAAATGGATGATGGTGGAAATGGGAATAAAGTTTGTATAGGGAAAAGGGTATTATTCTTGAAGCCACCTGTGGTGTTCGGCTATAAATGGCCAATGCTGCTTAAGGAGACCGCTGGGGCTGATGGTTCTGCTCCCCACAGGTGGAGCGGGACCCCAGGGCTACCGGTGTAGTTCTGTAAGGGACTTGTGGACTCTGGGGTGCAGGACTGATGGTCCAGGACTGAGGGTGCGGGAATAACTAAAGTACACAAGGGTTGCAGTTTCTTTACCTTTAATCCCAGGTTGAAGTTGCAGTCCCGGGCACAAGTCACAGCTGGGGATGGAGATCCGGGCAGCCTGGAAGCAATTCAGAGTTCCCTTAGCCAAGTGGGGTTGGAGGCCTTCCTACTGCACTGTTCTCTGGGTGCTTAATGCTTTTAGTTCTCCTCAAGTCCCTCTCTCAGTCTGTCCACTAAGTGAAATACTACCCGCACGGCAGGTAGCTTGAGACTGTTCCAGGTGTCACTTCCTCGTGGTGACTCCGGGCTCTCATATACTGCTGTGCCTTTGGGTGTCAGCTGGGGCCAGGAGACCTACAACCTCCTCTGGATTTGATTGAGGGGCCTGAAGGTCCCACACAAACATGGACTCCGGTGTCCACTCTTCAGCGCTTAGTCCTGGGGTGAGCCCAGTCGCAGCTCCTCTCCCCCGATTCTCTTCACTTCTTGCCTCTTCCTAATTCACTGTCTGCTCTCTGACTGAAGCTAGAAAACTGACTAGCCCCTGCCTCCAGGCCAGAATTTATAGGGAAGTTCCCCTGAAAACTGGGTTAGAGCTCCCCTTCTGGTCTGGAGTCAGGAGAATTGTTGTATGCTGAAATTACCTGAAAAGGGGACCCCTCTGGCTTCCAGGCATGGTATCACCCCCCTCCCCGAGGAAGGTAATGCCACTGTGGCAAGCAGACTCCTGGGGTGCCACAGTTACATTGCTTCTATGGTCAATTACTGTTTGCCTCAGTTCAGGTTTGGTTTGCAAAGGACCTCTTGTGGAGAGGTCTGCTTTGTGACCTCTTTTACAGTACCCCTGAGTATGCGATCTTGGGATTTGTTGGTTACCCATACTCAGGCCGTAAGTAGTTTGATGGTAAGGTACCTTTAAAATTCTTGACAAATCAATAAGATAAGGGTCTTTTTTTCAAAAATTAAAACTTGTTTATTGAATATGCGAATTGCCTCTTCTGAGAAAAAGAGGACTTAACTCTATAGCGCCACCTGTTGGAAGTAGCGATCCTACAAGTCACAATCAACCCTCTAACGAGTCGTGCAATATGACTTAGGATAAAAGCCAAATCAGTATCTCAATTCGCAGACACGAGGCAATTTGCATATTTAATTTCCCAGAGGAGCATTGTACGGCAAATAAGCCTCCTTACCTTGACAAGCCAGAGATGGTATGTCACTCTCCATAAGGAGAAACGATACCCCTTAGAACTTGTTTATTGGAAATTTTCAAACAGAACTTGAATAATTAATAGCAGGCACAATACTTAACAGACATTTCTTCTGCATCAAGTGCAGGCTCCTCCTTTGAGAGAATTAAATATGGCATTTTGAAAGTATAGGTGCAATTCAAGAGTAACAGAGTATTTTACAAGCTTTCTAGCTCTGTCCCTACTTTATTTATCCTTTACTGCAATGAGTGCCTCATGTTTCTTCCTTGTCGGAATAGAACTTTTAAACCTCCAGAACTGGTTTATATGCTGCCTATCTATAGCCCATTCCTTCTAGTTTCCAAAGGCATTTCTGCCTTCTTTAGCTCTGTTTATTGCTATGGCAGGAGCTCCACTGATGGCAAAAGGAACGTTCCGGATACTCCTCCAATCTCTACATCGGCCATATAAGAAACCAGTTGTTGTTGAATACTTGGATCCGGAACTTGCTATCCTTTCAAAAACTTCTGTCATTTAACACTCTTTCTCCCTTGTGGTCTTCTTTTAAACAATAGCGCTTCCTATTTGTACAATAGCTATTCATCAACTCCCTAACAACCAAGAACTAGCTTCTTATGTGCCAAGGTAACTTCTCCCAACCAGGGACGGTATAACTGTTAACCCAGTCCTAGGCTAACTACTTCTGCAGGACATAATGTATATAAAATCTCATGAAGATACATAGAACAGTAGGTCAATACAATAATATAGAAGTATTCTTCGAGGGTGTTATACTACTTCTTACCCATTTTTGCTCTCTCAAATATTTTATCGTGCTTGATAAATAAGCAGGCTTTATTTTTTTGTCCTCGCTACACGTTCCCCTGAGGTGTGTGCATAGTCTGATAGGCAGTTAAAACAATCTACCATAGTCCAATAAGAAGACTGTAACTTGAAGTCTGTGCAGTTTATTGAACACTAGTAAATACATTCGGTGAAACTAGGAGCAATGAAATAACAAGGTATCACTACATGTATACAGGTAACACAGAAATACGAGGCAAATACTGAACAGTTTATACACAATGTGTTAAACCAGCCTCCTATCCCCCTTATAAATGCAACTGACTAATGCAGGAGTGGAGTCTTAGGTATCTGGTGGCTGCAAAGAAGTACTACATAATCCTTCTTACCAGATTCTATGCTATCATGAGGGGGGATAAAATGGTGGATATCCTCTGAACACCAGTTTGTGAGGTAATCAGCTTCTTCTTCCCAAAATGCACCACTACAGAGCAAGAGACAGGACGTGCAAAGGAGCTAAAGCCTAATACCAATAAGTAAATTCAGCCACTAGATGGAGCCAGTGTACTGGAAACAAACTCAACAATGAAACACCTAATGCTACACCTCACCTATAGCAGCCATGTTTCCTGTGCCCATCTCTGAAATTGTCTTCTATCCATGTCTTGCAATGTTTCTTCATTAACAAATGTCTCAAGGGATGTTGGGAGATAGTTTTTTTTACTCAACCTTATGAATTTGAGTTTTCATCATGCATCACTATATTTTTTGATATTGCACATATATATTTGCAGCACTGTAGCTTAGTGATTAGCATTGTGCCTTTGCAGAGCTAATCGTATCAAGTAGTTGGTAATAGAGCAAATCCCACCAAGAAGAACATATACAAGGAGTTTGTATGTTCTCCCTGTGTTTGCGTGGGTTTCCTCCGGGTAAAATAAATATGGACTATGATTTTAATGTATTTATGTATGTACTTGTAAGTTCTACATTTTAATTTTTTATGATGTATATCACCATTTCAGGAGCATAGTAAACAGATTATTTTTACTTTACACTGCACTATTAATAAGGGGTCATCCACCAGTGGTAAACTCCTTTAACTATTATGCATAATGCTGGTAACTTGCAGATATGAGGATAATACCATTCTGAACCTGCCAGGTGCCTGCACGTTGAGCCCCGCTGCCAGTGCCAGCCCTAGGTTTCAATCATGAAGATGGTGCTGGCGCAGGATAAGTCACCGCTCTGGCTGACTGACAGCATTAGGACCAGCTGTCAGTCAGAGCCAGCAGCGCAGTTACCACCGCCGCCCACTATACAAAGAGCGTTGACTGAACCAATGGCGTCAGTGTACCTGAAGCCTGAACTTTGCCAGAAGGAAACTTTATTCCTTCCAGCAGCATGGCTCTGTGCTTAGCAGGTTCAGAGTCTATTAACAAGAGTCATTGGAGTCAATGGGACTAGAGTTGAGCGAATATGTTCAGAACCGATCTGTAAACATAAATTCGGCACGAATAGGGTACATAAATGGCACAAATATGGCAAATTCGGATTTGGCAATCGTTTCCAAACATGTTCGCTCAACTCTACTATTAACCTGCAGATTAACCCCATATCTGCAGGTTAACAGCATTTTTCGCATGACAGGTTCCCTTTAATGACTTACTGATGAAAAAGGACTTTTAAATGACATTTTGGGAATAATGACTAAGATAACATTCAACATAGAATACGCACACAGAGAATAGTAATGATGTGAGCTACTTTAACGATTGTCAGGAGTAAGAAACATTCTCTGGATACATTTTTTTTACTTAGTAGTGCAAGACTTATAATCATGCAATCAAGTGGCCTCAAGCTGGCTCTTTAAACCCTCTTAAGGATCTCATGCCCCAAATGACTAGTCTAGTATAGAAAAAACAAGACACTCTTCGAATTATGCACAACACCCTTCATTTTAACTACCGTCCTCTGATATCAATTTTACCACTTTTTTTAAGCTATTACTTTCAGGATAATAATGGCTATTACGTGTGGGGTTGTTAACTATGTATTCTTTATACATGTCTGCATTTTTATATTCCCTGAAAGGAGAGACTATCAATGATTTCCTATTGTCATTCAATACATATGCAAATTAACCATGCCATTTTCATATTTCATACAGGATGCTTATAACTCTATCATATACATAAGTACAAAGCGACAAAAATACAATATAAAGTTATATTACTGTTCTTCTCAATTGTATTTGATAGCATGGTTTAGTGGTGCTTTCTCTATAAATATGTATGTGCTGATGTAAGAAATTTCCTTAGAGCTGTAAGTCAGCCCATTTATTACTCAGCTTGAACCATACATATAATGATATGTGATTTTCCTGTAATTCTAACTCCCTGAATGCCTCATAAAAGTTCTCAATAAAAGCTTCCTGTTGCGGAGCTATGGAGGAAGGAGAAGGTAGGGCTTTGTCTTGCACTGTCTGTATTTTAAATAACAGGCAAGGAGTCAACGTATAGGTCACCTGTGAGATCTGGAAATACTGTATATCTTATGGATATGATAACTACTGAATCTATACTGTCTTCAAGCATATTCTTAAAGATGTATTAGGGTTATCTAACGTTAACTTAAAGTCATATTATAAACATCAGGATGTAAAGGAAGAAAGAAAGAAAGAAAGAATGAAAGATAGATAGATAGATAGATAGATAGATAGATAGATAGATAGATATGGGAGATAGATAAATAGATAAGGGATTGATGGATAGAGATAGATAGATAGATAGATAGATAGATAGATAGATAGATAGGGGATAGATAGATAGATAGATAGATCGATAGATAGATAGAGGAAAACCTGACAAGCATCTCCTAAGTGTGAACAGGTGCAGGCTGCGATGGCTGCATTATATAGTGTAGCATAGCGACTGGTCATGTGAATAATGGATGGTATGTATCGCAGAGGTGGGTGGCCCTGTGATGGAAGCCTGGCTATGTTTTGCTCAAGCAGATCTACTGCTGAGGAGTTTGTTTACATTGGGAAGGCTTCCAGGTGATTGGAGAGATGGGTGGGTTCAGTCACCTACAAACCCAGCCAAAGAGGCATGTCTGAACACGTAAGATGGTTTTGTGTGTAAGGACCTGTGGTGATGTCACGCTCACTTGACTAGCCATGTGACAGGTACCTGGGTGTGGTTACACCTATGTAAAGGAGGTGTGTGTAGCACATGGTAAGAGAGATTGAGTGAGTGTGTGTCTATCAGGGTGGACACACTTCCGTGTGTCCTGGCAGGACACTGCAGAATGGCCTGTGTGTTGGATGGTCCACCCAGGGATGTCCTGGAAGCACACAGAGACCATTCCAGGCTGGAGAGCCTGCGTGCTGGACATAGCATGGACGGTTGGTGTTGGAGACTCCTGGGAGTGCAGTCGTCCTGGAAGCACCTGGAGACCGCAGACCTGGACGGTCTGTGTTGAGGACCTGGGACTGACCCGAAGTCAGTGTAGGTAACCCCGGACAACGGGATTATAATATACAGCAGTGAAGCCTAACTGCTACGTGAACCGTCTAATGTTTCATGGCTGTAATGAAATGGACTGTACCCTGTCTGGTTTATGCGGAGTTTGAATAAACCATATGGCCAAGCGAGTATCCCCAAGACCCGTAGCGGGTGAAACGCTACAAAAGAAAAAAGAAAACATAGCACTCTGCATAAGTCAGGCCATGTGAAAACATTAAAAACATTGAATCTAGACTGTTACTACTTAAAAAGATGTACTTACAAAAATGAAGGTTCTTAGCACATAATTGGCCAATTCATGTATGCCCAGCCACGGCAAGATGACCTACCTCTGATGGGTCCTATGTCTACTGTACATGACACGCTCAGGCTATCAACCTACAGTTAAATGGACAAACTTGTCTTCCAGGTCATGAGCCCACAATTTATGGGCAAGTCGAACTGATTATCTATCTGAACTGTTTTTAATGTTTTCTGTGTTTTCACATGGCCTAAATTATGTAGAGTTCTGCTGTGTTTTCTTTTTCTAGATAGATAGATAGATAGATAGATAGATAGATAGATAGATAGATAGATAGATAGAGAATTATTTCACCTGAACAATAACAGGATACTGAGATTGCAAAGCAAAATGCTTAACGTTTACATAATTGTTACATGTAATTTGAGAAAAAACACTCACATGAGATATTTATATCTAGAAAATCTAATTTTGCTGCTTAGCATTAATGCACACTTTATGGTCACAAGGGGAACAATCACAGTTTCTCACATCACTTGAAAAAATAAAATACAGAAATTAAATGAGAATACATGTAAAAGTCACAAACAGACCTGTCACCAAGTAGGAAGCCCACATCATTGTAGTTTCCAAGCATTCAGACATGGGCTTCACTTGAAGCTTCTATGCCACCAATGCATAATTTACTAGAACATACATACCCAAACTGTGCCACTTGTAATATTCTCTTTTTTGTGGCAGTGTTCTTTGGTCCAGGATCCAGGTGCAGCTGCTTCCTCTACACTCGGCTAAAGCTACACCTTTGCATTTAGCTATAGCCATAGTAATAAGAAAAGCGCAGAATGATCTGCAGGGACTCATTTTCAGGTTGACTTTCCTGAAATTCATGGCTTTATGCAAGTTTGAATGCTTTGAGATTCAATTTGCGGTTCATAAGAAGAAAACTAGCCTGGCTCCACTTGAAACACTGCTGAATCATGAGAGAGCAGACTAATGTCTTCTAGCATAGCCGTACATGCCTGCTAATAATAGCCTGCAGCTATAAAATCTAGAGGAGCACACCTTGTGCAATGGTGGTCAGTACCTGGGCCATCACAGACCAGTGGTTCCCAGTGGAGCACAGTTTGCACGGAAGAGTTGTCTTCCATCTCCAGAGTCGCTGGGTTGGTCTCTCCCTCATTAGTGGGGTCCTTTCTCCTCTGTGGACTGTAAGCTCTTATTGTTGCTGTGTCCTCGCTTTTTCTTCCCTGTAGTGTGTAAGCTCTCATAGTAAGCAGGGTTCTCGCTCTTTATCAACTGTAGAGAGTAAGCTTTCATGGCCAGCAGGATTCTCGCTTTCTTTTTGTTTCTCTTTCTCTCTATCCAGCAGAGTGTAACCTTTTATGATCGGCAGGGTCCTCTTTTTTCTCTCTCTTTCCTGTAGAGTGTAACTCTTATGGTTAGTTATGTCCTCTCTCTCCTGTAAAGTGTAAGCTCTTATGGCCAGTAAAGTTCTCTCTTTCTCCTCTAGCCCTTGTGCATTTTCCACACAATTACAAGCTTTATAGAAGTGAGATTTGGGCAACTTTATTTAGAGAGAACAAAATTGGTTTGGTAAAATTTGGAGAAGCTGATGGATTTGAATCTACAAAGTTCTGCTAGTAGCAAGAATTATATTGTCATAAAAGAAGTGAAAATTAGAAAAAATATTGCAACAATTGAACCAGGAATATTTTTCTAGCACAATTATTACTTAAGGGCATGCATACTACAGAAATCTACCATGGTCCCATCTGCATTATTACTTTAGGCTAAGAAATTGTGCTCTCTATATATTTTATATTGTTAAAAATATAACAGAAATGTCTTAGAAAGATTCAGGGGATTAAAAAACATGCACACCTTTGTTTTGGGTGACATAGCTTTGCAGTAATACAGAAGGGCACAGATTTGTGTTTTGTCACGTCACTCTATTTTGTATGTATTCCACTGACTTTACTATTTTTTAAGGAGAATAATTTTATAAAGGGCATAAACCGTGGTGAATTCTGTGCATTAGTTAACTTTTAAAGTTACAGTATATTGATGGGTGACGTAATTTGGATTTGGCAATACAGACCTGAAGAATTAACTTCATCTCTTATTAATTTGAACTCACAAAAGATTTAGGTGAAAACATTCTTACATAGAAGTGGTAATGGAGAGAAGAATGTTCTCAGGAGAAAGTATCCACAAAGTCATCTTGAGGTTACTGTATTTTCTTAGATAGAACCCTGCAGGTGATAAAAACTCAATATTCTTATAAAAACACCTGTTGGTTCTCCTTACATGTCTGTTTCATTAAATACCTTATATTCTTTGTGAATTAATAGTTTTGGGGCATATTTTCATGTGCTGTTCCTTTGCTATTCCTACTTGAAATTTATGAATAAATTGACAACAGGGTATTACTATTAGGGGCTTTGTCCCTACGCAGTCTGATATCAGCCTATATAGATGCACAACCCTTTGAAAAGAATAATAGTAAAGCCCCAGTTGTCAATAGCAATAAAAAATCAAAAGGAATGACAGAACAATAGATAAATGACTAAAGTCCAATGATGGATATATCCGACATTAGAAGCCTCCCCTCCGGGCTCCGGTGTTGAGCCTGCACCTTTTCTGGCACACATGACAGCTGATCTGATCAGCTGTCATGTACCCCTAACAGCTGTGGGTGGAATTGTGATCCACCTGCGGCTGTTAACATGTTAAATGCTGCTGTCAAAATCTTTCATATGACCGTGGGTCACCGATGGGTTGGCATGACAACCCGGGGTTTGCAGGAGACCACTGGGATTGTCATAGCTAGATAGCTGTGAGCGCCGCCCAGCGGTCGGAACTCATAGCAAGTGATCATTTCTGCTACATATAGCAGGGCTGCAGCCCTGTTCTATGCAGCACAAACGATTGGATGATCACAGCTTCTAGTCTCCCATGGAGACTATTGAAGCAAGAAAAAAGTAAAAATAGAATGTTTTTCAAAATATTAAAAAATGAAAAAAAAAATATAAAAGTTCAAATCACCCCCCTTTCGCCCCATTCAAAATAAAGAATAAAAAAAATCAAATGTGACAGAACAAATTTTCCAAAGCTTCACAGAAGATCAAATCCTTTATTGAATTGTCACTAGTCAAAAAATTGTAATTAGTTCCTTTTTTGAAAGTTTAAGGCACCAGAAGATTGTTTTAACAAAGGTAAAAATCTGTGTATAAATTAAAACCCTATTAACACGGCTCATAATTTTGCATCAATAATCTGTAAAGTGCGTGATTTTGTGAATGTGAAAACAATATTTATGAGTCCACTTATATCTCATCAATTAATACGAAAAGTGGAATAACAATAAAGGGCAAATAATGTTTTATCTGAGCAGCAAAGGGGAGACCAAAGGCAATGGCACTCACCTGGTGTGGTTTTGTATCCACAACCACTAAAAAGCTCAAGGCTGCTGCAGACCCACGGCTTGGAAAACAAGTAATTTGAATGAAAGGGTTAATTCTGTGCTGCAGGTAATAAAGAACAAAATAGAACGATATCCAGGAATGCGGTTTATTAGTCAACGCATTTCAAACTTCCAAACTTCTTCAGTAGGACAAACCACAGTGTATAATACAATAACAATAAATTTTTCAATGTATTAAATTACAATTATCTTTTTTTTACTCCAAGTCAAGACTAGGCAAAGAAATATCTGAAGACAGATTTATCAAAGGCTTTATGGACTCATCATATGAGAGTTACTCTTTAAGGGTCAGATAGAGGGCCGTGGCTGGATCAGTAATGGGCACAGACATCCACCCTGACTATGGGCTGGTATTTTTTAAAACAAACTAATTGGACTTTTGAGTTGTTTGGTTATTTTTCTCACTTTAACAGATGAAAATAAACAATTGAGATGGGAAAATTACATTTTATTTAGCTACCCATTAACTGCACACATAGACATTCCACTAAGAAAGACGATACCTTTTACTCTCTTAAATATTCAGTTTTCTCTTTTTTTGACTGACAGCACCGTAGTTATTCAATAATAAAATGAAAAATCAAAAATACAAATGCCCTAGTAATTGTGCACACAGTGTACTTATCAACAAACTTACTTAATTGCATCTTTTTGTCTTACAATTACATGTTTGGATTTTATTTTTTGCCCAATGGTTACTTCTCTTTCTACTGTAATTATATGTTCCTCACACTTTTGTGTCAGTCATTGCTTGTTGTTATGGGTTAGCAATGAAATTTTTAGTGCTCAGTCCTAGTCCAGTGGTGTCTCGGCTGCTCATATACTCATCCTGTGCCCAAGAATGCAGTCTATAGCAGATGGTATTTGATGGCGCACACATCTTATTAACAAGGTGTACTATACAGTAGCACTAGTTCTATATTTGCCTATATTTTGAAAAACTCGAAAAAGTGAGTTTTTTTAAAACCTTTCCTGACACTGATTTCTATACACACCACCCTGATGAACCCCATTTTTCTTCTACTTTGTGGTCATACAGACTTATTTCTGGATGGTATTCTGTGTCACAGCAGTAAATTGCATGCTTGCTCAGCACCAACTTACTCATCATGGTCACCGCATTGTTTCACTTTTTGTCGGGCCAATTTACTGAGTTTGTCTCCTGCAGCACTCCCCAGCACTGCTGCATCTCTATGCTGTTTCAACATGGCTATAGGAGGGCATGAAGAGATCCTGCAAGAATTTAACCCAGCTGTGTCCTGCAGAGTTTGAATTTCTCAGCCAATCACCAACCAACCTGTCCTATATCCGGTATTGTCACCCTCCACAAGTTTGCCTGAGCTTAGGTTCCAGTTTGCTGTTAGCATCTAGTTCCCAGTCAAAGTGTTTTGTTGTTTATTCCTCCCATTACTGACCGGCTTGTCTTCTCATCCTGTCTGATCTCTCTCGGCTGCATATGCAGAAACTGTTTATACAAAGAGGAATGAGAGTCTATGCTATTCGATGAAACTACAAATTTATTGGAAAAATTCATAAAATAAATTTAGACATACAAACATATAGAGAAAAATTTGCAGAGTTAGAGGTGAGACAGTGACAGTAGAACCAGAGTAAATGGAGCGAGGGGTCCTGTATATATAAAATAAACCTAGGGTAGATGCCAGCAAAGTGAACAATAGAAAGTACATATAATAACCATCCTATTGAACATCCAGGTGCCAATGCATATAGTAGTTATATTACACACATATCATTGAGTATTCAGTGCAGCATTATATGGATTGAAGATATGTATTGGTATAAACATTAATGCTGAATTAGCTATAATTGCACATTCATCTTAACCCCCACACTAGAAGTAAAAAGTAATAATATGCATAATAGTACCCATGACATGTAGTTATGTAGATCAAAAGTTTACATAAAGTATGGCAATATCAAAAAGTAAATTAGAATAATTAGCAAAAAACACCTGCACAGGCTTCCTAAGCATTTAAAAGGTCCCTTAGTCTGTTTCAGTAGGCTCCACAATCATGGGGAAGACTGCTGACTTGACAGATGTCCAGAAGGCAGTCATTGACGCACTCCACAAGGAAGGTAAGCCACAAAAGGTCATTGCTAAAGAAGATGGCTGTTCACAGAGTGCTGTATCCAAGCATATTAATGGAAAGTTGAGTGGAAGGAAATAGTGTGGTGGAAAAAGGTGCACAAGCAACCGGGATAACCGCAGCCTTGGAAGGATTGTTAAGAAAAGGCCATTCAAAAATGTGTGGGAGATTCACAAGGAGTGGACTGCTGCTGGAGTCATTGCTACAAGAGCAACAACACACAGACGTATCCAGGACATGGGCTACAAATGTCACATTCCTTGTGTCAAGCCACTCATGACCAATACACCAGAAATGTAGGCAGCTTAGGCAGCCTTTGCAGGTGTTTTTTGTTAATTATTCTAATTTCCTGAGGTAATGACTTTTGGGTTTCCATTGGCTGTAAGCAATAATCATTAACAGAAATAAACACTTGAAATAGATCAGTCTGAATGACTCTATATAATATATGAGTTTCACTTTTTGTGTTGAAGAACTGAAATAAATTAACTTTTTCATGATATTCTAATTTTGTAAGAAGCACCTGTATTTCCATTGTATTTTAAGCAAAAACAAATATTTTCATCTTTTACATTGTAAAAATTGCAAAAATGAAAATGGGCTGATACAAAAGTTTGGGCACCCTGCATAGTTGATATCTAGTAGCACCCCCTTTTGAAGGTATCATAGCTTGTAAATGCTTTTTGTAGCTAGACAAAAGGGCTTCAATGGAATGAGCGTAAGGTGAGTATAACTGTTTTTTAATGATATTTCAAAGTAAGCAGTCAGTATTATTCTTTCAAATTAAGGATATTATTCTGGCTGTTTCTTTTTTTTACAATTAAACTATGGATTTAGTAATGCATAGGCATCTTTTAGACTCTTCTCCATTACCAACCTGTGAGCTTGATGTCAGTAGCCATAAAACAGCTGATATCAACCTTACAACCATTATCTCACTTGCCAGCGCTAGAGGGCAAGTGGGATGAGTGGAGCAAAGAGCCAGAATTGGTGTATCTAATAGATGCACCTTATCTGGGGTGGCTGCGCAGTACTATTTTTAGGCTGGGGGGGCCAATATCAATGGTTCCTTATCTGCCTGGGAATACCAGCTCCCAGCTGTCTGCTTTAGCTTGGCTGTTTGTAAAAAATGGGTGGGACCCCACACCGCTCTTTTAATTATTTACTTAAATAATTTTAAAAAAATGCCATGGGGACCTCTCTATTCTTGATAATCAGCTATAATAAAGCTGACAGCTGAGGTTTGCAGCCCGCAGCTGTCAGTTTTGCCAGAGCTGGATATGAAAAAGATAACAGCCCCCACGTAATTTATTTATAGCGTAGACACTGGCTGATTAATACTCCCATCAGCGGTGCCAGCTCTCGCTGATATCAGTGACAACAGGTGTAAGCTGATGCTAGTAGTACTCTCTCATCAACCGACGCCTGTGACCAGAGGTACATTTTTTACAGTCTCTGCTGCTGGCTCACGCTGTCAACAGCATGGGAACCATAGCTCTCTGACCAGCGATAATAATCCTACCGCCGATCAGAACCTATGTTTGCAATACTGTCAAACAGATGACATATAGATGACAGCATGGCAAACAGACTGAATGAGTCCAGGTTCAGGGACCGTTCACCACCAGACTCGAACATACAGGGGTTTGCTTATCCTTATTAATAATTCTAGATTTGTAATTATAACAATACTAAACATTAGCAATAAAAAAGCAAACTACTTTTAGTACCTCAAGATCTCACAGTTTCTACATTTCTAAAATAGATTTCTAAAGACATATTTTATGCCACCACCTGAGCAGTTAAATAAAGAAACATTATTTTGTTTTTTAAACAACTCTTTGTGATTTATTACTGTCGTGCAGTATAGACATAACCTTCCCCTGCAAAGCGTTCAGCATCATTATCCTTAGAGAAATTGAATTCCCTGGAGAATACTGGACTCCATCTTTAATTAGTTAATCATTCTATTAAGTTTAACAGCAACAATACATTTAGGCCTAGAAAATATACAGCCTGTTGTTAATTTGCCAAAGTGTGATGTAACTGAGACTACAAGGAAATTAATAACATCCCTGGTTATTTAAGGGACCTGGTATTTTATCACCTCATTATCTGATCAGCCCACAACATCAGCCATATCTTATATAGAACTGTAATGATCCTGGAGGTTATTTATAGGCACAATATAAATCCTGATGAGTGTAACTGTTAAATATTGCAGCTACTTGTCAAAAGTGTCCTTCTGCTGTTTCTTACAGTTTACTTTAAAATATTATCTACCCTGAAAAATGAGCATTCAGCTGAGAATACCTAAGAGAATTTGTCTCAATAATTCAATTGTCGCAACTAATTCCTGTGAATGAGATCTGCTCTGAGATTATCACGTTTCAACGAATGTCTCTGTAACATATTTATTAAGTTTGGTGATGCCAGCTGCATGCTATCCAAAGCTCCACTTATTGTGATGGCCAACAATCATACAAAAAATGGCCAACTGCATTACTGCCTCATCGTCTGACTGTACTCTTAAGGGGACACAGTTCTACATATTTTCAAAAGTTGTCAGGTTCAGTTATAAAATAACCCATTTTCTAATGATTTTGACTTCCTGAATTCAAATCTGACAATGAATTTTTTTAGTTGGCTCTTGTTTCTATGATATCAAAGTGTTTTCCTTGTACTGCTACATATAATTAATGCATAGACGTTTCAGTACTTTGAAATATTATTATTTTTGCAAATATAAAGATGCAGGATATTTTAATATGCCAAGTTTCTGATATTTATTTAGAGGAAACTTAGCAACAATTCAAATAACTAAAACATGTATAAACATTAATGCAAATTATAAATAGTTACAGACTACAAAATGTGGTCCTCATTCAGTGACAACTCTTTTTTGCTTGTTTCTTGAACTCCTGCATTGGATCTTCTCTTATAAGTGTCCAGCAGCAATCTGAAAGCATTGATTAATTTCATTGTTTGGTGGAAAAATTCTAGATGCCAATTTAAAAAAATAATTTTTAAGAACATATCACAGCCAAGATCCTTACATGTTTTGAGATTTTCCACCTGTAAGACGAGGCAACGATATTCCCGAAGAACTCTGGTGTGATGTATCATTAGTGCGAGAAGGCTGCCACCCACTGTTCAGACAAGACCATGCAAAATCAACTGAATCATGAAGATTTGCAAGGGGGAGGAGTCTGAATACAACACCCAGTCATGTGCCTTTGATGAAGAAAATCTTGAATATAAAGGTTTGGCATAGTTTGGTACCAAGAGAGAGAGAGCTGCAGATGTAGATGAGAGATGATTGTGAAGCCAGAGTGACAGGCCTTAGAAGGAAGTGTATGCCAACAGAGTTCTGTCCACTAGCAGTTAGAACGCAGACATTACCAAATGAGAACCAACTATGCCAGTCAAGATCCGAGGACCAGACGATCTATGCCGGTCAAGATCCAGAGTCCAGATGATGCTAGTCAAAAGACAGAGCCCAATCTTTTCCTCAGACCCAGGAGACACCCGCCATTGGTCAAACACGGAAGACCTGTGAGGAGATGTTGGCTGAAGGAGGACCCCTGCAGTGATATAAGGAAGAAACGAGTGAGCCGGCCCGTCACTTCCAGCACTGATGTACAGTCAAGGGGTTGACCTGGGCTAGTTCAACAGAAGGAGGTAGCGGTTGAAGCAAAGGAGGCTCAACATTCGTTGATAGACTTTGTTATTTGTATAATTTGCTTGTTCTTTCGCTGTTGCATATTGTTTAACTGTTTTGTTACTACTGTAAGTTCCTTCTTTAATGGATGAAATAAATAGTCTGTTGTCTGCTTCTGCCTCGTGCTCATCTGGGCGTTGCATCCAGTAACCTGCATTACACACCAACTCTTCATAGCTTACTGCTCTTGAGTTTCCCAAAAAATGAGTTACGACTAATGCGAGTGCTACCCATGGAGCCTTTTCTCTGCCTTTCAGCAAATGGAGAAACTCCTCATATTCAAGAAGCTTATTAATCTGAGGTGAAATAATTACTCCTTTATTTATCATGGCTTCACTCAACGCTTGAAATTTATCAATGAGATACTTGGGTGCTTTTGCATTTTTAACCATAGCCTTTACAAAGTTCTTTACAGGGCCCAACTTAATATGCAATGGTAGTAACAAAATCTTTTGTTGGTCAAAACATGTTGAATGCAGGACATATTTACTTAACTTCCTGGCAGAAGTTAATGTCAGAAAAGCCACTCTCTTTTATTATAGAGATATTCTCTTGCATGACTATCCCACCCACACAGAAAACAGCAGTAATTTGGGTATCCATCCTGGAGACCAAGTAAGAGGGCAACCACCTTTAAGCCACCACATAGGGGCCACAAATGTTGGTCATAGTTCAGTCATTTCAACAGTTATTTTATGTTGTCATAGCTTTCTTTTCATCTGCACTGCATAGCCAACTAGGACTGAAGGTAGTGCATTACCATTATGCAGAAAGATGGCTTTTAGGCTTGTTTCTGACGAATCAATGAAGAGCCTCCATTGCTCTCGATTCTGACTTATCTTCAGAGCTTCCATTAAACTGTTGATGTCGTTTCATGCCTCAAGATCACCCTCCATGAAGAAGTATTGGACAAGATCGCTATCACAGCAAAGAAATACGAACATTACTAGCTAGGAGATTCCACTTCTGTAGCCTGGAATCTAAGAGCTCAGCCTTACTCTTGGGCAGATTCATATCTCCAAAAAGGTAGTTCAGTTGACTTTGTGTTATAAGGTGTGGTTCAATTGAGGTTGCTGACAGAAAGTCTGGATCGTGACAGGAAGATGCTTCATGACACAAAGCACCCTCTTTTTCATCACTTGACTTGATTAAAAATGTTTCTTGTGCTTTCGGAACCAGCAGTTTTTCTGAATGTGGCACTGGGCATATTGCAGATAGAATGTTTGGATACTGTAAAGTCCATTTCTTCCTTGAAACTCCTTTTCTAATGTGGGGCACTATGCAGAAATAGCAATTGTGAGTGTGGTAAGGTGGCTCTCTCCAGATCACTTGGACTGCAAAGGGTGTACATTACCTCTTTCAAAGCAAACAATGGGGAAAAATGTGATGCACATCTACTGCAGCATATGTGTAGAGCACAATTCTTGTCCTGATCTCTTTTTTACTGCCAAATACAGATTGTAGGCTTTGTTTCTTATGTTAGTGATGTTTAGCCTTTGTGACACAAAAGTGACTTCTCTACATATGTAGCAAAAACTATCCTTTTTTAATGCAAGAATGAGCCATATCTGAAAAAATACAGAAAAATGTCAGCATGCTAAGAAACTAAGCTAATGAAGCCTAAAATTGTATACCTTACACAGAGAGCATTTATAAATGTAGGTGATACAAACTAACAATGGAATAATGATGATGAAATATTAGAGACGCATTATTTCTATAAGCCTGCATGAAAGGTGTCATAAGTAATTACAACCTCTTCTGGATCTTGAAATTAAAGCATCGTATTTGATTTGAGCACCACAAAATTAGCTGTGTTCAACTGTTTTTGTCTCTGAACCAATTTGGCTGTAGAACAATGGGGCATTTACACTGTAAGATAATCGTGACTTAGGGTACCGTCACACAGTGCAATTTTGATCGCTACGACGGCACGATTCGTGACGTTCCAGCGATGCATTTACGATATCGCTGTGTCTGACACGCTACTGCGATCCGGATCCCCGCTGAGAATCGTACGTCGTAGCAGATCGTTTGAAACTTTCTTTCGTCGTCTAGTGTCCCGCTGTGGCGGCATGATTGCATTGTGTGACACAGGTTGTATACGATGTGCGCACAGTAACCAACGGCTTCTACATCGCAAATAAGTCATGAAATTATCGCTCCAGCGCCGTGTATTGCAACGTGTGACCGCAGTATACGACGCTGGAGCGATACTTATACGACGCTGCAACGTCACGAATCGTGCCGTCGTAGCGATGAAAATGGCACTCTGTGACGGTACCCCAAGAGTTGCTAACAACGCTTATTTTACAACTATCTTGCAATGTAAACAGGCTACTGATCATCTGATGAACAAACAAAACACTTGTTCATCAGGTACAATTTTTTATGCAGCATTAATCATTCACGGCAGTACATTGTAAGGTGTAAATAGACCTCAAGCTGCCAAGAACAATGTCTGTCTATGCACACTGAGCGATCTAGTATAGATTACTCAGTGTTTATTATTTACTTTGCTCTGCCTGTGCAAACAGTCATTCAAATGATCTCCAGTCAGTAAAATTTACCGATCAATGGTCGTAATGTACTGCAGGTTGGTCTGTGCAAATTAATTCTAAAGGTACCGTTACACTAAACGACTTACCAACGATCACGCCCAGCGATACGACCTGGCCGTGATTGTTGGTAAGTCATTGTGTGATCGCTGGGGAGCTGTCACACAGACAGCTCTCTCCAGCGACCAACGATCAGGGGAATGACTTCGGCATCGTTGAAACTGTCTTCAACGATGCCGAAGTCCCCCTGCAGCACCCGGATAACCAGGGTAAACATCGGGTTACTAAATGCAGGGCCGCGCTTAGTAACCTGATATTTACCCTGGTTACCATTGTAAAAGTAAAAAAAAAAAACACTACATACTCACATTCTGATGTCTGTCATGTCCCCCGCCGGCGTCCACAGGGTTACGCGCTGCTGCTCAGAGCTTCCTGCACTGAATGTGACAGCCGTAAAGCAGAGCACAGCGGTGACGTCACTGCTGTGCTCTGCTTTACTGCCGGCGCTGACACAGTCAGTGCAGGAAGCTCTGAGCAGCAGCGCGTAACCCTGTGGATGCCGGGGGACATGACAGACATCAGAATGTGAGTATGTACTGTTTTTTTTTTTAACTTTTACAATGGTAACCAAGGTAAATATCGGGTTACTAAGCGTGGCCCTGCGCTTAGTAACCCGATATTTACCCTGGTTACAAGTGAACACATCGCTGGATCGGCGTCACACACGCCGATCCAGCGATGGACAGCGGGTGATCAGCGATGAAATAAAGTTCTGGACTTCTAGCTCCGACCAGCGATATCACAGCGGGATCCAGATCGCTGCTGCGTGTCAAACACAATGAGATCACTATCCAGGATGCTGCAATGTCACGGATCGTTGTCGTTCTCTCTGCAAAGTCACTTAGTGTGAAGGTACCTTTACTGTGTGTTACTTAATAAGTTTTCTTTAACACCCCTTCACGACATGTGCCGTACTAGTACTGCGCATGTCGTGTCTCCCCCTTTGATGTGGGCTCCAACACTAAGCCCACATCAAAGTACTGACATGTCAGCTGTTTTGTACAGCTGACATGTGCGCGCAATAGCCGCAGGTGGAATTGCGATCCACCCACCGCTATTATCTAGTTAAATCTGCTGTCAAACGCTGTCTGCGGCATTTAACCACCGCTTCTGGCCTTTGGACCAGAAATACGTGCATCGCTGACCCCCGTTATGTGATCGGTGGTCAGCGATGCATCGGCATAACAACCAGAGGTCTCCTTGAGACCTCTATGATTGTTGATGCCGGATTGCAGTGAGCTCCACCCTGTGGTCGGCGCTCATAGCAATGCAGGGATTTAGCTACATTGGATAGGGTTGAGCGACTTTCATTTTTTTAAGATCGAGTCGGGTTTTGTGAAACCCGACTTTGTCCAGAGTCGAGTCGAGTGCAGTCGGCCGATTATCGCTAAAAGTCGGGGATCGACCGAAACACGAAACTCAATGCAAGTCAATGGGGAAGCATAGTCGGCAGTGAGTGGAGGCCAGGAAAACACCTACAGTGCCCATTTTAATGCCAAAAACATCCATTCTTGTTTCTGAAGCTTGTCAATCTTAATTAACTTTATAATAATAGTTGGGCATAGGAAATTGGGGGTCATTTGGCAAAAGTTGTGGGGGGAGTAGGGCTGGCTCAAGTTTTTCGTGGGCCCAGGAAATGCGGACTACGTCACGGCGGTGTTGCAGGGAGAGGTAAGTATTTCAATGTTGCAAGTGCTGTGATCCTGAGCAAGCAGGGGGGGCCCACTCGTTCGCTTTGGCACTGGCACAGGGCCCCTCAAAGTACGGCGGTGTGTTTGCATGGCGGGGGCGCCTCCCACCAGCAGCTACACTTTTGCATACTCTGAGGGGCCCTGTGCCAGTGACGTCGCCAACGAGTATGCCCCCCCACCTGATGAAGGAACCTGCACTTTCATCTGCACCTTCCTCTTTGTCCCTGTGTAAGGTGGTATAACATGCGGGAAGGGGAACCTTACTTTCAGCAGGGTCAGATTCTGGCTGTGTAGAGTACAAGGGGAATGTAGTGGTCTAGGTCAATGTACCAGCAGACTCATCTAGCAGTGGCTGGGCAATGGGCAGGATGAGGAGGAAACAGATATAGGGCCAAAGAATAAAGTAGGCTAAATGCAGTTCAAAATTGGTAACAGGACTAAACAGGCGGCATTGCTTTGTTCAGTGGAGTAGCAAACCCAAGAGCAGCAGACACTGTTTCAAGGGCCTAACCACACTAGTAGGCCAAATGCAGTTTAATATCTGATAGTATAGGCCGAAAGCCAGAATGTGGAAGCTCAGCTTTGTTCAGTTGAAGACAACACCAGGCAGGGGCAGACACCTTTAGTAGGCCGGAACAGCCAATTTTATTTTTAAAAATCGTAATTTGGAACAGAAGGTTGAAGCACAGCTTTATTCAGTTGAGGACAACACCAGGCAGGGGCAGACACCTTTAGTAGGCCGGAACAGCCAATTTCATTTTTAACAATCGTAATTTGGAACAGAAGGTTGAAGCACAGCTTTATTCAGTTGAGGACAACACCAGGCAGGGGCAGACACCTTTAGTAGGCCTGAACAGCCAATTTCATTTTAACAATCGTAATTTGGAACAGAAGGTTGAAGCACAGCTTTATTCAGTTGAGGACAACACCAGGCAGGGGCAGACACCTTTAGTAGGCCGGAACAGCCAATTTTATTTTTAAAAATCGTAATTTGGAACAGAAGGTTGAAGCACAGCTTTATTCAGTTGAGGACAACACCAGGCAGGGGCAGACACCTTTAGTAGGCCGGAACAGCCAATTTCATTTTTAACAATCGTAATTTGGAACAGAAGGTTGAAGCACAGCTTTATTCAGTTGAGGACAACACCAGGCAGGGGCAGACACCTTTAGTAGGCCTGAACAGCCAATTTCATTTTAACAATCGTAATTTGGAACAGAAGGTTGAAGCACAGCTTTATTCAGTTGAGGACAACACCAGGCAGGGGCAGACACCTTTAGTAGGCCGGAACAGCCAATTTTATTTTTAAAAATCGTAATTTGGAACAGAAGGTTGAAGCACAGCTTTATTCAGTTGAGGACAACACCAGGCAGGGGCAGACACCTTTAGTAGGCCGGAACAGCCAATTTTAAAAAAAACAGCAGTTAATAAGAGGCCAAAGGTAGAAGCTCAGCTTTATTCAGTTGAGGACAACACCAGGCAGGGGCAGACACCTTTAGTAGGCCGGAACAGCCAATTTTAAAAAAAAACAGCAGTTAATAAGAGGCAGAAGATAGAAGCTCAGCTTTATGCAGTTGCAGCTTCTTGGCAATAATATAAAGAAGACGCGACAGGACAACACTCGGTGGATGCCATATCTGTGTTTTCAATGGAAAAAAACCTTTCAGTTAACTACTTGCAGGAGAAAGTTTTTGTAGCTGGTGGCCAATTTTTTTTAAAAAAAGCAGTTAATAAGAGGCAGAAGGTAGAAGCTCAGCTTTATGCAGTTGAGGACAACACCAGGCAGGGGCAGACACCTTTAGTAGGCCGGAACAGCCAATTTTTTAAAAAAACAGCAGTTAATAAGAGGCAGAAGGTAGAAGCTCAGCTTTATTCAGTTGCAGCTTCTTGGCAATAATATAAAGAAGACGCGACAGGAAAACACTCGGTGGATGCCATATCTGTGTTTTCAATGGAAAAAAACCTTTCAGTTAACTACTTGCAGGAGAAAGTTTTTGTAGCTGGTGGCCAATTTTTTTTTTAAAAAAGCAGTTAATAAGAGGCAGAAGGTAGAAGCTCAGCTTTATGCAGTTGAGGACAACACCAGGCAGGGGCAGACACCTTTAGTAGGCCGGAACAGCCAATTTTTTAAAAAAACAGCAGTTAATAAGAGGCAGAAGGTAGAAGCTCAGCTTTATGCAGTTGCAGCTTCTTGGCAATAACATAAAGAAGACGCGACAGGACAACACTCGGTGGATGCCATATCTGTGTTTTCAATGGAAAAAAACCTTTCAGTTAACTACTTGCAGGAGAAAGTTTTTGTAGCTGGTGGCCAATTTTTGTACTGTACCAGTTTTTTGTTGTATGTGTTTTTGTTTTTAATGTTAAAATGTCTGCATTTGATATCTCTCCAGTATTTTCTTTTTTATAAGCAAAATACTGCAGTTTTACATCGGTTACATGGATACACGGGCAGGCAGCTTGGTGGTCAGTGGAGGAGTATTTAAAGTAGGGACCGCAGACAGGCTATCAAAGGCCTAAAATAACAAACAATAGGCTCATGGCAGTTTTACATCGGTTACATGGATACACGGGCAGGCAGCTTGGTGGTCAGTGGAGGAGTATTTAAAGTAGGGACCGCAGACAGGCTATCAAAGGCCTAAAATAACAAACAATAGGCTCATGGCTGTTTTACATCGGTTACATGGATACACGGGCAGGCAGCTTGGTGGTCAGTGGAGGAGTATTGCAAGGAGTGTCTGTCCCTGTACTCCCAAAATATAAATAGATGTTAATGTCTCGCAAAACAACCAAAAAAAAAAAAAGGTGGCATACTTAGGTACAGGGGTGGGCTCATCTGCTGAGTTTCTGACATAGTAATTTGGCAGTAACTATTTAATGGTGCCAATATAGGACACAGACACAGACTACTTTAAGTTGCATCATAGATGTCTACACATTTGTATTGTCAGTGCCAGACATTGAATGATGTCAGCGAATAGACTAAAGATTGGTGGAGCTGTGCGACATAATTTTGCACGTGGTAGAGCACAGTTTGAGCTGGGGGAGGGGGGAACTCTCTTGAGGCCGGCGGGACCGCCCCAGGGCCCCTCATGTTACAACGGTGTGTCTGACGTTGGGTGCGCACCACCACCGCCAGAGACACTACATTGTACTATGAGGGACCCAGTAGCAATGCCGTCAACCAAAAGCGAGCACACCCACCTCTTCAGACAAACAGCAGTCTCACGGGTGCTTGCGCCAAGTCGCGATACCACGGCCCCGTGTGGGGAGTTTGGCCATTTAGGGAGGTGTAAACATGTCGTATGCTGTACAATCAGCTGCAGCAAATTAGACATTAGAAAAGTAATTCACAGGCAAGAGTTTTTCATAGGAAAGCTAGGTGTCGGCCGGGCAAGGTGGGGCAAAAGATTTCGAAATCCAGTTGTGGTTCATTTTAATGAATGTTAGATCGTCAACATTTTGGGTAGCCAGACGAGTCCTTTTTTCGGTTAATATTGAACCTGCAGCACTGAATACTCTTTCTGATAGGACACTTGCTGCCGGGCAAGCAAGCTCCTGCAATGCATATTCTGCCAATTCTGGCCAGGTGTCTAATTTTGATGCCCAGTAATCAAATGGGAATGACGGTTGAGGGAGAACATCGATAAGGGATGAAAAATAGTTAGTAACCATACTGGACAAATGTTGTCTCCTGTCACTTTCAATTGATGCAGCAGTACCTGTCCTGTCTGCGGTCATAGCAAAATCACTCCACAACCTGGTCAGAAAACCCCTCTGTCCAACGCCACTTCTGATCTGTGCACCCCTAACACTCCTAGTCTGCTGCCCCCTGGAGCTCGTGTGAGAACGATCACGTGCGCTGTGTGCTGGGAATGCCTGAAGCAAACGGTCAACAAGAGTTGATTGTTTGGTTGCTAATATTAGTTCCAAGTTCTCATGTGGCATAATATTTTGCAATTTGCCTTTATAGCGTGGATCAAGGAGGCAGGCCAACCAGTAATCGTCATCGTTCATCATTTTCGTAATGCGTGTGTCCCTTTTTAGGATACGTAAGGCATAATCCGCCATGTGGGCCAAAGTTCCAGTTGTCAAATCTACGGTTGTGATTGGTTGAGGGGCAGTTTCAGGCAAATCTACGTCACTTGTGTCCCTCAAAAAACCAGAACCCGGCCTTGCCACGCAACCAATTTCCAGTGCCCCTGGGAAAGCTTCTGCATTAAAAATATACTCATCCCCATCATCCTCCTCGTCCTCCACCTCCTCTTCGCCTGCTACCTCGTCCTGTACACTGCCCTGACCAGACAATGGCTGACTGTCATCAAGGCTTTCCTCTTCCTCTGGTGCAGACGCCTGCTCCTTTATGTGCGTCAAACTTTGCATCAGCAGACGCATTAGGGGGATGCTCATGCTTATTACGGCGTTGTCTGCACTAACCAGCCGTGTGCATTCCTCAAAACACTGAAGGACTTGACACATGTCTTGTATCTTGGACCACTGCACACCTGACAACTCCATGTCTGCCATCCTACTGCCTGCCCGTGTATGTGTATCCTCCCACAAAAACATAACAGCCCGCCTCTGTTGGCACAGTCTCTGAAGCATGTGCAGTGTTGAGTTCCACCTTGTTGCAACGTCTATGATTAGGCGATGCTGGGGAAGGTTCAAAGACCGCTGATAGGTCTGCATACGGCTGGCGTGTACAGGCGAACGTCGGATATGTGAGCAAAGTCCACGCACTTTGAGGAGCAGGTCGGAGAACCCAGGATAAGTTTTCAATAAGCACTGCACCACCAGGTTTAAGGTGTGAGCCAGGCAAGGAATGTGTTTCAGTTGGGAAAGGGAGATGGCAGCCATGAAATTCCTTCCGTTATCACTCACTACCTTGCCTGCCTCAAGATCTACTGTGCCCAGCCACGACTGCGTTTCTTGTTGCAAGAACTCGGACAGAACTTCCGCGATGTGTCTGTTGTCGCCCAAACACTTCATAGCCAATACAGCCTGCTGACGCTTGCCAGTAGCTGGCCCATAATGGGACAACTGGTGTGCAACAGTGTCATCTGCCGATGGAGTGGTTGGCCGACTGTGGTCTGTGGAAGAGCTGTAGCTTCTGCAGGAGGACGAGGAGGAGGAGGAGGAGGGGGTGCGAACGCCTACAGCCAACTGTTTCCTAGACCGTGGGCTAGGCACAACTGTCCCGAAATTGATGTCCCCTGTGGACCCTGCATCCACCACATTCACCCAGTGTGCCGTGATGGACACATAACGTCCCTGGCCATGCCTACTGGTCCATGCATCTGTAGTCAGGTGCACCTTTGTACTCACAGATTGCCTGAGTGCATGGACGATGCGCTGTTTAACGTGCTGGTGCAGGGCTGGGATGGCTTTTCTTGAAAAAAAGTGTCGACTGGGTAGCTCGTATCGTGGTTCAGCGTACTCCATCAGGGCTTTGAAAGCTTCACTTTCAACTAACCGGTAGGGTATCATCTCTAACGAGATTAGTCTAGCTATGTGGGCGTTAAAACCCTGTGTACGTGGATGCGAGGATAAGTACTTCCTTTTTCTAACCAGAGTCTCATGTAGTGTGAGCTGAACTGGAGAGATGGAGATCGTGGAACTTGCGGGTGTGCCGGTGGACCTGGCAGACTGAGAGACGGTTGGAGACGGTATTGTTTCCACCGGTGCCCTAGATGCAATATTTCCTCCTACAAAACTGGAGATTCCCTGACCCTGACTGCTTTTGGCTGTCAAAGAAACCTGCACAGATACTGCCGGTGGTGCGGAAAATGGTGGCCTTACAGTGACGGAAGGGATGTTGCGTTGCTGACTAGCTTCATTGGCCGAGGGTGCTTCAACCTTAAGGGACGTTTGATAGTTAGTCCAGGCTTGAAAATGCATGGTGGTTAAGTGTCTATGCATGCAACTAGTATTGAGACTTTTCAGATTCTGACCTCTGCTTAAGCTAGTTGAACATTTTTGACAGATGACTTTGCGCTGATCAATTGGATGTTGTTTAAAAAAATGCCAGACTGCACTCTTCCTAGCATCGGATCCCTTTTCAGGGATTGCAGACTGAGCTTTAACCGGATGGCCACGCTGTCCTCCAACAGGTTTTGGCTTTGACACGCGTTTTGGGCCAGATACGGGCCCGGCAGATGGAACCTGTTGCGATGTTGATGCCTGCTGCGGCCCCTCCTCCACCTCCGCTTCTGAACTACTGCCGCCTGCACCCTGTTCCCCCAATGGCTGCCAATCGGGGTCAACAACTGGGTCATCTATTACCTCCTCTTCGAGCTCGTGTGCAACTTCGTCTGTGTCACTGTGTCGGTCGGTGGTATAGCGTTCGTGGCTGGGCAACATAGTCTCATCAGGGTCTGATTGCGGATCAGTACCCTGAGAGGGCAATGTTGTGGTCTCAGTCAAAGGAGCAGCATAGTACTCTGGCTGTGGCTGTGCATCAGTGCACTCCATGTCAGAATCTACTTGTAATGGGCATGGCCTGTTAAGTGTTTCACTTTCTAAGCCAGGGACGGTATGTGTAAAGAGCTCCATGGAGTAACCCGTTGTGTCGCCTGCTGCATCCTTCTCTCTTGTTGTTGTTTTTGCTGAGGAGGACAAGGAAGCGACTTGTCCCTGACCGTGAACATCCACAAGCGACGCGCTGCTTTTACATTTACCAGTTTCAGAAGAGGAGGCAAAAGAGCTAGAGGCTGAGTCTGCAATGTAAGCCAAAACTTGCTGTTGCTGCTCCGGCTTTAAAAGAGGTTTTCCTACTCCCAGAAAAGAAAGCTTTCGAGGCCTTGTGTAGCCAGACGACGAAACAGCCTCCACAGCTCCAGACTTAGGTGGAATATTTTTATCCCCACGACCACCTGATGCTCCACTACCACTACCATCATTACCAGCTGACAATGAACGCCCACGGCCACGACCTCTTGCACCAGACTTCCTCATTGTTTGAAAAACTTAACCAAATTAACTTTATTTGTTGCTGTCAAACAACTTACACGTTGAGCTATAACTTCAGTATGATTTCAATATCCCTTAACAGGTTGGTGAGACCACAAGGAAAATCAGGCACAATGTTACACACTCTGTTTTCTGTGGCACCAAATCACAGAGATGACACACACGCAGGACTGTCACTCAAGCACAAATGTCAATATTAATCTCCCACCTATTTTTTTTTTTTTCTCAGGGAGACTTTAGAAACCAAATAAGATAAAATGTTTTTTTCAGGGAGACTTTAGAAACCAAATAATAAAATAAAAAATAAAAAAGGCTTTCTATGGCCCACTGAATGAGAGATGGCACACACAGGAGTGGCACACAAGCCCTGACTGAGGCCAATATTTTTCTCCCACTGATTGATGTAGTGTTTTTTTGTTAAGGTAGATTTTCGAACCAAAATCAAGGAAAAAAATAAATAGGCTTTCTATGGCCCACTGAGTGAGAGATGGCACACACAGGAGTGACACACAAGCCCTGACTGAGGCCAATATTTTTCTCCCACTGATTGATGGAGTTTTTTTTTTTTAAGGTAGATTTTCGAACCCAAATCACGGAAAAAATAAATCGGCTTTCTATGGCCCACAATTTGAGAGAGAGAGGTGGCACACCCAGGAGTCAAGACTGGCACACAAGCTGAAAGGGCAATATTAATCTCCCACTGTTTTTTTTTTTTTTTTTTTTTTTTTTTTCAGGGAGACTTTAGAAACCAAATAATAAAATAAAATAAAAAAAAGGCTTTCTATGGCCCACTGAATGAGAGATGGCACACACAGGAGTGGCACACAAGACCTGACTGAGGCCAATATTTTTCTCCCACTGATTGATGATGTGTTTTTTTGTTAAGGTAGATTTTAAAACCCAAATCAAGGAAAAAAATAAATAGGCTTTCTATGGCCCACTGAGTGAGAGATGGCACACACAGGAGTGGCACACAAGCCCTGACTGAGGCCAATATTTTTCTCCCACTGATTGATGTACTGTTTTTTTTTAAGGTAGATTTTCGAACCCAAATCAAGGAAAAAAATAAATAGGCTTTCTATGGCCCACAATTTGAGAGAGAGAGGTGGCACACCCAGGAGTCAAGACTGGCACACAAGCTGAAAGGGCAATATTAATCTCCCAGTTTTTTTTTTCTTTTTTCAGGGAGACTTTAGAAACCAAATAATAAAATTAAAAAAAAAGGCTTTCTATGGCCCACTGAATGAGAGATGGCACACACAGGAGTGGCACACAAGCCCTGACTGAGGCCAATATTTTTCTCCCACTGATTGATGTAGTGTTTTTTTGTTAAGGTAGATTTTCGAACCCAAATCAAGGAAAAAAATAAATAGGCTTTCTATGGCCCACAATTTGAGAGAGAGAGGTGGCACACCCAGGAGTCAAGACTGGCACACAAGCTGAAAGGGCAATATTAATCTCCCACTGTTTTTTTTTTTTTTTTTTCAGGGAGACTTTAGAAACCAAATAATAAAATAAAATAAAAAAAAAGGCTTTCTATGGCCCACTGAATGAGAGATGGCACACACAGGAGTGGCACACAAGCCCTGACTGAGGCCAATATTTTTCTCCCACTGATTGATGTAATGTTTTTTTGTTAAGGTAGATTTTAAAACCCAAATCAAGGAAAAAAATAAATAGGCTTTCTATGGCCCACACAGGAGTGGCACACAAGCCCTGACTGAGGCCAATATTTTTCTCCCACTGATTGATGTAGTGTTTTTTTGTTAAGGTAGATTTTCGAACCCAAATCAAGTAAAAAAATAAATAGGCTTTCTATGGCCCACTGAGTGAGAGATGGCACACACAGGAGTGGCACACAAGCCCTGACTGAGGCCAATATTTTTCTCCCACTGATTGATGTAGTGTTTTTTTTTAAGGTAGATTTTCGAACCCAAATCAAGGAAAAAAATAAATAGGCTTTCTATGGCCCACAATTTGAGAGAGAGAGGTGGCACACCCAGGAGTCAAGACTGGCACACAAGCTGAAAGGGCAATATTAATCTCCCAGTTTTTGTTTTTTTTTGTTTTTTTTTCAGGGAGACTTTAGAAACCAAATAATGAAATATTAAAAAAAAAGGCTTTCTATGGCCCACTGAATGAGAGATGGCACACACAGGAGTGGCACACAAGCCCTGACTGAGGCCAATATTTTTATCCCACTGATTGATGTAGTGTTTTTTTGTTAAGGTAGATTTTCGAACCCAAATCAAGGAAAAAAATAAATAGGCTTTCTATGGCCCACAATTTGAGAGAGAGAGGTGGCACACCCAGGAGTCAAGACTGGCACACAAGCTGAAAGGGCAATATTAATCTCCCACTGTTGTTTTTTTTATTTTTTTTTTGTCAGGGAGACTTTAGAAACCAAATAATAAAATAAAATAAAAAAAAGGCTTTCTATGGCCCACTGAATGAGAGATGGCACACACAGGACTGGCACACAAGCCCTGACTGAGGCCAATATTTTTCTCCCACTGATTGATGTAGTGTTTTTTTGTTAAGGTAGATTTTAAAACCCAAATCAAGGAAAAAAATAAATAGGCTTTCTATGGCCCACTGAGTGAGAGATGGCACACACAGGGATGGCACTCTAGCAGAAATGCCAATCTTAATCTCCCACAAAAAAAAACAAAAACCAGGGACTGTCCTACAATTACTATCTCCCTGCAGTAATCTCAGCCAGGTATGGCAGGCAGCAATAGGAGTGGACTGATGCACAAATTAAATAAAAAGTGTGGACAAACAAAAAAGATAGCTGTGCAGAAAGGAAGGAACAAGAGGATATGTGCTTTGAAAAAAGCAGTTGGTTTCCACAGTGACGTACACACAGCAATACAGCTATCACAGAGCCTTCTAGGGCAGCCCAATGAGCTACAGCGCTGAGAGAAAAAAAAAAAAATTAGCTTCCACTGTCCCTGCACACCGAAGGTGGTGTTGGACAGTGGAAATCGCTACAGCACAAGCGGTTTGGTGGTTTATGGACCCTGCCTAACGCTCTCCCTGCTTGTGACGAAGCGGCAGCAACCTCTCCCTAAGCTCAGATCAGCAGCAGTGAGATGGCGGTCGGCGGGAACGCCCCTTTATAGCCCCTGTGACGCCGCAGACAGCAAGCCAATCACTGCAATGCCCTTCTCTAAGATGGTGGGGACCAGGACCTATGTCATCACGCTGCCCACACTCTGCGTTCACCTTCATTGGCTGAGAAATGGCGCTTTTCGCGTCATTGAAACGTGACTTTGGCGCGAAAGTCACGTACCGCATGGCCGACAAGCACAGGGGTCGGATCGGGTTTCATGAGACGCCGACTTAGCCAAAAGTCGGCGACTTTTGAAAATGAACGACCCGTTTCGCTCAACCCTAACATTGGAGCGACCTGAGCATCGCTTCTATGTAGCAGAGCCAATCAGGCTATGCCAGCTTCTAGCCTCCCATGGAGGCTATTGAAGCATGGCAAAAGTTAAAAAAATGTTTTAAAAATATGAAAAAAAATATATAAAAGTTTAAATCACCCCCCATTCGCCCCATTCAAAATAAAACAATGACAAAAATCAAACATACACATATTTGGTATCGCCAAGTTCAGAATCACCCGATCTATCAATAAAAAATAGGATTATCCTGATCGCTAAACGGCAGAGCAAGAAAAAAATTACAAATTAAAATTTTAAATTACATTAAAAGCGATCAAAAGAACGTATCTGCACAAATGTGGTATCATTAAGAACATCTGCTCAGCTCACAAAAAATAAGCCCTTACCCGACCCAAGATCCCGAGAAATGGAAACGCTACGGGTATCAGAAAATTGTGCAATTTTCTTTTTTTGCAACGTTTGGAATTTTTTTTCACCACTTAGATAAAAAATAACCTAGACATGTTTGATGTCTATGAACTCGTAATGACGTGGAAAATCGCAATGGCAGGTCAATTTTAGCATTTATTGAACCTTGCAAAAAAAACAAACAAAAAATAAATGTGGGATTGTACTTTTTTTGCAATTTCACAGCGCTTGGAATTTGTTTCCGATTTTCTAGTACAAGACATGGTGAAAACAATGACTTCATTCAAAAGTATAACTCATCCCGCAAAAAAATAAGCCCTCACATGGCCATATTGACAGAATAATAAAAAAGTTATGGCTCTGGGAAGGAGGGGAGCGAAAAACAAAAATGCAAGAACAAAAAAGGGCTGCGTCTTGAAGGGGTTAATGAGTCAGAATAGTCATGACATAATTAAACATATTCTTGCAAACTAATTAGCTTAATAAATAACTTAATGGAAATCTGCCATAATGAAAAGTCACATCTGTGAGAAGAACATTACAGAGCAGGAGGAGAAGAGCAGAGTAATATATAGGTTTTTGGGAAAAGATTCCTAGTTGGATTCATTAAACAGTTTGTTCAGTAGACAGCTATTTACAGCGAATCGGTTAGCAGGATTTTGCTAAGTAAACTACAGTCATTGTTAGGTTGGCATTGTTATACTGATTAAAATTATACATGGGGTGAAGAAATACATCTTGTACTTCTTGTGTAAATATTGTTAGAAGTTTTGAGTTAACCCCTTTCTGACATTAGACGTACTATCCCGTCGAGGCCGATCGGGCCGGGTGTCAGCTGATTATCACAGCTGACATCCCGCACTATGTGCCAGGAGCGGTTACGGACCGCTCCCGACACATTAACCCCTGGAACACTGCAATCAAACATGATCGCAGCATTTTGGCGGCATTGGGAACCATAGCACAAGGAGAGGGCTCCCTGCGTGCTACCCTGAGACCCTCGGAACAACGCGATGTGATCGCGCTGTTCCGAGCGTCTCCTCCATCCTCCTACCTGCAGGCCCCGGATCAAAAATGGCTGCGGGGGTCCTCACGGGTCCTACAGGGAGGTGGCTTGTCAGTGTCTGCTGAGAGCAGTGCTCTGCAAAGTGTCAGATCAGCGATCTGACAATATACAGTGATGTCCCACCCTGGGAAAAGTAAAAAAGTTTAAAAAAAAATGTTAACATGGGTATAAAAAAATAAAAAAAACCTAAATAAAGAAAAAAAATATTGTTCTAATAAATACATTTCTTTATGTATATGTATAAAAAACAATAAAAGTACACGTATTTAGTATTGCTGCGTCCGTAATGACCCGACCTATAAAACTGTCCCACTAGTTAACCTATTCAGTAGTGTTGAGCATTCCGATACCGCAAGTATCGGGTATCGAAATTCCGATACCGAGTTCCGATATTTTTGTGATATCGGAAATCGGAATCGGAAGTTCCCAGTGTATGGTTCCCAGGGTCTGGAGGAGAGGAGACTCTCCTTCAGGCCCTGGGATCCATATTCATGTAAAAAATAAAGAATACAAATAAAAAATATGGATATACTCACCCCTTCAGCGGACCCTGGACCTTAGCGATGTAACCAGCAGCCTCCGTTCCTAAGAATGCAGTGAGTGTAGGGCCTGCGATGACGTCGCGGCTTGTGATTGGTCACGTGAGCGGTCACATGAGCGGTCACGCGACCAATCACAAGCCGCGACGTCATCGAAGGTCCTTCACTCTGCATTTTTATGAACGGAGGCAGACGCTTGGACGGGTGAGAGCCAGGGGCCGTCCGAGGGGTGAGTATATCAATATTTTTTATTTTTATTATTTATTTTATACATGAATATGGATCCCAGGGCCTGAAGGAGAGTTTCCTCTCCTTCAGACCCTGGGAACCATTCCGATATTTTGTGTCCCATTGATATGCATTGGTATCGGGTATCGGTATCGGCGATATCCAATATTTTTTGGGTATCGGCCGATCCAATCTGATACCGATACCTTTGCATATCGGAAGGTATCAATCAACACTACTATTCAGTGAACACGGTAAAAAAAACAGGCAAAAAACAATGTTTTATCATCACACTGCCGAACAAAAAGTGGAATAACACGCGATCAAAAAAATGGATTTAAATAAAAATTGTACCGCTGAAAACGTCATCTTGTCGTGCAAAAAATGAGCCGCCATACAGCGTCATCAGCGAAAAAATAAAAAGTTATAGCCCTCAGAATAAAGCAATGCAAAAATAATTATTTTTTCTATAAAATAGTTTTTATTGTATAAAAGCGCCAAAACATAAAAAAATATAAATGAGGTATCGCTGAAATTGTACTGACCCGAAGATTAAAACTTCTTTATCAATTTTACCAAACATGGAACGGCATAAACGCCCCCCCCAAAAGAAATTAATGAATTGCTGGTTTTTGTTTATTATGCCAAAAAAAAATCGGTATAAAAAGCGATCAAAAAATGTCTTGTGCCTGAAAATGGTACCAATAAAAACATCAACTTGTCCCACAAAAAACAAGACCTCACATGACTCTGTGCGCCAATATAGAAAAATTATAGCTCTCAAAATGTGGTGATGCAAAAAATATTTTTTGCAATAAAAAGTGTCTTTTAGTGTGACAGCTGCCAAACATAAAAACCAACTATAAAAACCAGCTATAAACAGTAAATAAATCCCCCTTTATCACTGCCTTAGTTAGGGAAAAATAATAAAATAAAAGAATGTATTTATTTCCATTTTCCCATTAGGGCTAGGGTTAGGGTTGGTGCTAAATTTAGGGTTGGGGCTAAAGTTAGGGTTAGGGTTGGGGCTAAAGTTAGGGATGGGGCTAGAGTTGCGGATAAGGTTTGGATTACGTTTACGGTTGGGTTAGGGGTGTGTCAGGGTTAGGGGTCTGGTTAGGGTTATGGTTAGGGTTGGGATTAGGGTTAGGGGTGGGTTGGGATTAGGGTTAGGGGTGTGTTCGGGTTAGGGTTGTGGTTAGGGTTGGAATTAGGGTTAGGGGTGTGTTGGGGTTCGGGTGTGGTTAGGGCTGGGATTAGTGTTAGGGGGTGTGATGGGGTTAGGGTTGGAGTTAGAATTGGTGGGTTTCCACTGTTTAGGCACATTAAGGGCTCTGCAAACGCAACATGACATCCGATCTCAATTCCATCCAATTCTGCGTTGAAAAAGTAAAACAGTGCTCCTTTCCCTCCGAGCTCTGCTGTGCGCCCAAACAGTGGTTTACCCCCACATAAGGGGTGTCAGCGTACTCAGGACAAATTAGACAACATTTGTTGTCCAATTTCTCCTGTTATCCTTGGAAAAAAAAAAATTGGGGGTCTAAAAAAAATCATTTTTGTGGGTAGCAAATGAATTTTATTTTCACGGTTCTGCATTATAAACTTTAGTGAAACACTTGGGTGTTCAAACTTCTCACAACACATCTAGATAAGTTCCTTGGGGGGTCTAGTTTCCAATATGGGGTCACTGGTGGGGGGTTACTACTGTTTAGGTACATCAGGTGCTCTGCAAACGCAACGTGACGCCCGCTGACCATTCCATCAAAGTCTGCATTCCAAAATGCTATTTCTTCCCTTGCGAGCTCTGCCATGCACCCAAACAGTAGTTTTCTCCCACATATGGGGTATCAGCGTACTCAGGACAAATTGGACAACAACTTTTGGGGTCCAATTTCTCCCTATACCCTTGGGAAAATACAGTACTGGGGGCTAAAAAATATTTTTTTGTGGAAAAAAATAGATTTTTTATTTTCACAGCTCTGCATTATAAACTTTAGTGAAACACCCAAACAGTAGTTTTCTCGCACATATGGGGTATCAGCGTACTCAGGACAAATTGCAGAAGAACTTTTTCTTTCCAATTTCTCCCAATACCCTTGGGAAATACAAAATTGGGGCCAAAAAGATAATTTTTGTGAAAAAAATATGATTTTTTGTTTTTACGGCTCAATATTATAAACTTCTGTGAAGCACTTCGGGGTTCAAAGTGCTCACCACACATCTAGATAAGTTCCTTTAGGGGGTCTCCTTTCCAATATGGTGCCACTTGTGGGGGGTTTCCACTGTTTAGGCACATCAGGGGCTCTCCAAACGCGACATGGCGTCCTATTTCAATTCCAGCCAATTTTGCATTGAAAAGCCAAATGGCGCTCCTTCCCTTCTGAGCTCTGCCATGTGCCCAAACAGTGGTTTACCACCACATATGGGGTATATGCGCACTCAGGACAAATTGTACAACAACTTTTGTGGTCCATTTTCTCCTGTAACCCTTGGTAAAATAAAACAAATTGGATCTGAAATAATTGTTTTGTGAAAAAAGTTAAATGTTAACATTAACATTCCAAAAATTCCTGTGAAGCACCTGAAGGGTTAATAAACTTCTTAAATGTGGTTTTGAGAACCTTGAGGGGTGCAGTTTTCAGAATGGTGTCACTTTTTGCTATTTTCCATCATATAGACCCCTCAAAGTGACTTCAAATGTGATGTGGCCCCTAAAAAAAATGGTGTTGTAAAAATGAGAAATCGCTGGTCAACATTTAACCCTTATAACTCCCTAAGATAAAAAAATTTTGGTTCCAAAATTGTGCTGATGTAAAGTAGACATGTGGGAAATGTTATTTATTAAGTATTTTGTGTAACATATCTCTGTGATTTAAGGGCATGAAAATTCAAAGTTGGAAAATCTTGAAATTTTCAAAATTTGTTTTCTTTTTTCACAAATAAATGCAAGTAACATCTAAGAAATGTTATCTTTATCATGAAGTACAATATGTCACAAGAAAATATTGTCAGAATCATTGGGATCTGTTGAAGCGTTCCAGAGTTATAACCTCATAAACGGACAGTGGTCAGAATTGCAAAAATTGGCCCTGTCATTAACGTGCAAACCACCCTTGGGGTTAAAGGGGTTAATGATATGCCCATGTACCATGGCAGGACTGTAGGCAGAGTGTTATCTTCCTGCTCTAACCCAGAGATACCAAGGAAAGACCTTCCCGCAGGCCTCCCCAAAGCACAAACATGTTCCTCATAATAGAGCCAGACTGTTTGTTCTTCGGGATGGCCTGTGGGCAGGTCTTTCCTTGGTTTTTCTGGCCTAGAGCAGAAAAGTAAAACTCTGCCTGCAGAATGCCCCAGAGCATGGGCATATCATTAACTTAAAACTTCTAACAACCTGTCAGTGTCTGTAGGTTACTTAGCAAAATCTTGTTGATAGGTTCGATTTAAGGTGTATGAGCTCTTTGGCTCTAGCTTCTTATATAGAGCCACCCTGTCCTGTCCTCTTCCAGGTCCCTTTTCAAAATAATTGTCTGTGATCACGACAGCTATGTCGGTTCATGGACTTGATGCTAGCCACAGTGATAGAAAGTTATGTCACAACATTGACAAATGTAGACAGTGGTTACTGCAACTAGAAGAAGACATCACACAAGAAAATACTGCAGTTCTGTTACATGACGGTATCCATAGCTACCAACAGTCTCAGATTTAGGTATTTGTCTCGCTGTCCTGGGCATTGAGCCAGTCTCCTGCCCTGCTATCAGTGAGCCCTGCACAGCTTAAGCAGTGACCTGCTGAGCTCACCCTGCGGAGCACTGTACAATTCCTGAGCACAGCATCAAAAGACTGAAGCAGTTACTCATCACTATGTGTCTTCTCTCCTGCAGGCATTAGACCACATGATCACTGGGTCTCTGATGGAGAAAGAGCTGCTGGGTCCTAGCCAAGCTAGATCAGCTCTGCCAGTGACTTATCATTGTGTGTTGTACCTGCAACTGAGGCTCCCAGAGATGCCTCAGCTGCAGTGAAAAATATATACAATAAAGGAAAAATAAATATAAGTCCCCCACAGATCAACTTGGGGAATAAATTATGTAAGACAAATAAAAGTAAAATGATTTATCACAAATCTGTCTATCTAAAAAAATAAAAATAAAGAGCTGTCCACCATAAGACATAATATACCATCATAATACAATAGCATTTTATTACATATGCTAAAGGAAAACTGGAGGGAGAAAGCATTTAATCTTCAGATATAGGGTTATTCTGCAGGTCAATAGTGATATGAAGGGGTCGGACTGCAGTATTGAAAGTGTGGCTCCCAGCAGAAAATAGATTTCATAGTAAGGCTCTCGGGAGACAATGATCTTTATTCCTCTCATGTGCCGCTGGCTTTCCATTATACAGGTGTTATAGTAAGCATGCCCCAGCTCATTAGTGCACAACCTGCTGTCAATCTGCACAAGGTGATGCTTTACTGTGCTTTGAGCGTTAACTGAAGCTGTGCTGATACACCTGTACAAATTAAAGCTGGCGGCTCCTGGGAGTAGTAAAGTTTATTTTCATGCTGCTACTGAACTAACAGAACAGCAGTCAGGCACCTGCTTTTGCTTGACAGGTTTCCTTTAAATATCAAAAAACATATATATTGTTTTAACACAGGGTGGGTCATTTATATGGATACACCTAAATAAAATGGGAAAGGTTGGTGATATCAACTTCCTGTTTGTGTCACATTAGCATATGTGAGGGGGAAAACTTTACAAGATGGGTGGTGACTATGGCAGCCATTTTGAAGTCGGCCATTTTGTATCCAACTTTATTTTTTCCAATGGGAAGAGGGTCATGTGACACATCAAACTTATTGAGAATTTCACAAGAAAATCAATGGTGTTCTTGGTTTTAATGTAACTTTATTCTTTCATTAGTTATTTACAAGTTTATGACCACGTATAAAATGTGCTCAAAGTGCTGCCTATTGTGTTGGATTGTCAATGCAACCCTCTTCTCCCACACTTGACACACTGATAGCAACACCGCAGAAGAAATGCTAGCACAGGCTTCCAGTATCCGTCATTTCAGATGCTGGAGCCATCTGAAGGCAATTGTCTATGCTGTGAAGATACAAGATGTCAAAGTCCTGACCTTAATCTCAATGGGATGCTATGACATGTCCTTAAAAAGGCAGTTCATCCTCGGAAACCCTCCAATGTGGCCGAATTACAACAATTATGCAAAGATGAGCAGGCCAAAATTCCTCCTAAGCACTGTAAAAAACTCATTGCTAGTTATTGCTAATGCTAACTGCAGTTGTTGCTGCTCATGGTGACCCAACCATTTATTAGGTATAGCGAGCAATTACTTTTTCGCAAAGTGCACTGTAGATTTGGATTGCTTTTTCTTTAATAACAAAGACCTTCATTTAAAAACTGCATTTTGTGTTTTATTTTTGTTATGTTTGTCGTATATATTTAAATTTGTTTGATGATCTGAAACATTTAAGTGTGACAAACTTGCAAAAAAAATAGGAAATCAGGAAGTGGGCAAACATTTTTTCACACCACTGTATGAACAGTGGCGGAAATAAGTATTTGCTCCCTTGCTGATTTTGTAAGTTTGCCCACTGACAAAGATATGAACAGTCTATAATTTTAAGGGTAGATTAATTTTAACATTGAGAAATAGAATATCAAAAATAAAATCTAGAAAATCACATTGTATAAATTATTTAAATGTATTTGCATTTTGCAGTGAGAAATAAGTATTTGATCCCCTACCAACCATTAAGGGTATGTGCACACGCTGCAGAATGGTGTGAAAATTTTTCCACACTGATTTTGGTAAATCCGAAGGAAAACTGCACTGCAGATTTACTGCAGAATTACCGAAGGATTTGTCGTGTTTTTTCCATGTTTTTTGTGCGGATTCCACATGTGGTTTTACACCTGTGGATTCCTATTGAGGAGCAGGTGTAAAGCACTGCGGAATCCGCACAAAGAATTGACATGCTGCGGAATATAAACCGCTGCGTTTCCGCACAGTTTTTTCCACAGCATGTGCACTGCGGATTTTGTTTTCCATAGGTTTACATGGTACTGTAAACTCATGGAAAACTGCTGCAGATCTGCAGCATCGAATCCGCTGCGGGTCTGCAGCAAAATCTGCAGCATGTGCACATAGCCTAAGAGCTCTGGCTCCTACAGACCACTTAGATGCTCCTAATCAATTCGTTACCTGCATTAAAGACAGCTGTCATTCATAGTCACCTTTATAAAAGACTCCTGTCCACATATTCAATTAATCAGTCAGACTCTAACTTCTACAACATGGGCAAGACCAAAGAGCTTTATAGGAATGTTAGGGACAAGATCATAGACCTGTAAAAAGCTAGAATGGGCTACAAAACCATAAACAAGATGCTGGGTGAGAAGGAGACAACTGTTGGTGCAATAGTAAGGAAATTGAAGAAATACAAAATGACTGTCAATCGATATTGATCTGGGGCATCATGCAAAATCTCACCTCGTGGGGTATCCTTGATCATGAGGAAGGTGAGAGATCAGCCTAAAACTAAGCAGGGGGAACTTGTTAATGATCTCAAGGTAGCTGGGACCACAGTCACCAATAAAACCATTGGTAACACATTACACTGTAAAGGTATAAAATCCTGCAGTGCCGCAAGGACCCCCTGCTCAAGCAAGCACATGTGCAGACCCACATGAAAGTTGCCAATGAACACCTAGATGATTCTGTAAATGATTGCCAAAAGGTGCTGTGGTCAGATGAGACGAAAATTTAGCTCTTTGGCATTAACTCAACCTGCCATGGTTGGAGGAAGAGAAATGTTGCCTATGACTCAAAGAACACCATCCCCACTGTCTAACATGGAGGTGGAAACATTATGTTTTGGGGGTGTTTCTCTGCTAAGGGCACAGGACTACTTCAACGCATCATTGAGAGAATGAATTGAGCCATGTGCTGTAAAATCCCTAGTGACAACATCCTTTCCAAAAATGGGCTTTGGCTGGGTCTTCCAGCAAGACAATGACCCAAAACATACAGCCAAGGAACAAAGGAGTGGCTCAAAAAGAAGCACATTAAAGTCATGGAGTGGTACATGACTGCATCCATTCTCCCATTGATGCGGTGAAGTAGTCCTGTGCCCTTAGCAGAGTAACACCCCCAACAAATAATGTTTCCACCTCCATGCTTGACAGTGGAATTGGTGTTCTTTGGGTCATAGGCAGCATTTCTCTTCAACCAAACACGTCGAGTTGAGTTAATGCCAAAGACCTCAAATTTTGTCTCATCTGAACATAGCACCTTCTCCCAATCAGTCACAGAAAACCATGGGTAGCCGTTATGATCCGGTGACCGTGGAGCCACATGAGAGAGTTTCTCAGGAGTAGGTGGTACCTATACTGACCGCAAACCCTAAACTAACACCGCAACTAGAAGTAGCCGTGGGATGTACCTAACAAGTCCTAGACACCTCGTCACAGCCGGAGGACTAAATACCCCTATAGATGGAAATGGGAATTCTATCTTGCCTCAGAGCAGAACCCCAAAGGATAGGCAGCCCCCCACAAATATTGACTGTGAGTATAAGAGGAAAGACACACGCAGGCAGCAAAACAGGATTTAGCAAAAGAGGCACTTCTAGCTAAATAGAAAAGGACAGGACAGAATTCTAAGCGGTCAGTATTAAAATCCTAAAAATATCCACAGCAGATAATACAAATATTCTACATCTAACTAAAGACATAGAAAGTATATCTGCATCTCCTGAGAATCCAGCATGACTGAACAATCCAAACAAAGTCTAAGCTGGACAAAAACACAATGAATTGCACTGAATTGCAAAGCACACTGCATGTGTGCACAGAGACAAAAAAACAGACACTAATCTTAGCTGAATTGGCAGCAGGGCATGAGGAGCCAGAGAGAGATGCAATCCCTCCAGGTACAAGGGACAACTGGCAGGTACAATGGACAAATGGCAAGGACTCATGGATCCTGCAAACCTAAATACCTAGTAGAGCTGCAATCAGCAGAAACACCTGCCCTGGATTACAACCCCAAGACAACTGCACTACCACCAACAACCACCGGAGGGAGCCCAAGAGCAGAATTCACAACAGGTAGCACAGTAAGCCGTAAAGATTTTAAATCCTGCAGTGCCCACAAAGCCCCCTTGCTCAACAAAGCACATGTGCAGGCCCATATAAAGTTTACCAATGAACATCTGGATGATTCTGTGAGTGATTGGGAGAAGGTGCTGTGACCAGATGAGTCAAAAATTGAGCTCTTTGGCATTAACGCAAATCGCCATGTTTGGAGGAAGAGAAATTCTGCCTAGGACCCAAAGAACATGACCCCCCTTTCAAGCATGAAGGTGGAAACATTATATTTTGAGGCTGTTTCTCTGCTAAGGGCACAGAACTACTTCACTGCATCAATGGGAGAATTAATGGAGCCATGTACCGTAAAAACCCTAGTGACAACCTCCTTCCTTCTGCCAGGATATTAAAAATGGGTCGTGGCTGGGTCTTTCAGCAAGACAATGACCAAAAACATACAGCCAAGGCAACAAAGTAGTGGCTCAAAAAGGAGCACATTAAGGTCATAGAGTTGCCTAACCAGTCTCCAAACCTTAATCCCATAGAAAACTTATGAAGGGAGTTGGAGCTTCGAGTTGCCAAGCAACAGCCTTTAAAATCTTGATGATTTAGAGATGATCTGCAAAAAGTAGTGGACCGAAATTCCTCCTGACATGAGTACAATCCTCATGATTAATTACTAAAAACTTCTGACTGCTGTGTTTGCCAGCAAGGCTTTTGTCACCAAGTATTAAGTCTTGTTTGCCAGGGGGTTTAAATACTCTTTTCTCACTGCAAAATGCAAGTAAATTTGTATAGTTTATATAATGTGATTTTCTGGATTTTGTTTTTGATATTCTATCTCTCAATGTTAAAATTAACCTACTCTTAAAATTATAGACTGCTCATGTTTTTGTCAGTGGGCAAGCTTAAAAAATCAGCATGGGGTCAAATACTTATTTCCCTCACTGTATGCACTATGTGCAAGTGATGCCAAAAATAGGAGGCACTCCAATACCCTTTGAAGAAATGTAGTGGAGGGCTTCGGAAAACATTTTTTTCCTGTCATTAAGTAATGGGTATCCTAGCATGGTCATGCCCATGCCCTAAGTGAGTGGGCTGAAAAACATTTACCCCTTAGGAACAATATATTGTTGGTTATGGTAACTAAAGTAAAATTTTCAGTGTCACCCTGAAATTGACATTTTCAGAGTGCTACAGTAATTTTTTTTTCCACTTTAAATTTTTATTATTTTGGCATTTTACTATTTGTCATAACATTGATGTAAACAACAACTTTTTTTTTATTCCAACATTTTTATTGATTTTACATATTCAATACATTATGTAGTATAAACTATTACAACTATATTTTGAACAATTTTTTTTATCAAAAATGAAAATGTATGCACCTTACACAAACATATAAAACATTTACACCCAATTAACAACATAGTGCAACCCTTCCCCCTCCCTCCAGTGTAATCTATAAGTATTTCAAGAACAAAAGAGTAAAATTGGTTTACAGTTAAACAACTATCTATTGTAGTGCTTTTTTGGAAACAATGTTTCTGGTTTTACCTTCAGGTGTATGTATGAAAAGATTTTTGGAGTTACCCACTCTAAGGCCGGGGTCACACTAGACCGTAATACGGACGAGTGCTATGCGATAAAAAATCGCATAGCACTTGGCCCAATGTTAATCTATGGTGCAGCTCCCATCATCTGATATTTTCTCCACCGTATTTCGGATCCGAGGGAACTCGCAGCAGGCTGCGATTGTCAGCGTATCTCGGCCGAGACTCGCCAATGAAAGTCTATGGGTGCGAGAAAAAATCGGATTACACACGGACCATGCGTGTGCATTGCGAGAAATACGCAGCGGTGTTCTATAGAAAAGCCGGTAATTCAATTGCCGGCTTTGCATTTCTCCTTCACAAACCCGACATGATATGAGACATGGTTTACATACAGTAAACCATCTCATATCCCCATTTTTTTTGCATATTCCACACTACTAATGTTAGTAGTGTGTATGTACAAAATTTCAGCACTGTAGCTGCTAAAATAAAGGGTTAAATGGCGGAAAAAATTGGCGTGGGCTCCCGCGCAATTTTCTCCGCCAGAATGGTAAAGCCAGTGACTGAGGGCAGATATTAATAGCCAGGAGAGGGTCCATGGTTATTGGCCCCCCCGTGGCTAAAAACATCTGCCCCCAGCCACCCCAGAAAAGGCACATCTGGAAGATGCGCCTATTCTGGCACTTGGCCACTCTCTTCCCACTCCCTGTAGCGGTGGGCTATGGGGTAATGAAGGGTTAATGCCACCTTGCTATTGGAAGGTGACATTAAGCCAGATTAATAATGGAGAGGCGTCAATTATGACACCTATCCATTATTAATCCAATTGTTTGAAAGGGTTAAAAAACACACACACATGATTAAAAAGTATTTTAATGAAATAAACACAGCGGTTGTTTTAATAATTTATTGCTCTCTCATTCCATTTTCAGACCCTCGCTTGGCAAAACAATAAACACACAAGATACATACCCTCTCTGATGAACTGTCACGTCCCACTAAGTAATCCATCTGAAGGGGTTAACTAATATTACAGGCAGAGCTGCGATAAACCACTCGCTCGTGCCTGTAATCCCCGGGTGCTGAAAGGAAAGCAGTGATCTATACTTACATTGAGTCGCGGTGATGCTCCCCTGCTGGATGTTCTCATGAACTGCAGCCTGGGAACTTTTTCCCACGCTCCAGGTCATATGAGGACATCCACCAGGGGGCGCATCACCGCGACTCAATGTAAGTATAGATCACTGCTTTCCTTTCAGCACCCGGGGATTACAGGCACGAGCGAGTGGTTTATCGCAGCTCTGCCTGTAATATTAGTTAACCCCTTCAGATGGATTACTTAGTGGGACGTGACAGTTCATCAGAGAGGGTATGTATCTTGTGTGTTTATTGTTTTGCCAAGCGAGGGTCTGAAAATGGAATGAGAGAGCAATAAATTATTAAAACAACCACTGTGTTTATTTCATTAAAATACTTTTTAATCATGTGTGTGTGTGTTTTTTAACCCTTTCAAACAATTGGATTAATAATGGATAGGTGACATAATTGACGCCTCTCCATTATTAATCTGGCTTAATGTCACCTTCCAATAGCAAGGTGGCATTAACCCTTCATTACCCCATAGCCCACCGCTACAGGGAGTGGGAAGAGAGTGGCCAAGTGCCAGAATAGGCGCATCTTCCAGATGTGCCTTTTCTGGGGTGGCTGGGGGCAGATGTTTGTAGCCACGGGGGGGCCAATAACCATGGACCCTCTCTAGGCTATTAATATCTGCCCTCAGTCACTGGCTTTACCACTCTGGCAGAGAAAATTGCGCGGGAGCCCACGCCAATTTTTTCCGCCATTTAACCCTTTATTTGAGCAGCTACAGCGGCCAAATTTTGCACATACACACTACTAACATTAGTAGTGTGGAATATGCAAAAAAAAGGGGGATATGAGATGGTTTACTGTATGTAAACCATGTCTCATATCCTGTCGGGTTTGTGAAGGAGAAATGCAAAGCCGGCAATTGAATTACCGGCTGTTCACAGATATCGCGCTGAATGAAATCTAAATACAGAATATATATATATGTGTCTCAATGACATATATATATATATATATATATATATATATATATATCTATATATATATATATATATATATACTGTATATATGTTTTCCCGAACATTTGAGCACATAAATCCATTAGATGTCGGTTTTGCAAGCTTGCAAGAAAATCTCGGCATACGGATGCCATACGGATGTCACACGGATCATTTGATGCGAGGAAATCGCATCCTCGCACTGCACACGGATCACTGTTTTTGAAACATTTGTGCGATTCTCGGCCGTGAAAAACGGACCGTTTTTTTATACGTTAAGTGTGTCCCCGGCCTAAAGCAAGTAACATACAACTGTCCTTGTGAAATCACGGGCTCTCCAAATTAATGCAGGCTACTTTAAGTGATTGACCTTGTGCTTTGTTTATAGTCATAGCAAATGCAAGTCGGATTGGGAACTGCAAACGCTTAAAATTGTAGGGCATGTCGCTTGTTAGCAAAGGAATACGCAGAATGAAAACATTTGCTCCCTTAGAGTTTCTCATAAGAATAGTGGCTTCAATAACATTGGGTATAAGACTCTTAATGCACAATCTTGTGCCGTTACACATTTTTGGTGGGTCAAGGTTCCGAAGCAAAATTATTGTGGCTCCAATTTTTAAAGTGAACTTATGCGGTGGCATTACAGGAAGCTCCAAAGAATTCAGGAACTCCAATGGATACATTACGGCTTCTTCACTCTCTATGACTGAATCAATGGGCATGTATGGGGTCACTAGACCAGGCAGCCTTCCCTGAATTAGTAGATTTATGGAGCGGACACAATCATTTTTAGGCCCTAGGATTGCACATTCACAAAGCCACTGATGGTTGTTAAAATTGTTAGAAATATCAGGGAAAACTTGGTCAATAAGTTCCATTACCAAAGATGTCATTTCGCAAAAATATTCCGGAAAGGAAATAAGACCAGTAGTGGAATCAGTAGGGAACCTGTCATTTCCAAGGCAGGAATCAGCTGGTGTGTAAATTTTGTCCGCGGTTGTATTTCCCATCAAGTGAACGCGCATATTAACCCCTTCCCGACCTTTGACGCATACGCTGCGTCATGAAAGTCTGTGCCTTCCCGACCTATGACGCAGCGTATGCGTCATGGTTTGATCGCGTTCCTGCGGGTCCGGTGACCAGGGTCAATGAAATGTCACCGGACCCGCAGGTACGTGAGGACCTCTAGTTGACCCCAGGGGGGGTGGCTTTGCCCCCCCGTGGCCACGATCGCTCCTGTGCCCTCTGTTTCACCCCCCTCCAGCTCTGATTGGAGAAAGCGTCCATGTGACGCTTTCCCTCCAATCAGATGTGGAGGGGCGGAGTGAAACATGTCTGACATCACTCTCCAGCTTCATCCCTTCCGTGGAAGCTGGAGAGTGAGGTCCCTGCGTGCTGCACCCGCCGCTGCCGCTGCCTGATCGCCGCCGCCGCTGCCACCTTACCGCCGCCGCCTATTCATCGCCGCCGCTGCCGACTCCTGACCGCAGCTGCCGCCTGATCGCCGCCGCTGCCGCCTTCCGGTACTCCCCCCCTTCTGCCTCCCGCTCCCCCCACTGTCCGATCCCCCCCCCGCCATCTGATCCCCCCTGCACTCCCTCCCACGCCCCAGAAATCACCCCCCTGCCCAGGGATCAACTTTACCTGCCTGCTCCTACATCTCACCTGCCGGCTCCTGACAGCCACCCTCTAACGCCTCCCCCCCCCGGTGATCACCCGCCCCAGTGATCACTCTTATCACCCCCTGCCCCCCTGATCACCCCCCCCCCGCCCCCCCCGCTGCTGGCTCCTGCATTTCCTCAGGCCCCTTTGCCTGACAGCTCCCCCGTGCCCCGTTGATCGCCACCTGTCCACCTTCCGGTCCGCTGATCGCCGCCTTCCGATCCGCTGGTCTGCCTTCCGGTACTCCCCCCCCCACGTCCGATTTTCCCCCCCTTGTCCGATTTCCCCCCCCTCCTGACCTCCACTCCCTGACCACGCCCCGGAAATCACCCCCCTGCCCAGTGATCACCCTTCCCTGCTGCAGGCTCCTGCATCTCCCCTGCCCCCTCCTTCCCTTCGCTCCTGACAGCCACCTTCTGCCCCCCCTCCGGTGATCACCCGCCCCAGTGATCACTCTGATCACCCCCCCCCCGGCTCCTGCATTTCCTCAGGCCCCTTCACCTGACAGCGATCCCGTGTGATCGCTCCCGCGCCTCACTGATCGCTCCCGTGTGATCGCTCCCGCGCCCCGCTGATCGCTCCCGTGTGATCGCTTTCGCGCCCCACTGATCGCTCCTGCGCCCCGCTGATCGCTCCCGTGTGATCGCTCCCGCGCCTCGCTGATCGCTCCCGTGTGATCGCTTTCGCGCCCCACTGATCGCTCCTGCGCCCCGCTGATCGCTCCCGTGTGATCGCTCCCGCGCCTCGCTGATCGCTCCCGTGTGATCGCTTTCGCGCCCCACTGATCGCTCCCGCGCCTCGCTGATCGCTCCCGCGCCCCGCTGATCGCTCCCCTTGCTGCCGCTGCCGGATCCTGCATCTCCTCAGCCCCCCGCGCCTGAAAGTCCCCTCCTGCAGTAAAAAGTTTCACTAAACACTCGCACATACACACACGCACACTATAATAAAGCTTAGTTTTTTTTACACACACCACACACACAATGTCCCGTTCGTCCCAGACATCCCAGTCACAAAGGCTGTACTCGGCAGAGGAGGCATATTCTTTTATTGCCTCCGAAGCTGATAGTGAGGGAGAGGACCCCACTTTTTTGTATTCCTCTCACTCTTCCTCCTCCAGTGACACAGACTCGCCACCACCTAGAAGTCGCAGGACGAGAAATCGTCCGGAGCCCAGGGAAGAAGAGCCGGAGCCCAGAGAAGAAGAGCCAGAGCCCAGGGAAGAAGAGTCGGAGGCCGGGGGAGAAGACCCACAACCAAGGGTGAGTAACCCCCAACCTAGTGCTAGTCACGCCCAACCTAGCACTAGTGCCCCCACCTGGACCCCCGTCCCTGAAAATTTTGCTCCACGGATTCCTGATTTCATTCCCCAATCAGGAATCCAATTTGAGACTGCCAACCTCAGGGAAATAGACTTTTTCAAAGTCTTTTTCTCGGAGTCAATCGTCAGTCTCATGGTGGAGCAAACTAATTTGTACGCCCTGCAATTTTTTTCCCAAAACCCAGTTTCATCATTTTCTGCTTGGAGTCCCGTTGACTCTGTAGAAATGTTGAAATATTGGGGACTGGTCCTTCACATGGGGATTGTGAAGAAACCAGAAATTCGCCAATACTGGAGTACTGATATTTTATATCAAACTCCAATATATGGCATGGTTATGATTCGCAAGCGTTTTGAGGCGATTCATAAATTTCTACATTTTAGGGACAACACCGACATCCTTCCCCGCGATGACCCGAATTTTGATAGACTGTTCAAAATTCGGCCGGTCATCGAACACTTCAGCAACAAGTTTGCTGAAGTGTACATTCCCCAAAGGGAAATTTGTGTGGATGAATCCCTCATCCTCTTCAAAGGGCGGCTTCAGTTCCGTCAGTACCTGCCAAGCAAACGGGCGAGGTACGGGATTAAGCTCTATAAGCTCTGCGAGAGTACCTCAGGGTACACGCTCAGCTTTAGAGTTTATCAAGGAAAGGACATCAGGATCCAGCCCCCAGAATGTCCACCCGCTCTGGGGGTGAGTGGGAAAATAGTGTGGGATTTGGTTCACCCACTGCTTGATAAAGGTTACCATCTGTATGTTGATAACTTTTATACAAGCATCCCACTCTTTCAATCCCTCTCTGCCAGAGCTACCGTCGCTTGCGGTACAGTGCGCAGAAACCAGAGGGGTCTCCCTTTGTCACTAATTGAGCAGGCTCTCCCAAAGGGTGAGAGCCGAGCCCAATGTAGCGGCAACATGCTTGTGGTCAAGTTCAAAGACAAAAGGGACGTCTTTTTCTTGACCACAATCCATGGTCCCGGCACCACGGCCACCACCGTTCGTGGTACCCCAGCACAGGTCCACAAACCGGACTGTGCCCTGGGGTACAACAAACACATGGGGGGAGTTGATCTTTCTGATCAAGTCCTCCAGCCCTATAGTGCCATGCGGAAAACGAAGGTGTGGTATAAAAAACTGGCTGTGCACATCGTACAAATGGCACTGTATAACGCATACGTGCTATCACGATGTGCAGGTCAGAACAACAACACCTTCCTTCAGTTCCAGGAGGCGGTGATAAAGGCCCTGATGTTTGGAGACGAGGAAGGAGCGGGCCCCAGCACCCCTGGAACTCAAGGTTCCCGTATTGTACCAGGGCAACATTTTCCCGGAGAGGGGCGAAAAAGAAAAAGGTGCCGGGTATGTTATAAAAGGGGGATAAGAAAGGAAACTCGTTTCCAATGTGAAACGTGTCCCGACAAACCTGGACTGTGTTTGGATGAATGCTTCAGAATTCATCACACGTCCGTGGACTAGCCACATCCTGATATTCCACTACAGAACTCGCCCACACCAGGCTGATATACACAACACCACACACACACACCAACCTGACGTACACTACACCACATACCAACCTGACGTACACTACACCACACACACCAACCTGACCCTACGTCAGGTTGGTGTGTGTGGTGTAATGTATGTCAGGTTGGTGTGTGGTGTAGTGTACGTCAAGTTGGTGTGTGTAGTATACGCCACACACACACACCAGACGTACACTACACCACATGTACACTACACACCAACCTGATGTACACTACTCCACACTCGCCAACCTGACCCTACGTCAGGTTGGTGTGTGTGTGTTGTAGTGTATGTCAGGTTGGTGTGTGGTGTACGTCAGGTTGGTGTGTGTGGTGTAGTATACACCACACACACACACGCACCTACCTGACGTACACTACACCACATACCAACCTGACGTACACTACACCACACACACCAACCTGACCCTACGTCAGGTTGGTGTGTGTGATGTAGTGTATGTCAGGTTGGTGTGTGGTGTAGTATACACCACACACACACACACGCACCAACCTGACGTACACTACACCACATACCAACCTGACGTACACTACACCACACACACCAACCTGACCCTACGTCAGGTTGGTGTGTGTGATGTAGTGTATGTCAGGTTGGTGTGTGGTGTAGTATACACCACACACACACACACGCACCAACCTGACGTACACTACACCACATACCAACCTGACGTACACTACACCACACACACCAACCTGACCCTACGTCAGGTTGGTGTGTGTGGTGTAGTGTATGTCAGGTTGGTGTGTGGTGTATGTCAGGTTGGTGTGTGTGGTGTAGTATACACCACACACACACATACCAACCTGATGTACACTACACCACATACCAACCTGACGTACACTACACCACACACACCAACCTGACCCTACGTCAGGTTGGTGTGTGTGGTGTAGTGTATGTCAGGTTGGTGTGTGGTGTAGTATACACCACACACACACACACACGCACCAACCTGACGTACACTACACAACATACCAACCTGACGTACACTACACCACACACACCAACCTGACCCTACGTCAGGTTGGTGTGTGTGGTGTAGTGTATGTCAGGTTGGTGTGTGTGGTGTAGTGTATGTCAGGTTGGTGTGTGTGGTGTAGTGTATGTCAGGTTGGTGTGTGTGGTGTAGTATACACCACACACACACGCACCAACCTGACGTACACTACACCACATGTACACTACACACCAACCTGATGTACACTACGCCACACTCACCAACCTGACACTACATCAGGTTGGTGTGTGGTGTAGTGTATGTCAGGTTGGTGTGTGGTGTGGCATACGTCAGGTTGGTGTGTCTGTTGTAGTATACGCCACACACACCAAGCTGACGTACACTACAACACACACACACACCAACCTGATGTACACTATGTATGTCAAAAAGTCAAATGGCGCTCCTTCCCTTCCGAGCTCTGCCGTGCGCCAAAACAGTGGTTTACCCCCACATATGAGGTATCAGTGTACTCAGGAGAAATTGCCCAACAAATTTTAGGATCCATTTTATCCTGTTGCCCATGTGAAAATGAAAAAAATTGAGGCTAAATGAAAATTTTTGTGAAAAAAAATAACTTTTTCATTTTTACGGATCAATTTGTGAAGCACCTTGGGGTTCAAAGTGCTTACTATGCATCTAGATAAGTTCCTTGGGGGGTCTAGTTTCCAAAATGGGGTCACTTGTGGGGGAGCTCCAATGTTTAGGCACACGGGGGGTCTCCAAACGTGACATGGTGTCCGCTAAAGATTGGAGCCAATTTTTCATTCAAAAAGTCAAATGGCGCTCCTTCCCTTCCGAGCCCTGCCGTGCCCACAAACAGTGGTTTACCCCCACATATGAGGTATCAGTGTACTCAGGAGAAATTGCCCAACAAATTTTAGGATCAATTTTATCCTGTTGCCCATGTGAAAATGAAAAAAATTGAGGCTAAATGAAAATTTTTGTGAAAAAAAATAACTTTTTCATTTTTACGGATCAATTTGTGAAGCACCTTGGGGTTCAAAGTGCTTACTATGCATCTAGATAAGTTCCTTGGGGGGTCTAGTTTCCAAAATGGGGTCACTTGTGGGGGAGCTCCAATGTTTAGGCACACGGGGGGTCTCCAAACGCGACATGGTGTCCGCTAAAGATTGGAGCCAATTTTTCATTCAAAAAGTCAAATGGCGCTCCTTCCCTTCCGAGCCCTGCCGTGCCCACAAACAGTGGTTTACCCCCACATATGAGGTATCAGTGTACTCAGGAGAAATTGCCCAACAAATTTTAGGATCAATTTTATCCTGTTGCCCATGTGAAAATGAAAAAAATTGAGGCTAAATGAAATTTTTTGTGAAAAAAAATAACTTTTTCATTTTTACGGATCAATTTGTGAAGCACCTTGGGGTTCAAAGTGCTTACTTTGCATCTAGATAAGTTCCTTGGGGGGTCTAGTTTCCAAAATGGGGTCACTTGTGGGGGAGCTCCAATGTTTAGGCACACGGGGGGTCTCCAAACGCGACATGGTGTCCGCTAAAGATTGGAGCCAATTTTTCATTCAAAAAGTCAAATGGCGCTCCTTCCCTTCCGAGCCCTGCCGTGCCCACAAACAGTGGTTTACCCCCACATATGAGGTATCAGTGTACTCAGGAGAAATTGCCCAACAAATTTTAGGATCAATTTTATCCTGTTGCCCATGTGAAAATGAAAAAAATTGAGGCTAAATGAAAATTTTTGTGAAAAAAAATAACTTTTTCATTTTTACAGATCAATTTGTGAAGCACCTTGGGGTTCAAAGTGCTTACTATGCATCTAGATAAGTTCCTTGGGGGGTCTAGTTTCCAAAATGGGGTTACTTGTGGGGGAGCTCCAATGTTTAGGCACACGGGGGGTCTCCAAACACGACATGGTGTCCGCTAAAGATTGGAGCCAATTTTTCATTCAAAAAGTCAAATGGCGCTCCTTCCCTTCCGAGCCCTGCCGTGCCCACAAACAGTGGTTTACCCCCACATATGAGGTATCAGTGTACTCAGGAGAAATTGCCCAACAAATTTTAGGATCCATTTTATCCTGTTGCCCATGTGAAAATGAAAAAAATTGAGGCTAAATGAAAATTTTTGTGAAAAAAAATAACTTTTTCATTTTTACGGATCAATTTGTGAAGCACCTTGGGGTTCAAAGTGCTTACTATGCATCTAGATAAGTTCCTTGGGGGGTCTAGTTTCCAAAATGGGGTCACTTGTGGGGGAGCTCCAATGTTTAGGCACACGGGGGGTCTCCAAACGCGACATGGTGTCCGCTAAAGATTGGAGCCAATTTTTCATTCAAAAAGTCAAATGGCGCTCCTTCCCTTCCGAGCCCTGCCGTGCCCACAAACAGTGGTTTACCCCCACATATGAGGTATCAGTGTACTCAGGAGAAATTGCCCAACAAATTTTAGGATCCATTTTATCCTGTTGCCCATGTGAAAATGAAAAAAATTGAGGCTAAATGAAAATTTTTGTGAAAAAAAATAACTTTTTCATTTTTACGGATCAATTTGTGAAGCACCTTGGGGTTCAAAGTGCTTACTATGCATCTAGATAAGTTCCTTGGGGGGTCTAGTTTCCAAAATGGGGTCACTTGTGGGGGAGCTCCAATGTTTAGGCACACAGGGGGTCTCCAAACGCGACATGGTGTCCGCTAAAGATTGGAGCCAATTTTTCATTCAAAAAGTCAAATGGCGCTCCTTCCCTTCCGAGCCCTGCCGTGCCCACAAACAGTGGTTTACCCCCACATATGAGGTATCAGCGTACTCAGGACAAATTGGACAACAACTTCTGTGGTCCAGTTTCTCCTTTTACCCTTGGAAAAATAAACAAATTGTTGCTAAAAATCATTTTTGTGACTAACAAGTTAAATGTTCATTTTTTCCTTCTATGTTGCTTCTGCTGCTGTGAAGCACCTGAAGGGTTAATAAACTTCTTTAATGTGGTTTTGAGCACATTGAGGGGTGCAGTTTTTAGAATGGTGTCACTTTTGGGTATTTTCAGCCATGTAGACCCCTCAATATGACTTCAAATGTGAGGTGGTCCCTAAAAAAAATGGTTTTGTAAATTTTGTTGTAAAAATGAGAAATCACTGGTCAAATTTTAACCCTTATAACTTCCTAGCAAAAAAAAAATTTGTTTCCAAAATTGTGCTGATGTAAAGTAGACATGTGGGAAATGTTATTTATTAACTATTTTGTGTCACATAACTCTCTGATTTAACAGAATAAAAATTCAAAATGTGAAAATTGCGAAATTTTCAAAATTTTTGCCAAATTTCCAATTTTTTCACAAATAAGCGCAAAAATTATCAACCTAAATTTACCACTAACATGAAGCCCAATATGTCACGAAAAAACAATCTCAGAATCGCTAGGATCCGTTGAAGCGTTCCTAAGTTATTACCTCATAAAGGGACACTGGTCAGAATTGCAAAAAACTGCAAGGTCATTAAGGCCAAAATAGGCTGGGTCATGAAGGGGTTAATATTAAGAGTTTGCTTCTATACATGTATCCACAGATAAGAAGATTTTAGGCTACGTTCACATTTGCGGTCAGCGCCGCAGCGTCGGGCGCCGCAGCGGCGCCGCATGCGTCATGCGCCCCTATATTTAACATGGGGGCGCATGGACATGCGGTGCACTTGCGTTTTGCGCCGCATGCGTCACTGCGGCGCCCGCGTCCGGGCGCAGAGGACGCAGCAAGTTGCATTTTTGCTGCGTCCAAAATCAATGAAAAAAAGGACGCATGCGGCGCAAAACGCAGCGTTGTGCATGCGTTTTGCTGCGTTTTTGTTTGCGTTGTGCGCTGCGGCGCACAACGCAAATGTGAACGTAGCCTTAGACAGGCATTCAGCTCATCCACTGGTGTTGCTCCCTTAAGAACAGGTAATGTCTGGCAGAAGTCACCTGCAAAAATTACAACAATTCCCACCATTAAATGATCAGTTCCTTGCAGATCTTTCTGATCAAGAGCCGTGACCGCTTTGGTACATGGTACATGGTACATTCATCCCAAACATAATACCTTAGCTTTCCCAGAACCCTTAGTGATATTACAGACAGGAGTTTCTGACAGAAGAAGATTAAAGGGCAATCCTAGTGCTGAATGAGCCGTGCACACTCCATTTAAAAGTTTGGCCGCAATCCAGATGATGCCACAGCCAAAGCAATGTCATTGAGCAAATTTTTGCAAGCAGCAAATTAATTAAAAATGTTTTACCAATACCTCCTGATGTATCTAGGAAAAATAGTCCTCCATTTCCACTGGAAATCTGAGCCATAATTGCCATGTAGGTTGATGTTTGGTCATCAACCAAAAGAGGCTTACAGTCCTTAGTATTATGACCCTTTAGTATTCACCTGACACTGATAAGAGATGTACTAGGATGAATAGTAAATACAGAGCAGCCCTCACACAGTATTACTATGACCTGAAGGAGCTCACATCTCAGTAATGAAAACTGCCTCACAGGCAGACTTGTCTAGCTGCCCATAGCAACCAATCAGATCTCAGCTTTCACTTTACCTCAGCAGCTTCAGTGTTGAAAGCTCCCTGTATAGTAAGAAACAATGACAATCTCACGATGAGGCATTTTTTGCCTGACCAATATTGCTGCTCAGTAATGTTTGTCCGTGTGTAGGGTGCATCCATCTGAGTCTGTTTGCATGTATGTGTGGTCCTTGCGTGTGTGTGTGTGTGTGGTGTGCATGTGGTATTTTTGGGGTGATATTGTGGTATTTGTGGGGTGGTGTTGTGTTGTGTGTGTTTAAAGTGGTCTGGTGTTTGTGTGGTGTCTAGTGTTGAGCATTCCGATACCGCAAGTATCGGGTATCGGCCGATACTTGCGGTATCGGAATTCCGATACCGGGATTCCGATACTTGCCGCGTATCGGATACCGGAATCGGAAGTTCCAAGATTCAAAATGCAGAAATTCAGCCAATGAGAATGATTCCAAGTGTGGGCACATCCTGTTTAGCATGGAGGGCATGAAACTACTGGCAAGGCTGTGATTGGCTGCTGAAATGATGTCATGATGCAGTTTAAAAGTCGCTGGCGCCATTTTGCGATCACTCTGCTGTGAATTCAGTTAGTGACAGGACGCTGTTTGCTGACTGAGGGACAGTTTAGAGATAGCGATTTGCTTCTTTGTGCTTTCCAAAGGCTAATTTAGCAACCGCTGTGTTCACCTACTATTCACCTTGCTTTTGCCTTGTAGTGCTGTTTTCACAGCGATCTGCAAGGTCTGTGTGTGTGTGTGTGTGTGTGTGTGAGTGCAGCCCACTCTCTAGTCTGAGTGCAGCCACACAGGCCATCCATAGCTGGTTGTATTCAGTTCAGGGAGGGTGGTTCATTGCCTCATACTGTTCTTTTTTTTTTTTTTTTTTTTAAGTAGTGTAGTCTGCTGCTAATTTATTCAAAAAAATCCTATTAGTGTCTTTCCACCCGTCTCCAGCTAATTTGTGGAAAAACACTACATAGGATAACGTAGAGGAGGGTTTTTGGGCCTTGCAGCGCCGTTTACGGCTGTCTGCACGGTCTCCGTGTGACTGCAGCTCGCCCTGTAGTCTGTGAGCAGCCGTAGCCTGGTTGTCTCCAGCTCAGGGTTGTTCACTGCGTCATACCGCAAAATCAATTTTCATTTTGTTTTAAGTAGTGCAGGCTGCTGCACATTTTTTCAAAAAATTCCTATTAGTGTCTTTCCACCCGTCTCCAGCTAACTTGTGGAAAAACACTACATAGGATAACGTAGAGGAGGGTTTTTGGGCCTTGCAGCGCCGTTTACGTCTGTCTGCACGGTCTCCGTGTGACTGCAGCTCTATCCGTTGTCAGTTCAGCCCCCAAAAAATAAATAAATAATAAAGTTCACCAAACACACCAGTTACACCACTTTACATTTGTGTAGGCCACATTAGCTCATATTAAAGTCTAGTCCACACTTTAGAAAATTAGTGTTTCTTATACCTGTTAGGAGGAGTTGCTCAGGAATAAGCACACAAAGCCGTTAGTACTTTTCTGCTTATCTTTATCAGTCAACCAAGATGAAGAAGGCAGTGAGTAAGGCACGTGGGCGTGGGCGCGGAGCAGGGAGGGGACGTGGGGATTCTGTGCCTGCTGCGGGCACCGGTGACTCATCAGCACCCACTTTCACCAGGCAACAGTCATTCATGCGCAGCTTTGTGTCAGAGCGCCGTACACCACTGCTGCGTGAAGAACAAATTGAAGCCGTTGTCGGATGGATGGCAGCTAATGCATCAACTTCCATTAGTGCCACATCCTCTCAGACACAGAGCACTGGAGAGCAGCCATCTGTCTCTTCACCACCTGCCAAATTGCCCAGGCAGACAGAGAGCCCAGGACAGGAGCCGTCTCTACTTCTGTTCTCTGAATCTCTTGGCTTGGAAACAGGGGGCCAGCCAAGCAGCATTGGAGAAATGGAAGAAGAGGCAGGGTGCAGTGATGCCCAACAGCTTTTTCTCTCTTCCTCTGAAGAGGCGGGTGGGCCAGTGGCTCCGGTCACCACATCGCAGGCCGCATCAGCTGATGATGACACTCAGGTGCCACTTACTGGTGCGTGCTCTGCTGCTGAGACTACCCAGGAGGAGCAGTTGGGGGCAGAGGGTAGTGTAGATGATGAGGTCCTTGACCCATCTTGGCGTGAGGGACAGGAAGGTGGTGGGAGCAGCTCTGAGGAAGAGATTCCCCGTACGGCCCAAAGAGGGAGAGGGAGGGGGAAGACTGCGGATCCTGCAGCCTCCGCTTTGGCACCCGTTAGGAGCATGTCTCTTCCAAAAGCCAAAAAGGGCGCTCCCAAGACTTGCAGTGCCTGGTCCTTTTTTGACACAGTTGCAGATGACATTTGCTATGTCAGATGCAAGGTGTGTCATCAAAAAGTCAAAAGAGGTCGAAATGTCAGCAACCTCAATACCTCCAACATGTGGAAACATGTGCGCAACAGGCACCCGGCAGAGTTAGAAAAACACACTGAAGAGCTAGGCCAACCAACAGCGGCAGCTACCACCTCTTCAGCTCGTGTTGCTTCTTCCTCTAGCTCACACGCAGCTGGTTCGGCTTCCTCCCAGGATCGCCGTGGAAGAACCTCTGGCCCTGTTGTCCAGAGACCCGCTGTAATTCCACCTGCAGCACCACTTTCCCAGTCATCCACACACTCCCAGCCCAGTCTACAGCCATCGGTAGTACAGGCATGGGAGAAAAGGCGGCCTTTCTCGTCAAACCACCCACGAGCACAGGCTCTGACTGCAGGCATTGCCAAACTTCTGTCACTGGAAATGCTGTCATTCAGGCTGGTGGAGACTGACAGCTTCCGTGACTTGATGTCATTGGCAGTCCCACAGTACAATGTGCCCAGCCGCTTTTACTTCAGCAGGCAAGCCGTCCCTGCCCTGCACAAGCATGTGGAGGGACACATAAAACACGCGCTACTGAACGCCGTCAGTAGCAAGGTCCACCTCACCACCGATGCGTGGACCAGTCAACATGGACAGGGGCGATACCTTTCCCTCACTGCCCATTGGGTTAATGTCGTTGAGCCGGGTACAGACCGTGCGAGTGGCGCAGGACGTGTCCTGCCCACTCCAAGTATTGCAGGAATCCATTCTGTACGCATTGACTCCTCCTCTTACACCAGTTCCTCAGAATCATCGCTGCAGGAGCCGTCACAGTCCACCTCCACATGGACCCGTGATGAACGTGTACCTGTTACGACTGACATGAGCACAGCCGTGGCCAAACGTCAACAGGCCGTCTTGAAATTAATTTTTTTGGGGAATCGTAGCCACACAGCGCAGGAGCTCTGGAATGCCATCAAGCAGGAGAGCGATGTGTGGTTTGTGCCAGCGAATCTCCAGCCAGGCATGGTAGTGTGTGATAATGGCCGAAATCTGGTGGCAGCTCTGGGCCTCGGCAACCTCACTCACATCCCATGTCTGGCACATGTGCTCAATTTGGTCGTGCAGAGCTTTTTGAGGGACTATCCGGATCTTGATGCACTGCTGCACAAGGTCCGCCTAGAGTGTGCTCACTTGCAGCGTTCCAGCACGGCAAAAGCGCGCATTGCGGCTCTGCAGCGCCGACACCGCCTGCCGGAACATCGCATCATATGTGACCTACCTACCAGGTGGAATTCCACGTTACATATGTTGGAGCGGTTGTGTGAGCAGCAGCAAGCTGTAATGGAGTACCAGCTGCTTCAGGCGCAAAGAAGTCGCAGTCAGCGCCGTACAGACTTCACAACCACAGAGTGGGCCACTATGAATGACGTCTGCCAGGTTTTGCGTCCCTTTGATTATTCCACGCGGATGGCGAGTGCAGATGATGCACTAGTCAGCATGACTGTCCCCCTTATCTGCCTGCTTGAAAAATCACTGCAAGCGCTAAGGGATGATGTTGTGGAAGAGGTGGAGGATGAGGATTCACCATTTCCATCATCTTCTGGACAGTGAGCGCCACGTGGTTCCTCACAAACGCGTAGGCAGGGGACAGTTTGTGAGGAGGATGAGGAGGAGTCAATGGAGGAGGAAGACATCCGTCCAGAGGAGGGAGTTACCGAATTGTCCAGTAGTCAGTGTGTACAGCGAGGGTGGGGTGATGACGAGCGGGCAGAGATCACGCCTCCAGCAGGGGACAGCGTTTCTTGGGCAGTTGGCAGTCTGCAGCACATGGTGTATTACATGCTGCAGTGCCTGAGAAACGACCGCCGCATCGCCCACATTCTCAACATGTCTGATTATTGGGTGTTCACCCTCCTCGATCCTCGCTACCGGGACAACGTAGAAAGCCTCATCACACCGTTGAACCGGGAGCGAAAAATGCGGGAGTACCAAGACACACTGGTCAATTCCATCATCTTCTCCATTCCAACTGAGAGAAGTGCTGCTAGTGCATTCCAAAGCAGCTCAGTGCGTCCAGGCAGTGGTGGAGGCTCTGCACAAAGAGGGAGCAGAAGCAGTGCCTCTGCCCAAGGCAAGACCAGTATGGCCCAACTGTGGCACAGTTTTCTGTGCCCCCCACAAAAGTCTACACCATCACAGACGGCTCCAGTCAGCAGGAGGCAACGGTTCCGTCAGATGGTGACAGACTACATGTCTTGCCCTCTTGCTGTACTCCCAGACGGCTCTTCCCCTTTCAAGTTTTGGGTCTCAAAGCTGGATACATGGCCAGAGCTAAGCCAGTATGCATTGGAGGTGCTGTCTTGCCCTGCGGCCAGTGTATTATCGGAACGTGTCTTTAGTGCTGCAGGTGGTGTACTAACTGACCGTCGCATGCGACTATCCTCCGATAACGTTGACCGGCTTACTTTCCTGAAAATGAACAAGGCCTGGATCTCGCAGGAATTTGCCACTCCTCCTCCTGATTAAATAATTAGGTCACTGTATACGTTATCCAGGTCTCCTGTTGTGTTCATCTTTCTACCACCTGAACTTAAATTCCTGGGCTCCAACACCGCCAGTTGAGGCTCAGAAGTGCCGTCTGCACAGTCAAAACATACGACCCAGTGTTATTGGGTTTCAGTAACGTCAGCTGATCCCCAGCTGTGTAGCCGGCAATGTGTCATGCGACCGCCACGCTGACACAACAACTGAAATGTAAGGGAATCTGTCCCCCCCCCCAAGGCGTTTGTTACTGAAAGAGCCACCTTGTGCAGCAGTAATGCTGCACAAGGAAAAGGTAGCTGTTTTGGTTTAGCTCCTTGCACACGCAGAACTTAACACTTATAAAATGTGTCCACTGATACCGTAAAACCGTCCCGGAGGTGGGACTTTCCTTCGTAATATGACGCAGCACAGCCGTCATTCCTCCCCCCCCGGCGTCGCGCCCCGGCTCCTCAGCGTTGTTTGATTCCGTCCCGGAGCCTGCGCTGTTATGTTATCCCGTGGCCAGGCACACTTAGCGCTGCCCATCTTCTGGCATCATTTGGTGTCAGGATGGCTGCGCCTGTGCGGCCGCGCTGGCCGAGAGCCCGCCTCGCAGTGTCTTCTGATTTAATCCCACTGGGGGCCTGGGATCCATGGACATGCGCAGTGCATATCTGAACCTCCACCTCTCACTCATCTCCCTATGGCTTCTTCAGACTGTTCGGTGTCAGCTGGTCCCTAATAGCATGCCATGGCCGTGACACCGCACAGTCTTAAGAAGCCGTAGGGAGGGGAGTGAGAGGCGAGGATATGCACTGCGCATGGCCATGGATCCCAGGCCCCCAGTGGGATAAAATCAGAAGACACTGCGAGGCGGGCTCTCGGCCAGCGCGGCCGCACAGGCGCAGCCAGCCTGACACCAAATGATGTGAGAAGATGGGCAGCGCTAAGTGTGCCTGGCCAAGGGATAACATAACAGCGCAGGCTCCGGGACGGAATCAAACTACGCTGAGGAGCCGGGGTGCGGCGCCGGGGGGGTAGGAATGACGGCTGTGCTGCGTCATATTACGAAGGAAAGTCCCACCTCCGGGACGGTTTCACGGTTTCAGGGGACACATTTTATAAGTGTTTAGTTCTGTGTTTGCAAGGAGCATGATGAAAAGAGCCACCTTTTCCTTTTGCATCTTTTGTGCTCCACAAGCTGGCTCTTTCAGCTACAAACGCCTTGGGGGGGGGTTAAAGGTTCCCTTTCGACTTTCTCAGGCTTCGGCCTACATTGTGTTCCTCTGCTTTTCCACCTGTCCCTGGGCTCCAACACCGCTAGTTGCCGTCCAGAAGTGCTGTCCGCACAGTCCCAACAGTCGCTCCTCTGTTATTTGGGTTCAGTAACGTCAGCTGTTCCCCAGCTGTGTGTGTGGCAATCCCTCCTACCTCCTCCTACCTCCTCCTCCTCCACCTGTCCCTGGGCTCCAACACCGCTAGTTGTTGCCTGGTAGTGCTGTACGCACAGTCCCAACAGTCCCTCCTCTGTTATTGGGGTTCAGTAACGTCAGCTGTTCCCCAGCTGTGTGTGTGGCAATCCCTCCTACCTCCTCCACCTCCTCCTCCTCCACCTGTCCCTGGGCTCCAACACCGCTAGTTGTTGCCTGGTAGTGCTGTGCGCACAGTCAACAGTCCCTCCTCTGTTATTGGGGTTCAGTAACGTCAGCTGTTCCCCAGCTGTGTGTGTGGCAATCCCTCCTACCTCCTCCACCTCCTCCTCCTCCACCTGTCCCTGGGCTCCAACACCGCTAGTTGTTGCCTGGTAGTGCTGTATGCACAGTCCCAACAGTCCCTCCTCTGTTATTGGGGTTCAGTAACGTCAGCTGTTCCCCTGCTGTGTGTGTGGCAATCCCTCCTACCTCCTCCACCTCCTCCTCCTCCACCTGTCCCTGGGCTCCAACACCGCTAGTTGTTGCCTGGTAGTGCTGTGCGCACAGTCAACAGTCCCTCCTCTGTTATTGGGGTTCAGTAACGTCAGCTGTTCCCCAGCTGTGTGTGTGGCAATCCCTCCTACCTCCTCCAACTCCCCCTCCTCCACCTGTCCCTGGGCTCCAACACCGCTAGTTGTTGCCTGGTAGTGCTGTGCGCACAGTCAACAGTCCCTCCTCTGTTATTGGGGTTCAGTAACGTCAGCTGTTCCCCAGCTGTGTGTGTGGCAATCCCTCCTACCTCCTCCACCTCCTCCTCCTCCACCTGTCCCTGGGCTCCAACACCGCTAGTTGTTGCCTGGTAGTGCTGTACGCACAGTCAACAGTCCCTCCTCTGTTATTGGGGTTCAGTAACGTCAGCTGTTCCCCAGCTGTGTGTGTGGCAATCCCTCCTACCTCCTCCTACCTCCTCCTCCTCCACCTGTCCCTGGGCTCCAACACCGCTACTTGTTGCCTGGTAGTGCTGTACGCACAGTCCCAACAGTCCCTCCTCTGTTATTGGGGTTCAGTAACATCAGCTGTTCCCCAGCTGTGTGTGTGGCAATCCCTCCTACTTCCTCCACCTCCTCCTCCTCCACCTGTCCCTGGGCTCCAACACCGCTAGTTGTTGCCTGGTAGTGCTGTACGCACAGTCCCGACAGTCCCTCCTCTGTTACTGGGGTTCAGTAACGTCAGCTGTTCCCCTGCTGTGTGTGTGGCAATCCCTCCTACCTCCTCCACCTCCTCCTCCTCCACCTGTCCCTGGGCTCCAACACCGCTAGTTGTTGCCTGGTAGTGCTGTGCGCACAGTCAACAGTCCCTCCTCTGTTATTGGAGTTCAGTAACGTCAGCTGTTCCCCAGCTGTGTGTGTGGCAATCCCTCCTACCTCCTCCACCTCCTCCTCCTCCACCTGTCCCTGGGCTCCAACACCGCTAGTTGTTGCCTGGTAGTGCTGTGCGCACAGTCAACAGTCCCTCCTCTGTTATTGGGGTTCAGTAACGTCAGCTGTTCCCCTGCTGTGTGTGTGGCAATCCCTCCTACCTCCTCCTACCTCCTCCTCCTCCACCTGTCCCTGGGCTCCAACACCGCTAGTTGTTGCCTGGTAGTGCTGTGCGCACAGTCAACAGTCCCTCCTCTGTTATTGGGGTTCAGTAACGTCAGCTGTTCCCCAGCTGTGTGTGTGACAATCCCTCCTACCTCCTCCTACCTCCTCCTCCTCCACCTGTCCCTGGGCTCCAACACCGCTAGTTGCCGTCCAGAAGTGCTGTCCGCACAGTCCCAACAGTCGCTCCTCTGTTATTGGGGTTCAGTAACGTCAGCTGTTCCCCTGCTGTGTGTGTGGCAATCCCTCCTATCTCCTCCACCTCCACCTCCCCCTCCTGTCCCTGGGCTCCAACACCGCTAGTTGTTGCCTGGTAGTGCTGTACGCACAGTCCCAACAGTCCCTCCTCTGTTATTGGGGTTCAGTAACGTCAGCTGTTCCCCTGCTGTGTGTGTGGCAATCCCTCCTACCTCCTCCACCTCCTCCTCCTCCACCTGTCCCTGGGCTCCAACACCGCTAGTTGTTGCCTGGTAGTGCTGTACGCACAGTCCCAACAGTCCCTCCTCTGTTATTGGGGTTCAGTAACGTCAGCTGTTCCCCTGCTGTGTGTGTGGCAATCCCTCCTACCTCCTCCTACCTCCTCCTCCTCCACCTGTCCCTGGGCTCCAACACCGCTAGTTGCCATCCAGAAGTGCTGTCCGCACAGTCCCAACAGTCGCTCCTCTGTTATTGGGGTTCAGTAACGTCAGCTGTTCCCCTGCTGTGTGTGTGGCAATCCCTCCTATCTCCTCCACCTCCACCTCCCCCTCCTGTCCCTGGGCTCCAACACCGCTAGTTGTTGCCTGGTAGTGCTGTACGCACAGTCCCAACAGTCCCTCCTCTGTTATTGGGGTTCAGTAACGTCAGCTGTTCCCCAGCTGTGTGTGTGGCAATCCCTCCTACCTCCTCCTACCTCCTCCTCCTCCACCTGTCCCTGGGCTCCAACACCACTAGTTGCCGTCCAGAAGTGCTGTCCGCACAGAGCCAAACACCTCGCCAATGTGTTAGTGGGGTTCAGCACCGCCAGCTGTTCCCCTGCTGTGCAGCTGGCAACGTGTACTGCGACCGCCACGCAGGCACAACAAGTTAAATTTAAGGGAACCTGTCCCCCCCCCCAGGCGTTTGTTACTGAAGGAGCCACCTTGTGCAGCAGTAATGATGCAAAGGGAAAAAGTGCCTCTTTTCGTGGTGCTCCTTGCACATGCTGATCCTAACACTTATGAAAAGTGTCCCCTCCTACCGTGATACCGTCCGGTTGGTGGAACTTTCCTTTGTGATGTGACGCAGCACAGCCGTCATTCTTACCCCCTTGGCGCCGTGCGCCGCCTCCTCAGCGTTGTTTGAATCAGTCCCGGAGCCTGCGCTGTTAGGTTAGCCCTTGGCCATGCACACATTTTGCGCTGCCCGTCTTCTGACATCATTTGGTGTCAGGCTGGCTGCGCCTGTGCGGCCGCGCTGGCCGAGAGCCCGCCTCGTACTGTCTTCTGATTTAATCCCACTGGGGGCCTGAGATCCATGGACATGCGCAGTGCATATCTGAACCTCCACCTCTCACTCATCTCCCTACGGCTTCTTCAATCTGTGCGGTGTCAGCTGGTCCCTAATAGCATGCCACGGCCGTGACACCGCACAGTCAGAAGAAGCCGTAGGGAGATGAGTGAGAGGTGGAGGTTCAGATATGTACTGCGCATGTCCATGGATCTCAGGCCCCCAGTGGGATTAAATCAGAAGACAGTACGAGGCGGGCTCTCGGCCAGCGCGGCCGCACAGGCGCAGCCAGCCTGACACCAAATGATGTCAGAAGACGGCAGCGCAAAATGTGTGCATGGCCAAGGGCTAACCTAAGAGCGCAGGCTCCGGGACTGATTCAAACAACGCTGAGGAGGCGGCGCACAGCGCCAAGGGGGTAAGAATGACGGCTGTGCTGCGTCACATCACAAAGGAAAGTTCCACCTACCGGACGGTATCACGGTAGGAGGGGACACTTTTTATAAGTGTTAGGTTCAGCATGTGCAAGGACCATAATTAAAAGAGCTAAGTTTACCTTTTCCAGCATTAGTGCTGTACACGATGGCTCTTTCAGCTACAAACGCCTGGGGGGGGGGTTAAAGTTTCCCTTTCAACTTGCTCCAGTGCAGGCTTCGGCCTACACTCTGCTCCCTCTCCTCCTCCTGCTGACCCTGGGCTCTAACACCGCCAGTTGGGGCCCAGATGTGCTAGCTGCACAGAGCCAAACACCAGCCAATGTGTCAGTGGGGTTCAGCACCGCCAGCTGTTCCCCTGCTGTGTAGCCGGCAACGTGTCCTGCAACAGCCACGCAGACACAAGAACTAAAATTGAAGGAAACCTGTCCCCCCTCCCCCAGGCGTTTTTACGTTTTACAGCCACCTTGTACGACAGTAATGCTGCATGTGTGCAAGGTGGCTCAGAAACTTAATCTCCTTGCCCATGTCGAAGTGAACACGTCTAAAAATGAGTCCTCTGCGACCATTAAAACGTCCCTCAGGTGTGATTTTCCTTTGTATTGACACGCAACAAGCTCCTTGGTAGCGCTGCCCGTCTTCTGATATCATTGTTTGGCTGCCTGCGCCTCTGCGGCCGCCTTGCCCCACACAACGCCCCTCGGTGTCTTATTTATTTGGACTGCGAGGGTGTGATTGATGGGCATGAACGGTGCATTTCTTCGCCTGTCCCTCATCTCCTTCCGCCTTCCTCAGACTGTGCGGCTTCATGGCCGCGGCATGCGATAAGGGATCAGCTGACGCCGCACAGTCTGAAGCGGGTGTAAGGACCCGAGTGTGAGAGTCGAACATATGTACTGCGCCAGGCCATGAATCCCAGCCCCGCAGTGTTTTAACAATGTTAACACACTGGGGGGCTGGGATGCATGGTCATCGCAAACCGCAACAGCCGACATAACATGATGTCAGAGGATGGTCAGCGCTAACAGCCCAAGGCCAAGGGATAACACAAAAGCGCAGACTCCTGTGCAACAAATAACGATGCTCAGGAGGCCGCGCAAAGCACCAAGGTGGCATTTTTGCCAGCTGTACTGCGTCTCTTTATGAAGGGAACTCACGCCTCAAAATCAGTTTGACTGTGTAAGGGCCTAAATGTTATACGTGTTCCTTTCAGCGTGTGCAAGGAGCAAAATTAAAAGAGCAACCTTTGACTTGTGCAGCACTACTGCTGCATAAGCTGTGGCTCTTCTACTTTGTAACCCCTGAGGGGGGGTTAAAGGTTACCTTTGAAATTGGTTCAATTCGGCTTCGGCCTACACTCTGCTCCCCCTGCAGAGCCCGGGCTCCAACACCGCCAGTTGGGGCCCGGTACTGCTAGCTGCACAGAGAAAAACACCAGCCAATGTGTCAGTGGGGTTCAGCACCGCCAGCTGTTCCCCTGCTGTGCAGCCGGCAACGTGTCCTGCAACAGCCACGCAGGCACAACAGACCCAAAGCTGCCGCCAGTGCAGGCTTCGGCCTACACTCTGCTCCATCTCCTCCTCCTGCTGACCCCGGGCTCTAACACCGCCAGTTGGGGCCCGGTACTGCTAGCTGCACAGAGAAAAACACCAGCCAATGTGTCAGTGGGGTTCAGCACCGCCAGCTGTTCCCCTGCTGTGCAGCCGGCATCGTGTCCTGCAAAAGCCACGCAGACACAAGAACTGAAATTGAAGGGAACCTGTCCCCCCTCCCCCAGGCCTTTGTACGTTTTTAAGGCCACCTTGTACAGCGGTAATGCTGCATGTGTGCAAGGTGGCTCAGAAACGTATTCTCCTTGCATTCGTGGAACTGAACACGTCTAAAATGTGTCCTCTGTGACCATTAAAACGTCCCTCAGGTGTGATTTTCCTTTGTATTGACACGCAACAAGCTCCTTGGTAACGCTGCCCGTCTTCTGGCATCATTGTTTGGCTGGGTGCGCCTCTGCGGCCGCCTTGCCCCACACAACGCCCCTCGGTGTCTTATTTATTTTGACTGCGAGGGTGTGATTGACGGGCATGAACGGTGCATTTCTTCGCCTGTCCCTCATCTCCTTCCGCCTTCTTCGGACTGTGCGGCTTCATGGCCGTGGCATGCGATAAGGGATCAGCTGACGCCACATAGTCTGAAGCAGGTGTAAGAACCCAAGCGAGAGGCGAACATATGTACTGCGCCAGGCCATGAATCCCAGCCCCGCAGTGTTTTAACTATGTCAAGACACTGCGGGGCTGGGATTCATGGGCATCGCGAACCGCACCGGCCGACATCAAATGATGTCAGAGGACGGGCAGCACTAACAGCGCAAGGCCAAGGGATAACACGACAGCGCAGACTCCTGTGCAACAAATAACGATGCTCAGGAGGCCACGCAAAGCACCAAGGTGGCATTTTTGCCAGCTGTACTGCGTCTCTTTACGAAGGGAACTCACGCCTCAAAATCAGTTTGACTGTGTAAGGGCCTAAATGTTATACGTGTTCCTTTCAGCGTGTGCAAGGAGCAAAATTAAAAGAGCAACCTTTGACTTGTGCAGCACTACTGCTGCATAAGCTGTGGCTCTTCTACTTTGTAACCCCTGAGGGGGGGTTAAAGGTTACCTTTGAAATTGGTTCAAGTAGGCTTCGGCCTACACTCTGCTCCCCCTGCAGAGCCCGGGCTCCAACACCGCCAGTTTGGGCCCGGTACTGCTAGCTGCACAGAGAAAAACACCAGCCAATGTGTCAGTGGGGTTCAGCACCGCCAGCTGTTCCCCTGCTGTGCAGCCGGCATCGTGTCCTGCAAAAGCCACGCAGACACAAGAACTGAAATTGAAGGGAACCTGTCCCCTCTCCCCCAGGCGTTTGTACGTTTTTAAGGCCACCTTGTACAGCGGTAATGCTGCATGTGTGCAAGGTGGCTCATAAACGTATTCTCCTCGCACATGTGGAACTGAAAACACGTCTGAAATGTGTCCTCTGTGTGACCATTTAACCATCCCGGGGGTGTGACTTTCCTTTGTAATGACACGCTGCAACCCCCTTGGTAGCGCTGCCCGTCTTCTGGCATCATTGTTTGGCTGCCTGCGCCTCTGCGGCCGCCCTGACCCACACAACGCCCCTCGGTGTCTTATTTCTTGGGACTGCGAGGGTGTGATTGATGGGCATGAGCAGTGCATCAGTTCGCCTGTCCCTCATCTCCTTCCGCCTTCTTCAGACTGTGCGGCTTCATGGCCGTGGCATGCGATAAGGGATCAGCTGACGCCGCACAGTCTGAAGCGGGTGTAAGGACCCGAGTGCGAGAGGCGAACATATGTGCTGCGCCAGGCCATGAATCACAGCCCCGCAGTGTTTTAACAATGTTAAGACACCGCGGGGCTGGGATTTATGGTCATCGCGAACCGCAGCGGCCGACATTAAATGAGGTCAGAAGATGGGCAGCGCTAACAGCGCTAGGCCAGGGGATAACACGACAGCGCAGACTCCTGTACAGCAAATAACAACGCTCAGGAGGCTGCACCCAGCACCAAGGTGGGATTCTTGACATCTGTGCTGCGTCTCATTACAAAGGGAACTCGCGCCTCCAACACAGTTTGACTGTATAAAGGGCTAAATGTTATACGTGTTTCATTCAGCGTGTGCAAGGAGCAAAATTAAAAGAGCAACCTTTGACTTGTGCAGCACTACTGCTGCATAAGCTGTGGCTCTTCTACTTTGTAACCCCTGAGGGGGGTTAAAGGTTACCTTTGAAATTGGTTCAAGTAGGCTTCGGCCTACACTCTGCTCCCCCTGCAGAGCCCGGGCTCCAACACCGCCAGTTGGGGCCCGGTACTGCTAGCTGCACAGAGAAAAACACCAGCCAATGTGTCAGTGGGGTTCAGCACCGCCAGCTGTTCCCCTGCTGTGCAGCCGGCAACGTGTCCTGCAACAGCCACGCAGGCACAACAGACCCAAAGCTGCCGCCAGTGCAGGCTTCGGCCTACACTCTGCTCCATCTCCTCCTCCTGCTGACCCCGGGCTCTAACACCGCCAGTTGGGGCCCGGTACTGCTAGCTGCACAGAGAAAAACACCAGCCAATGTGTCAGTGGGGTTCAGCACCGCCAGCTGTTCCCCTGCTGTGCAGCCGGCATCGTGTCCTGCAAAAGCCACGCAGACACAAGAACTGAAATTGAAGGGAACCTGTCCCCCCTCCCCCAGGCCTTTGTACGTTTTTAAGGCCACCTTGTACAGCGGTAATGCTGCATGTGTGCAAGGTGGCTCAGAAACGTATTCTCCTTGCACTCGTGGAACTGAACACGTCTAAAATGTGTCCTCTGTGACCATTAAAACGTCCCTCAGGTGTGATTTTCCTTTGTATTGACACGTAACAAGCTCCTTGGTAACGCTGCCCGTCTTCTGGCATCATTGTTTGGCTGGGTGCGCCTCTGCGGCCGCCTTGCCCCACACAACGCCCCTCGGTGTCTTATTTATTTTGACTGCGAGGGTGTGATTGACGGGCATGAACGGTGCATTTCTTCGCCTGTCCCTCATCTCCTTCCGCCTTCTTCGGACTGTGCGGCTTCATGGCCGTGGCATGCGATAAGGGATCAGCTGACGCCACATAGTCTGAAGCAGGTGTAAGAACCCAAGCGAGAGGCGAACATATGTACTGCGCCAGGCCATGAATCCCAGCCCCGCAGTGTTTTAACTATGTCAAGACACTGCGGGGCTGGGATTCATGGGCATCGCGAACCGCACCGGCCGACATCAAATGATGTCAGAGGACGGGCAGCACTAACAGCGCAAGGCCAAGGGATAACACGACAGCGCAGACTCCTGTGCAACAAATAACGATGCTCAGGAGGCCGCGCAAAGCACCAAGGTGGCATTTTTGCCAGCTGTACTGCGTCTCTTTACGAAGGGAACTCACGCCTCAAAATCAGTTTGACTGTGTAAGGGCCTAAATGTTATACGTGTTCCTTTCAGCGTGTGCAAGGAGCAAAATTAAAAGAGCAACCTTTGACTTGTGCAGCACTACTGCTGCATAAGCTGTGGCTCTTCTACTTTGTAACCCCTGAGGGGGGGTTAAAGGTTACCTTTGAAATTGGTTCAAGTAGGCTTCGGCCTACACTCTGCTCCCCCTGCAGAGCCCGGGCTCCAACACCGCCAGTTTGGGCCCGGTACTGCTAGCTGCACAGAGAAAAACACCAGCCAATGTGTCAGTGGGGTTCAGCACCGCCAGCTGTTCCCCTGCTGTGCAGCCGGCATCGTGTCCTGCAAAAGCCACGCAGACACAAGAGCTGAAATTGAAGGGAACCTGTCCCCTCTCCCCCAGGCGTTTGTACGTTTTTAAGGCCACCTTGTACAGCGGTAATGCTGCATGTGTGCAAGGTGGCTCATAAACGTATTCTCCTCGCACATGTGGAACTGAAAACACGTCTGAAATGTGTCCTCTGTGTGACCATTTAACCGTCCCGGGGGTGTGACTTTCCTTTGTAATGACACGCTGCAACCCCCTTGGTAGCGCTGCCCGTCTTCTGGCATCATTGTTTGGCTGCCTGCGCCTCTGCGGCCGCCCTGACCCACACAACGCCCCTCGGTGTCTTATTTCTTGGGACTGCGAGGGTGTGATTGATGGGCATGAGCAGTGCATCAGTTCGCCTGTCCCTTATCTCCTTCCGCCTTCTTCAGACTGTGCGGCTTCATGGCTGTGGCATGCGATAAGGGATCAGCTGACGCCGCACAGTCTGAAGCGGGTGTAAGGACCCGAGTGCGAGAGGCGAACATATGTGCTGCGCCAGGCCATGAATCACAGCCCCGCAGTGTTTTAACAATGTTAAGACACCGCGGGGCTGGGATTTATGGTCATCGCGAACCGCAGCGGCCGACATTAAATGAGGTCAGAAGATGGGCAGCGCTAACAGCGCTAGGCCAGGGGATAACACGACAGCGCAGACTCCTGTACAGCAAATAACAACGCTCAGGAGGCTGCACCCAGCACCAAGGTGGGATTCTTGACATCTGTGCTGCGTCTCATTACAAAGGGAACTCGCGCCTCCAACACAGTTTGACTGTATAAAGGGCTAAATGTTATACGTGTTTCATTCAGCGTGTGCAAGGAGCAAAATTAAAAGAGCAACCTTTGACTTGTGCAGCACTACTGCTGCATAAGCTGTGGCTCTTCTACTTTGTAACCCCTGAGGGGGGGTTAAAGGTTACCTTTGAAATTGGTTCAAGTAGGCTTCGGCCTACACTCTGCTCCCCCTGCAGAGCCCGGGCTCCAACACTGCCAGTTGGGGCCCGGTACTGCTAGCTGCACAGAGAAAAACACCAGCCAATGTGTCAGTGGGGTTCAGCACCGCCAGCTGTTCCCCTGCTGTGCAGCCGGCAACGTGTCCTGCAACTGCCACGCAGGCACAACAGACCCAAAGCTGCCGCCAGTGCAGGCTTCGGCCTACACTCTGCTCCATCTCCTCCTCCTGCTGACCCCGGGCTCTAACACCGCCAGTTGGGGCCCGGTACTGCTAGCTGCACAGAGAAAAACACCAGCCAATGTGTCAGTGGGGTTCAGCACCGCCAGCTGTTCCCCTGCTGTGCAGCCGGCATCGTGTCCTGCAAAAGCCACGCAGACACAAGAACTGAAATTGAAGGGAACCTGTCCCCCCTCCCCCAGGCGTTTATACGTTTTTAAGGCCACCTTGTACAGCGGTAATGCTGCATGTGTGCAAGGTGGCTCATAAACGTATTCTCCTCGCACATGTGGAACTGAAAACACGTCTGAAATGTGTCCTCTGTGTGACCATTTAACCGTCCCGGGGGTGTGACTTTCCTTTGTAATGACACGCTGCAACCCCCTTGGTAGCGCTGCCCGTCTTCTGGCATCATTGTTTGGCTGCCTGCGCCTCTGCGGCCGCCCTGACCCACACAACGCCCCTCGGTGTCTTATTTCTTGGGACTGCGAGGGTGTGATTGATGGGCATGAGCAGTGCATCAGTTTGCCTGTCCCTCATCTCCTTCCGCCTTCTTCAGACTGTGCGGCTTCATGGCCGTGGCATGCGATAAGGGATCAGCTGACGCCGCACAGTCTGAAGCGGGTGTAAGGACCCGAGTGCGAGAGGCGAACATATGTGCTGCACCAGGCCATGAATCACAGCCCCGCAGTGTTTTAACAATGTTAAGACACCGCGGGGCTGGGATTCATGGTCATCGCGAACCGCAGCGGCCGACATTAAATGAGGTCAGAAGATGGGCAGCGCTAACAGCGCTAGGCCAGGGGATAACACGACAGCGCAGACTCCTGTACAGCAAATAACAACGCTCAGGAGGCTGCACCCAGCACCAAGGTGGGATTCTTGACATCTGTGCTGCGTCTCATTACAAAGGGAACTCGCGCCTCCAACACAGTTTGACTGTATAAAGGGCTAAATGTTATACGTGTTTCATTCAGCGTGTGCAAGGAGCAAAATTAAAAGAGCAACCTTTGACTTGTGCAGCACTACTGCTGCATAAGCTGTGGCTCTTCTACTTTGTAACCCCTGAGGGGGGTTAAAGGTTACCTTTGAAATTGGTTCAAGTAGGCTTCGGCCTACACTCTGCTCCCCCTGCAGAGCCCGGGCTCCAACACCGCCAGTTGGGGCCCGGTACTGCTAGCTGCACAGAGCCAAACACCAGCCAATGTGTCAGTGGGGTTCAGCACCGCCAGCTGTTCCCCTGCTGTGCAGCCGGCAATGTGTCCTGCAACTGCCACGCAGGCACAACAGACCCAAAGCTGCCGCCAGTGCAGGCTTCGGCCTACACTCTGCTCCATCTCCTCCTCCTGCTGACCCCGGGCTCTAACACCGCCAGTTGGGGCCCGGTACTGCTAGCTGCACAGAGAAAAACACCAGCCAATGTGTCAGTGGGGTTCAGCACCGCCAGCTGTTCCCCTGCTGTGCAGCCGGCATCGTGTCCTGCAAAAGCCACGCAGACACTTGCTCTTGTACCTTCTGCTCCCCATCCTGGTTCCAGTACCGTCAGCTGGTTCCGGGCAGAGCCTTTGGCTTAGGTGCCTCCCTCTGGGTATCCGAGTTCCACCAACGTCAGGTGGTCCTTGGTAGTGCTTTCAGGCACGGGTACCTCCTGCTTAGTAACCGGGTTCCAGTAACGTCAGCTGGTCTTCGGTAGTTCCATTGGCTCTTGGACCTTCGGCTACCCATCCGGGTTCCAGCACCGTCAGCTGGTTCTCGGCAGTGTCTTTTGCTCTTGTACCTTCTGCTCCCCATCCTGGTTCCAGTACCATCAGCTGGTTCCGGGCAGAGCCTTTGGCTTAGGTGCCTCCCTCTGGGTATCCGAGTTCCACCAACGTCAGGTGGTCCTTGGTAGTGCTTTCAGGCACGGGTACCTCCTGCTTAGTAACCGGGTTCCAGTAACGTCAGCTGGTCCTCGGTAGTTCCATTGGCTCTTGGACCTTCGGGTAGCCATCCGAGTTCCAGTTCCATCAGCTGGTTCTCGGCATTTTCTCAGCCTTCTTGTACCTTCTGCTACATTTCCAAGTTCAAGAGACTAAACACGATGACCCGGAAGACCACCCCTAAGATGACGACGACACCAGAGACGACAACCACCGTGATGACGACGACCCTGGAGACGATGACCCTGAAGACCACCCCGATGACGACGACCCCGGAGATGACGACCCTGAAGACCACCCCGATGACAACGACCCCGGAGACGACGACCCTGGAGACGACGAGGACCTGGAAGACCGAGAAGCAGAAGAACAAGAGGCTGCAGAACAAAGAGCAGAAGAACATTAAGCATAACACTAAATATCAGAGCAAAAAATATTATCTAAATTATAAGCAGAAGAAGACTAAGCAGTGTATGGGGGTGAGTCCGTTCCTCCTCGTGGTGCCCCTGGATAAAGCCTGATGCTGCAGGCCAAACTGAACGCGGACAAATGTAACTCTTTTGTGACAGGCAGAACGGAAGGTGTAATCTTCAAACTTTTATAGATAACAACTACGGGAATGCCTGTCACAAATAAGAATATGATGAAGAAGTAGAATATGATGAAGATAATAGTAAAATAAAAAGAATATGAACAATGTAACCAAAAAAATAATAGGTAGAAGATGAAGAAGAAGATGAATAAGGTGAAGAAGTTGATGTCAAAGAAGCTGATGATGAGGATAATGAAGAAGAAAGTGTGGGAGAAGTAAAAAAGAAGGTGAAGAGCGTGGAAGTAGTGAAACATCAATATCTGACAAAATAAAAAAAAATTAACATAGTCAAAATCTTTCTAACGCCGAACGTCATAAAAAACAAAACAAAATCCTGCTATTCTATTAGATTGGGCTAAACCTCTGTGCCTTTAATGTCTCCGCCACGTCCCCCAATACATCCTACATTATTCTTAGTTGTTTTCCTTCATGTAGAATGAACCTACAAGTTTATAAAGGGTTTATTTTAATTCCGATATTTTTGTCCCATTGACTTGCATTGGGATCGGGTATCGGTATCGGATTAGATCCGATATTTTGACGGTATCGGCCGATACTTTCTGATACCGATACTTTCCGATATCGGAAAGTATCGCTCAACACTAGTGGTGTCTTGTGGCATTTGGGGGTTTGGGCTTGTGGGTTGTTGTATGTGTGTTGTCAGTGAGATGTTTGAATGGTGTTTGTGAAATGTTTGGGCATTGTGTGTGGTGGTGTGGCCCCTTTAGCAGCGACTCTTTGGGGCCATCCGTATAATCCGTCCCTGTCAGTCACAACTGTTGTTTTCCTCTCAGCACTTTTACTTTCACCTTCACTTTTCTCCATTATATGTATAGGGCCTAACTTCGGGGGTCCCAATCTCATGACGAGACGATGCTAGCGAGATTTAACGTGTGCAGTATTCTGCTCCTGTGGGTGGAGAAGGGGCTTGCCAAATTTCACCCAAATTGGGCATGAACTGTGGATTTGTATAGAGCGGGCTACTACAGATTTTGAGTTTTATATAAAGTATATGGATATCTACTATATAATTGTCTAAGGGGTACTTACGTCTTTCTGTCTGTCCTTCTGTCTGTCTGTCTTTCTGTCGGATATTCATTGGTCGCGGCCTCTGTCTGTCATGTGTTGTGAATTAGACTTTTTGGCTCCCTCTTGTGGTTACTAGTGATATGACTCTGGGATTGTCTTTCCTCAGTTTGGCACCCACCTGGGTCATTAGTCCAGGGGTGTTGCTATATAAACTTCCTGGATCCTTAGTCCAGTGCCTGGCATCGTTGTAATCAGATCCTTTCTGTTTGCTCCTGTCTGCTGGTCTTGGTTCGTGCAAAATTAAGCTAAGTCCTGCTTCTTGTTTTTTGTTTATTTGCTTTGCTCTTATTTTTGTCCAGCTTGTACTAAATGTGATTCCTGACTTTGCTGGAAGCTCTAGGGGGCTGGTGTTCTCCCCCCGGGCCGTTAGACGGTTCGGGGGTTCTTGAATATCCAGCGTGGATATTTTGATAGGGTTTTTGCTGACCATATAAGTCATCTTACTATATTCTGCTATTAGCTAGTGGGCCTCTCTTTGCTAAATACCTAGCTCATTCTTACGTTTGTCTTTTCCTCTTACCTCACCGTTATTATTTGTTGGGGGCTTGTATCCAACTTTTGGGGTCTTTTCTCTGGAGGCAAGAAAGGTCTTTCTTTTCCCTTCTAGGGTTAGTTAGTTCTCCGGCTGGCGCGAGACGTCTAGAACCAATGTAGGCACGTTCCCCGGCTGCTGCTATTTGTGGTGCTAGGATTAGATATATGGTCAGCTCAGTTACCACTGCCCTATGAGCTGGTTTTTTGTGTTTGCAGACTTAGTAATTATTTCTGAGACCCTCTGCCATTGGGGTCATAACAGTATGCCAGGCCCAACATTGAATGTTTAATGCATTGCAGAAGTGGGATAATAAGAAAGGAAATTCTGAGTTTTTTGTTTTTTTTCCTCTCTTCCTCCCCTTTACCTCTGAGTGGCTTAAGCTTGCTGCAGACATGAATGTCCAGACTCTGATTACAAGTGTGGATCAGCTTGCTGCTCGTGTGCAGGGCATACAAGATTTTGTTACCAGTAGTCCTATGTCTGAACCTAAAATACCTATTCCTGAACTGTTCTCTGGAGATCGATTTAAGTTTAGGAATTTCAGGAATAATTGTAAATTGTTTCTATCTCTGAGACCCCGTTCATCTGGAGATTCAGCTCAGCAAGTTAAAATTGTTATCTCTTTTTTACGGGGCGACTCTCAGGATTGGGCTTTCTCGCTAGCGCCAGGAGATCCGGCATTGGCAAATATTGATGCGTTTTTTCTGGCGCTCGGATTGCTTTACGAGGAACCCAATCTTGAAGTTCAGGCAGAAAAAGCCTTGCTGGCTATTTCTCAGGGCCAGGATGAAGCATCGTGTGGTGGTCTTGACTGATCACAAAAATTTGATGTATCTCGAGTCTGCTAAACGCCTGAATCCTAGACAGGCCCGCTGGTCATTGTTTTTCTCCCGTTTTGACTTTGTGGTCTCGTATTTACCAGGTTCAAAGAATGTGAAGGCTGATGCTCTTTCAAGGAGCTTTGTGCCTGACTCTCCTGGAGTCGCAGAACCAGTTGGTATTCTTAAAGAGGGAGTTATCTTGTCGGCCATTTCTCCTGATTTGCGACGTGTGTTGCAGAGATTTCAGGCTGGTAGACCTGACTCTTGTCCACCTGACAGACTGTTTGTTCCTGATAAGTGGACCAGCAGAGTCATTTCCGAGGTTCATTCCTCGGTGTTGGCAGGGCATCCGGGAATTTTTGGCACCAGAGATCTGGTGGCTAGGTCCTTTTGGTGGCCTTCCTTGTCACGGGATGTGCGGTCATTTGTGCAGTCCTGTGGGACTTGTGCTCGAGCTAAGCCTTGCTGTTCTCGTGCCAGCGGGTTGCTCTTGCCCTTGCCTGTCCCGAAGAGGCCTTGGACACACATTTCCATGGATTTCATTTCAGATCTCCCGGTGTCTCAGGGCATGTCTGTCATCTGGGTGGTATGTGATCGCTTTTCTAAAATGGTCCATTTGGTGCCTTTGCCTAAGCTGCCTTCCTCTTCCGATCTGGTTCCTGTGTTCTTTCAGAATGTGGTTCGTTTACACGGCATTCCTGAGAATATTGTGTCTGACAGAGGATCCCAGTTTGTTTCCAGGTTCTGGCGATCCTTTTGTGCTAGGATGGGCATTGATTTGTCGTTTTCGTCTGCCTTTCATCCTCAGACTAATGGACAAACGGAGCGAACTAATCAGACTCTGGAGGCTTATTTGAGGTGTTTTGTTTCGGCAGATCAGGATGATTGGGTGACCTTCTTGCCGTTGGCTGAGTTTACCCTTAATAATCGGGCTAGTTCCGCTACTTTGGTTTCGCCATTTTTCTGCAACTCTGGTTTCCATCCTCGTTTTTCCTCGGGACATGTGGAGCCTTCTGACTGTCCTGGGGTAGATTCTGTGGTGGATAGGTTGCAGCAGATCTGGAATCATGTGGTGGACAACTTAAAGTTGTCACAGGAGAAGGCTCAGCGTTTTGCCAACCGCCGCCGCGGTGTGGGTCCCCGACTTCGTGTTGGGGATTTGGTATGGCTGTCTTCTCGATTTGTTCCTATGAAGGTCTCCTCTCCTAAATTTAAGCCTCGCTTCATCGGTCCTTACAAGATATTGGAAATCCTTAATCCTGTGTCCTTTCGCTTGGATCTTCCGGTGTCGTTTGCCATTCACAATGTGTTCCATAGGTCTTTGTTGCGGCGGTACGTTGTACCTATGGTTCCTTCTGTTGAGCCTCCTGCTCCGGTGTTGGTTGAGGGCGAGTTGGAGTACATGGTGGAGAAGATCTTGGATTCTCGTCTCTCCAGACGGAGGCTTCAGTATCTGGTCAAGTGGAAGGGCTATGGTCAGGAGGATAATTCCTGGGTGGTTGCTTCTGATGTGCATGCGGCCGATTTAGTTCGTGCCTTTCACGCTGCTCATCCTGATCGCCCTGGTGGTCTTGGTGAGGGTTCGGTGACCCCTCCTTAAGGGGGGGGTACTGTTGTGAATTAGACTTTTTGGCTCCCTCTTGTGGTTACTAGTGATATGACTCTGGGATTGTCTTTCCTCAGTTTGGCACCCACCTGGGTCGTTAGTCCAGGGGTGTTGCTATATAAACTTCCTGGATCCTTAGTCCAGTGCCTGGCATCGTTGTAATCAGATCCTTTCTGTTTGCTCCTGTCTGCTGGTCTTGGTTCGTGCAAAATTAAGCTAAGTCCTGCTTCTTGTTTTTTGTTTATTTGCTTTGCTCTTATTTTTGTCCAGCTTGTACTAAATGTGATTCCTGACTTTGCTGGAAGCTCTAGGGGGCTGGTGTTCTCCCCCCGGGCCGTTAGACGGTTCGGGGGTTCTTGAATATCCAGCGTGGATATTTTGATAGGGTTTTTGCTGACCATATAAGTCATCTTACTATATTCTGCTATTAGCTAGTGGGCCTCTCTTTGCTAAATACCTAGCTCATTCTTACGTTTGTCTTTTCCTCTTACCTCACCGTTATTATTTGTTGGGGGCTTGTATCCAACTTTTGGGGTCTTTTCTCTGGAGGCAAGAAAGGTCTTTCTTTTCCCTTCTAGGGTTAGTTAGTTCTCCGGCTGGCGCGAGACGTCTAGAACCAACGTAGGCACGTTCCCCGGCTGCTGCTATTTGTGGTGCTAGGATTAGATATATGGTCAGCTCAGTTACCACTGCCCTATGAGCTGGTTTTTTGTGTTTGCAGACTTAGTAATTATTTCTGAGACCCTCTGCCATTGGGGTCATAACAGTCATGGAATCCAAGTCGCTGATTAGTCTCGCCAGCTGCCTGTTATGGCTGCCACGACTAGGGTTGAGCGACTTTCATTTTTTTAAGATCGAGTAGGGTTTTGGGAAACCCGATTTTGTCCAGAGTCGAGTCGAGTGCAGTCGGCCGATTATCGCTAAAAGTCGGGGATCGACCGAAACACGAAACCCAATGCAAGTCAATGGGGAAGCATAGTCGGCAGTGAGTGGAGGCCAGGAAAACACCTACAGTGCCCATTTTAATGCCAAAAACATCCATTCTTGTTTCTGAAGCTTGCCAATCTTAATTAACTGTATAATAATAGTTGGGCATAGGGAATTGGGGGAAAGTTGTGGGGGGAGTAGGGCTGGCTCAAGTTTTTCGTGGGCCCAGGAAATGCGGACTACGTCACGGCGGTGTTGCAGGGAAAGGTAAGTATTTAAAAGTTGCAAGTGCTGTGATCCTGAGCAAGCAGGGGGGGGCCCACTCGTTCGCATTGCCACTGGCACAGGGCCCCTCAAAGTACGGCGGTGTGTTTGCATGGCGGGGGCGCCTCCCACCAGCAGCGACACTTTTGCGTACTCTGAGGGGCCCTGTGCCAGTGACGTCGCCAACGAGTATGCCCCCCCACCTGATGAAGGAACCTGCACTTTCATCTGCACCTTCCTCTTTGTCCCTGTGTAAGGTGGTATAACATGCGGGAAGGGGAACCTTACTTTCAGCAGGGACAGATTCTGGCTGTGTAGAGTACAAGGGGAATGTAGTGGTCTAGGTCAATGTACCAGCAGACTCATTTAGCAGTGGCTGGGCAATGGGCAGGATGAGGAGGAAACAGATATAGGGCCAAAGAATAAAGTAGGCTACATGCAGTTCAAAATTGGTAACAGGACTAAACAGGCGGCATTGCTTTGTTCAGTGGAGTAGCAAACCCAAGAGCAGCAGACACTGTTTCAAGGGCCTAACCACACTAGTAGGCCAAATGCAGTTTAATATCTGATAGTATAGGGCGAAAGCCAGAATGTGGAAGCTCAGCTTTGTTCAGTTGAGGACAACACCAGGGAGGGGCAGACACCTTTAGTAGGCCGGAAAAGCCTATTGCATTTTTTAAAATGGTAATTTGGAGCAGAAGGTTGAAGCTCAGCTTTATTTAGTTGAGGGCAACACCAGGCAGGGGCACACAGACAGACACCTTTAGTAGGCCGGAAAAGCCTATTGCATTTTTCAAAATGGTAATTTGGAGCAGAAGGTTGAAGCTCAGCTTTATTTAGTTGAGGGCAACACCAGGGAGGGGCAGAAGCCGTTAGTAGGCCCTAACCACCATTTTTTTTTTTTAAAACCACTTAATGAGAGCCGGAAGGTTGAAGCTCAGCTTTATTTAGTTGAGGACAACACCAGGGAGGGGCAGAAGCCGTTAGTAGGCCCTAACCACCATTTTTTTTTTTAAAACCACTTAATGAGAGCCGGAAGGTTGAAGCTCAGCTTTATTTAGTTGAGGACAACACCAGGGAGGGGCAGAAGCCGTTAGTAGGCCCTAACCACCATTTTTTTTTTTAAAACCACTTAATGAGAGCCGGAAGGTTGAAGCTCAGCTTTATTTAGTTGAGGACAACACCAGGGAGGGGCAGAAGCCGTTAGTAGGCCCTAACCACCATTTTTTTTTTTAAAACCACTTAATGAGAGCCGGAAGGTTGAAGCTCAGCTTTATTTAGTTGAGGACAACACCAGGGAGGGGCAGAAGCCGTTAGTAGGCCCTAACCACCATTTTTTTTTTTTAAAACCACTTAATGAGAGCCGGAAGGTTGAAGCTCAGCTTTATTTAGTTGAGGACAACACCAGGCAGGGGCACACAGACAGACACCTTTAGTAGGCCGGAAAAGCCTATTGCATTTTTCAAAATGGTAATTTGGAGCAGAAGGTTGAAGCTCAGCTTTATTTAGTTGAGGGCAACACCAGGCAGTGGCACACAGACAGACACCTTTAGTAGGCCGGAAAAGCCTATTGCATTTTTTAAAATGGTAATTTGGAGCAGAAGGTTGAAGCTCAGCTTTATTTAGTTGAGGACAACACCAGGCAGGGGCACACAGACAGACACCTTTAGTAGGCCGGAAAAGCCTATTGCATTTTTTAAAATGGTAATTTGGAGCAGAAGGTTGAAGCTCAGCTTTATTTAGTTGAGGACAACACCAGGCAGGGGCACACAGACAGACACCTTTAGTAGGCCGGAAAAGCCTATTGCATTTTTCAAAATGGTAATTTGGAGCAGAAGGTTGAAGCTCAGCTTTATTTAGTTGAGGGCAACACCAGGGAGGGGCAGAAGCCGTTAGTAGGCCCTAACCACCATTTTTTTTTTTTAAAACCACTTAATGAGAGCCGGAAGGTTGAAGCTCAGCTTTATTTAGTTGAGGACAACACCAGGGAGGGGCAGAAGCCGTTAGTAGGCCCTAACCACCATTTTTTTTTTTAAAACCACTTAATGAGAGCCGGAAGGTTGAAGCTCAGCTTTATTTAGTTGAGGACAACACCAGGGAGGGGCAGAAGCCGTTAGTAGGCCCTAACCACCATTTTTTTTTTTAAAACCACTTAATGAGAGCCGGAAGGTTGAAGCTCAGCTTTATTTAGTTGAGGACAACACCAGGGAGGGGCAGAAGCCGTTAGTAGGCCCTAACCACCATTTTTTTTTTAAAACCACTTAATGAGAGCCGGAAGGTTGAAGCTCAGCTTTATTTAGTTGAGGACAACACCAGGGAGGGGCAGAAGCCGTTAGTAGGCCCTAACCACCATTTTTTTTTTTAAAACCACTTAATGAGAGCCGGAAGGTTGAAGCTCAGCTTTATTTAGTTGAGGACAACACCAGGGAGGGGCAGAAGCCGTTAGTAGGCCCTAACCACCATTTTTTTTTTTTAAAACCACTTAATGAGAGCCGGAAGGTTGAAGCTCAGCTTTATTTAGTTGAGGACAACACCAGGGAGGGGCAGAAGCCGTTAGTAGGCCCTAACCACCATTTTTTTTTTTTAAAACCACTTAATGAGAGCCGGAAGGTTGAAGCTCAGCTTTATTTAGTTGAGGACAACACCAGGCAGGGGCACACAGACAGACACCTTTAGTAGGCCGGAAAAGCCTATTGCATTTTTCAAAATGGTAATTTGGAGCAGAAGGTTGAAGCTCAGCTTTATTTAGTTGAGGGCAACACCAGGCAGTGGCACACAGACAGACACCTTTAGTAGGCCGGAAAAGCCTATTGCATTTTTTAAAATGGTAATTTGGAGCAGAAGGTTGAAGCTCAGCTTTATTTAGTTGAGGACAACACCAGGCAGGGGCACACAGACAGACACCTTTAGTAGGCCGGAAAAGCCTATTGCATTTTTTAAAATGGTAATTTGGAGCAGAAGGTTGAAGCTCAGCTTTATTTAGTTGAGGACAACACCAGGCAGGGGCACACAGACAGACACCTTTAGTAGGCCGGAAAAGCCTATTGCATTTTTCAAAATGGTAATTTGGAGCAGAAGGTTGAAGCTCAGCTTTATTTAGTTGAGGGCAACACCAGGGAGGGGCAGAAGCCGTTAGTAGGCCCTAACCACCATTTTTTTTTTTAAAACCACTTAATGAGAGCCGGAAGGTTGAAGCTCAGCTTTATTTAGTTGAGGACAACACCAGGGAGGGGCAGAAGCCGTTAGTAGGCCCTAACCACCATTTTTTTTTTTAAAACCACTTAATGAGAGCCGGAAGGTTGAAGCTCAGCTTTATTTAGTTGAGGACAACACCAGGGAGGGGCAGAAGCCGTTAGTAGGCCCTAACCACCATTTTTTTTTTTAAAACCACTTAATGAGAGCCGGAAGGTTGAAGCTCAGCTTTATTTAGTTGAGGACAACACCAGGGAGGGGCAGAAGCCGTTAGTAGGCCCTAACCACCATTTTTTTTTTTAAAACCACTTAATGAGAGCCGGAAGGTTGAAGCTCAGCTTTATTTAGTTGAGGACAACACCAGGGAGGGGCAGAAGCCGTTAGTAGGCCCTAACCACCATTTTTTTTTTTAAAACCACTTAATGAGAGCCGGAAGGTTGAAGCTCAGCTTTATTTAGTTGAGGACAACACCAGGGAGGGGCAGAAGCCGTTAGTAGGCCCTAACCACCATTTTTTTTTTTAAAACCACTTAATGAGAGCCGGAAGGTTGAAGCTCAGCTTTATTTAGTTGAGGACAACACCAGGGAGGGGCAGAAGCCGTTAGTAGGCCCTAACCACCATTTTTTTTTTTTAAAACCACTTAATGAGAGCCGGAAGGTTGAAGCTCAGCTTTATTTAGTTGAGGACAACACCAGGCAGGGGCACACAGACAGACACCTTTAGTAGGCCGGAAAAGCCTATTGCATTTTTCAAAATGGTAATTTGGAGCAGAAGGTTGAAGCTCAGCTTTATTTAGTTGAGGGCAACACCAGGCAGTGGCACACAGACAGACACCTTTAGTAGGCCGGAAAAGCCTATTGCATTTTTTAAAATGGTAATTTGGAGCAGAAGGTTGAAGCTCAGCTTTATTTAGTTGAGGACAACACCAGGCAGGGGCACACAGACAGACACCTTTAGTAGGCCGGAAAAGCCTATTGCATTTTTTAAAATGGTAATTTGGAGCAGAAGGTTGAAGCTCAGCTTTATTTAGTTGAGGACAACACCAGGCAGGGGCACACAGACAGACACCTTTAGTAGGCCGGAAAAGCCTATTGCATTTTTCAAAATGGTAATTTGGAGCAGAAGGTTGAAGCTCAGCTTTATTTAGTTGAGGGCAACACCAGGGAGGGGCAGAAGCCGTTAGTAGGCCCTAACCACCATTTTTTTTTTTTAAAACCACTTAATGAGAGCCGGAAGGTTGAAGCTCAGCTTTATTTAGTTGAGGACAACACCAGGGAGGGGCAGAAGCCGTTAGTAGGCCCTAACCACCATTTTTTTTTTTAAAACCACTTAATGAGAGCCGGAAGGTTGAAGCTCAGCTTTATTTAGTTGAGGACAACACCAGGGAGGGGCAGAAGCCGTTAGTAGGCCCTAACCACCATTTTTTTTTTTAAAACCACTTAATGAGAGCCGGAAGGTTGAAGCTCAGCTTTATTTAGTTGAGGACAACACCAGGGAGGGGCAGAAGCCGTTAGTAGGCCCTAACCACCATTTTTTTTTTTAAAACCACTTAATGAGAGCCGGAAGGTTGAAGCTCAGCTTTATTTAGTTGAGGACAACACCAGGGAGGGGCAGAAGCCGTTAGTAGGCCCTAACCACCATTTTTTTTTTTAAAACCACTTAATGAGAGCCGGAAGGTTGAAGCTCAGCTTTGTTTAGTTGAGGACAACACCAGGGAGGGGCAGAAGCCGTTAGTAGGCCCTAACCACCATTTTTTTTTTTAAAACCACTTAATGAGAGCCGGAAGGTTGAAGCTCAGCTTTATTTAGTTGAGGACAACACCAGGGAGGGGCAGAAGCCGTTAGTAGGCCCTAACCACCATTTTTTTTTTTTAAAACCACTTAATGAGAGCCGGAAGGTTGAAGCTCAGCTTTATTTAGTTGAGGACAACACCAGGCAGGGGCACACAGACAGACACCTTTAGTAGGCCGGAAAAGCCTATTGCATTTTTCAAAATGGTAATTTGGAGCAGAAGGTTGAAGCTCAGCTTTATTTAGTTGAGGGCAACACCAGGCAGTGGCACACAGACAGACACCTTTAGTAGGCCGGAAAAGCCTATTGCATTTTTTAAAATGGTAATTTGGAGCAGAAGGTTGAAGCTCAGCTTTATTTAGTTGAGGACAACACCAGGCAGGGGCACACAGACAGACACCTTTAGTAGGCCGGAAAAGCCTATTGCATTTTTTAAAATGGTAATTTGGAGCAGAAGGTTGAAGCTCAGCTTTATTTAGTTGAGGACAACACCAGGCAGGGGCACACAGACAGACACCTTTAGTAGGCCGGAAAAGCCTATTGCATTTTTTAAAATGGTAATTTGGAGCAGAAGGTTGAAGCTCAGCTTTATTTAGTTGAGGACAACACCAGGCAGGGGCACACAGACAGACACCTTTAGTAGGCCGGAAAAGCCTATTGCATTTTTCAAAATGGTAATTTGGAGCAGAAGGTTGAAGCTCAGCTTTATTTAGTTGAGGGCAACACCAGGGAGGGGCAGAAGCCGTTAGTAGGCCCTAACCAAAGTTGAAGGCCAAATGCAGTTTAATTTCTGATACTATAGGCCGAAAGCCAGAAGGTGGAAGCTCCGATTTAGACAGTGGAGGACAATTTGAATTAGGGACTGCAGACAGACTTAGTAGGCTGTCCCCTGTGGACCATGCATCCACCACATTAACCCATTGCGCCGTAATGGACACGTAATCTTCCGTGGCCATGCCTACAGGTCCATGCGTCTGTTGTCAGGTGCACCTTTGTACTCACAGATTGCCAGAGTGCATGGACAATGCGGTCTTCTACATGCTGGTGGAGGGTTGGGATGGCTTTTCTCGCAAAAGAAGTGTCGACTGGTTAGCTTGTAGCGTGGTACAGCGTAGTCCATCATGGCCTTATTAATAGTAAATAAAATATATAACTAGGCTCTATGAACTTTTAAATAGGTTCCAGGGGTACATGGGCAGCATTGGTGTGGTCAGTGGAGGAGTATTGCAAGTAGGGGCTGCAGACAGGCTATCAAAGGCCTAAAATAACAAACAGTAGGCAGTCATGGCAGTTTTACATCGGTTACATGGATACACAGGCAGGCACTCCAGGCAGCATTGTGGTCAGTGGAGGAGTATTGCAAGTAGGGGCCGCAGACAGGCTATCAAAGGCCTAAAATAACAAACAATAGGCTCATTGCAGTTTTACAGCGGTTACATGGATACACAGGCAGCTTGGTGGTGAGTGGAGGAGTATTTAAAGTAGGGACCGCAGACAGGCTATCAAAGGCCTAACATAACAAACAATAGGCTCATGGCAGTTTTACAGCGGTTACATGGATAGACGGGCAGGCAGCTTGGTGGTGAGTGGAGGAGTATTTAAAGTAGGGACCGCAGACAGGCTTCAAAGGCCTAACATAAGAAAATTGGCTGGCTGTAGGCACTTTATAATTGGTTCCAGGGGTACACGGGCAGCAGTGGTCTGGTCAGTGGAGGAGTATTTAAAGTAGGGACCGCAGACAGGCTATCAAAGGCCTAAAATAACAAACAATAGGCTCATGGCAGCTTTACAGCGGTTACATGGATACACAGGCAGCTTGGTGGTGAGTGGAGGAGTATTTAAAGTAGGGACCGCAGACAGGCTATCAAAGGCCTAACATAACAAACAATAGGCTCATGGCAGTTTTACAGCGGTTACATGGATACACGGGCAGGCAGCTTGGTGGTCAGTGGAGGAGTATTTAAAGTAGGGACCGCAGACAGGCTTCAAAGGCCTAACATAAGAAAATGGGCTGGCTGTAGGCACTTTATAATTGGTTCCAGGGGTACACGGGCAGCAGTGGTCTGGTCAGTGGAGGACTAGTGGAAGGAGGGACCGCAGACAGGCTTCAAAGGCCTAAAATAACAAACAATAGGCTCATGGCAGCTTTACAGCGGTTACATGGATACACAGGCAGCTTGGTGGTGAGTGGAGGAGTATTTAAAGTAGGGACCGCAGACAGGCTATCAAAGGCCTAACATAACAAACAATAGGCTCATGGCAGTTTTACAGCGGTTACATGGATAGACGGGCAGGCAGCTTGGTGGTGAGTGGAGGAGTATTTAAAGTAGGGACCGCAGACAGGCTTCAAAGGCCTAACATAAGAAAATGGGCTGGCTGTAGGCACTTTATAATTGGTTCCAGGGGTACACGGGCAGCAGTGGTCTGGTCAGTGGAGGAGTATTTAAAGTAGGGACCGCAGACAGGCTATCAAAGGCCTAAAATAACAAACAATAGGCTCATGGCAGCTTTACAGCGGTTACATGGATACACAGGCAGCTTGGTGGTGAGTGGAGGAGTATTTAAAGTAGGGACCGCAGACAGGCTATCAAAGGCCTAACATAACAAACAATAGGCTCATGGCAGTTTTACAGCGGTTACATGGATACACGGGCAGGCAGCTTGGTGGTCAGTGGAGGAGTATTTAAAGTAGGGACCGCAAACAGGCTTCAAAGGCCTAACATAAGAAAATGGGCTGGCTGTAGGCACTTTATAATTGGTTCCAGGGGTACACGGGCAGCAGTGGTCTGGTCAGTGGAGGACTAGTGGAAGGAGGGACCGCAGACAGGCTTCAAAGGCCTAAAATAACAAACAATAGGCTCATGGCAGCTTTACAGCGGTTACATGGATACACAGGCAGCTTGGTGGTGAGTGGAGGAGTAGTGCAAGGAGTGTCTGTCCCAGTACTCCCAAAATATAAATAGATGTTAATGTCTCGCAAAACAACCACAACAAAAAAAAAGGTGGCATACTTAGGTACAGGGGTGGGCTCATCTACTGAGTTTCTGACATAGTAATTTGGCAGTAACTATTTAATGGTGCCAATATAGGACACAGACACAGACTACTTTAAGTTGCATCATAGATGTCTACAAATTTGTATTGTCAGTGCCAGACATTGAATGATGTCAGCGAATAGACTAAAGATTGGTGGAGCTGTGCGACATAATTTTGGACGTGGTAGAGCACATTTTGAGCTGGGGTAGGGGGGAACTCTCTTGAGGCCGGCGGGACCGCCCCAGGGCCCCTCATGTTACAACGGTGTGTCTGACGTTGGGTGCGCACCACCACCGCCAGAGACACTACATTGTACTATGAGGGACCCAGTAGCAATGCCGTCAACCAAAAGCGAGCACACCCACCTCTTCAGACAAACAGCAGTCTCACGGGTGCTTGCGCCAAGTCGCGATACCACGGCCCCGTGTGGGGAGTTTTGCCATTTAGGGAGGTGTAAACATGTCGTATGCTGTACAATCAGCTGCAGCAAATTAGACATTAGAAAAGTAATTCACAGGCAAGAGCTTTTCATAGGAAAGCTAGGTGTCGGCCGGGCAAGGTGGGGCAAAAGATTTCGAAATCCAGTTGTGGTTCATTTTAATGAATGTTAGATCGTCAACATTTTGGGTAGCCAGACGAGTCCTTTTTTCGGTTAATATTGAACCTGCAGCACTGAATACTCTTTCTGATAGGACACTTGCTGCCGGGCAAGCAAGCTCCTGCAATGCATATTCTGCCAATTCTGGCCAGGTGTCTAATTTGGAGGCCCAGTAATCAAATGGGAATGACGGTTGAGGGAGAACATTGATAAGGGATGAAAAATAGTTAGTAACCATACTGGACAAATGTTGTCTCCTGTCACTTTCAATTGATGCAGCAGTACCTGTCCTGTCTGCGGTCATAGCAAAATCACTCCACAACCTGGTCAGAAAACCCCTCTGTCCAACGCCACTTCTGATGTGTGCACCCCTAACACTCCTAGTCTGCTGCCCCCTGGAGCTCGTGTGAGAACGATCACGTGCGCTGTGTGCTGGGAATGCCTGAAGCAAACGGTCAACAAGAGTTGATTGTTTGGTTGCTAATATTAGTTCCAAGTTCTCATGTGGCATAATATTTTGCAATTTGCCTTTATAGCGTGGATCAAGGAGGCAGGCCAACCAGTAATCGTCATCGTTCATCATTTTCGTAATGCGTGTGTCCCTTTTTAGGATACGTAAGGCATAATCCGCCATGTGGGCCAAAGTTCCAGTTGTCAAATCTCCGGTTGTGATTGGTTGAGGGGCAGTTGCAGGCAAATCTACGTCACTTGTGTCCCTCAAAAAACCAGAACCCGGCCGTGACACGCAACCAATTTCCTGTGCCCCCGGGAAAGGTTCGGCATTAAAAATATACTCATCCCCATCATCCTCCTCGTCCTCCACCTCCTCTTCGCCCGCTACCTCGTCCTGTACACTGCCCTGACCAGACAATGGCTGACTGTCATCAAGGCTTTCCTCTTCCTCTGGTGCAGACGCCTGCTCCTTTATGTGCGTCAAACTTTGCATCAGCAGACGCATTAGGGGGATGCTCATGCTTATTACGGCGTTGTCTGCACTAACCAGCCGTGTGCATTCCTCAAAACACTGAAGGACTTGACACATGTCTTGTATCTTAGACCACTGCACACCTGACAACTCCATGTCTGCCATCCTACTGCCTGCCCGTGTATCCTCCCACAAATAAATAACAGCACGCCTCTGTTCGCACAGTCTCTGAAGCATGTGCAGTGTTGAGTTCCACCTTGTTGCAACGTCTATGATGAGGCGATGCTGGGGAAGGTTCAAAGACCGCTGATAGGTCTGCATACGGCTGGCGTGTACAGGCGAACGTCGGATATGTGAGCAAAGTGCACGCACTTTGAGGAGCAGGTCGGAGAACCCAGGATAAGTTTTCAATAAGCACTGCACCACCAGGTTTAAGGTGTGAGCCAGGCAAGGAATGTGTTTCAGTTGGGAAAGGGAGATGGCAGCCATGAAATTCCTTCCGTTATCACTCACTACCTTGCCTGCCTCAAGATCTACTGTGCCCAGCCACGACTGCGTTTCTTGTTGCAAGAACTCGGACAGAACTTCCGCGGTGTGTCTGTTGTCGCCCAAACACTTCATAGCCAATACAGCCTGCTGACGCTTGGCAGTAGCTGGCCCATAATGGGACAACTGGTGTGCAACAGTGTCATCTGCCGATGGAGTGGTTGGCAGACTGCGTTCTGTGGAAGAGCTGTAGCTTCTGCAGGAGGACGAGGAGGAGGAGGAGGAGGGGGTGCGAACGCCTACAGCCAACTGTTTCCTAGACCGTGGGCTAGGCACAACTGTCCCTAAATTGATGTCGCCTGTGGACCCTGCATCCACCACATTCACCCAGTGTGCCGTGATGGACACATAACGTCCCTGGCCATGCCTACTGGTCCATGCATCTGTAGTCAGGTGCACCTTTGTACTCACAGATTGCCTGAGTGCATGGACGATGCGCTGTTTAACATGCTGGTGCAGGGCTGGGATGGCTTTTCTGGAAAAAAAGTGTCGACTGGGTAGCTCGTATCGTGGTTCAGCGTACTCCATCAGGGCTTTGAAAGCTTCGCTTTCAACTAACCGGTAGGGCATCATCTCTAACGAGATTAGTCTAGCTATGTGGGCGTTAAAACCCTGTGTACGCGGATGGGAGGATAAGTACTTCCTTTTTCTAACCAGAGTCTCATGTAGGGTGAGCTGGACTGGAGAGCTGGAGATCGTGGAACTTTCGGGTGTGCCGGTGTACATGGCAGACTGAGAGACGGTTGGAGACGGTATTGTTTCCGCCGGTGCCCTAGATGCAATATTTCCTCCTACAAAACTGGTGATTCCCTGACCCTGACTGCTTTTGGCTGGCAAAGAAACCTGCACAGATACTGCCGGTGGTGCGGAAAATGGTGGCCTTACAGTGACGGAAGGGATGTTGCGTTGCTGACTAGCTTCATTGGCCGAGGGTGCTACAACCTTGAGGGACGTTTGGTAGTTAGTCCAGGCTTGAAAATGCATGGTGGTTAAGTGTCTATGCATGCAACTAGTATTTAGACTTTTCAGATTCTGACCTCTGCTTAAGCTAGTTGAACATTTTTGACAGATGACTTTGCGCTGATCAGTTGGATGTTGTTTAAAAAAATGCCAGACTGCACTCTTCCTAGACTCGGATCCCTTTTCAGGGATTGCAGACTGAGCTTTAACCGGATGGCAACGCTGTGCTCCAACAGGTTTTGGCTTTGACACGCGTTTTGGGCCAGATACGGGCCCGGCAGATGGAACCTGTTGCGATGTTGATGCCTGCTGCGGCCCCTCCTCCACCTCCGCTTCTGAACTACTGCCGCCTGCACCCTGTTCCCCCAATGGCTGCCAATCGGGGTCAATAACTGGGTCATCTATTACCTCCTCTTCGAGCTCGTGTGCAACTTCGTCTGTGTCACTGTGTCGGTCGGTGGTATAGCGTTCGTGGCGGGGCAACATAGTCTCATCAGGGTCTGATTGTGGATCTGTACCCTGAGAGGGCAATGTGGTGGTCTGAGTCAAAGGAGCAGCATAGTACTCTGGCTGTGGCTGTGCATCAGTGCACTCCATGTCAGAATATACTTGTAATGGGCATGGCCTGTTAAATGTTTCACTTTCTAAGCCAGGGACGGTATGTGTAAAGAGATCCATGGAGTGACCCGTTGTGTCGCCTGCTGCATCCTTCTCTCTTGTTGTAGTTTTTGCTGAGGAGGACAAGGAAGCGACTTGTCCCTGACCGTGAACATCCACAAGCGACGCGCTGCTTTTACATTTACCAGTTTCGGAAGAGGAGGCAAAAGAGCTAGAGGCTGAGTCTGCAATGTAAGCCAAAACTTGCTGTTGCTGCTCCGCCTTTAAAAGCGGTTTTCCTACTCCCAGAAAAGAGAGCGTTCGAGGCCTTGTGTAGCCTGACGACGAAACTGGCTCCACAGCTCCAGACTTAGGTGGAATATTTTTATCCCCACGACCACCTGATGCTCCACTACCACTACCATCATTACCAGCTGACAATGAACGCCCACGACGACCTCTTGCACCAGACTTCCTCATTGTTTTAAAATCTTAACCAAAGTAACTTTATTTGTTGCTGTCAAACAACTTACACGGTGAGCTATAACTTCAGTATGATTTCAATATCCCTTAACAGGTTGGTGAGACCACAAGGAAAATCAGGCACAATGTTACACACTCTGTTTTCTGTGGCACAAAATCACAGAGATGACACACACGCAGGACTGTCACTCAAGCACTAATGTCAATATTAATCTCCCACCTAATTTATGTTTTTTTTTTTTTCAGGGAGACTTTAGAAACCAAATAATATTAAAAAAAAAAAAAAAAAAAAAAGGCTTTCTATGGCCCACAATTAGAGAGAGAGAGGTGGCACACCCAGGAGTCAAGACTGGCACACAAGCTGAAAGGGCAATATTACTCTCCCACTGTTTTTTTATGTTTTTTTTTTTTTCAGGGAGACTTTAGAAACCAAATAATATTTAAAAAAATAAATAAATAGGCTTTCTATGGCCCACTGAATGAAAGGGAGAGAGGTGGCACACCCAGGAGTCAAGACTGGCACACAAGCTGAAAGGGCAATATTACTCTCCCACTGTTTTTTGTATGTTTTTTTTTTTTTTTCAGGGAGACTTTAGAAACCCAATAATATTTTAAAAAAAAAATAAATAGCCTTTCTATGGCCCACTGAATGAAAGGGAGAGAGGTGGCACACCCAGGAGTCAAGACTGGCACACAAGCTGAAAGGGCAATATTACTCTCCCACTGTTTTTTGTATGTTTTTTTTTTTTTTTTCAGGGAGACTTTAGAAACCAAATAATATTAAAAAAACCAAAAAAAAAATAGCCTTTCTATGGCCCACTGAATGAGAGAGAGAGGTGGCACACCCAGGAGTCAAGACTGGCACACAAGCTGAAAGGGCAATATTACTCTCCCACTGTTTTTTGTATGTTTTTTTTTTTTTTTTCAGGGAGACTTTAGAAACCAAATAATATTAAAAAAACCAAAAAAAAATAGCCTTTCTATGGCCCACTGAATGAGAGAGAGAGGTGGCACACCCAGGAGTCAAGACTGGCACACAAGCTGAAAGGGCAATATTACTCTCCCACTGTTTTTTTATGTATTTTTTGTTTTTTAAGGGAGACTTTAGAAACCCAATAATATTTAAAAAAAAAAATAAATAGGCTTTCTATGGCCCACTGAATGAGAGGGAGAGAGGTGGCACACCCAGGAGTCAAGACTGGCACACAAGCTGAAAGGGCAATATTACTCTCCCACTGTTTTTTTAGGTTTTTTTTTTTTTTTCAGGGAGACTTTAGAAACCAAATAATATAAAAAAAAAATAAAAAAAAAATAAAAATAGGCTTGCTATAGCCCACTGAATGAGAGATAGCACACACAGCAGTGGCACACAAGCCCTGACTGAGGCCAATATTTTTCTCCCACTGATTGATGTCGTGTTTTTGTGTTGAGGTAGAATTTAGAACACAAATCACGGAAAAAATAAATAGGCTTTCTATGGCCCACTGAATGAAAGGGAGAGAGGTGGCACACCCAGGAGTCAAGACTGGCACACAAGCTGAAAGGGCAATATTACTCTCCCACTGTTTTTTGTATGTTTTTTTTTTTTTTTTCAGGGAGACTTTAGAAACCCAATAATATTTAAAAAAAAAAAAATAGGCTTTCTATGGCCCACTGAATGAGAGGGAGAGAGGTGGCACACCCATATTACTCTCCCACTGTTTTTTTAGGTTTTTTTTTTTTTTCAGGGAGACTTTAGAAACCAAATAATATTAAAAAAAAAAAAAAAAAAATAGGCTTGCTATAGCCCACTGAATGAGAGATAGCACACACAGCAGTGGCACACAAGCCCTGACTGAGGCCAATATTTTTCTCCCACTGATTGATGTCGTGTTTTTGTGTTGAGGTAGAATTTAGAACACAAATCACGGAAAAAATAAATAGGCTTTCTATGGCCCACTGAATGAAAGGGAGAGAGGTGGCACACCCAGGAGTCAAGACTGGCACACAAGCTGAAAGGGCAATATTACTCTCCCACTGTTTTTTGTATGTTTTTTTTTTTTTTTTTCAGGGAGACTTTAGAAACCCAATAATATTTTTTTAAAAAAATAAATAGGCTTTCTATGGCCCACTGAATGAGAGGGAGAGAGGTGGCACACCCAGGAGTCAAGACTGGCACACAAGCTGAAAGGGCAATATTACTCTCCCACTGTTTTTTTAGGTTTTTTTTTTTTTTTCAGGGAGACTTTAGAAACCAAATAATATTAAAAAAATAAAAATAAAAATAGGCTTGCTATAGCCCACTGAATGAGAGATAGCACACACAGCAGTGGCACACAAGCCCTGACTGAGGCCAATATTTTTCTCCCACTGATTGATGTAGTGTTTTTGTGTTGAGGTAGAATTTAGAACACAAATCACGGAAAAAATAAATAGGCTTTCTATGGCCCACTGAATGAAAGGGAGAGAGGTGGCACACCCAGGAGTCAAGACTGGCACACAAGCTGAAAGGGCAATATTACTCTCCCACTGTTTTTTTAGGTTTTGTTTTTTTTTTCAGGGAGACTTTAGAAACCAAATAATATAAAAAAAAATAAATAAAAATAGGCTTGCTATAGCCCACTGAATGAGAGATAGCACACACAGCAGTGGCACAAAAGCCCTGACTGAGGCCAATATTTTTCTCCCACTGATTGATGTCGTGTTTTTGTGTTGAGGTAGAATTTAGAACACAAATCACGGAAAAAATAAATAGGCTTTCTATGGCCCACTGAATGAAAGGGAGAGAGGTGGCACACCCAGGAGTCAAGACTGGCACACAAGCTGAAAGGGCAATATTACTCTCCCACTGTTTTTTGTATGTTTTTTTTTTTTTTTTTCAGGGAGACTTTAGAAACCCAATAATATTTTTTTAAAAAAATAAATAGGCTTTCTATGGCCCACTGAATGAGAGGGAGAGAGGTGGCACACCCAGGAGTCAAGACTGGCACACAAGCTGAAAGGGCAATATTACTCTCCCACTGTTTTTTCAGGTTTTTTTTTTTTTTTCAGGGAGACTTTAGAAACCAAATAATATTAAAAAAAAAAAAAAAAAAAATAGGCTTGCTATAGCCCACTGAATGAGAGATAGCACACACAGCAGTGGCACACAAGCCCTGACTGAGGCCAATATTTTTCTCCCACTGATTGATGTAGTGTTTTTGTGTTGAGGTAGAATTTAGAACACAAATCACGGAAAAAATAAATAGGCTTTCTATGGCCCACTGAATGAAAGGGAGAGAGGTGGCACACCCAGGAGTCAAGACTGGCACACAAGCTGAAAGGGCAATATTACTCTCCCACTGTTTTTTTATGTATTTTTTGTTTTTTAAGGGAGACTTTAGAAACCCAATAATATTTAAAAAAAAAAAAAATAGGCTTGCTATAGCCCACTGAATGAGAGATAGCACACACAGCAGTGGCACACAAGCCCTGACTGAGGCCAATATTTTTCTCCCACTGATTGATGTAGTGTTTTTGTGTTGAGGTAGATTTTAGAACACAAATCACGGAAAAAATAAATAGGCTTTCTATGGCCCACTCAGTGAGAGATGGCACACACAGGGATGGCACTGTAGCAGAAATGCCAATCTTAATCTCCCACAAAAAAAAACAAAACAAAAAAAAAACTGTCCTACAATTACTATCTCCCTGCAGTAATGTAAGCCAGGTATGGCAGGCAGCAATAGGAGTGGACTGATGCACAAATTAAATAAAAAGTGTGGACAAACAAAAAAGATAGCTGTGCAGAAAGGAAGGAACAAGAGGATATGTGCTTTGAAAAAAGCAGTTGGTTTCCACAGTGGCGTACACACAGCAATACAGCTATCACGGAGCCTTCTAGGGCAGCCCAATGAGCTACAGCGCTGAGGGGAAAAAAAAAAAAAAATTGCTTCCACAGTCCCTGCACACCGAAGGTGGTGTTGGACAGTGGAAATCGCTGCAGCACAAGCGGTTTGGTGGTTAGTGGACCCTGCCTAACGCTCTCCCTGCTTCTGACGAAGCGGCAGCAACCTGTCCCTAAGCTCAGATCAGCAGCAGTAAGATGGCGGTCGGCGGGAACGCCCCTTTATAGCCCCTGTGACGCCGCAGACAGCAAGCCAATCACTGCAATGCCCTTCTCTAAGATGGTGGGGACCAGGATCTATGTCATCACGCTGCCCACACTCTGCGTTCACCTTCATTGGCTGAGAAATGGCGCTTTTCGCGTCATTGAAACGCGACTTTGGCGCGAAAGTCGCGTACCGCATGGCCGACAAGCACAGGGGTCGGATCGGGTTTCATGAGACGCCGACTTAGCCAAAAGTCGGCGACTTTTGAAAATGATCGACCCGTTTCGCTCAACCCTAGCCACGACCAATCAGCGACTGCCACAGTCTGATTAGTCCCTCCCTACTCCCCTGCAGTCTGTGCCCGGCGCCCGCTCCATACTCCCCGCAGTCACGGCTCACACAGGGTTAATGCCAGCGGTAACGGACCGCGTTATGCCGCGGGTAACTCACTCCGTTACTGCTGCTATTAACCCTGTGTAACCAAGTTTTTACTATTGATGCTGCCTATGCAGCCTCAATAGTAAAAACATCTAATGTTAAAAATAATTAAAAAAAATATATAAAAATAATCATTATATACTCACCTTCAGCCGCCTTTTCCGCACCTCGCGACGCTCCGGTGACCGCTCAATGCAAGCAGCAGGTTCCGGTGCTAAGGATGTTATGCGACAAGGACCTGCCATGACGTCACGGTCATGTGACCGCGACGTCATCACAGGCCCTGCACCTGCGCGAGAAGGACCTGCCATGACGTCACGGTCCTGTGACCGCAATGTCATTACACCCTGGGACCGGAAGCTGCTGCCTGCACCGCACACAGGCGACAGAACTACAAGGGTACCCTCGGAAGGTGAGTATATGTTTATTTTTTTATTTTTTAACCTGTGACTTACGTGGCTGGGTAATATACTACATAGCTGGGCAATATACTACGTGACTGGCCAATATACTACGTGGCTGGGCAATATACTATGTGGCTCTGTGCTGTATACTACGTCGCTGTGCAATATACTACATGGCTCTGTGCTGTATACTACGTAACTGGGCAATATACTATGTCACTGGGCAATATACTACGTAACTGGGCAATATACTATGTGGCTGGGCAACATACTACGTCACTGGGCAATATACTATGTAACCGGGCAATATACTACGTGGCTGGGCAATATACTACATAACTGGCCAATATACTATGTGGCTCTGTGCTGTATACTATGTCACTGGGCAATATACTACGTGGCTTTGTGCTGTATACGACGTAACTGGGCACTATACTACGTGGCTGGGCAATATACTATGTCACTGAGCAATATACTATGTAACTGGGCAATATACTACGTCACTGGGCAATATACTATGTAACTGGGCAATATACTACGTAACTGGGCAATATACTACATCACTGGGCAATATACTACGTAACTGGGCAATATACTATGTAACTGGGCAATATACTACGTAACTGGGCAATATACTATGTGGCTGGGCAATATACTACGTGGACATGCATATTCTAGAATACCCGATGCATTAGAATCGGGCCACCATCTAGTATATATATAAGTGTAAAAGAATGTTCAAGGTAGGCCTCTAAAATTTTTAATGTGGCATCATAAGCTCCCTTAAAAAATTGACAGTGAGGGTAGCGTGATCACCATGTTGATATGGTTGTGTAGGAGGATAAGACAAAAAAGACGCAATCCTGAAGAGTATATCCATATTTGGATGAGAAAGGGAGAATGTGAATAGACCAGAAAAAAAAAATCCACTGGATTGAAGTTTATGTTCCGCTGCTTTCATCCTGTGGTGTACAGAAGTGTGGCCCAATACAGCCCTTGTTTATTCTGATGAGTCAGCCTGTCAGTATTTTCAGTTGACAAGAGGATGTGCCCATTGGTTATAATACCCCTGTCAGCACTAAAAACCCACTCTATAAAAATGCCAGTGGCGGGGTAGAGCAGGACTTCCAAGGTGTATAGAGACAGTTCATGCCATGTTTCTAACTTGGATACCCAATAGTTGTAAGACACAGAGGAATCATGGAGTATGTTGGTATGGAAGGCAATGTATTCCTTCTTTAGAATATTCCAAAATGTTTCCCTCCTTGTCTGAGTATCCCGCACATCAGGGCCTGGATGCTGGGAGAGTGTGAGAAAACTGTCCCAGACCTTTGAGAGTGTTCCCCTGCCTGTGCACCTCCCTAGTCTGAACTCCTTGATTGTCCAATGAACTGTGACCTGTCATGATCCAGACCGGGTTTTGAGTCCTGTCTTCCCTTTTCCAAATCTAATCATGCAGCATGACATTATAACTGACCAGAAACAGTTTTTTTTCTCTGCTCTGCTTTCCATGGATTCGCTCTGTACCTTGGCAGATCAAATAACTAGTTTGACACAAATGATGCAGGATCTGTCTGTGGAACATAGGGCCTTGGCCACGTCTCACAACTACCTGCAAAGAGAGCTTTCTGACACAGTAAGATCTTTTCCGGGATCTTCTTCCCAATCTGGCTGTAAGCACTCTGACACTGTTGATGTCTCACTGCACTCTCCTGAACCTACAGTCAGGCTCCCAGATACCTTCTCAGGGGAAAAGGAGAAGTTCCGTATATTAAGAGAATTGCAAGTTGTTGTTTTCTCTTAGACACCGATCTTCAGGAGATGAGAGTCAGCGACTTGAGATAATAATTTCTTTACTTCGGGAGAGACCTCAATTGTGGGTTTTCTCTTTCTATAGTATAGCTCCGAGTTCCATCGATGGTCCACTGAGGTGTCCTGGGATGACTCTGCGCCAGGGCCGGACTGGCCATAGGGCACTTCTGGCAAATGCCAGAAGGGCCGGTGCCAGTGGTGGGCCGCTCAATCCGCCGCCCCCGCCATCGCATTCAACTATACCGGCGTATAGACGCCGGTACAGTTGAATGCAATGATGGAGGAGAGAGCGTCTACAGACGCTCCTCTCCCATCATTCCCCGCTCTGCCTCTGACACTGCGGGTGCGCGATGATGTCATATCATCGCGCACCTGCTGTGTCCCGGGCAGACTGCAGCTGCTGAGACAGGAGCAGGAACCAGGAAGCAACGCTGGGCACGAGGAGAGGTGAGGAGAGGTTTTTTTTTTTCTGGACTGTGGGGCCATTCTCGGAGGAGGTGAGGGGAGGAAGAGAAGAGATGTGGGCTGTATATAGTTCTCTGTGGGCTGTGCTCTGTGCTGTATACTGCTGTGGGCTGTATATAGTTCTCTGTGGGCTGTGCTCTGTGCTGTATACTGCTGTGGGCTGTATATAGTTCTCTGTGGGCTGTGCTCTGTGCTGTATACTGCTGTGGGCTGTATATAGTTCTCTGTGGGCTGTGCTCTGTGCTGTATACTGCTGTGGGCTGTATATAGTTCTCTGTGGGCTGTGCTCTGTGCTGTATACTACTGTGGGCTGTATATAGCTCTCTGTGGGCTGTGCTCTGTGCTGTATACTGCTGTGGGCTGTATATAGTTCTCTGTGGGCTGTGCTCTGTGCTGTATACTACTGTGGGCTGTATATAGTTCTCTGTGGGCTGTGCTCTGTGCTGTATACTGCTGTGGGCTGTATATAGTTCTCTGTGGGCTGTGCTCTGTGCTGTATACTGCTGTGGGCTGTATATAGTTCTCTGTGGGCTGTGCTCTGTGCTGTATACTACTGTGGGCTGTATATAGTTCTCTGTGGGCTGTGCTCTGTGCTGTATACTGCTGTGGGCTGTATATAGTTCTCTGTGGGCTGTGCTCTGTGCTGTATACTGCTGTGGGCTGCATATAGTTCTCTGTGGGCTGTGCTCTGTGCTGTATACTGCTGTGGGCTGTATATAGTTCTCTGTGGGCTGTGCTCTGTGCTGTATACTGCTGTGGGCTGTATATAGCTCTCTGTGGGCTGTGCTCTGTGCTGTATACTACTGTGTGCTCTGCTATATATAGTTCTCTGTGGGCTGTGCTGTATACTGATGTGGGCTGTATATAGTTCTCTGTGGGCTGTGCTCTGTGCTGTATACTGCTGTGGGCTGTATATAGTTCTCTGTGGGCTGTGCTCTGTGCTGTATACTACTGTGGGCTGTATATAGCTCTCTGTGGGCTGTGCTCTGTGCTGTATACTGCTGTGGGCTGTATATAGCTCTCTGTGGGCTGTGCTCTGTGCTGTATACTACTGTGTGCTATGTGCTATATATAGTTCTCTGTGGGCTGTGCTCTGTGCTGTATACTGCTGTGGGCTGTATATAGTTCTCTTTGGGCTGTGTTCTGTGCTGTATACTGCTGTGGGCTGTATATAGTTCTCTGTGGGCTGTGCTCTGTGCTGTATACTACTGTGGGCTGTATATAGCTCTCTGTGGGCTGTGCTCTGTGCTGTATACTACTGTGGGCTGTATATAGTTATCTGTGGGCTGTGCTCTGTGCTGTATGCTACTGTGGGCTGTATATAGTTCTCTGTGGGCTGTGCTCTGTGCTGTATATAGTTCTCTGTGGGCTGTATATAGTTCTCTGTGGGCTGTGCTCTGTGCTGTATACTACTGTGTGCTGTATATAGTTCTCTGTGGGCTGTGCTGTATATAGTACTCTGTGGGCTGTGCTGTATATAGTACTCTGTGGGCTGTGCTGTATATAGTACTCTGTGGGCTGTGCTGTATATAGTACTCTGTGGGCTGTGCTGTATATAGTACTCTGTGGGCTGTGCTGTGTATATTACTTTGTGGGCTGTGCTGTATATATTACTTTGTGGGCTGTGCTGTATATATTACTCTGTGGGCTGTGCTGTATACTACTGTGTGGACTGTGCTGTATACTTCTACGTGGGCTGTGCTGTATACTACTGTGTGGTCTGTGCTGTATACTACTGTGTGGTCTGTGCTGAATACTGCTGTGTGGGCTGTGTTATCTACTACGCGAGCTGTGCTATAGTATGCAGGCTGTGCTGTATACTATGCGGTTTGTGCTATATAATATGCGGGCTTTGCTATATACTATGGGGAGTATATTATATTCTATGGGGGAGGCCATGTTATGTACTATGTGGCTGTGTTATATACTATTGTGGGGGTATATTATATTCTATGGGGGAGGCTGCATTATATACTATGGGGGGCTGCATTATATTCTATGGGGGGCTACATTATATATTATGGGGAGGTGGGCTGTATTATATTCTATGGGGGTTACATACTCTGGGGTGGCTGCATTATACTCTGTGGGGTGGCTGCATTATACTCTGGGGTGGCTGCATTATACTCTGGGGTGGCTGCATTATACTCTGGGGTGGCTGCATTATACTATATGTGGGCTGCATTATACTGTATCGAGGACTATGGGGAATACGTTATACTATATGAAGAACTATGGGGTGCATTATACTATGGGAAGTGAATTGTACTACATGGATGACTGTGGCGGTGCATTATACTATATGGAGCACTATGAGGATTATATTATGCTATATGGAGGACTATGAGGATTGTATTATGCTATATGGAGGACTATGAGGAGTGTATTATACTATGTGGAGGACTGAGCAGTGTATTTTAATATATGGAGGACTATAGGGAGTGTATTATACTATATGGAGGACTATGGAGCACATTATAATATATGGAGGACTATGGGGTGTATTTTACTAAACAAGTAAAATGCTGCATATTCGGATTGTTTTTGCTGGAACAAAAAGCCTTGTTGTCAGCAGCACATCACCGGTGTAAACTGTAGATGTGCTGCTGAAAACATGATACTGTATGGTGATCTATTAGTGATCGTTCTGTCTCATCATTATTCCTCAGCTGGTGGAAAGAGGCCGGGAAACAAGCGTTGAACAACTTCAGTATTGTCGATCAAACTTGTTTAGCGGCCTGAACTCAGCGCACGTAAATACAACAGAAAGGCTTCTGTGTGATGTGCAATATGTTAGCATTTGGGGACCCATTTTAAACTTTGCCTAGGGCCCCACTTTGCCTAAAACCGGCCCTGCCTACAAGTGTACAAAGATATTATACAGTCACCATGTGACAAGTGGGCCTGTGTAACTTCAAATGCCAGGGCTGAATTTTAGTCCCAGTCCGGCCCTGCTCTGCGCTAAGATGTCAGTTCAGGAGAGGACTGTCAGGTCACCTGAAGGACGCTCTGGTTCTCCATCCACCACCAGCTCATTGGAGGAGGCTATAACTCAGGCTATTCGTATTGATCAGAAGCTGTGGGAAAGAGGTATTACACAGTGAGAGGTTCCCTTGCTCTCTACTAATCCTGTTGTTTTGCCACCATCAGTACCTATGGAGGTGGGGGCCACTAATTCCAATGAGAAGTAGAGGAAGAGACGGCATGATGGGAAATTATGTTTTTATTGTGGAGATTTGGGACATTGGAAGAAGGACTGCCCCTCTTGTCCATCGACTAACAAGCTTCCGAGTCTGGGTGATTGTCATGTAGGTCACCCAGACTCTCAGGTACCATTTTCATCATTTCAAAAAGTTTTGTTAGAGGTGGAGCTGTGTTATGGAGGTGGTTACGTATCCACTTCAGCTTTTGTGGACTGTGGATCTTCCATGAATTTCATTGACTCTAGTGTGGTGTCCTAGTTAAAGTTAGGGAGAGTTAGGCTAGAGACTCCCATCCATATCATTGCCATTGATAAGACATCATTGGCTCAAAATGTTATTAAGTTTGTCTCTAAGGAGCTCCCCCTCAAGGTGGGTTCCTTGCAACAGGAACAAATCTCATGTTATGTTATGAATAATCTTCCTGCGGGACTGGTATTGGAGTTCCCCTTGTTACAAAGCATAATCCTATAATAGTCTGGGGATCTCGTGATACTGTTAAATGGACTCCTAATTGTTCCAATAGTTGTCTTTCTGCTGTTTTTGTGTCTGCCATTAATCTGGAGGGTATTCCAGAGTACCTGAAGGATTTTGGGGACATGTTCGTGGAAAAAGAGGCTGAGGTCTTCCCACCGCACCGTCCGTATGATTGTACAATTACTCTGATTCCGGGTTCTAAATTGCCCAAAGCCAGTTTGTACAATCTTTCTGGCACGGAATAAACTGCTATGAAAAACTGTATCTCTGATAGTCTACACAAAGGTTACATCCGTCCCTCTGTCTCACCTGTGGCTGCTAGATTCGAGTGCCTCGATTTCCAGGAAACAAATAAAATTATGGTGAGAAACACCTACCCTCTCCCACTCATTCCAGACCTTTATAACCAATTGTCTGGGGTTAAGTGGTTTTCCAAACTCGATCTCATGGGAGCATATAACCTTATCCACATTCGGGAAGGGGATGAGTGGAAAATGACATTTCTCACCTCCAAGGTTCTGTTTGAAAATTTGGCCATGCCTATTGGTCTCACGAACGCACCCGCAGTATTTCAGAACTTCATGAATGATGTTTTTTCTGATTTTATTGGGCACTTTATGGTTTTATGCCTGGATGATATCCTTGTTTTCTCACCTTACAAGGAATCTCACATTGGTCATTTACGTGCTGTTCTTCATAGGTTACGGGTACATTCTCTGTTTGCTAAACCCAAGAAATGTTTGTTTTGTGTCCAGGAGCTTTCCTTTCTGAGGATCATCGTTTCTGCCAATGGGTTTCGGATGGATCCCGGGAAGGTAAAGGCCATTGTTGATTGGGTGCAACCCAGAGACCTCAAGGGTCCACAGCGTTTTCTGGGTTTCACCAACAACAGGTGTCTTCCCCTCATCCTTCAAACATGCCAAGATCACACCCATCCTCAAAAAGCCCTCCCTCGACCCATCCTCTGTGTCTAGCTATCGCCCGATATCTCTTCTTCCTTATGCCTCCAAATTGCTGGAGCAACACATCCATCTTGAACTGTCCTCTCACCTCTCCTCCTGCTCCCTCTTTGATCGATTACAATCTGGCTTCCGTTCCCATCACTCAACTGAAACTGCCCTAACTAAAGTCACCAATGACCTACTAACTGCCAGGAACAAGCGACACTACTCTGTCCTCCTTCTCCTAAACCTGTCTTCTGCCTTTGACACTGTGGACCACTCCCTTCTGCTACAAATCCTCTCATCTCTTGGCATCACAGACTTGGCCCTTTCCTGGATCTCATCATATCTGACAGATCGGACATTCAGTGTCTCCCTCCGCCACACCACCTCCTCACCTCGCCCCTTGTCAGTCGGTGTTCCTCAAGGCTCTGTTCTAGGACCCCTACTCTTCTCCATCTACACCTTCGGTCTGGGACAGCTCATATGATCCCACGGTATGCAGTACCATCTCTATGCTGATGACACGCAGATCTACCTATCCGGACCTGACCTCACCTCCTTACTTACCAAAATCCCGCACTGTCTGTCTGCTATTTCAGCCTTCTTTTTTGCTCGCTTTCTACAACTGAACATGGACAAAACAGAATTCATCATCTTTCCCCCATCTCACTCTACCCCTCCACCAGACCTATCCATCAATGTCAATGGCTGCTCACTTTCCCCAGTCCCACACGCCCGGTGCCTCGGGGTGATCCTCGACTCTGCCCTCTCTTTCAAGCCACATATCCAAGCCCTTGCCTCCTCCTGCCGCCTCAAACTCAAAAACATTTCCCGGATCCGCGCATTCCTTGACCGTGACACCACAAAAACACTAGTGCATGCCCTTATCATCTCCCGCCTCGACTACTGCAACCTCCTACTCTCTGGACTCCCCTCTAGCACTCTGGCACCACTCCAATCCATCCTACACTCTGCTGCTCGACTAATATACCTGTCTCCCCGCTATTCCCCAGCCTCTCCCCTATGCCAAGCCCTTCACTGGCTTCCTATTGCCCAGAGACTCCAGTTCAAAACCCTCACAATGACCTACAAAGCCATCCACAACCTATCTCCTCCATACATCTGTGACATGATCAACCGGTACCTACCAACACGCAACCTCCGATCCTCTCAAGACCTCCTTCTCTACTCCCCTCTCATCTCTTCTTCCCACAACCGCATCCAAGACTTCTCCCGTGCTTCCCCCATACTCTGGAACTCTCTACCCCAGCACATCAGACTCTCGCCTACCATAGAAACTTTCAAAAAGAACCTGAAGACTCACCTCTTCCGACAAGCCTACAGCCTGCAGTGATCCTGAACCTACTGAACCGCCGCACAACCAGCTCTGCCCTCTCCTAGTGTATCATCACCCATCCCCTGCAGATTGTGAGCCCTCGCGGGCAGGGTCCTCCCTCCTTATGTACCCGTGTGCCTTGTTTTTTTTTGCTCATGTCTAATGTATTTGTCTATATTTGCCCCGTATTTCACATGTAAAGCGCAATGGAATAAATGGCGCTATAAAAATGAATAATAATAATAATAATTATTATTATTATTTTCAAAAATTCATCAAGGGGTTTTCTCAGGTGGTGAAGTCACTCACTGATCTCACTTGCAAGGGGACTGATGTCAAAGTCTGGTCACCCTTGGGGGTTGAAGCATTTTCTACATTAAAGAAGTGTTTTATGTCTGCTCCTGTATTGGTTCAGCCCGATCCATCAGAACCATTCATTGTAGAGGTGGATGCATCGTAGGTGGGAGTGGGGGTGGTGTTATCTCAGGGACCCATTACTTTGACCAATTTTAGACCATGTGCCTTTTTCTCCAGAAAGTTTTCTTCTGCGGAGAGGAATTATGATGTTGGTAACCAGAAGTTATTAGCCATAACATTGGCTTTTGAAGAATGGAGGCACTTTTTGGAGGGGGCGGTTCATCAGATCACGGTAATTATGGACTACAAGAACCTGTCCTACATTGAGTCTGCCAAGCGGTTAACTCATAGACAGGCAAAGTGGTCACTTTTTTCTCATTTTCATTTTTCTATCACCTTTCTGACTGGTTACAAGAATGTCAATGCGGATGCCTTATCTCACAATTTTGATCCGATATCACCCCCCGAACCTCCTTCCTCCATTCTTCAGCATGAGGTGGTTGTTGCTGGGGTATTCTCTGAATTGGAGTGTGAAATTCGGGAGGCTCAGTTTCTTGCTCCTCCCTCTTTGCCTGATAATAAGCTCTTTGTCAAGGTTCAATACCAGTTGAGGGTTCTAAGGGCGTTCCACAATTCTGCTCTCAGTGGACATCCGGGGATCACAGCCACCCGGAAACCCCTTGCTAGGCTGTTTTGGTGGTCCTCCATGACCTCTGACGTTGCTGTGTTTGTGTCTGCTTGTGATACCTGTGCCCGTACATAGAGCTCCCATAACCGGCCAGCCAGTGAATTGGTGCCATTGCCAATTCCGGATAGACCTTTGACTCATTTGTCCATGGATTTTATCATTGATCTCCCTCCTTCCAATGGCAAAACTGTAATCTCGGTAGTGGTTGACAGATTCAGAAAGCAGGCGCATTTTGTACCACTGGCAAGATTGCCTAATGCAGAAACTCTATCTGAGTTGTTTGTTGAGCACGTTGTGCGGTTGCATGGTGTGCCTTTGAGTGTGGTTTCTGATAGAGGGGTACAATTTGTGTCCAAATTTTGGAGGGCATTTTGTAAAAAATTGGGTATTTGCTTGACCTTTTCCTCTGCCTATCATTCCAAGACCAACGGTCAGACGGAGAGGACCAATCAGTCACTTGAACAGATTTTGCGGTGTCTTGCTGCCTCTCAGCAGGGTGATTGGTGTTCTTCATTGCCAGTGGCTGAGTTTGCATTTAATAATCAGATTAACCAGTCTACTGGCATGTCTCTTTTCTTTTGTAATTTCGACTTTCACCCCCATTTTGGCGAATTTTCCAGGCTAGATTCAGGATGTCCAGGGGCTGATGCGGCAGTTCAACGGTTGGAGGAGGTGTGGAGAAAATAATTGGGGAGGCTCAGGGCAAACAAACATTTTGCTGACAAACGACGGTTGGTAGGACCTACATTCCTGGTGGGAGATAAAGTGTGGTTGTCTACCAAGAACATTTGGTCCCAGCACAATCTGTCCATGCTGATCGATTGGTTCGGGCATTTCATATACCTTATCCTGGGAAACCTGGGGGTCCGGTGGCCCGCTTGAGAGGAGGGTACTGTTATGATCCAGACCAGATTTTGAGTACTGTCTTCCCTTTCCCGGTTTGATCATGTCAAGGGTTAACTTTTCTCAGCCTCAGTCTGGTCTCAGGTTTGCTATTTAGCCCTGCGGTGTCCTGCAGATCAAGTAAGTTATAATTTCTGCCTAGTGCTGCTGTAGCTGACTCTGATTGCTCTGATTTGTCCTGTTGCATTTGCTGTCTGAACCCGTGTCTCTGTTTTCTCTTGTTCCTGTCTTGACTCAGTATTTCCCTTTAGTGTGCAGACTCCCTGGTTTGACTTAGCATGCTTCCTGACCTGTTTCTGTCCTTTGTCTTTTAACTTATTCACACATAACCGTTACTGACCCCCTGGCTTGTCTCTGACCGTGAGTTTGCTTATTCCTTCGGTACTGCATTACAGTCTAGGATTTGACCCATTTTGTTTGAACTTTTCCACTGCCACCTGTGGTAGCCTCACTGTTGCACTACAGGTTAGCTTTGTTTAGGTGTAGACCTGCTTCCTCTCTACTGCCATCTAGTGAAGCCTGCACCTACCTGCATTGCAGCAGCATGACATGACCTCTGCAACCAGCATTGTTACATTGGAATTTTTTTCAATACTTCTTTAACTAGGGCCTTCTGGTAGTGCAACATTTTATTAGACCTCTCTGCCACAGGAAAGACTATATAAAGTTCTCCTTGTAGTGTGGGTCTAGAATTGTGACCAACCAGTAAATAGATTTGGCAAAAATGCATACAACACGAGGGTCACGGGAAAGTCAGCCACATATAAACTCAGCCATGTGTGCCAGACTGCCAACAGCCAAGACTTCACTGTTCCCACCAACAGGGCAACTCAAAATGTTGTCCTCCTCATCCTTTTTCTCCTCCTCCCTCTCCTCCTCATCTTCACGCTATCCATAGTGAACAGATGGGATAAAGGTGGTATGATTATTACCATCTGTAGCTCAGGAAACCGTCTCCTGTTTAGATATGTGTTCGAACATGTAGACTTGTTCGACGAACGTACTTAAACCCCACTAGATTCCATGGGAGGCAAATGTATACACCTTAAAGGGTGACAAAATGATTCCCAAACAGCTAAAATTAGGTATAGACACCAATAAAACTGGCATCAATTGACCAACAGTAGAAATTTGCAAATGGCACAGCAGCAGACAACTGTGGCCCATGCATGACATATCAGGGTCTGGCCCAGCATTTACAGCAAGGACCTGGTGGTAAAGGGAAAAGTGTAAGCTTTCTTAGCTGGGTGAATTGATACCTCATGCAACACCTCCAATTTTTTTTGTATTCCAGCCACACTCAAATTGCACAAACATCAATTTCATACAGTACTCTTGGTAGCAAAATGTAAGGAAAGTAACACAGATTGTTGACTGATCAATTGACCCAAAATATAATCTTTTATAATGGCACAGAAGCAGTCAGCCATGGGCCATGCATAAAGTATCAGGGTCTGACCCAGCATTTACAGTTTGGCATTAAAGTTTCAATGGCGACTTGATGGTTAAGGGAGTGATGTAAGCCTTCTTAACTGGGAGACCTTATACCTCATCCAACACCTTTTTTTTAATTTCCCAGCCACACTCAGGTTGCACAAACATCAGTGTCATAGACTACTATTGAAAGAAAAATGTATGGATAGTAACACAGGTGTCACGGAGAGACTAGGTGGGTGAGAGCTAATAACCCGGGCCCCTGCAATTTCCCTAAGACTAGGGAAATACTGACTGGTCCTCTACCTGAAGTTTACACTGATGGTGTGCATGTTCAGGCCTCGAACCTCACCCTGCCTCCTGATACAACCCTGAGCTGGAAACCTCCGCCCTCCACCCAGTGAATGCTATACACCAGTACCCACAGTTAGCACAGACAAGGATAAAGGAAAATTTACATCACGCTGCAGTCACTCAGGAATACACTATAAATGTGCAGGGCAAAATAAACACAAATATAGGAAGGAGTAAATAAGACAAGGGAAAATACACCACCAGCAACGATACTCCAACGACCAGCTCTCCACTCCAGACCGAGATAACAAATGCGCAACACAGAAGCTATAATCGGCGACACCCAATGATCAGGAGAACTATAAAAAGGCAATGGGCATGGCCCAGCCTCCAATCCGAGGATCAGGTAAATTAACCCCGGAACAGCTAGACGAAATCTAGCCAATGAGCAAATAGTGGTCAAAAGCAGAACTACTGCTGTCTGTCGGATGACCTGGTCTGAACAGCGTCCGACATGACAGTACCCCGCCTTCTACGAGGGACCCCAGAGCCCTCACGGCTTATAGGACCCGGCTTGTCCGGATGACGACGATGAAAAAACCTGATCAGCCGATCCGCATGAATGTCTGAGACCTCTTCTCAGGCCCATAACCACACCAGTGTACCAAGTACTGTAAAGTGCGGCGCACTACACGAGAGTCAACCACCTTGGAGACTACAAATTCCAGGTTACCATCCACCAAGACTGGAGATGGCATAGGCGCCGCGTCCACAGAACCCACCACCCTCTTCAGAAGAGACCTGTGGAACACGTTGTGTATCTTATACACCGTAGGGAGCTCCAGTCGGTACGCTACTGGGTTAATGACGACGGAGACCCTAAATGGACCAATAAACCGTGGACCCAATTTAAGGGACGGAATTTTGAGTCTTATGTTTTTTGTGGATAACCACACCCAGTCATCCACACTCAGGTCCGGACCTGGCACACGCCTACTGTCAGCCACACATTTGTACCTAGCACCCACACTCAACAGGCGCTGTTTAACTCTCCTCCAGACTGATGACAATTGTGCTCCTAAGCGGTCCTCCTCCGGAACGCCGGAAGAACCCCTTTGACTCAAAGTACAAAATTGAGGATGTAGCCCGTAAACACAAAAAAACGGAGACTCCCCAGATGACTCCTGGCAATGATTGTTGATGGCAAACTCAGCCAAAGGAAGAAAGGTAGACCACTCCTCCTGATTATCAGAGACAAAGCAGCATAAGTACTGTTCCAAATTTTGGTTCATATGCTCAGTCTGACCATTTGACTGAGGATGAAACGCCGAAGAATGAGACAACTTGATCCCCAGCCGTGAGAAAAATGCTTTCCAAAATTTTGCCACAAACTGAGACCCCCTATCAGACATGATGTCAGACGGAACCCCATGAAGTCTGACCACCTCCTGCACAAATACCTGCGCCAGAGTCTTAGCGTTAGGCAACGAAGGCAAAGACACAAAGTGCGACATTTTTGAGAACCGATCAACAATCACCAAGATGACCGTGTTCCCAGCTGATGAGGGCAATTCAGTGATGAAATCCATGGAGATTTCCATCCATGGCTTACTAGGTACCTCAAGAGGAAGTAGTGTGCCAACAGGACGGGAGCGAGGCGTCTTAGCCCTAGCGCACGTGGTACAAGCTGACACGTATGAGACCACGTCCTGTCGGATCTTGGGCCACCAAAACCAACATGACACCAACTCCAAGGTACCTCTAACCCCTGGGTGGCCAGCCAGGACAGCATCATGATGCTCCGCCAAATCCTTTAAGCGGAGATGAAGCGGTACAAAAGATTTGTTGATAGGTAGCTCAGATGGTACCTCCTCCTGAGCCTCTGCAATCTCAGCCTCCACCTCGGTAGTGAGAGCCGAAACCACAACACCCTTTTGGAGGATGGGTACTGGATCCTCCCGAGGTTCTCCCCCCGGAAAACACCTGGACAGAGCATCTGCCTTAGTGTTTTTAGACCCCGGTCTGTAGGTGACAACAAAATTGAACCGCGTGAAAAACAATGCCCAGCGAGCCTGCCTGGGAGACAGTCGCTTGGCAGACTCCAAATAAAGCAAATTCTTATGGTCGGTAACAACAGTGACCTGATGAATCAACCCCTCCAAGAAGTGTCGCCATTCCTCAAAGGCCAATTTGATTGCCAACAACTCCCGGAAATCCAGACACGGCCGTAGTCCACCATCTTTCTTCTTAACGAAGAAGAACTCTGCTGCCACCGGAGAGGATGAAGGCCTGATGTGCCCTTTGCTCAAACTTTCAGCAATGTAATGTAATCCTTTAGCGCTTGTCTCTCCGGACCGGAGATGTTAAACATCCTTGTTTTTGGCAATTTAGCCCCTGGTTTAAACCTGATAGTACAGTCATAGGCACGATGTGGTGGCAACTCTGAACAACCCTTCTCAGAGAACACATCCACAAAATCCAGAAGTGACTCAGGGACACTTGAAGTCACAGCAGCAACACATGTGGCCAAGCAATTCTCCTGGCAGAAATCACTCCACTGAATTATGTCCTGAGTTTTCCAGTCTATCCCCGGGTTGTGTGTCGACAACCTTGGAAAACCCAGAACCAATGGTGCCGGAAGACTCTTCTGCTCAGAATGAAGAACCCCAATGTGGAGTTTAATCTCAGACCCAAACTCAGTAATCTCCCCCTGTGGGAGAGGAGCAGAATTGATAGTGACCACGTGGATAGGATGAGGCAGTTTTTCGATCCTAAAACCAGCAGTGCGCGCAAACTCCTCATCAATGAGATTTGTGGCAGAACCACTATCCACAAAAACAGTGATTGGCAGCTCTCTGCCAGCAACAACAACCTTGGCAGGGAGCATGCACTGAGATACCATCATGGAGGACATACACAAGCTCAGATTGGACTCCTCCACACCCTCTGAGTTTAGAAGTCTTTCCGCTGTAGCATTTTTCTTTGACAGCAGAGGACAGATATTAATAAAATGACCACAGTTTTACTGCAGAAAAAGCAGGCTCCCTGCCTCCCATGTACTGAAGCCTGATGCTTAACATGTGATACCCCTACGATTTGCATAGGTTTCATGGGCTCACCTGCAGCAACCTCACGTAAACCCAAACCTCCTCCCACAGATGACGTCACATGCTCTCCCAGACGCAAACGACGATCAATACTGATAACAAGACTCATAGCAGAATCTAATGAGTAGGAGTCTCGTACATCAGGAGGGCTTTTTAACCCTGTCAGAAACTCCATGAATAAAATGACTCCGCAGCGGGGAATCATTCCACTGAGTGTCGACCGCCCAGCGGCGGAATTCAGAACAGTAATCCTCTGCTACTCGCTCCCCCTGGCAAATAGTGCGTACCTTAGATTCTGCTAGAGCCATTCTGTCAGGCTCGTCGTAGATGTTTCCAAGTGCAGAAAAAAAACTCTCCACAGAGTCAAATGCAGTAGAATCAGATGGCAAAGAAAACACCCATGCTTGGGGATCCCCGCTTAATAATGACAACACCAGGCCCACACGCTGAGCCTCATTACCGGAGGAAGTCGGACGCATCCAAAAATATAGTTTGCAAGCCTCACGAAAAGTAACAAATTTACTGCATTCCCCAGCAAATTTTTCAGGCAACGGATACTTAGGTTCAACAACTTTATCTGTAACAACGGCTTGCACATTAGATACTGCTATTCCCTGTTGCTGCACTGCCCCCCTCAACTCAGTGACCTGTAGGAACAGCGCCCTCAACTGGCGGTTTATGGAAATCATGGGATCCATGGAAATAATGTTGGCCGATTATAATGTCACGGAGAGACTAGGTGGGCGAGAGCTAATAACCCGGGCCCCTGCAATTTCCCTAAGACTAGGGAAATACTGACTGGCCCTCTACCTGAAGTTTACACTGATGGTGTGCATGTTCAGGCCTCGAACCTCACCCTGCCTCCTGATAAAACCCTGAGCTGGAAACCTCCGCCCTCCACCCTGTGAATGCTATACACCAGTACCCACAGTTAGCACAGAGAAGGATAAAGGAAAATATACATCACGCTGCAGTCACTCAGGAATACACTATAAATGTGCAGGGCAAAATAAACACAAATATAGAAAGGAGTAAATAAGACAAGGGAAAATACACCACCAGCAACGATACTCCAATTACCAGCTCTCCACTCCAGACCGAGATAACAAATGCGCAAGACAGAAGCTATAATCGGCGACACCCAATGATCAGGAGAACTATAAAAAGGCAATGGGCATGGCCCAGCCTCCAATCCGAGGATCAGGTAAATTAACCCCGGAACAGCTAGACAAAATCTAGCCGACGCCAATGAGCAAATAGTGGTCAAAAGCGGAACTACCGCTGTCTGTCAGATGACCTGGTCTGAACAGCGTCCGACATGACAACAGGTAGGTGACTGATCAATTGACCCACAGTAGAAAATTTTATAATGGCATAGCAGCAGTCAGCAATAGGCCATGCATGTGATATCAGGTTCTGGGCGAGCCTTTAGAGATTTGAATTTAAGTTTAAATTAAGACAAGGTGGGTGAGGGACCAGTGTAGGCTGGTTGTGCTGGGAACCCTAATACCTCATGCAAGAGCTCAATTTGTTTTTTTCCACAGCCAGACTCAGGTGGCACAAATATCAGCTTGGTAGAGCACTAATGTTAGAAAAAAATATATTAACACTGATAGTTTATTAAACAAGTAAGTGCAGGCTGCCGGTCTGGGAGCAATAATGCACAACACATGAAAGAGACCTATCTTGAAGAACAAATGGGGAGAGGGACTGAAGTGGGGAGCGCGACTCCTAAAGCGACTTCAGTCGCTCTCCCCATGTGCTGACTCATACAGGACTCCCAGCTGCATCTAGGCTACCCCAAAACATCATTTGGAACTGATAGAGACAGGATAAATGTATCTCTCAATACCAGTATATTTGTTCTGATGAAGGTCCGGATGTGGACCGAAAATGTTCAACTTGCCTTTATGGATGCACATCAATAAACATTTTCATTATGCACCAAAATTTCCTTCAGAGTGCCAATTTTTTTCTGGATTTGCACCACAATATTAGGCATAACTATTTTTAAGTGGCAATCTGGCCTTCTGATTTGTCTCTGAAACAGAGTTTTAGCACAAACGATTTGGAGTAGCTAATTGGGCCCTGTGGGGGCACCTCAATTTTAGCCCTAACAATTTTTAGTGGAATGCTAAGCATCTCATGTGTTTTTTCATAGATTTCACAAGCCATTATGCTATTCACATTTCATGTATCGCACATTTCCTTGCTTTAGCAGAATAAAACTGAGTGGAGCCATTATCTATTTGCTATGTAAGACTTTATTGATTATGCACCAGTTCAGACTAGATTGCTGTTCAGTCAGTTTTCCTATATTTACTATGTACTGTTTTTTCTGACTTGAACGCCCTGCCCTTCACCATGCTGTGATTTTAATTACATCCAAACACAGTTGGTTCTGACCTCCCTATAAATGCAGGCTTTACCATGTTATTAGCAATAGGTAAGTGTTCACACTAGGCAGACAGGTCAGTTATCCATCCGATCTGAGATTACCTTGACGTTTGGTAGATGGGCTCACAATTTTTGGCCAAATCTTGTGCTAAGCATCTCATGTGTTTTTTCATAGATTTCACAAGCCATTATGCTATTCACATTTCATGTATCACACATTTCCTTGCTTTAGCACAGTAAAATTGAGTGCAACCGTTATCTATTTGCTATGTAAGACTTTTTTGGTTATGCACCAGTTCAGACTAGATTGCTGTTCAGTCAGTTTTCCTATATTTGCTATGTACTGTTTTTTCTGACTTGAACACCCCGCCCTTCACCATGCTGTGATTTTAATTACATCCAAACACAGTTGGTTTTGACCTTCCTATAAATGCAGGCTTTACCATGTTATTAGCCATAGGTAAGTGTTCACACTAGGCAGACAGGTCAGTTACCCATCCGATCTGAGATTACCTTGACGTTTGGTGGATGGGCTCACAATTTTTGGCCAAATCTTGTGCTAAGCATCTCATGTGTTTTTTCATAGATTTCACAAGACATTATGCTATTCACATTTCATGTATCGCACATTTTCTTGCTTTAGCACAGTAAAATTGAGTGCAGCCATTATCTATTTGCTATGTAAGACTTTTTTGGTTATGCACCAGTTCAGACTAGATTGCTGTTCAGTCAGTTTTCCTATATTTACTATGTACAGTTTTTTCTGACTTGAACGCCCCGCCCTTCACCATGCTGTGATTTTAATTACATCCAAACACAGTTGGTTCTGACTGGTGTTGAGCATTCCGATACCGCAAGTATCGGGTATCGGCCGATACCTGCGGTATCGGAATTCCGATACCGAGTTCCGATACTTTTGTGATATCGGAAATCGGAAATCGGATCCATATTCATGTAAAAAATAAAGAATTAAAATAAAAAATATGGATATACTCACCTCTCCGGTGGCCCCTGGAACTTACCGGTGTAACCGGCAGCCTCCGTTCCTAAGAATGAGCGCGTGAAAGGCCTTCGATGACGTCGCGGCTTCTGATTGGTCGCGTGCCGCTCATGTGACCGCTCATGCGACCAATCACAGGCCGTGACGTCATCGCAGGCCCTAAACTCCTCAATGAGGAGTTTAGGACCTGCGATGACGTTGCGGCCTGTGATTGGTCGCGTGAGCGGTCACATGAGCGGCATGTGACCAATCACAAGCCGCGACATCATCGAAGGTCTTAAACTGCTCATTCTTAGGAACGGAGGCTGCCGGTTACAATCGGTAAGGTCCAGGGGCCACCGGAGAGGTGAGTATATCCATATTTTTTATTTTAATACTTTATTTTTTACATGAATATGGATACCAGGGCCTGAAGGAGAGTTTCCTCTCCTTCAGACCCTGGGAACCATCCAGGATACCTTCCGATACTTGTGTCCCGTTGACTTGTATTGGTATCGGGTATCGGTATCGGCGATATCCGATATTTTTCGGGTATCGGCCGATACTATCCGATACCGATACTTTCAAGTATCGGAAGGTATCGCTCAACACTAGTTCTGACCTTCCTATAAATGCAGGCTTTACCATGTTATTAGCCATAGGTAAGTGTTCACTCTAGGCAGACAGGTCAGTTACCCATCCGATCTGAGATTACCTTGACGTTTGGTGGATGGGCTCACAATTTTTGGCCAAATCTTGTGCTAAGCATCTCATGTGTTTTTTCATAGATTTCACAAGCCATTATGCTATTCACATTTCATGTATCGCACATTTCCTTGCTTTAGCACAGTAAAATTGAGTGCAGCCATTATCTATTTGCTATGTAAGACTTTTTTGGTTATGCACCAGTTCAGACTAGATTGCTGTTCAGTCAGTTTTCCTATATTTACTATGCACCACAATATTAGGCATAACTATTTTTAAGTGGAAATCTGGCCTTCTGATTTGTCTCTGAAACAGAGTTTAAGCATAAACGATTTGGAGTAGCTAATTGGGCCCCGCGGGGGCACCTCAATATTAGCCCTAACAATTTTTAGTGGAAATCTGGCCTTTTTGATTTGCCACTGAAACATTTTTTTCAGTAACGATTTGCAGTAGCTAATTGGGCCTCATAGCTGCCCCCCAATATTAGGTTAATGATTTTTAAGTGGAAATCTGGCCTTCTGATTTGCCACTGAAGCACAGTTTTATCACAAACTATTTGGTTTAGCTACAGTAATTGGGCCTCGTGGCTGCACCCCAAAATTAGACCTTACAATTTTAAAGTTGAAATCTGGCCTTCCAATTAGCCACTGTAACACAGTTTTTGCACAATCTTCTTCTATACTAAAAGATCAATTTCACATACGGCAGGATCCTAACTTTTTAACTGACAAGATCCCTTCCAGCACTAGCACAGGATCGACCACTCTCTGCTGAGACAATGGTGCTATCAAAACAAGATGTCTGCTTTTTATGTGGCCAGGGACATGTGACTTCGACAATCAATCACAGAAGTCCTTGTGTCATGACATTATGGATAGTTTCTGTGCCCTTATTGACTGCCGGAATCAACACACATAAAGTTATGGGGAAAAAAAGAGTGTGACACTCCTCTAACCTTTCAACATGCTCCTCTAACTGCTCCGCACCCCCTCCCCTCATCAAACACATTCCCCCATCCTCCCACTTGTCATACAGCACCACTTTCCTAGCCAAAGTAATAACAAAAGCATAAGTGAAACACAATGATTTACTGAACTGTCACCGAATTTTGTCAAATTTGAATAAAAATACTCGTGAAAGCGAACACGAATACGAATGTGCTACAATTGTGCTGAATTTGAAATTGGTGAACGTTTTCCAAACATGTTTGCTTATCTCTACTTCTGTCCCTCCTTCTCATTATCACCCACTCCTTTTTGAAAAGATGAGATGAGGCTGGGCTGGGTAGCATCATCCAGTATAGTTTCTTGCTCCATCTCAACTTGCTCAGCCTGTAAAGCCGCCTCTTTGATTGTAAGTAGCAAGCATTTCAGTAGACAGATAAGCGGGATGGTGAGTATGGCATCATCGCCGCTTACCATCTTGGTTGAGTTCTCAACGTTTAGGAGAACTGCACAGGTGTCAGACAACCATGGCCACTCATCAGCTCTGATGTGCATGTTGTAGCTGGTATTTAACAACTGCCCTCTGCTGCTTCCAAATCTTTGCCAACATACGTAACATTGAGATTCAATGTGTAGTGACATCACACACAAGTCGGTTAGCTGGAAGTTGCAAATGCTGCTGCAGCACTAACAGGGCGGCGGCAGCTGTAGGCAACTTGTGGAAATGGGCACACACGTGGTGTACTTTCACAAGTAGCTCAGGCAGATCTGGGTAGATTTTGAAATACCCCTGAACCACTAAGTTGACCTCGTGTACCAGGCATGGTATGTGTGCAAGGTTTCCAAGCTTCAGAGCTGCCACCATGTTACAGCCATTGTCACAAACAACCATGCCTGGTTTTAGGTTTAGGCATGATAGCCACAGATTAATCTGGTCTGTTAGACCTTTCAACAACTCCACGGCTGTGTGCGGTTTGTCACTTAAACAGATGAGCTGCCACTTGGCCGAGGCAGTCCTGTAGTGCTTCAAGTTTGTGACTGATGTTGATGTTTGTGAGATGGAGGGTGGGGAGGTGCAGGAACTGGTGTAGAAGTTGGGGGCATCCCTTATTGAACCAGGGCCTGCAATTTGGATGTCGACATCACGTGTTCCATCCCAGGGTCCGACTATGTCCTGGCTTCTACAATGTTCACCCAGTGTGATATTAGGGAAAGATATCATCCCTGACAACAAAAACTTATCCAGGTGTCCATGGTTAAGTGGACCTTCCCAGTATGGCGTTGGTTAGGGCACGTCTGATGTCATGGGTCATGCTTGTGTGAGGTGGGACGGCACACCGGGAGAAATATTAGTGGCTGGGGATTGAGTGATGGCCACCGCCATAATGTTGTGGAAAAGTTCCATCTCCACAAGCCTAAATGGCAACATGTCCAGGGCAAGCAGTCTGGAAATATGACTATTTAGCATTGTAGCCTGTGGGTGGATGTCTGCATATTTACACTTGCGTTTCAATGACTGGGGTAAGGAAAAATTAAACGCTGCGCTGGGACAAGGATGTGGATGTGGTTGCTGGTGATGATTGAAAGTATGCAAAGACAGGTGCAGGGTGGGAGGCATCTTTGCCTACATCATGGGCAGGAGATTGGCATGCCCTTAGAACAGGGGAGGAATCAGTGTTGTCACCCGCAGACACTTTTTCTGGACCCTAGCATTCGGCCCAAGTATTTGGGTGCTTTGCTTGCATATGCCTGAGGATGCTGGTGGTGGTCAGGCTGGTAGTTCTGCTGTCACTGCTGATGCTGGCATGACAGATGTTTCAAATGGCCTTTTTTGGGGTTAACTGGACTGTCTTTAAAAATTTGCTAGAACACCTAAACCTTGGCTTGGCAACTTCACCAGGGTTGGTGCTCTGTGGATCAGTTGCCCATCTTTGGCCACCCCACTGCCTCTTCATGCCAGTTGTGGGGTTGCGGATCCCTCCCCTTGTGTGCTGTTGTCCTCACTCTGCATGTCACCTTCCCAGTTTGGGTCAGTGACTTTACCATCCATAGCCTCGTCTTCCACTTCCACACCCTGGTCCTCCTGATTTGCTGATGTAACAACACCACTTACTGGCAGTTATGTTTCATAATCATCCAGCTCTTGCAACAGCAATTGCATTCCCCCACTGTTGCCTTCTTGTGAGCGTGGCTGCTCAAATATTTGAGCATTGCTACATGCAATCTCCTCATGTCCCGGTTGGAACGGGCAGGGCGAGAGGCCACAATTTAAAAATGGAAATGTGAACAGCTCTTTTGAGTGTACAAGTGTGGTATCACTTCTCTCCGGGCACTTGGCATGGTGGGAATAAGGAGGATTAGGGTGGAGATTATGTGGTCCAGAATCACGGCTACTGCGACTGACCAGTGTGATAGACAGGGTCGTGCTAGCAAAGTGATTGGAAGCATTATCTTCTATCCATCCAGCAATCTTTTCACACTCGTCTGGCTTTAAGAGTGTTGTTTTGCACCCCCCTACAAAGTGGGACAGGAAGATTGATCAACATGATGTTTGTGTTTGTTGCTCTCCCACAGCAGGCACATTTTCACCTTGCTCGCGTCCTCAGCCTCTCCTCTCACTATCAGCATCACATCAACTTCCCAGTCTTTTACTATGTGTATTATGTGCATATGTATCTGTTGAGAAAACGATGCAGACAATATTACAATGCCAGCAAAATTTTCCCACTACAGACTGTAGCATCAATATAACAATGCTAATTGAAACAAACATTTTTGTGTATGTATGTTTGAGGCTCAACTTTTACTATAAATGCCATATAAAATGTCACTGCTGAAAAAAATTGCAGTACTAAAATGCCTGAAAAATGTGTCAACTTCAGATGGACGTATAAGACTGCAGTATAAATGCAATTTTTTTAACAAAAGTTTTTTTTTTTTTACGGGGGGGTTTTAAGGCCCACTCTAGCACAACAAATGCCATATAAAATGTTACCGCTAAATAAAAGGCTATATTACAATGCCAGGCAAATGTGCACACCTCAGATGGATGTATCAGAGTGCAGAATAAATATAGCAATGCGATTTTTTTTTACTTTTTTGGTGTTTTGAGGCCCAACTGTAGAATGCAAAATGGCATATAAAATTTCACAGCTCCAAAAAAGGCTGTGTTACAATGGCAGGCAAATTTGCACACCTCAGATTGATGTATCAGAACACAGAACACAAAAAAATAGTTTCAAATTTTGCAATGCTATTATTATTGTTGTTATAAATAAGTAACAATAATAAAAATAATAATAGCAATGCAAAATTTTAAACAATTTTTTTGTGTTTTTGAGGCCCTACTGTAGCATGCTAAGTGCTGAAGAAAAATGTTACAGCTCCAAAAACAGGCTGTATTACATTGACAGCTAAATTTGCACACTTCAGATGGATGTATCAGAATGCAGTATACATATAGAAATGCAATTTTTTTAAAACAATTTCTTTTGTTGGGGAGTTTTGAGGCCCAACTCTAACCCTCTAAATGCAGCATAAAATTTCACAGCTCAAAATAAAGGCAATTTTACAATGTCAGGTAACTTTGAGCACCTCAGTTAGACGTATCAGTAGTAATGCTACTGAGATCCAACCAAGTCTGGATGTATGTTTTTGACTCACAACTGCTGCTGTATAAATGGTGTATACTTTTTCCCTGCTCTGAACAATTTGCAGGATTCAGAACAAAAAGAATATTATTAGAGGTTTTGGTATCATTTGCAAGGTGCAACACAAAGGACTTGCAATTCACCCTATCCTGTCCTACACAATACTTTCAGCACAATTTCTCCCTAAGTGCTGCTAACAGCAGTATTATAATAAGTATTATCATTAGTACTAAGAAGGATTGTTGTTGTAGTTTGTTGTAGGTTACAGAAATATAAATGTGGATAAATCTCTGGCTAATATGCAGCTACAATTCTGTTCTTCTCTCATCAGTACCTCTCCCTACTCTGCCTGTATCCCGAGCACAGTATGCTGAGCATGGCATCACGGGGCTTAAAAACAACTGATGACGCTATCCATCCAGCCATTCACAGTAATGCCACAGCCAAGAAGGCTATGGCAATACAGTGACTGTCAGGCAATCTCCACATGTTCATTGGCTGTCTAAAAAGTGGCAAATATGTGAGACAGGGACTCGAGCTCCCGCTCAAGCATTAAAAATATACTAGCCAATTAGCGAGTATCCCAATCACACTTGTGCTTGAGCGCGTAATGAGTATGATGAGCATGCTTGTTCATCACTAGTGGTTATCTCATTTGAAAGTCACAATTCATAAGGAGTAACCTAGTTGTTTAGGCAGAGGAGCACCCCTTAAAATGTAGTAAAAACAAGATAAATGTTTTTTGTGGAAGAGTGGCTTCCAAATCAAGGATGGAGGCAGAAATTCTTGTGGACGCAGGAGAAAATTCAACAGCTTTAATCCCTTCAGCCCCCAAACCTGTTTTCACCTTCATGACAAAATAGCTCTTCAACATATCCCACTGATTCTGAGGTTGTTTTTTCATGACATATTGTATTTCATGTTAGTGGTAAAGTTTCTTCTATAAAGTTTGATACAGGAAATATATATATATTGGTACCATGTTAGCCAGTAGATAGAAAAATATTTAGAATTGAGAGTCCTCAGTGGTTGATTCCTTTTAATGGCTAACTGAAAAGATGGTAACAAATTGCAAGCTTTCGATACTACACAGGTCTCTTCATCAGGCAAAGACTAAAAGAAATTCAAAAGAATCACATATTTATGCTCAACATAGCACAGAAAAAAAAGGAAAAACCATGGATAAGACAGGTGACATGAAGCAGAATTACCATGAGTGATAAACAGTTATGTCCATAAATATTGGGCCAGTTCTTAGATAAGGATTGTTTATACATTTATATGTCCAAGGTTGGTAAGTACCTAGCAACCTGGATGTATGGATGCATCCAAGGTCAGGAAGGGGTTAAGGCTAATTAACAGAAACAAATATGCATAATTTCTTAGGTTGAAAAAAGACACGGCCATCAAGTTTAACATTTCTCCAAAATTATACATTTTCTATTGCTAAATTATTTAAAACCCACAATGTTATTTGTTGTGAAAAAATTATCTAGCCCTTTAGGGTGATACTGTATCTGCCATTACTATCACTTACTTACTTTCACTTCCTATACATGTAATGATCATCTCCTGGTCTTTTGTAAGGTCCTTGGAAGGAATAAATAATGTGTCAGTCCTTTGTATTGACCACACATTTCCAATATTGAGATATTTACATGAGATTGCCTCTGATACATCTTTTTTCTAAGCTAAACAAGCCCAACATTTTTAACTTTTCAATATTTGAGAGACATTCAATCCTATGTAATAACCCAGTTACCCACCTAGAACTGACTCTAACTTCTAACTAACTCAAAATGTGCAGCTCAAAACTGAATGCTATATTCAAGATTCAGACATAAGAGTTTAGCTTATGATTTTTATCCTTGTTTTTCACAGATAAAACTCATATCCATGATAGTCTATGGAACTTTTAGAATGTTCATGTTTTTTTGTTGACAAAATGATCTTCACAAATTCATAGAAACATGTCCAATTTTGATCCAAGTCACGGATTGCATACGGATGATAAAAAATCATTCCACTTTACTGGATGAAACTCTGAACTATTCTTTTATATGCTCAAGTGAACCTACCCATGCACGTCCAGTGTCAGATTTTTTCATTTTACTATGGCATGCTCATTCAATAGCATGTCAGGACTCAGGAGTGAAATCCGATGATTTTTTCAACCTAGCAATAACAAGCTTCTTATGATGATGGCCCAATGAGAGAGGTCCTGTATCTATCCGTATGACGACTTTTTGATTTAACGACCAGTGTGAAAACTGTGTGCATACCTCAGTTATCTATCTACCTATCTATCTATCTATCTATCTATCTATCTATCTATCTATCTATCTATCTATCTATCTATCTATCTATCTATCTCTGCTACTTTGCACTCTTCCTTTCAAAAGCTAATATGATGTGGCACCTTCCTGGTATAAGTTTTAAAACTAATATTTTCCAGACCTCCCAAGTTTGAGTTCAATATAAGACTTAAGTTCTTTCCAGACTTTAAATCTCCTTATTGTGTCATGTCCTGATTACTTGTCTGTCTGCTTTTTTGTTTGCTTTCCCAGTGTTGACAGTTCTATCTTTTTAATCTATTTCATGAACTACAGCAGTGGGTTTTGCAAAAGTTTCAGAGTTTTCAATTTACTAAATTCAGTGTGTGGAGAAACACTGCCATCCACCTTTGATGGCAAATAGATTTTATACCATTTACAACAAAGTAAAAAGAAAAAAAAAAACAAAGAAAAGAAAAGAAAAGAAAAGATCTATCTATCAACTACTATAACTAACAGTGATGAGAGAATAGTGAAATATTCGTATTCGGGAAAATTGGCATGACTAATTTCTAATATCCGTGTATTCAAACTGAATAATGAATCCAATGCAAGTCATTGGGAAAGCCGAATATAAGAAAAAAGCTGAAATTGATGAGAAAGAGCTAAAACTAAATTGGGAACAGCATGGGGAAGATGCCTGCTTGACGTTCTGACTCACATATGGTATCTGGCAATAATGTTGTCAGACTATTGCGCTATTTACGTTTTTTTCTAAACCTACCAAACCAAACAAAAAAAAAATGTTTAAGGAAAAAATGCTAAGAAGCATTATTTCCTTCATAATAACATGTATATAACGCAAAATAATTAAAAAAAAAATTATACCTCCCATTTAGCATATGTTCACATGGAGCGTTTTGGCTTTATTTTTTACTATAACATTTGTGAGTGCTCTCACTCCCTCATTGCATATAGTTAGCAAGATAGTGGAATACATATTCTCCATCCCTTTACAATGCCATTTCCAACATGCCCATTTGAATTTTGGGCATCGCCAGCCACCACCAACATGTCCACCGCCATGTCATTATGAGGCCCTCGTTGATAATTAGCAGAGTGCCAGCAGGTTCCATGAAACCTGAGTTTGGTAAGGGCCCTCAGGTGGCCCTGTATCATACATTTGGAAGAGCTCTCACTCCAACATTCAAGAGGTCCCTCTCTCATGCCAAATAGCAGATAGTGGAATACATATTCCCCATCCCTTTACAATTCCATTTCAAACATGACCATTTGAATTTGGGCTTTTCCTGCCACCACCACCATGTCCACCACCATGTCACTATGTGGCCCTCGCTTACAGTTTGCAGAGGGCCAGCAGGTGCTGAGAAATCTGCATTTGTAAGCTCCACAGTTCATTTTTGCCACCGAATCTCAATGGAATAACTGTCATAGTGGGTGAAGCCACTGGAAGGTAAATATAAAACAGGAGTCAGGGAAGCTGCATGATCAAAGTCAGTAAATTTGATTCTACCAGATACCAAAAGCATTAGAATTAATTTCTGAATACAGTGTATGCAAGCAAGGGCCTGCATTGTGGTCAGTGTGTCAGGCCTGAAACTCATGTCAGGGACATGTACAAGTCTCATTTTATTTGGACGCAGCCTCTTCAAGGGAAAGAGACAGTAGTGCCATTGACCAATCTGCCCAAGCCCATTTTCTATTGGTTTAAAAATAGTGTGTCCTTATCTAGAAGTTCAGTGACTGGTGCAAAGCCTTCAGAGATAAGTGAAGGTGACTTTTTATCTCAAATTTTTGTGAATCTGCTGATGCCGTCTGTACAAAAGCTGATATCTTAAAAAAATGGCCACACATTGCTAGATATTTTGAATTTATACATTACACCTCTGTAAGGGTACTTGTCAAAAATAAAGTCATGATATTTCTTTTTCAGTAGCATAGAACATTCAATAAAAAGGGTAACATTAAGAGACATGGATGTGGTTGTGCCCGCCAAGACCATGTTACAGATCAGAAGGTGACTGCATCTCATTCTGGCTTCGTGTCTAAATGTGATCAGTGCGGTACACCATGGACAAACCCAGACAATTGCCATGATGTTGTGGGTTGTATGGCAGACAAAAGCTCCAGTGTGTTCACAAGCAGCACTATTAAGTTTTGCACACTATCCAGTCTCAGTAGACAAAAGGCTGGGCCTCTGAATCGTTAATCTGGTCCTTCCTCCCACCAGATGCATGTAGGATAGCTGCGGAGACACCATCACGTGTTTCTGAACGCAAGCAGTGAATAGCCAGACCTTTCCCCGGGAAGGAACAACCACAGGAAGGGCAGCATCCAATAAAGGAAAACATCCAATACAGGAAAACCACCTATGCCAAGCATGGTATCCATCCACAGACAGCTGTTTCAGGGTGTTTGCCCCTCATCAGTGTGGAGTAGGAATCTGGCTATTAGGAGCAGTGCCTAGTAAAAGGCTGTAAAGGCACAGATGATTGGCCTCGGAGAGACCAAAACATCCAACACCGCGGAGACACCATCACGTGTTTCTCAACGCAGTGATCCAGAACACTAGGCACTGCTCCTAATAGCCAGATTCCTACTCCACACTGATGAGGGGCAAACACCCCGAAACAGCTGTCTGTGGATGGATACCATGCTTGGCATAGGTGGTTTTCCTGTATTGGATGTTTTCCTTTATTGGATGCTGCCCTTCCCGTGGTTGTTCCTTCCCGGGGAAAGGTCTGGCTATTCACTGCTTGCGTTGAGAAACACGTGATGGTGTCTCCGCAGCTATCCTACATCCGTTTGCATATTTCCCATAAGGGATGGGGGCAGTGTTCTGGATCACTGCGTTGAGAAACACGTGATGGTGTCTCCGCGGTGTTGGATGTTTTGGTCTCCCCGAGGCCAATCATCTGTGCCTTTACTTCCTCCCACCAGAGTCCTCAGGAGACATATGACCCCAATGCTGGCCATTGTGAAGAACTGTTTAAGTTCCCTTGTTATTTGTCAGGCCTCTCAACATGCACCATTAAAGAGAGTCATGAGGAGGCGGAGCTCAGTGATGCCCAAACATTTGAGCACCCACGACCATGAAAAAGCCTCATTGGGGAAGGACAATTCATGTCTGTAGAGCTGGAGGATAATCGTGATGCAGAGTTGCTATGAGGTCAGCCTAAAATCATAACTCAGAAAGAGGATCAGATTGAGGAATTGGAAAATGACGTGGTCGATGATGAGGCCACTGATCCAACCTGGAAAGGTGTCACGCCTAATGAGCACAGCAGTGTAGACAGGGATGGATCTGTAGCACAAAACAGGCAAGAAGGGGTAGTGGTTTCACCAGAGGGAGAACTCAGTCAACTGTTCCAAAGAGCCCCCTGCACTCAGCTAGATAACAGGCCAAAGGTGTGTTGTTCCTCTGTATGGCAGTTCTAATGGCAGCCAAGCCACACAGTAGGTGGGTGGAACGCCTGGGTACAAAATCTTTGTCTGATGGTGAAGCCACTGCCCCTTTCCCTGTGTTACGGCCTTCCAAATCTACTGTCCATGAAGCAGGTGTTAAGGCCTCCTGCCCTCAGACTGCAGTTGCACAAGCACAATAGTCAGCAACTACGTCCAGTTTGTTGTCCCAGCGCAGCGTTTACTTGTCCATGCCCCAGACGTTTAATAGAAAGCAGAAATATTCACCCTCTCACAGGCAAAAACTATAAAAACCCACTTTGGCAGATTGGTAGCCTTGGAAATGCTGCCATTTAAACTTGTGGGAACTGAGTCTTTCCACAACCTCTTGGTGGTGGCAGCACCACGGTACTCAATTCCCATCCGACACTATTTTTCATGGTGTGCCATCAATGTGTTACATAAGCAAGCAAGAGTTGCACAACAACAGCACAATAACAATGCAGTTACAGGGAAGGTCTACTTTACCACAGACACATGGACAAATTCTTGTGCTCAGGGACACTACACTGACTTTTTGGCACACTGGATGAACTGGGTAGAATTTGGGACAGAGTCAGAGGCTGTAACATCACACATCTTACCCACACCAAGAATAGCGGTACCAACTTCCATCAGACCAACTTCCATCAAGGTTTCAGTCTCCATGTATTACAGTTAATGTCTTTCCTCTTCACAGAATTTAGCCTCCCCATCACTCCCCAGCAGGGATGTCTGCAGCATTGCCTTTTCGAAGATGCAGCACGCTCTGCTGAAGCTCATCTGTTTAGGTAATAAAGCTCATAACTAGTGATGAGCGAATTTGTTCGGAAAATGATCACCAAACATAAATTCGGCACGAATATGGCACATTCAGATTTGTGATCGGAAACACGAGCAAAATTTTATAAAATTGGAAAAAAATTGGTAACATTCGGTAAAAGTGCAAATATTTGCGTTGCCACAAAAGTATTTTCAGCACGTTAGCAACGATAAGTGTGGGGTAACATGAGCGTTTGGCAAGTGTTTGATGAGGGGAGTGGGTTTGCAGAGCTTAGAGGTGTGGCATTCTTGTAAACAGTCTTTTTTTCCTAACTTTATGTGTGCACATTGTGGCTAGCCAATCAGGGTGCAGAAAACACCCACAATGTCCTGACACAATGGCTTGTGTCATTGGCTGCTGAAATCGCATGTCCCTCTCCATATAAATAACGGACATCTAGTTTTAGCCACATTGTGGCTGATAAATTTACCTTCCAGCATTTTGTTTTCTTTTTTGGAGATTACTGATGTCCACAAAGCAAGCCAGCAGGGCACGTGTTGTGCACTGCTTCTATTGTACTCCATGCACGAGTATAGCATTCTAATTAATATTTTTTCACTGGCTAAATGTGAAAAAGCCTGCTGTATCCCACATTTTAGCTAGTTATCTAGGTGGGTGTATATCAGTCAGATAGTGTAGCTAGCTATTGTCAAGTGTGGCTGTTAAAGTTACCTTCCAGCATTTTTGTCATTACTGAGGTCCACAGACAGAATGGCTCTAGCAGAATCTAAGATACGCACTATTCGCCAGGGGGAGCGAGTAGCAGAGGATTACTGTTCTGAATTTCGTCGCTGGGCAATCGATACACAGTGGAATGATCCAGCGCTGCAGAGTCAGCTTATTCATGGGGTTTCTGGAAGGGTTAAAAAAGCCCTTCTGATGTACGAGACTCCTACTTCTCTAGATTCCGCTATGAGTCTGGTTGTCCGCATTGATCGCCGTTTGCGTCAGGAGGAGCATGAGACACCGCCTATGGGAGAGGGTTTAGGTTCACGTGTGGTTGCTGCAGGTGAGCCCACGGAGCCTATGCAAATCGCAGGGGTGTGAAGCGTCGAGCCCCTGAGCTCAGGAAGCAGGGAGCCTGTTTTTACTGCAGTAAGACTGGTCATTTTATTAACATCTGTCCTCTACTGTCTAAGAAAAACGCAATGGCGGAAAACTTCTACGCTCAGAGGGTGTGGAGGAGACCAATCTGAGCTTATGTATATCCTCCATGGTGGTTTCTCAATGCATGCTTCCTGCTAAGGTTATCATCGCTGGCAGTGAGCTGCCAATTACTGTGTTTGTGGATAGTGGTTCAGCCACAAATCTCATTGATGAGGAGTTTGCGCGCACAGCAGGTTTTAGGATTGAAAAACTGCCTCATCCTATCCGTGTGGTCACCATCAATGCTGCTCCTCTCTCACAGGGGGAGATTACTGAATTTGTGGCTGAGGTGAAACTCCACATTGGGGTTCTACATTACGAGCAGGTTACATGTAAGGTGCTCAGGAATCTTCCTGCTAAGGTGGTTTTGGGTTTTCCATGTTTGTCTATGCACAACCCGGTAATTGACTGGAAAACTCAGGACATAATTCAGTGGAGCGAATTCTGCCAGGAGAATTGCCTGGCCACATGTGTGTCTGCTGTGACTTCAAGCGTTCCGGAGTCACTTCTGGATTTTGTGGATGTGTTCTCTGAGAAGGGTTGTTCAGAGTTGCCGCCACATCGCCCCTATGACTGTACTATCAGATTTAAACCAGGGGCCAAATTGCCTAAAGCAAGGATGTTTAACATCTCCGGTCCGGAGAGACAAGCTTTAAATTTGGTGATGCCATTTGGGTTGACTAACGCACCTGCAGTGTTCCAACATTTCATTAATGATGTGTTTTCGCATGTTTTGGGGAAATTCGTTATCGTGTACCTAGATGACATTCTCTTATATTCTTGCGACCGTGATACTCATTTAGATCATGTCAGGCAGGTGTTACAGCTTCTCAGAGAGAATAAGCTGTATGCTAAACTTGAGAAATGTGTATTTTCTGTTCAAGAGTTGCCTTTCTTGGGTTATATTGTGTCTGCTTCTGGTTTTAAAATGGACGCCGCTAAGGTGCAAGCGGTGCTGCATTGGGAACGGCCTGATAACCTGAAAGCACTTCAGCGGTTCCTTGGGTTTTCTAACTACTATAGGAAATTTATCAAGGATTTTTCCATCATTGCTAAACCGCTAACTGACATGACTAAAAAGGGTACCAATTTCTCTGTTTGGCCTGAGGCTGCTGTGCGCGCATTTGAATTTCTTAAGAACAGTTTTGTTTCAGCCCCCATTCTTGTGCAACCAGACGTATCAAAACCTTTTGTTGTGGAAGTCGATGCGTCTGAGGTTGGTGTGGGGGCGGTACTATCACAAGGCTCATCTTTGAGCGAGTTGCGTCCATGCTCCTATTTCGTCCGCCGAACGTAACTATGATATCGGCAACAGGGAGTTGTTGGCAATCAAGTTGGCCTTTGAGGAATGGCGACACTTCTTGGAGGGGTCGGTACATCAGGTTACTGTTATTACTGATCATAAGAATCTGCTGTATTTGGAGCCAGCCAAGCGTCTCTCCCCCAGGCAGGCTCGCTGGGCATTGTTTTTCACGCGGTTCCATTTTACATAGTAACATAGTAACATAGTAACATAGTTAGTAAGGCCGAAAAAAGACATTTGTCCATCCAGTTCAGCCTATATTCCTATATTCCATCATAATAAATCCCCAGATCTACATCCTTCTACAGAACCTAATAATTGTATGATACAATATTGTTCTGCTCCAGGAAGACATCCAGGCCTCTCTTTAACCCCTCGACTGAGTTCGCCATCAGCACCTCCTCAGGCAAGCAATTCCAGATTCTCACTGCCCTAACAGTAAAGAATCCTCTTCTATGTTGGTGGAAAAACCTTCTCTCCTCCAGACGCAAAGAATGCCCCCTTGTGCCCGTCACCTTCCTTGGTATAAACAGATCCTCAGCGAGATATTTGTATTGTCCCCTTATATACTTATACATGGTTATTAGATCGCCCCTCAGTCGTCTTTTTTCTAGACTAAATAATCCTAATTTCGCTAATCTATCTGGGTATTGTAGTTCTCCCATCCCCTTTATTAACTTTGTTGCCCTCCTTTGTACTCTCTCTAGTTCCATTATATCCTTCCTGAGCACCGGTGCCCAAAACTGGACACAGTACTCCATGTGCGGTCTAACTAGGGATTTGTACAGAGGCAGTATAATGCTCTCATCATGTGTATCCAGACCTCTTTTAATGCACCCCATGATCCTGTTTGCCTTGGCAGCTGCTGCCTGGCACTGGCTGCTACAGGTAAGTTTATCATTAACTAGGATCCCCAAGTCCTTCTCCCTGTCAGATTTACCCAGTGGTTTCCCATTCAGTGTGTAATGGTGATATTGATTCCTTCTTCCCATGTGTATAACCTTACATTTATCATTGTTAAACCTCATCTGCCACCTTTCAGCCCAAGTTTCCAACTTATCCAGATCCATCTGTAGCAGAATACTATCTTCTCTTGTATTAACTGCTTTACATAGTTTTGTATCATCTGCAAATATCAATATTTTACTGTGTAAACCTTCTACCAGATCATTAATGAATATGTTGAAGAGAACAGGTCCCAATACCGACCCCTGCGGTACCCCACTGGTCACAGCGACCCAGTTAGAGACTATACCATTTATAACCACCCTCTGCTTTCTATCACTAAGCCAGTTACTAACCCATTTACACACATTTTCCCCCAGACCAAGCATTCTCATTTTGTGTACCAACCTCTTGTGCGGCACGGTATCAAACGCTTTGGAAAAATCGAGATATACCACGTCCAATGACTCACCGTGGTCTAGCCAATAGCTTACCTCTTCATAAAAACTGATTAGATTGGTTTGACATGAGCGATTTCTCATAAACCCATGCTGATATAGAGTTAAACAGTTATTCTCATTGAGATAATCCAGAATGACATCCTTCAGATACCCTTCAAATATTTTACCAACAGTAAAGGTTAGACTTACTGGCCTATAATTTCCAGGTTCACTTTTAGAGCCCTTTTTGAATATTGGCACCACATTTGCTATGCGCCAGTCCTGCGGAACAGACCCCGTCGCTATAGAGTCCCTAAAAATAAGAAATAATGGTTTATCTATTACATTTTGTTGTCACTTACAGACCGGGGTCTAAAAACACTAAGGCGGATGCTCTGTCCAGGTGTTTTCCAGGGGGAGAACCTCGGGAGGATCCAGTACCCATCCTCCAAAAGGGTGTTGTGGTTTCGGCTCTCACTACCGAGGTTGAGGCTGAGATTGCCGAGGCTCAGGAGGAGGTACCATCTGAGCTTCCCATCAACAAATCTTTTGTACCGCTTCATCTCCGCTTAAAGGTTTTGGTGGAACATTATGATGCTGTCCTGGCTGGCCACCCAGGGGTTAGAGGTACCTTGGAGTTGGTGTCACGTCGGTTTTGGTGGCCCAAGATCCGACAGGACGTGGTCTCATACGTGTCAGCTTGTACCACGTGCGCTAGGGCTAAGACGCCCCGCTCCCGTCCTGTTGGCACACTACTTCCTCTTGAGGTACCTAGTAAGCCATGGACAGAAATCTCCATGGATTTCATCACTGATTTGCCCTCATCAGCTGGGAACACGGTCATCTTGGTGATTGTTGATCGGTTTCCAAAAATGTCGCACTTTGTGTCTTTGCCTTCGTTGCCTAACGCTAAGACTCTGGCTCAGGTTTTTGTGCAGGAGGTGGTCAGACTTCATGGGGTTCCATCTGACATCGTGTCTGATAGGGGTACTCAGTTTGTGGCAAAATTTTGGAAAGCATTTTGCTCATGGCAGGGGATCAAGTTGTCTCATTCTTCGGCGTTTCATCCTCAGTCAAATGGTCAGACTGAGCGTATGAACCAAAATTTGGAACAGTACTTATGCTGCTTTGTCTCTGATAACCAGGAGGAGTGTACTACGTTCCTTCCTTTGGCTGAGTTTGCCATCAATAATCTCCGCCAGGAGTCATCTGGGGAGTCTCTGTTTTTTTTGTGTTTATGGGCTACATCCTCAATTTTGTACTTTGAGTCAGAGGGGCTCTTCCGGTGTTCCGGAGGAGGACCAGTTAGGAGCACAATTGTCATCAGTCTGGAGGAGAGTTAAACAGCACCTGTTGAGTGTGGGTGCTAGGTACAAACGTGTGGCTGACAGTAGGCGTGTGCCAGGTCCGGACCTGAGTGTGGATGACTGGGTGTGGTTATCCACAAAAAACATAAGACTCAAAATACCATCCCTTAAATTGGGTCCACGGCTTATTGGTCCATTTAGGGTCACCGCCGTCATTAACCCAGTAGCGTACCCATTGGAGCTTCCTACGTTGTATAAGATACACAACGTGTTCCACAGGTCTCTTTTAAAGAAGGTGGTGGGTTCTGTGGACGCGGCGCCTATGCCACCTTTAGTCTTGGTGGATGGTAATTTTGAATTTGAAGTCTCCAAGGTGGTTGACTCTCGTGTAGTGCACTGCACTTTACAGTACTTGGTACACTGGCGTGGTTATGGGCCTGAGGAGAGGTCCTGGGTACCAGCCTCGGACATTCATGTGGATCGGCTGGTCAGGTTTTTTCACCATCACCATCCGGACAAGCCGGGTCCTATAAGCCGTGAGGGCCCTGGGGTCCCTCGTAGAAGGCGAGGTACTGTCATGTCGGACGCTGTTCAGACCAGGTCGTTCGACAGACAGCGGTAATTCCGCTTTTGACCACTATGTGCTCATTGGCATCGGCTAGATTTTATCTAGATGGTCCGGGGTTAATTTACCTGATGCTCGGATTGGAAGCTGGGCCATGCCCATTGCCTTTAAATAGTTCTCGGAACATTGGGCGTCACCGATTATAGCTTCTGTCTTGTGCGTTGTTATCTCGGTCTGGAGTGGTGAGCTAGTAGTTGGAGTATCGTTGCTGGTGGTGTATTTCCCTTTGACTTATTTACTCCTTCCTATATTTGTATTTATTTTGCCCTGCGCATTTATAGTGTATTCCTGAGTGACTGCGGCGTGGTGTATATTTTCCGTTATCCTTGTCTGTGCTAACTGTGGGTATTGGTGTATGATCTTTTCACTGGGTGGTGGGCGGTGGTTTCAGCCTAGGGTTGAAACAGGAGACAAGGTGAGGGTCGAGGCCTAGACATGCACACCATCAGTGTAAACTCTAGGTAGAGGGTCAGTCAGGATTTCCCTAGTCTGAGGGAAATTGCAGGGGCCCGGGTTATTAGCTCTTACCCACCTAGTCTCCCCGTGACAGGCGTGTGTCTCTTGCGCCAAGAACAAGTCCCATCGGCAACTGCCAGCTGGGTTGCTTTACCCTCTTCCGCTGGCGGACAGGCCCTGGGAGGTGGTCGGGATGGACTTTGTGGTGGGCTTACTCAAGTCTCGTAACTGCACCATTATCTGGGTGATCACCGACCATTTTTCCAAAATGGTTCATTTGGTGCCTCTTCCACGGCTACCTTCAGCACGGGCTTTGGCAGCCTTGTTCTTCAAGCATATCTTTCGCTTACACGGTATGCCGGACAAGATTGTCAGTGACCAGGGTCCCCAGTTTGCATCTTGATTCTGGAGGGAGCTTTGTTGTCTACTCAGTATTGAGTTAAATCTCTCCTCGGCTTATCATCCCGAGACGAATGGGTTGGTTGAGAGGGCCAATCAGACTCTGGTCACTTATTTATGACATTTTGTTTCTGCCAGGCAGAATGACTGGGCATCCTTGTTACCGTGGGCTGAGTTTGCCCTTAACCCCTTTAACCCCAAGGGTTTTTTGTACGTTAATGACCGGGCCAATTTTTACAATTCTGACCACTGTCCCTTTATGAGGTTATAACTTTGGAATGCTTCCACGGATCTCGGTGATTCTGACACTGTTTTCTCATGACAAATTGTACTTCATGTTAGTGATAAAATTAATTTGATTTTACCTGCGTTTATTTGTGATAAAAATGGAAATTTGGTGAAAATTTTGAAAATTTCGCAATTTTCCAACTTTGAATTTTTATGCAATTAAATCACAGAGATATGCCACACAAAATACTTAATAAGTAACATTTCCCACATGTCTACTTTACATCAGCACAATTTTGGAACCAAATTTTTTTTGTTAGGGAGCTATAAGGGTTAAAAGTTGACCAGCAATTTCTCATTTTTACAACACCATTTTTTTAGGGACCACATCTCATTTGAAGTCATTTTGAGGGGTCTATATGATAGAAATTAACCAAGTGTGACACCATTCTAAAAACTGCACCCCTCAAGGTGCTCAAGACCACATTCAAAAAGTTTATTAACCCTTCAGGTGTTTCACAGGAATTTTTGGAATGTTTAAATAAAAATGAACATTTAACTTTTTTTCACAAAAATTTACTTCGGCTCCAATTTGTTTTATTTTACCAAGGGTAACAGGAGAAATGGAATTTGTCCTTAGTACGCCGATACCCCATATGTGGGGGTAAACCACTGTTTGGGCGCATAGTAGAGCTCGGAAGCGAAGGAGCACCATTTGACTTTTCAATGCAAAATTGACTGGAATTGAGATGGGACACCATGTTGCGTTTGGAGAGCCCCTGATGTGCCTAAACATTGAAACCCCCCACAAGTGACACCATTATGGAAAGTAGATCCCCTAAGGAACTTATCTAGATGTGTGGTGAGCACTTTGACCCATTAAGTGATTCACAGAAGTTTATAATGCAGAGCCATAAAAATAAAAAATCATATTTTTTCACAAAAATGATCTTTTGCCCCCAATTTTTTATTTTCCCAAAGGTAAGAGAAGAAATTTGACACCAAGAGTTGTTGCACAATTTGTCCTGAGTATGCTGATACCCCATATGTGGGGGTAAACCACTGTTTGGGCGCATGGGAGAGCTCGGAAGGGAAGGAGCGCCGTTTGACTTTTCAATGCAAAATTTACAGGAATTGAGATGGGATGCCATGTTGCGTTTGGAGAGCCCCTGATGTGCCTAAACATTGAAACCCCCCACAAGTGACACCATTTTGGAAAGTAGACCCCCTAAGGATCTCATCTAGATGTGTTGTGAGAGCTTTGAACCCCCCAGTGTTTCACTACAGTTCATAACGCAGAGCCATGAAAATAAAAATTATTTTTTTTCCACAAAAATTATTATTTAGCCCCCAGTTTTGTATTTTTCCAAGAGTAACAGTTGAAATTAGATGCCAAAAGTTGTTGTCCAATTTGTCCTGAGTATGCTGATACCCCACATGTGGGGAGAACCACCGTTTGAGTGCATGGCAGAGCTCGGAAGGGAAGGAGCGTCATTTGGAATGCAGACTTAGATGGATTGGTCTGCAGGCGTCACATTGCGTTTGCAGAGCCGCTAATGTACCTAAACAGTAGAAACCCCCCACAAGTGACCCCATATTGGAAACTAGATCCCCCAAGGAACTTATCTAGATGTGTGGTGAGAACTTTGAACCCCCAAGTGTTTCACTACAGTTTATAACGCAGAGCCGTGAAAATAAAAAATATTTTTTTTCCACAAAAATTATTTTTTAGCCCCAGTTTTCTATTTTTCCAAGAGTAACAGTTGAAATTAGACCCCAAAAGTTGTTGTGCAATTTGTCTTGAGTATGCTGATACCCCATATGTGGGGGGGAACCACCGTTTGAGCGCATGGCAGGGCTCGGAAGGGAAGGAGCATCATTTGGAATGCAGACTTAGATGGATTGGTCTGCAGGCATCACATTGCGTTTGCAGAGCCCCTAATGTACCTAAACAGTAGAAACCTTCCACAAGTGACCCCATATTGGAAACTAGATCCCCCAAGGAACTTATCTAGATGTGTTGTGAGAACTTTGAACCCCCAAGTGTTTCACTACAGTTTATAACGCAGAGCCGTGAAAATAAAAAATCTTTGTTTTCCACAAGAATTATTTTAGCCCCCAGTTTTGTATTTTCCCAAGGGTAACAGGAGAAATTTGACCCCAAAAGTTGTTGTCCAATGTGTCCTGAGTACGCTGATACCCCATATGTTGGGGTAAACCCCTGTTTGGGCACACGGGAGAGCTCGGAAGGGAAGGAGCAATGTTTTACTTTTTCAACGCAGAATTGGCTGCAATTGAGATCGGAAGCCATGTTGCATTTGGAGAGCCCCTGATGTGCCTAAACAGTGAAAACCCCCCAATTATAATGGAAACCCTAATCCAAACACATCCCTAACCCTAATCCCAATGGTAACCCTAACCACACCCCTAACCCTGACACACCCCTAACCCTAATCCCAACCCTATTCCCAACCGTAAATGTAATCCAAATTCTAACCCTAACTTTAGCCCCAACCCTAACCCTAACTTTAGCCCCAACCCTAACTGTAGCCTTAACCCTAGCCCCAACCCTAACCCTAGCCCTAACCCTAACCCCAGCCCTAACCCTAGCCCTAACTCTAGTCCTAACCCTAACCCTAGCCCTAGCCCTAACCCTAGCCCTAACCCTAACCCTAGCCCTAACCCTAAACCTAGCCCTATCTCTAGCCCTAACCCTAGCCCTAGCCCTAACCCTAGCCCTAACCCTAGCCCTATTTCTAGCCCTAACCCTAGCCCTAACCCTAGCCCTAATGGGAAAATGGAAATAAATACATTTTTTAAACTTTTTAATTATTCACTAACTAAGGGGGTGATGAATGGGGATTTGATTTACTTTTATAGCGGGTTTTTTAGCAGATTTGTATGATTGGCAGCCGTCACACACTGAAAGACGCTTTTTATTGCAAAAAATATTTTTTGTGTTACCACATTTTGAGAGCTATAATTTTTCCACATTTTGGTCCACAGAGTCATGTGAGGTCTTGTTTTTTGCGGGACGAGTTGACGTTTTTATTGGTAACATGTTCGGGCACGTGACTTTTTTTATCACTTTTTATTCCGATTTTTGTGAGGCAGAATGACCAAAAACCAGCTATTCATGAATTTCTTTTGGGGGAGGCGTTTATACCTTTCCGCGTTTGGTAAAATGGATAAAGCAGTTTTATTCTTTGGGTCAGTACGATCACAACGATTCCTCATTTATATCATTTTTTTATGTTTTTGCGCTTTTATACGATAAAAACTATTTTATAGAAAAAATAATAATTTTTGCATCACTTTATTCTAAAGACTATAACTTTTTTATTTTTTCTTTGATGATGCTGCATGGCATCTCGTTTTTTGCAGGACAAGATGACGTTTTTAGCGGTGCCATGGATATTTATATCCGTCTTTTTGATCATGTGTTATTCCACTTTTTATTTGGTGGAATGATAATAAAGCGTTGTTTTTTGCCTCTTTTTTTTACGGTGTTAACTGAAGGGGTTAACTAGTGGGACAGTTTTATAGGTCGGGTCGCTACGGATGTGGCGATACTAAATATGTGTACTTTTATAGTTTTTTTTTATTTAGATAAAGAAATGTATTTATAGGAACAATATATATATATTTTTTGGGATTTTTTTTTGGATTTTTTTTTTTTTTACACTATAACATTGCCCCAGGGAGGGCATGATGTTATAATGTAAGATCGCCAATCTGACACTTTGCTGTGCACTGTGTCAGATCTGCGATCTGAAGTGCACAGATCCTGGAGGCTTCCCGGCCTCCCGGCCATGTTTGATCGCAGTGTGCCGGGGGTTAATATGCCGGGGGCGGTCCGTGACTGCTCCTGGCACATAGTGCTGGATGTCAGCTGCGATAGTCAGCTGACACCCGGCCGCGATCGGCCGCTCTCCCCCGTGAGCACGGCCGATTGCGCTGGGCGCACTATCCCGTCGGTGGTCATATGGGCCCACCTGTTATGATCTGGTGGCCTAGGAGCAGCATGGGACGTACTCTGGAGAAGGTGGTACCTGTACTGACCGCAGACCCTGAACCTAACACCGCAACTAGAAGTAGCCGTGGAATGTACCTAGCGCTCCCTAGACATCTCGACACAGCCGGAGGACTAATTACCCCTAGAGATAGAAAAGGGAAAACTATCTTGCCTCAGAGAAAATCCCCAAAGAACAGGCAGCCCCACACAAATATTGACTGTGAAAGGAGAGGGAAAAAACATACACAGACTGAAATGAGAATTTAGCAAAGGAGGCCACTTCTAGCTAAATAGAAAGGACAGGACAGAGTACTATGCGGTCAGTATTAAAACACTAGAAAATATCCACCACAGAAAATACAAAAACTCCACAGCTAACTAAAGACATGGAGGGTATATCTGCATCTCCAGAGACACCAGCTTGGCTAAACAAATCCTTATACAGACCAAGCTGGACAAGACAAAACATGAAAAATAACTGAACAATAAGACCACAGCATGTGGACAGCAAAATCAAGGCCAGAACTTATCTTTGTTGAAAAGAACTGCAAAGCAGAAGAGACCAGGCAGGGATGTGAATCCTCCAGGAACAATGGACAACTGGCACTGACTAAAGGGTGAAGCAAGACTAAATAGCCCTGTCCAAATTGCAAAAAGTGAAAACACCTGATAAATGCTGTGATTCAGAGACAGCAGCGCTGTCACTTACAACCACCGGAGGGAGCCCAAGAGCAGAATTCACAACAGTACCCCCCCTTGAGGAGGGGTCACCGAACCCTCACCAGAGCCTCCAGGCCGATCCGGATGAGCCAAATGAAAGGCACAAACCAAATCATCAGCATAAACATCGGAGGCAACAACCCAAGAATTATCCTCCTGGCCATAACCCTTCCATTTGACAAGATACTGAAGCCTCCGCCTCGAAAACCAAGAATCCAAAATCTTCTCAACCACATACTCCAACTCCCCATCAATCAACACCGGGGCAGGAGGATCAACAGATGGAACAACGGGCACCACATATTTCCGCAACAAAGATCTATGAAAAACATTATGGATGGAAAAAGAGGCTGGAAGGGCCAAACGAAAAGACACTGGATTGATAATCTCAGAAATCCTATAAGGGCCAATAAACCGAGGCTTAAACTTAGGGGAAGAAACCTTCATAGGGACATGATGGGAAGACAACCAGACCAAATCCCCAACCCGAAGCCGGGAACCAACACAGCGATGACGGTTAGTAAAACGCTGAGCCCCTTCCTGAGACAACACCAAATTGTCAACAAGATGACCCCAAATTTGCTGCAACCTGTCAACCACAGAGTCCACCCCAGGACAATCCGAAGGCTCAACCTGCCCTGAAGAAAAACGAGGATGAAAACCAGAGTTACAAAAGAAGGGTGAAATCAAGGTAGCAGAACTAGCCCGATTATTAAGGGCAAACTCGGCCAATGGCAAGAAAGCCACCCAATCATCCTGATCAGCAGACACAAAGCATCTCAAATAAGTTTCCAAAGTCTGATTAGTTCGCTCGGTTTGGCCATTTGTCTGAGGATGAAATGCGGAAGAAAAAGACAAATCAATGCCCAGCCTAGCACAAAAGGCCTGCCAAAACCTAGAAACAAACTGGGAACCTCTATCGGACACAATGTTCTCTGGAATGCCATGCAAATGAACCACATGCTGAAAAAACAACGGAACCAAATCAGAAGAGGAAGGCAACTTAGGCAAAGGTACCAAATGAACCATCTTAGAAAACCGGTCACAAACCACCCAGATAACTGACATCCTCTGGGAAACCAGAAGATCCGAAATAAAATCCATAGAAATATGCGTCCAAGGCCTCTCAGGGACCGGCAAAGGCAAAAGCAACCCACTAGCGTGGGAACAGCAAGGCTTGGTCCGCGCACAAGTCCCACAGGACTGCACAAAAGAACGCACATCCCGTGACAAAGAAGGCCACCAAAAGGACCTACCCACCAAATCTCTGGTACCAAAAATCCCAGGATGACCGGCCAACACAGAACAATGAACCTCCGAAATCACTTTACTAGTCCATCTGTCAGAAACAAACAATTTCCCCACTGGACAGCGGTCAGGTTTATCAGCCTGAAATTTCTGAAGAACCCGTCGTAAATCAGGGGAGATGGCAGAAAGAATCACCCCTTCCTTCAGAATACCGACCGGCTCAAGGACCCCAGGAGAATCAGGCAAAAAGATCCTAGAGAGGGCATCAGCCTTAACATTCTTAGAACCCGGAAGATACGAGACCACAAAATCAAAAAGAAAAACAGGGACCATCGGGCCTGTCTAGGATTCAGCCGTTTGGCAGACTCGAGATAAATCAGATTCTTATGATGGGTCAAGACCACAATACGGTGCTTGGCCCCCTCCAGCCAATGTCGCCACTCCTCAAATGCCCACTTCATAGCCAACACTCACGATTGCCGACATCATAAATGCGTTCCGCAGGCGAAAACTTTCGAGAAAAGAAAGCACACGGTTTCATCAAGGAACCATCAGAATTCCTCTGAGACAAAACGGCCCCTGCCCCAATCTCAGAAGCGTCAACCTCAACCTGAAAAGGAAGAGAAACATCTGGCTGACGCAACACAGGGGCAGAAGTAAATCGGCGTTTAAGCTCCTGAAAGGCAGAAACAGCCGCAGAGGACCAATTCGTCACATCAGCGCCTTTCTTCGTCAAATCGGTCAGAGGTTTAACCACACTAGAGAAGTTGGCAATGAAACGGCGATAAAAATTAGCAAAGCCCAACAATTTCTGAAGGCTCTTCACGGATGTGGGCTGGATCCAATCATGAATTGCCTGAACCTTAACCGGATCCATTTCTATAGATGAGGGAGAAAAAATGAAGCCCAAAAAAGAAATCTTCTGTACTCCAAAGAGGCACTTAGACCCCTTCACAAACAAGGCATTATCATGAAGGATCTGAAATACCATCCTGACTTGTTTCACATGAGACTCCCAATCATCTGAAAAAATCAAACTATCACCCAAATATACAATCATGAATTTATCAAGATAATTCCAAAATATATCATGCATGAAGGACTGAAACACAGATGGAGCATTAGAGAGTCCGAATGGCATCACAAGGTATTCAAAATGGCCTTCGGGCGTATTAAACGCAGTTTTCCATTCGTCCCCCTGCTTAATACGAACCAGATTTTATGCCCCTTGAAGGTCAATCTTAGTAAACCAACTAGCCCCCTTAATCCTAGCAAACAGATCAGAAAGCAAAGGCAAAGGGTATTGGAATTTGACCGTGATTTTATTCAAGAGGCGATAATCAATACAGGGTCTCAAGGAGCCATCTTTTTTGGCAACAAAGAAAAAACCTGCTCCCAATGATGAAGAAGATGGCCGAATATGCCCCTTCTCCAAGGACTCCTTCACATAGCTCCGCATGGCGGTATGTTCTGGCACAGACAGGTTGAAAAGTCGGCCTTTAGGGAACTTACAGCCTGGAATCAAGTCAATAGCACAATCACAGTCCCTATGCGGTGGAAGGGAACTGGACTTGGGCTCATTGAATACATCCTGGAAATCTGACAAAAACTCAGGAATTTCAGAAGAGGGGGAGGAGGCAATTGACATCACAGGAACGTCACCATGAACCCCCTGACAACCCCAACTAGTCACAGACATAGATTTCCAATCTAATACTGGATTATGCACCTGTAACCATGGGAAACCCAGCACAATAGCATCATGCAAATTATGCAACACCAGAAAATGACAATCTTCCTGATGGGCTGGCGCCATGCACATGGTCAGCTGTGTCCAAAACTGAGGGTTTTTTTTAGCCAACGGTGTAGCATCAATGCCCCTCAAAGGAATAGGACTCTGCAAAGGCTGCAAGGGGAAACCACAACGTCTGGCAAATTCTAAGTCCACTAAATTTAAAGCGGCGCCTGAATCCACAAATGCCATGACAGAAAATGACGATAATGAGCAGATCAGGGTCACAGATAACAAATTTAGGTTGTACAGTACTGATGGTAACAGAACCAGCGATTCTCTTGGTACACTTAGGGCAATCAGAAATAACATGAGCAGAATCGCCGCAGTAAAAACACAACCTATTCTGACGTCTGAATCCTTGTCGTTCAGCTCTAGACACAATCCTATCACACTGCCTAGGCTCAGGACTCCGCTCGGAAGACAATGCCATAGTGTGCACAACTCTGCGCTCGCGCAAGCACCAATCAATCTGAATGGCCAGAGACATAGAATCACTCAGACCAGCAGGCGTGGGGAACCCCACGATAACATCTTTAACGGATTCAGAAAGACCCTTTCTGAAGATTGCCGCCAAGGCATCCTCATTCCATTTAGTCAGTACAGACCATTTTCTAAACTTCTGGCAATATGATTCTGCTGCTTCTTGGCCCTGAGACAGGGCCAACAAGGTCTTCTCAGCATGATCCACTGAATTAGGTTTGTCATACAATAACCCAAGCGCCTGAAAAAAGGTGTCTACATTAAGCAACGCCGGATTCCCAGGTTCCAGGGCAAATGCCCAATCCTGGGGGTCACCATGCAGCAGAGATATAATAATTTTAACCTGCTGGATGGGATCACCAGAGGAACGGGGTTTCAGAGAAAAAAACAGTTTACAGTTATTTTTAAAGCTCAGAAATTTGGACCTATCCCAAAAAAACAAATCAGGAGTTGGAATTCTAGGCTCTAAAACTGGAGTCTTGAACGATATAATCGGAAATACCCTGTACTCTAGCAGCAATTTGATCCACACGAGAAGCCAATCCCTGAACATCCATACCAGCGCCGAACTCCTGAGCCACCCAGAGGCAAAGAGGGAAGAGAAAAAAAAACACAACAGACTACAGAAAAAAAAATGGCTCTGCACTTTCCTTCCCTTCTTCTGAGATGCGGTTAACTCATTGTTGGCCAGTTGTACTGTTATGATCTGGTGGCCTAAGAGCAGCATGGGACGTACTCTGGAGAAGGTGGTACCTGTACTGACCGCAGACCCTGAACCTAACACCGCAACTCCTTAACTACGGCCAACATCCGCAGGTTCCTGTGCCTATGTCTGTGTCCTCTGCTGACTCCAGGGTGGCAGACTGGGCAGTGGAGGCACGAGTAGTGTTGAGCATTCCGATACCGCAAGTATCGGGTATACTTTTGTGGTATCGGGAATCGGTATCGGGATTAATATCAATGTGTAAAAGAAAGAATTAAAATAAAAAATAGGGATATACTCACCTCTCCGGCGGCCCCTGGACTTTACCGCCGTAACCGGGAGCCGTTGTACCTAAGAATGCGCGCTTGAAGGGCCTTAGATGACATCACGGCGCTCTGATTGGTCCGTAGCGGTCGCGTGACCGCTACGCGACCAATCAGAAGCTGCGGACGTCTTCTAAGGTATTTCAAGCGCTTGAAAGACCTTAGGTGACGTCACGGCTTTGTGATTGGTCGCGTAGCGGTCACGCGACCGCTACGGACCAATCAGAGAGCCGTGACGTCATCTAAGGCCCTTCAAGCGCGCATTCTTAGGTACAACGGCTCCCGGTTACGGCGGTAAAGTCCAGGGCGCGTCAGAGGGTGAGTATATCCCTATTTTTTATTTTAATTCTTTCTTTTACACATTGATATGGATCCCAGGGCCTGAAGGAGAGTTTCCTCTCCTTCAGACACTGGGAATCATACAGGATACCGTCCGATACTTGGTGTCCCATTGACTTGTATTGGTATCGGGTATCGGTATCGGATTAGATCCGATACTTTGCCGGTATCGGTACTTTCAAGTATCGGACGGTATCGCTCAACACTAGGCACGAGACATTTGGGACTGCACTCAGGATGCCATCCAGGCCTCCAAGGACAGAATGAGGTCCTCCGCCGATGCACATCGGCGCTCTGCCCCGACCTTTGCTCCTGGCGACTTAGTGTGGCTCTCCGCTCTTAACATCAGGCTGCGTCTTGAGTCCACTAAGTTTGCACCTCGCTACTTTGGTCCCTTCAAGGTCCTCAGACAGATTAATCCTGAGGTCTACCGTCTAGCCCTTCCTCCACGCCTTGGTATCACCGACACCTTTCATGTGTCCCTCCTTAAGCCCGTATACATGTCCCGGTTTTCTGAGTCGTCTGCCGGGACATCGGGTTCGTCTACGGACGATTACGAGGTGAACGCTATTTTGGGGTGCAAGGTGGTTCGTGGCAAAAATTTTTATTTGGTGGACTGGAAGGATTACGGTCCTGAGGATAGGTCCTGGGAGCCTGCTGAGCACTTTTGGGCTCCGCAGCTCATTGCTGCCTTCGAACGTAGCAAGGCCCAATGAGGGGGGCCCTAGGAGGGGGAGTAATGTTAGGGGTCGAGTTCCCGCCTCTGCACAGGGGGAATCTCGGGCCATCTCCAATGCGGTCTCCCATTCTTCTTCTGCTGCAGTGGAGCCTGCTCAGCGGAGACATCCGTCCCAACGTCTCGCTCAGTCTGATTCTGTTTAAAGAGTTACTGCTGCTTTTCCTGCTTCTGCCATGGAAGTCAGTGCTGGACAGCGGCGAGCAGACGCTTCTGGGACTAAGTCCTGCTTTTCTCGTTCTGAGCATTCCCAGAGTAAGATCTCTCAGTGGAGATCGAGGGTCACATGATCAGATACTGCAGCTAAGGCCATTGGTCCTTCAGGAAAGTCCTGTAGGTGCTCACGCTCTGTGGCAGCCTCTCATTGGTCCTTCTAGGAAGGTCCTGTATGTGCTGCAACTATTTAAGGCTCGCATGGCCGCACGGCCATGCGCTAGTATTGTTCTTTGTTATGTGCTTTGCACCAGTGTGATCATGTGAGTTTGTGTTCAGGGACCTGGCTGAAATAAGCCCCTAGAATGCTGGCACCTCCGGCGAGGAGTTTGTGTGCATGCATAACTACTGACTGCTCTCAGTTGAGTAGTTAGCCTGTGCCACTGTAAAGTCAAACAGGGCACAGTGCTTTGAGTTTCGGCTACTCTGTGAAGTAACAGGGTTAGCTCATACCACCATATAGTTCCGCCGCTTGCTAGCAGCAGGTTCTCCTGCACGGTGGACCCCGGGCTGCGAACGCATCAATTATAATAAAACCTCTATATTTACTCAGTGCGTTCCGCTAGCCCTAACAGTGTCTGCAGACCTAAGGCACATTGGAAAAAAATTATAGTTTTTCAGTTGCAAAAACTTAGACAACCTACGGTATCACACTTTATCATTTTGTTGCATGGAAATTAACCTGTAGATGCCTGATCCAGAGGCCACAAAAAATTCTTCTGTTATTAACATCATACAGTAAGGGACCTGACTTTAAAATAGTTTTTATCATCATGCTTGTTATAGAGGCCTGATCCATAGGGCACAACAAAGTTATTCTGTTATTAACATCATACAGTAGGGGACCTGACTTTAAAATGGTTTGTAGCATCTATAGTGTTATAGAGGCCTGATCCAGAGGCCACAAAAAAATTCTTCTGTTATTAATGTCATACAGTAGGGGACCTGACATTCAAATTGTTTGTAGCATAACTTCTTCATCATACAGGCCTCATCCACACTCAAACAATTATTTTTTCTGTGACTAACCGATAGAGCACACCATATTTTAACTTAGAATTTACTGTCACTGAAATTCAGCTGTTTGCAATGGTGGTGCAGAGTTTAAAATCATTTTTTGTTGCTAATACTGTGCTCCTACTACACTATCTGAGCCACATGACTGGGAAAAAGAGAGGTCGTGGTGGAAGGGGAGTTATGCTTGGTGTTCAAGGTGTACGTGGGGTAGGTGGTAATGTTTGTGAAAGCACTAGTCAAGCACCATCAACTCTATGCAAAGACAACTGAAAACTTCTGTTACTGGACAGGCTACAACACTACCTTTCTTTGGTTGATGCACAGCGGTACGCCTTGTCGATGATGCCCAGAAAGAGCATGTACTCGAGTGGATGGCAAGCGCAGCTTTAAGTGGCCTCTCCTCCACCTCAACATCACACACAGTACAGTCCGCAGAGGTTGCACGCAAATTCCCCTTGCTTTCCCCCGCGTCCCAACTATGTAACTGTTCAACTGACTTTATGGAACCACAGATGGATGAGTCTGAAGAGTTTTTCACACATTCTATGCCATGTTCATCAGAAGTGTACTCAAAAGCTGCGCAGAGTCAAGAGGAGGATATCTGCAACGATGCTCAAAATTTTTTAGCTTGGATCCGTGGCAGGATGAAGTTGGGTCCGAGCAGCATCCTGACCCTCTTCATCAGATGTTAAAGGGAACCTGTCAGCTGAATTTGGCGGGACCAGTTTTGGGTCATATGGGCGGGGTTTTCGGGTGTTTGATTCACCCTTTCCTTACCCGCTGGCTGCATGCTGGCCGCAATATTGGATTGAAGTTAATTCTCTGTCCTCCGGAGTACAAGCCTGTGCAAGGCAATATTGCTGGTCCCACCAAATTCAGGTGACAGGTTCCCTTTAAGCCCTGGCGGGTGATCCTGATGAGACTTAGATATCTGAGGCTCATATGGACTGTAATGTGCTGTCAGGGCAAGAAGAGGAGGAGGGTGACTCCAAGAGCAAGCAATGTGATAATACAGAGGATGATGATGATGATGAAGTGTTAGATCCCAGTTGATGTGAACATAGAGGCACACAGCTAAGTAGGTCATCTGAGGAGGAGAAGGAGGAAGTTATGTTACACGGCAGACACCAAGTGATGAAGCCATGATGAGCAATGTATCCTCAGTCACAACTGTGCCTGTGACAAGCAGCATCCACTTTTGGAAATGTGAACACTCCTGGTTGGGTGTCCATCTGTTAGATTGGGTGTAGTGGAAGACCTGTCAGTCCCTATTATACTATTTCTACTGTGGTGAGATTGATGCCACTTTTGTGGTGTCTGCAAATCATTTTTGGAAATGTGAACACTCCTGCTTGGGTGTCCATTTGCTGTATTGGGTGTAGTAGAAGACCTGTTGGTCCCTATTCTACTATTTCTACTGTTGTGAAATTGATGCCACTTTGGTGGTGCCTGCCAATAATTTTTGGAAATGTCAACACTCCTGTTTGGGTGTCCTTCTGTTGTATTGGGTGTCCATCTGCTGTACTGAGTGCAGTGAAAGACCTGTCGGTCCCTATTATACTATCTATGCTGAGGTGAAATGTATGCCACTTTTCTGGTGTCTGCCAATAATTTTTGGAAATGTGAACACTTCTGGTTGGGTGTCCTTCTGCTGTATTGGGTATAGTGAAAGACCTGTTGGTCCCTATTATACTATTTCTACTGTGGTGAAATTGATTCCACTTTGTTGGTGTGTGCCAATAATTTTTGGAAATGTGAACACTCCTGGTTGGGTGTACATCTGATGGATTTGGTGTAGTGGAAGACATGTTTGTCCCTATTATACTATCTATAATGTGGTGAAATTGATGCCACTGTTGTGTCTGCCAAACATCTTGAAAATGTGAACACTCCTAGTTGGGTCTCCTTAATGTGTGTTGCCTGTAGCAGTAGGCCTCCGACGCTGTCAGGCCTTACTCCCTTGGACTTAACTACTCGTGTTACTATTCTTAAATCTTTCTGACAATGGTAGTCTACAAAACTGAATTTTGTGCCACCTGAGAGTTGCTCAGCATGAAAGCAGGTAGAAGTGTTGCATGTGGTATTAGGACTCCCAGCAAACCTCACCCACCTCATCTTACTGTGACGTTCCATTGAAAGCTGTAAATGCTGGCCCAGATCCCTATACGTCATGCCTGGCTGATTGCTGCAGTTCCATGCTAAAATTTGAACTGTGGGTAAATTGAGGCCACTTTCTTGGTGTCGGTCCCTTATTTGATGTGCTTGGCAGCATTCGGGGCCATTTTAACCCCTTAGTAACAGAGCCAAATTGGTACTTAATGACCGAGCCAATTTTTACAATTCTGACCACTGTCAATTTATGAGGTTATAACTCTGGAACGCTTTAATGGATCCCGCTGATTCTGAGACTGTTTTTTCATGACATATTGTACTTCACGTTAGTGGTAACATTTCTTTGATATTACTTGCGATTATTTATGAAAAAAATGGAAATATGGCAAAAATGTTTAAAATTTAGCAATTTTAAAATTTTAAAATTTTATGCCCTTAAATCAGAGAGATATGTCACACAAAATAGTTAATTAATAACATTTCCCACATGTCTACTTTACATCAGCACAATTTTGGAAACAATTTTTTTTTTTTTTAGGAAGCGATAAGGTTTAAATTTGACGAGCAATTTCTCATTTTTACAACAAAATTTACAAAACCATTTTTTTAGGAACCATCTCACATTTAAAGTCACTTTGAGGGATGTACATGACAGAAAATACCCAAACTTGACACCATTCTAAAACCTATACCCCTCAAGGTGCTCAAAACCACATTCAAGAAGTTTATTAACCCTTTACGTGCTTCACATGTACTGAAACAATGTGGAAGGAAAAAATGAACATTTAACTTTTTTTTGCAAACATTTTACTTCAGAACCAATTTTTTTATTTTCACAAGTGTGAAAAGAGAAAATGAACCACAATATATGTTGTTCAATTTCTCCTGAATACGCCGATTCCCCATATGTGGGGGTAAACCACTGTTTGAGTGCACGGCAGGGCTTGACTTATCAATGCAGAATTGGCTGGAATTGAGATCAGATGCCATGTCGCGTTTGGAGAGCCTCTGATGTGCCTAAACAATGGAAAATCCCACCAATGACACCATTTTGGAAACTAGAACCCTTAAGGAACTTATCTAGATGTGTGATGAGCACTTCACTTTGAACCCCCAAGTGCTTCACAGAAGTTTATAACGTAGAGCCGTGAAAATAAAAAATCATTTTTTTTTCTCAAAAATGATCTTTTCACCTCCAAATTTTTACTTTCATAAGGGTAACAGCAAAAATTGGACCCTAAAATGTATTGTTCATTTTATGCTGAGTACGCTGATACCCCATTTGTGGGGGGGACCACTGTTAGAATGGTCTGCGGGTGTCATGTTTCATTTGCAGAGCCCCTGATGTACCTAAACAGTAGAAACCCCCCACAGGTGATCCCATTTTGGAAACTAGACCCCCCAAGGAACTTATCTAGATGTGTGGTGAGCACTTTGAATGCCCAAGTGCTTCACAGACATTTATGACGCAGAGACGTGAAAATAAGAAATAATTTTTTTTCCACAAAAATGATTTTTTAACCCACAATTTTTTTTATTTTCCCAAGGGCAGCAGGAGAAACTGGACCCCAAAAATTGTTATCCAATTTGTCCTGATTACGCTGGTGCCCCATATGTGGGGGTAAACCACTGTTTGGGCGCATGACAGAGCTCAGAAGGGATGGAGCATCATTTGACGTTTTGAAAGCAAAATTTGCAGCAATCAGGTGGAGCCATGTTGTGTTTGGAGACCCCCTGATGTACTTAAACAGTAGAAAACCCCCAATTCTAACTCCAACCCTAACCCCAAGCCACCCCTATCCGTAATCCCAACCCTATCCATAATCCTAATCACAACCCTAAACCCAACACAGCCCTAACCCTAAACCCAACCCTAACCATAACTCTAAACACAACCCTAACCCCAACATACCCCTAACCCTAATTCCAACCCTAACCATAACCCTAATCAAAACCCTAACCCCAACACACTCCTAACCCTATTTCAACCCTAGCCATAACCCGAGCCACAAACCTAACCCTAATCTAAACACACCCCTAACCCTAATCCCAACCCTAACCATAACCCTAATCCCAAACCTAACCCTAATCCCAACTCTAACGCTAACTTTGGTCCCTACCTTAACCATAACTATAGCCCCAAACCTAACCCTAACTTTAGCCCAACTCACTTTAGCCCAACTGTAGCCCTAATGGGAAAATGGAAATAAATACATGTTGTTTATTTTATTATCTTTCCTAACTAAGGGGGTGATAAAGGGGGGGGTTATTTACTATTTTTTTTTATTTTGATAACTGTGATAGGGTCTATCATGGAAACCAAAATGAACCAATAGCAAAAATATTCCTATTGTTGCCTGGTGCAGGACTACAGATCTCGGCGGCGCACTGCACATGCACCCGCCATTTTCTTCTGGAAGAAGCCGGAGGCATGGGGGACTTCAGGGGGCCATGGAGGGACAATGGAGGTACTGGGGGGATCGGGGACTCTATTTCTCTCTCCTCTGATGTGCTAACACGGTTAGTAATGACGATCGCAAAGCAGGGATTGCTAACAACTGACCAGAATCATGTTCTTTGGGGTCTCGCTACCCCCGGCAGCCAAGACCTCGAGATCTGCTGGGTGCCAGCCTGCAGATTTGGCAGGTGCACTGCGCATGCACACGCCATTTTCTTTCTGTGAGAAGATGGTAGCGCCCATGGGGAGAAGCACGAGGGCCGAGGAGCACCAGGAGACACTTGTAAGTATCAGGGGGTGATCAGGGACCCTATTTCTCTGTCCTCTGATGATCAAATAGGAGGACAAATAAATTAAATGGCAAATCACGTTGTTGTTTTTTTTGCGGTTGCCAGTATACGGTTAATTACCGGCGATCGCAACCCAGGGGTCGGCAAAAAACAACCCAAATCATGTTCTCTGGGGTCTCGGCTACCCCCAGCAGCCAAGACCCCAGAGAAAATATGACTCTGGGGGGCGCTATACACTTTTTCCACAGCACCGTTAATTAGCAGCGCTGTGGTTTAAGTACCCTTAAAGGGAACTTGTCACCTCCCCAGGGCGTTTTTTAGTAAAAGAGCCACCCTCTGCAGCACTAAGGCTGCATTCTGTGAAGATGGCTCTTCTTTTTTGCTCCCTACTAACGCTGCAATATTAAGTTATATAATTTTCGCGCCATACCTGTATTCTGATACAAGTCCCATCAGCTGATCTAGTGATCCTTCCCCGCAGTGTCATCTGATGTATTCACACTGCGGGGCTGGGAATCTGGTGCATGCACAGTTAGTATCTGCGGTTGTCCCCATCTCCCTCTGCCTCTTTCCTCCAGCGTCATATGACTCATCTGCACTGCAGCGTCAGAGTGATCACAATCTGACGCTGCAGTGCAGATGACTTGCAGGGCAGCATGCACGCGCATGACAGAAAAATAAGCAAGCACAGCGCTAGCACCGGGTACGTGCATACAAACAGAGGCGGTGCCCTGTGCACTGAGGGGCTGACTGATAGCTGAGAGGCGGTTGAGTCCGGGGGAAAAGCTGTGCCCCCCAGACAGAATACAGGTATGGAGCGAAAATTATAAAACTTAATATTGCAGCGTTAGTAGGGAGCAAAAAAAGAAGAGCCACCTTCACAGAATGCAGCCGTAGTGCTGCAGAAGGTGGCTTTTTTACTTAAAAATGCCCAGGGGGTTACAGGTTCCCTTTAACTACCGCCGTTAAAAGGCGTATCAAGGGGTTAAACCTTTTCACCCATAACAAAACATACTGGTCAATGCGCCGATGATTTGCAATACAGACAAAAAGTGAAATTACCATCCATATCAAAAGGTTAAGAGAGTCCTCAGTGTTTCATACCTTTTAATGCCTAACTGAAAAGATGGCAACAGATTGCAAGCTATCAACCACTGAGGACTCTCTAATTTTAATCTTTTGATATGGATGGTAATTTAACCTTTTGTCTGTATTGTAAATCATCGGAGCATTGACCAGTACATTTTTTAAAGGTGTAAAAGACACATGTTCCACAAATTAATTTGATATTTTTTGCTATCTACTGGCTAGCACAGTACAAAGATTTTTTTTCCTGCATCCGTATCAAAGATAGTGTTTCCAGTGTTGCTGAAATTTTCTTTACTTCTCCAAGCACATTACATGGAGAGCTGCCATAGTTAAAGTGATCCTGTCATGTATACTTTCAAGATGAGCTTTAATGTCTATGTACATAAGTAATAAAACTGTTATGGGGCATTAAAGTCATGTTCGAAATTGTTGTCTTCCTTGAAATTGTTCAATAAAATGAAATTTTTCCCAGAAAAGTACTTCTCCCAGAAAATTATTGCAATTACAATTACACATGTTATGTTATAAACATTTTTATTTCCTTTCTGCATTGGAACAACACAAACAACAACAGAAATAAGGAAAATTGGACATAATTTCACACAAAACCCAAAAATGAGCTGGGTAAAATTGTTTGCAACTTAATATTTTGTTCCACACTGTTTGGATTAAATAACAACTGTCAATCGATGCCTATCACAATCAACAAGCTGCACCCTGAGCATGCAGGGCAGTCTGACTTTATTGGAACTTGATTGGGGCTGCTTATCCACCATCCGGACTATCCTGCATTGCAACCTTTTATCAATTTTTCTCTGCCATCCACGTCCAGGGAGATTAGATACAATGCCATGGGTTGGAAACTTCTTGATTATGTTACACAGCGTGGACAAAGAAACATCAAGATCTCTGGAGATGGACTTGTAACCTTAACCCCTTTACCCCCAATAGTGGTTTGCACGTTAATTAACGGGCCAATTTTTACAATTCTGACCACTGTCCATTTATGAGGTTATAACTCTGGAACGCTTCAATGGATCCCAGTGATTCTGACATTGTTTTCTCATGACATATTGTACTTCATGATAGTGACAACATTTCTTTGATATTACCTGTGTTTATTTGTGAAAAAAGTGGAAATTTGGTGAAAATTTTGAAAATGTCACAATTTTCCAACTTTGAATTTTTATGCAATTAAATAACAGAGATATGTCGCACAAAATACTTAATAAGTAACATTTCCCACATGTCTACTTTACATCAGCACAATTTTGGAACCAAAATTTTTTTTTGTTAGGGAGTTATAAGGGTTAAAATTTGACCAGCAATTTCTTATTTTTACAACACCATTTTTTTTAGGGACCACATCTCATTTGAAGTCATTTTCAGGGGTCTATATGATAGAAAATAACAAAGTGTGACACCATTCTAAAAACTGCACCCCTCAAGGTGCTCAAAACCACATTCAAGAAGTTTATTAACCCCTTTTGGTGTTTCACAGGAATTTTTGGAATGTTTAAATAAAAATGAACATTTAACTTTTTTTCACAAAAAATTTACTTCAGCTCCAATTTGTTTTATTTTACTAAGGGTAACAGGAGAAAATGGACCCCAAAAGTTGTTTTACAATTGGTCCTGAGTACGCTGATACCCCATATGTGGGGGTAAACCACTGTTTGGGCGCATGGCAGAGCTCGGAAGCGAAGGAGCGCCATTTGACTTTTCAATGCAAAATTGACTGGAATTGAGATGGGACGCCATGTTTGGTTTGGAGAGCCCCTGATGTGCCTAAACATTGAAACCCCCCACAAGTGATACCATTTTGGAAAGTAGACCCCTTAAGGAACTTATCTAGATATGTGGTGAGCACTTTGACCCATTAAGTGATTCACAGAAGTTTATAATGCAGAGCTGTAAAAATAAAAAATCACATTTTTTCACAAAAATGATCTTTTTGCCCCCAATTTTTTATTTTCCCTAGGGTAAGAGAAGAAATTGGACCACAAACGTTATTGTACAATTTGTCCTGAGTATGCTGATACCCAATATGTGGGGGTAAACCACTGTTTGGGCGCATGGGAGAGCTCAGAAGGGATGGAGTGCCGTTTGACTTTTCAATGCAAAATTGACAGGAATTGAGATGGGATGCCATGTTGCGTTTGGAGAGCCACTGATGTGCCTGTTATGGTTCTCAATGGCAAGAGAACATAGCCCAGCAAACATAAGTACTAGCTCTTGGAAGGATGGAAACTAAACTGACCATGAACTAAACCTGCCGCACAACTAACAGTAGCCGGGTAGCGTTGCCTACGTTTTTTATCCCTAGACGCCCAGCGCCGGCCGGAGGACTAACTAATCCTGGCAGAGGAAAATATAGTCCTGGCTCACCTCTAGAGAAATTTCCCCGATAGGCAGACAGAGGCCCCCACATATATTGGCGGTGATTTTAGATGAAATGACAAACGTAGTATGAAAATAGGTTTAGCAAAATTGAGGTCCGCTTACTAGATAGCAGGAAGACAGAAAGGGCACTTTCATGGTCAGCTGAAAACCCTATCAAAATACCATCCTGAAATTACTTTAAGACTCTAGTATTAACTCATAACATCAGAGTGGCAATTTCAGATCACAAGAGCTTTCCAGACACAGAAACGAAACTACAGCTGTGAACTGGAACAAAATGCAAAAACAAACGAGGACTAAAGTCCAACTTAGCTGGGAGTTGTCTAGCAGCAGGAACATGCACAGAAAGGCTTCTGATTACAATGTTGACCGGCATGGAAGTGACAGAGGAGCAAGGTTAAATAGCGACTCCCACATCCTGATGGAAACAGGTGAACAGAGGGGATGATGCACACCAGTTCAATTCCACCAGAGGCCACCGGGGGAGCCCAAAATCCAATTTCACAACATGTGCCTAAACATTGAAACCCCCCACAAGTGACACCATTTTGGAAAGTAGACCCCCTAAGTAACTCATCTAGATGTGTTGTGAGAGCTTTGAACCCCCAAGTGTTTCACTACAGTTCATAACAACGCAGAGCCGTGAAAATAAAAATTCTTTTTTTTTGCACAAAAATTGTTTTTTAGCCCCAGTTTTGTATTTTTCCAAGGGTAACAGTTAGGGTTGAGCGAAACGGGTCAGCCATTTTCAGAAGTCGCCGACTTTTGGCAAAGTCAGGTTTCATGAAACCCGACCCCTGTGTGGGGTCGGCCATGAGGTCGGCGATCTTCTGAATCTGGTATCGGAATTCCGATACCGAGTTCCGATATGTTTGCGATATCGGGAATCGGTATCAGAGTCCATATTTAAGTGTAAAATAAAGAATCAAAATAAAAAATATTGATATACTCACCCTCGGACGCGCCCTGGTACTAATCGGCAGGCTTCCTTCCTAAGAATGAGCGCGTGAATGACCTGCGGTGACGTCGCGGCTTGTGATTGGTCGCGAGCGGTCACATGGACAAGCCGCGACGTCATCTAAGGTCCTTCACGCGCTCATTCTTAGGAAGGAAGGCTGCCGGAAAGAAGCAGGGCGCGTCCGAGGCTGAGTATATACCTAATAGGAATATACTCACCTCGGACGCGCCCTGCTTCTTTCCGGCAGCCTTCCTTCCTAAGAATGAGCGCGTGAAGGACCTTAGATGACGTTGCGGCTTGTCCATGTGACCGCTCGCGACCAATCACAAGCCGCGACGTCACCACAGGTCATTCACACGCTCATTCTTAGGAAGGAAGCCTGCTGATTAGTACCAGGGCGCGTCCGAGGGTGAGTATATCAATATTTTTTATTTTGATTCTTTATTTTACACATTAATATGGATCCCAGGGCCTGAAGGAGAGTTTCCTCTCCTTCAGACCCTGGGAAACATAGTATCCCATTGAACTGCATTGGGTTTCGTGTTTCGGCCGACCCCGACCCCGACTTTTTTATAGGATCGGCCGATTTCACTCGACCCGACTTTTGAGAAAGTCGGGTTTCGTGAAACCCGACCCGATCCTATAAAAATAAAAGTCGCTCAACCCTAGTAACAGTTAAAATTAGACCCCAAAAGCTGTTTTCCAATTTTTCCTGAGTATGCTGATACCTCATATATGGGGGGAACCACCGTTTTAGCGCATGGCAGAGCTTGGAAGGGAAGGAGCATTATTTGGAATGCAGACTGTTAGGGGTCGAGATCCCGCCTCTGCACAGGGGGAATCTCGAGCCATCTCCGCTGCGGTCTCCCATCCTTCTCCAGCCGCAGTGGAGCCTGCTCAGTGGAGATGTCGGTCCCAGCGTCTTGCTCAGTCTGACTCTGTCCAAAGGGTTACTGCTGCTTTTCCAGCTTCTGCCAATAAAGCCAGCACTGGGCAGCGGCAAGCAGAAGCTTCTGGGACTAAGTCCTGCTTTTCTCTTTCTGAGCATGCCCAGAGTAAGATCTCTCAGTGGAGATCGAGGGTCACTTGTTCAGATACTGCAGCTAAATCCATTGGTCCTCCAGGAAGATCCTGAAGGTGCTCAGGCTCTGTAGCAGCCTCTCATTGGTCCTTCTAGGAAGTTCCTGTTGTTGCTGCAGCTATTTAAGGTTCTCATGACCACACGGCCATGCGCTAGTATTGAATCAGTTTTGTGCATGCGCCAGTGTGGTCACATTTATGTGTGTGTTCAGGGACTCAGCTGAAATAAGCCCCTAGAATGCCGGCACCTCCGGCGAGGAGATTGTGTGTGTGGATCTAGGGCCCCTGCTGAAATAAACCCCTAGAATACCGGCTTCTCCGGTGAGGAGATTGTATGTGTGTGTGACCACAGACTGCCTTCAGCTCGGCAGTTAGCTGTGAACTCCTGTGGGGTTAACAGGGCACAGCGTCTTGTTTCCGTGCGACTCTGTGAAGTAACAGAGGTCGCTTAAACTGCCATATAGTGCCGTCATTTGCTAGCAGCAGGTTCCTCCTGCACGGTGGACCCCGGGCTGCGAGCGCACCAATAATAACATCTATATTTACTCGGTGCGTTCCGCTAGCCCTAACATAATACTAGCGCCAGGGTCTGGCTAGCAATGGCAGACAAACAGCAATCTTTGCAGTACATCCAGCAGCTGGAGGGTAGGTTGGCAGCTCTCGAGCGCACAACCTCAGCTGTGGATGTTACCTCAGTAGCTGTTCAGGCTGCTAGCGTGGCTGCAGCAACTTTGTCCACTGCCACTCCTGTTCCGACTCTATCTCGCCTCCCGCTGCCAGAAAAATTGTCTGGTGATGGCAAATCTTGTAGGGGTTTCGTGAGTCAGTACTCAATACACCTCGAGCTTCTGGCTGCACGTTTCCCTACAGAGCGGGCAAAGGTGGGATTCATTATGTCCCTCCTGTCGGACAGGGCGTTGGAGTGGGCTATGCCGCTGTGGGAGCGTGGTGATCGTGTGGTGCAGAGTGCTCCGCTGTTTCTGAGCACTCTGAAACAGGTCTTTTTAGGACCTCGAGTCACCCATGATATGGTGCTCCAACTTTTGGCATTGACTCAGGGCTCGTCCTTGGTCAGCCATTATGCCGTCCACTTCCGCACCTTAGCATCTGAGCTGGAGTGGTCGGATAAAGCCATCATCCCTATATTTTGGAGGGGGCTGGCTGACCATGTCAAGGACGCTCTGGCCACTAGGGAGATTCCCGCCACACTGGAGGAGTTAATAGCTGTATCTACTCGTATTGACCTCCGTTTTCACGAGCGGAGGTTAGAGCGATCCCAGTGTAGGCAGAGGTTTCGGCTGGCTCCCACCTTCGCCAAACCTTTGGAATCTCCGGTTCAGGTAACCGAGTCACATGAGGCCATGGAGTTGCCACGAGCGGGACCTAAGTCCCGGACAGCTCGTGCACTTAGGGTCTGTCATGTTTGCCGGCAGTCAGGACATTTTGCCACCAGATGTCCTCAGCGGTCAGGGAAACGTCAGCGTCTAGTGGTAGTGGGTGGAGGTTCACTAGACACGGCGACATTTGCCTCCAAATTGTCCTTTAAGGGGACAATTACCATTGGCCCATCCACTCTTTCGGTAGAGTTTTGCGTGGACTGTGGGGTGGAGGGCAATTTTATGTCTTCTGCCTTCGCCAAATGACACGCAATACCTCTGGTGATGCTTGCCCAACCAGTGACCGTAGGAGTGGTGAATGGGTCAACATTGCCCTCACAGATTACACACCAGACCATCCCATTTACTCTATCCATGTCGCCATCTCATCAGGAGATAATATCTGTGCTCGTCATTCCTGAGGGAATTGATGAGGTCCTGTTAGGGATACCTTGGCTACGGTACCACTCTCCTCATATTGAGTGGTCAACAGGCAGGATTTTGGGATGGAGTAAATCTTGTGGGGGTAGATGTCAGAGGGAATGCATTCAGGTTGCTCCAACTGAGGCACCCGCAGATCTCCCCTCTCTCCCCAAGCAATAATGGCCCTATGCGGATGTGTTCTCCAAAAGGGCTGTGGATATTTTTTGCGTTACCACATTTTGAGAGCTACAATTTTTCCATATTTTGGTCCACAGAGTCATGTGAGGTCTTGTTTTTTGCAGGACGAGTTGATGTTTTTATTGGTAACTGTTATGATCTGGTGGCCTAAGAGCAGTATGGGACGTACTCTGGAGAAGGTGGTACCTGTACTGACCGCAGACCCTGAACCTAACACCGCTGCTAGAAGTAGCCGTGGAATGTACCTAGCGCTCCCTAGACATCTCGACACAGCCGGAGGACTAATTACCCCTTGAGATAGAAAAGGGAAAACTATCTTGCCTCAGAGAAAATCCCCAAAGAACAGGTAGCCCCCCACAAATATTGACTGTGCGACGAGAGGGAAAAAACATACACAGACTGAAATGAGAATTTAGCAAAGGAGGCCACTTCTAGCTAAATAGAAAGGACAGGACAGAGTACTATGCGGTCAGTATTAAAACACTAGAAAATATCCACCACAGAAAATACAAAAACTCCACAGCTAATTAAAGACATGGAGGGTATATCTGCATCTCCAGAGATACCAGCTTGGCTAAACAAATCCTTATACAGACTAAGCTGGACAAGACAAAACATGGAAAATAACTGAACAATAAGACCACAGCATGTGGACAGCAAAATCAAGGCCAGAACTTATCTTTGTTGAAAAGAACTGCAAAGCAGAAGAGACCAGGCAGGGATGTGAATCCTCCAGGAACAATGGACAACTGGCACTGACTAAAGGGTGAAGCAAGACTAAATAGCCCTGTCCAAATTGCAAAAAGTGAAAACACCTGATAAATGCTGTGATTCAGAGACAGCAGCGCTACCACTTACAACCACCGGAGGGAGCCCAAGAGCAGAATTCACAACAGTACCCCCCCCCCTTGAGGAGGGGTCACCGAACACTCACCAGAGCCCCCAGGCCGATCCGGATGAGCCAAATGAAAGGCACGAACCAAATCATCAGCATGAACATCGGAGGCAACAACCCAAGAATTATCCTCCTGGCCATAACCCTTCCATTTGACAAGATACTGAAGCCTCCGTCTCGAAAAACGAGAATCCAAAATCTTCTCAACCACATACTCCAACTCCCCATCAATCAACACCGGGGCAGGAGGATCAACAGAGGGAACAACGGGCACCACATATTTCCGCAACAAAGATCTATGAAAAACATTATGGATAGAAAAAGAGGCTAGAAGGGCCAAACAAAAAGACACTGGATTGATAATCTCAGAAATCCTATAAGGGCCAATAAACCGAGGCTTAAACTTAGGGGAAGAAACCTTCATAGGGACATGACGGGAAGACAACCAGACCAAATACCCAACCCGAGGCCGGGAACCAACACAGCGACGATGGTTAGCAAAACGCTGAGCCCCTTCCTGAGACAACACCAAATTGTCAACAAGATGACCCCAAATTTGCTGCAACCTGTCAACCACAGAGTCCACCCCAGGACAATCCGAAGGCTCAACCTGCCCTGAAGAAAAACGAGGATGAAAACCAGAGTTACAAAAGAAGGGTGAAACCAAGGTAGCAGAACTAGCCCGATTATTAAGGGCAAACTCGGCCAATGGCAAGAAAGCCACCCAATCATCCTGATCAGCAGACACAAAGCATCTCAAATAAGTTTCCAAAGTCTGATTAGTTCGCTCGGTCTGGCCATTTGTCTGAGGATGAAATGTGAAAGAAAAAGACAAATCAATGCCCAGCCTAGCACAAAAAGCCCGCCAAAACCTAGAAACAAACTGGGAACTTCTATCGGACACAATGTTCTCCGGAATGCCATGCAAACGAACCACATGCTGAAAAAACAATGGAACCAAATCAGAAGAGGAAGGCAACTTAGGCAAAGGTACCAAATGAACCATCTTAGAAAACCGGTCACAAACCACCCAGAAAACTGACATCCTCTGGGAAACCGGAAGATCCGAAATAAAATCCATAGAAATATGCGTCCAAGGCCTCTCAGGGACTGGCAAAGGCAAAAGCAACCCACTAGCGCGGGAACAGCAAGGCTTGGCCCGCGCACAAGTCCCACAGGACTGCCCAAAAGAACGCACATCCCGTGACAAAGAAGGCCACCAAAAGGACCTACCCACCAAATCTCTGGTACCAAAAATCCCAGGATGACCGGCCAACACAGAACAATGAACCTCCGAAATCACTTTACTAGTCCATCTGTCAGGAACAAACAATTTCCCTACTTGACAGCGGTCAAGTTTATCAGCCTGAAATTTCTGAAGAACCCGTCGTAAATCAGGGGAGATGGCAGAAAGAATCACCCCTTCCTTCAGAATACCGACCGGCTCAAGGACCCCAGGAGAATCAGGCAAAAAGATCCTAGAGTGGGCATCAGCCTTAACATTCTTAGAACCCGGAAGATACGAGACCACAAAATCAAAATGGGAGAAAAACAGGGACCATCGGGCCTGTCTAGGATTCAGCCGTTTGGCAGACTCGAGATAAATCAGATTCTTATGATGGGTCAAGACCACAATACGGTGCATGGCCCCCTCCAGCCAATGTCGCCACTCCTCAAATGCCCACTTCATAGCCAACAACTCACGATTGCCGACATCATAATTGCGTTCCGCAGGTGAAAACTTTCGAGAAAAGAAGGCACACGGTTTCATCAAGGAACCATCAGAATTCCTCTGAGACAAAACGGCCCCTGCCCCAATCTCAGAAGCGTCAACCTCAACCTGAAAAGGAAGAGAAACATCCGGCTGATGCAACACGGGGCAGAAGTAAATCGGCGTTTAAGCTCCTGAACGGCAGAAACAGCCGCAGAGGACCAATTCGTAACATCAGCGCCTTTCTTCGTCAAATCGGTCAGGGGTTTAACCACACTGGAGAAGTTGGCAATGAAACGGCGATAAAAATTAGCAAAGCCCAAAAATTTCTGAAGGCTCTTCACGGATGTGGGCTGGATCCAATCATGAATGGCCTGAACCTTACCCGGATCCATTTCTATAGATGAGGGAGAAAAAATGAAGCCCAAAAAAGAAATCTTCTGTACTCCAAAGAGGCACTTAGACCCCTTCACAAACAAGGCATTATCACGAAGGATCTGAAATACCATCCTGACTTGTTTCACATGAGACTCCCAATCATCTGAAAAAATCAAAATATCATCCAAATATACAATCATGAATTTATCAAGATAATTCCGAAATATATCATGCATGAAGGACTGAAACACAGATGGAGCATTAGAGAGTCCGAATGGCATCACAAGGTATTCAAAATGGCCTTCGGGCGTATTAAACGCAGTTTTCCATTCGTCCCCCTGCTTAATACGAACCAGATTTTATGCCCCTCGAAGGTCAATCTTAGTAAACCAACTAGCCCCCTTAATCCTAGCAAACAGATCAGAAAGCAAAGGCAAAGGGTATTGGAATTTGACCGTGATCTTATTCAAGAGGCGATAATCAATACAGGGTCTCAAGGAGCCATCTTTTTTGGCAACAAAGAAAAAACCTGCTCCCAATGGTGAAGAAGATGGCCGAATATGCCCCTTCTCCAAGGACTCCTTCACATAGCTCCGCATGGCGGTATGTTCTGGCACAGACAGGTTGAAAAGTCGGCCTTTAGGGAACTTACAGCCTGGAATCAAGTCAATAGCACAATCACAGTCCCTATGCGGTGAAAGGGAACTAGACTTGGGCTCATTGAATACATCCTGGAAATCTGACAAAAACTCAGGAATTTCAGAAGAGGGGGAGGAGGCAATTAACATCACAGGAACGTCACCATGAACCCCCTGACAACCCCAACTAGTCACAGACATAGATTTCCAATCTAATACCGGATTATGCACCTGTAACCATGGGAAACCCAGCACAATAGCATCATGCAAATTATGCAACACCAGAAAATGACAATCTTCCTGATGGGCTGGTGCCATGCACATGGTCAGCTGTGTCCAAAACTGAGGTTTATATTTAGCCAACGGTGTAGCATCAATGCCCCTCAAAGGAATAGGACTCTGCAAAGGCTGCAAGGAGAAACCACAACATCTGGCAAATTCTAAGTCCATTAAATTTAGAGCTGGATAAACAAAGTGATGGGTGCACCGCTATATAACAATAAGGCAGATACTGGGTGCAAAGTCAGTAGTAAAACTATGACAAACAACAAGAAAAAGCCTACTGAAAAAATATGCACACCAATGATACTATATAGAATAATAATAAAATACAAAACTGCTTTTATTAGACAATCCAACAACATCACAAACAGTTAAAACACCATTAAAAAATTACATCATCCATAATACACAGGAAATAGAGATCAAATAACAATACATGTAATATATATGGGTCCCCCCACACACAACATACACCCACCCCACACTAGTGGCTCATGGGAGAGTGAAAAACCATCATGTAATATACTGAATAGCCACACGCCAACAGGCTTGCCGACGCGTATCGCCTGGCAAGCAGGCTTCCTCAGGGAAGATGTTCCCTGAGGAAGCCTGCTTGCCAGGCGATACGCGTCGGCATCGCCATATTATACCAGGTTGTATTTCTATGGAGGGTTTACTCCTCATATTGTTCTGAGATCTAGTTGGTCCCTTCACATTTATGGGTTATTTTTAACCCTTTATTTTTCTCCCCTTCCCCTTCCCCATTCCTGGCTGGCCTTGTATTTTACAATTGGGGTCATGGTTTCACATTAGTTTCACATAGCCTGTTGGCGTGTGGCTATTCAGTATATTACATGATGGTTTTTCACTCTCCCATGAGCCAGTAGTGTGGGGTGGGTGTATGTTGTGTGTGGGGGGACCCATATATATTACATATATTGTTATTTGATCTCTATTTCCTGTGTATTATGGATGATGTAATTTTTTAATGGTGTTTTAACTGTTTGTGATGTTGTTGGATTGTCTAATAAAAGCAGTTTTGTATTTTATTATTATTCTATATAGTATCATTGGTGTGCATATTTTTTCAGTAGGCTTTTTCTTGTTGTTTGTCATTAAATTTAGAGCGGCGCCTGAATCCACAAATGCCATGACAGAAATTGACGATAATGAGCAGATCAGGGTCACAGATAACAGAAATTTAGGTTGTACAGTACTGATGGTAACAGAACCAGCGATTCTCTTGGTACGCTTAGGGCAATCAGAAATAACATGAGCAGAATCGCCGCAGTAACACAACCTATTCTGACGTCTGATTCCTTGTCGTTCAGCTCTAGACACAATCCTATCACACTGCAGAACTTATCTTTGTTGAAAAGAACTGCAAAGCAGAAGAGACCAGGCAGGGATGTGAATCCTCGAGGAACAATGGACAACTGGCACTGACTAAAGGGTGAAGCAAGACTAAATAGCCCTGTCCAAATTGCAAAAAGTGAAAACACCTGATAAATGCTGTGATTCAGAGACAGCAGCGCTACCACTTACAACCACCGGAGGGAGCCCAAGAGCAGAATTCACAACAGGTAACATGTTCTGGGACGTGACATTTTTTGATCGCTTTTTATTCCGATTTTTGTGAGGCAGAATGACCAAAAAACAGCTATGAATTTCTTTTGGGGGAGGCGTTTATACCGTTCCACGTTTGGTAAAATGGATAAAGCAGTTTTATTCGTCGGGTCAGTACGATTACAGCGATACCTCATTTATATCTTTTTTTATGATTTGGCGCTTTTATACGATAAAAACTCTTTAAATAGAAAAAATAATTATTTTTGCATCGCTTTATTCTTAGGACTATAACTTTTTTATTTTTTCTTTGATGATGCTGTATGGTGGCTCGTTTTTTGCGGGACAAGATGACGATTTTAGTGGTACCATGGCTATTTATATCCATCTTTTTGATCGCGTGTTATTTCACTTTTTGTTTGGCGGTATGATAATAAAGCATTGTTTTTTGCCTCTTTTTTTATGGTGTTCACTGAAGGGGTTAACTAGTGGGACAGTTTTATAGGTCGGGTCGCTACGGATGCGGCGATACTTAATATGTGTACCTTTATTGTTTTTTTTATTTAGATAAAGGAATGTATTTATAAGAACAATATATTTTTTTTTTCCTTTTTATTTTGTAATTTTTTAAATTTTTTTTACACATGTGAATATTTTTTTTACACTATAACATTGCCCCAGGGGGTGCATCATGTTATAGAGTAAGATCACTGAACTGACACTTTGCTGTGCACTGTGTCAGATCGGCGATCTGACGTGCACAGCTCCAGGCTTCCCGGCGCCTGCTCTGAGCAGGCACTGTGAAGCCGCCTCCCTGCAGGACCCGGATGCCACGACCATTTTGGATCCGGGCCTGCTGCAGGGAGGAGGAGGTAAGAGACCCTCGGAGCAACGCGATCACATCGTGTTGCTCCGGGGGTCTCAGGGAAGCACGCAGGGAGCCCCCTCCATGCGCAATGCTTCCCTATACCGCCGGAACACTGCGATCATGTTTGATCACAATGTGCCAGGGGCTAATGTGCCGGGGGCGGTCCGTGACCACTCCTGGCACATAGTGCCGGATGTCAGCTGCGATAGTCAGCTGACACCCGGCCACGATCGGCTGCGCTCCCCCCGTGAGCGTTGTCGATCGCTATGACGTACTATCCCGTCGAGGGTCAGATAGGCCCAGGTCACCTCGACGGGATAGTACATCTAAGGTCAGAGGGGGGTTAATATTGTAGATATTTTTCAAAAATTTAGGTTCTCAAGTCCTCAGACAGTTCTCTTATCTTCTTTCTGTTTTCCATGCTTAGTGTGGCACACACAGACACAGAATGCAAATATTGAGTTGACTTCTCTCCTTTTTATGTGGTTTAAGATGTGATTTTCATATTGCCCACACCTGTTACTTGACACTGGTGAGTTTGAACGAGCATCAGAAAGCTTAAAACAAAGTTGTTTACCACAATTTTGGAAAGATGGCAACGATTTTGTCAGGTCCATTTTTGGGGTTTTGTGTGAAATCATGCCAATTTGCCTTTGCTTCTCTGTTTTTTTTGTGTTGTAAAGCATGTAATTGTAATAATTTTCTTGGAGAAATACTTAATTTTCTGGAACAATTTCAAAGGGGCCAACACTTTCAGGTATTACTGTATATGAGTTGTGTCATGCATTTCACCAGTTTTCCCCTGTGTAGGTTAAATCCAACATTTTTTGGTTGTTTATGACATTATTGCTGCATAAAATACACACAGAGATATATTCCTACTCTTTTTTCTTTCCTGCACTTAGACATAAGTAGCAACAGCATGGAGGACATTATGCAGCAGTACTTAGCTGTGTGGATGTGAAACCAGAACTAAAGTAAAATACATTTGCTAGAATCAGCAACACTATTTGCTAGTATTTGCCATGTCTCTTACTGTAATGAATGAATTATAAGTTCTGGAAACTGAGAAAGGGGGAAAAATGGCTCATAAATGGAGGAATGAAACACATTTATTTAAAGAAAAATTACAAAGTTTCCTATATATGCTTGTACTTTTGACTTATGCAAAGTTTATTGAAGTGACAGTATCCAATTAAATGATTTGTTCAGCATTTATATTGGAAAACTGCAATATCTTAAATTATACACTACCTTGTTGCTTTTCTACTGTAATTATGCATCTTAAATTATAGACATTTAAGAATTAAATTCCAACATGTGTATTTTCATAGTTCTGCAGTTATGTTATAGTTTATACAAAACCATAGAGAACTCTTTGAAAGTGAAACATCGATCAACATTTCATCTTATTGTGTTCTTTACCTTAAGGCGCTTTTAGAATTTGCTTGCCACCAATTAATAGACTGAATAAGAAGCAAATGGTCCCAGAATGCAAATATTGATTAAAAGGCAAGAATCCCAGAAGTATTTTTATACTAAGATTAACTCAAAGTTTTGGTAGAAATTCAGCCCAAAATAAGACTTTAGCATATTCCAGCAAAGAATGATGAAATAAGTAATACAACAGCGATCTGTAGAAGGCCTTTTCTCTGTTCAGTAGAATGATTTACTTTGAAGGTTTTGATAATACTATTTTAGTGCCATGAGAGATAAGGCAAAAACATAAATAAATCATCAGGGATAGCAAGGACTAATACTTAGGACCATTGGGTCAGCAGTGAGAAACTTGGGGTCAGCAGCCTTCCAGTGGTCTGGCATTTCCATTATTGTGTTTGACAAGTACATTGTGTTTGACAAGTACATTACTGCTTCAAAGTTGCTCAAAAACAAGATGAAGGACATTTATCAAAACCAGTACTAAAGTGGTGCAATCACACGTAGGCCCCTAATCATTGATATTGCATCACCCAAGAAAGAAAAGATGTAGAGGAATGGAAATCATAGGATCGAAAAACATATTAATGATATGCAAATGATGTAAAAAAGGGAACACATTTTTCAAAGTATCTCAATTTATTCAGTATCAAGCTCCACATGGAAAAATATACATGTGCTATGGCATGCTATCATTGAGCTTATTAATAGTTATATTAGTAATATTCTGCCATTCTAAATACATTTGAACATGTAAATGATCAAGATCCACTGCTGTCAGCTCTCATTGCAATTTCTAACCAATGAGGTCCTCCATGTTTCCCAAAAGGTTTTATCTTGGATTCAAATTTCCTCTTTACACCTCTTGTACTGTATCTTTTGGTGTGACTAACAGAAGATAATGACTCAATACACATGGATGCATAAAATCATACTGAGCCACTTGTCACTCTTCTACAGTCAGCTTTATATTTCTATTTCTACACTTAATTTAGTTGTACATCCTGGATATCATGTTGGAAGCTTTTGTCTAACTGATATGTTTCACATTTCTCATCCAACTCTATATTTAGTTTCAGCATATAGTATAAGCATAAAATTGGGATATTTCTAGTCACGAGTTGCTATGCAGTTCTGGTCCTAACATATCACCAAAAACTGAAAGTTCTGCCAATGTGGGTTGCTAATCCTTGACCTGGAAGCTCAAGTAAAGAAAATTCCTATGTAATTTAGATTATACAGGCATTTTACCTTCTATTACATGATGTTCTGGTTACATGGACCTCCTTGCAATTCAGGTCCCCCATACATCAACCAATATAGTTATGAGGCATGAAATGAAAATGAATTGATCTGGCTGCCAGCTATTAAAATACATTCTGAACCCTTTAGCGTTATCCGCCCTTTGATGAAGCAACAACAAAATGCATGTCAGGAGTAGAGATGAATGAACTTGATCGGAAAATGGCCGTCAATCTCAAATTTGGCACAAATGTACTGTAACACATTCGAATTCATGTCTCACAAGCATTTTTACTCAAATCCGGCAAAATTGTGTCACAGCTCAGTAAATCATCGCATTAACACTAATGTTTTTGTTATTTCTTTAGCTAGCATATTGGTGCTGTATGATGAGCTGTGGGGACGCGGGGATGTGTTTGATGAGGGAGGATGTGTGGAGAGGTTAGAAGAGTGACACACTCCTTTTTTTCCCTTAATTTTGTGTGTTGATTCCAGCAGCCAATCAGGGTGCAGAAACCATCAACAACATCATGGCACAACGTCTTCTGTGATGGGCTGCCAAAATCACATGTATCTGGATATATAAAAAGTGAACATCTTGTTTTGCTGGTGCCATTTTCTCAGTGTCACAGTGCAGAGAAGCCGCTCCTAATAGTGCAGCCAGGAGGCCCAAGTAGCTAATCCTATTTGTTTGTGATAAAACTGAGTTTCAGTGACAAGTCAGAAGGCCAGATTTCTAGTTAAAAATCATTAGGCCTAATATTGGGATGCAGCCAGAAGGCCCAATTAGCTAATCAAAATCATTTGAGGTAAAACTATTTCAGTGACAAATCAGAAGGCCAGATTTCAAGTTAAAAATTGTTAGGTACAACAGTATTGTTCAGGCACACTATGTAAGAAAATAAATAGTGATTGCTCATTTAGTGACAAGTGACTAACAGCTGTCGGCCTAAGGTTGTGAAACAGCAGGTTACAAAAGAAAAGGCTACATACAACATGTGTGGGAAAAAGTTGTCATGGTGGAAGGGGGTGTTAATGGTAATGAACGTGCAACTGAACAAACACCATTTTGTCCTATCCAAAGACCACTGACAACAGATGTTACTAGATGGGCTAGTCGACTCCCTCTCTTTGGCATTCACATGGCTGTATGCCTCCTAGATGAGGCTCAGAAAGCGGAGGTGCTCCAGTGGATGGCAAGCACCGCATCAAGTTGCCTCTCCTCCTCTTCCTCCACCTTACCATAACACACAGTACAATCCTCGGAGGCAACACTGAATTCACCCTTGTTTCCACCCACATCAAAAATTTGCAAGTGTCCAACTGACTGTGGGGAACCACAGATGGTCAATTCTGCAGAAACATTCACACATTCTATTCCATGGGCATCAGTGGTATGCTTCGAAGAATCACAAAATCCAGAAGAGGAAGGCATGCCCAAAATATTTTCATGTTGGATCGAGGAACGAAGTAGGTCCAAGCAGATATTAACCACCAGGTGTGGAGGTGAACCTAACGAGGAGGTAACATTGCGTCTTCTCACAGAGACAAGAAGTGATGCAACCAGGAAAAGCAGTGCATCTTCAGCCCCATCTCCGGCTGTGACTAGCAATGGTCGCAAGTATGCAGTTTGCAGGGGCAGCAAGGGTTGCTTAACCTGGGTCTTTTTTGAGACTGCAAAGAATGACCCGGACAAATTCGGAAGAAAAAAGACTAGACCAATGATGGTATGCACACCCATGAATCGTACAAAAATCAACCAATTTTATTAACACCTCAAAAAAGACACACATAGAATAAAACCATTAAAAAATGCCTGAATACAGGACCAATAGCCCTCACCCCTAGGTACAAAATACATAATACAGCATAACCATAATATGAATTATTATTGCCAATCCAATGATCTCGGGTGGCCTGCTCTATATCTGGTTGGGACCTGGATACATAGCCTAAGCATATATTGTGATGGGCATACCGGTATGATTATTCTTTGGTATATGTGTGTTTGGGCACTGAGCATTCTAATATAACACTACAAACTGGTATGTTCAATATATGGGATTATTATAATATCCATGTGTGACTTTAGTGAATTGTATGTTCCCATTTAATTCTTTTTGCCTTGCATGTATTATACAATATGTTGGCATATCTTTGCGCCGTTTGAGACATCATACCCGGGAACATGAGACTATATATATATATTTCTGTATACATATAACCAAGTATATTATTTCATTTGGATTAGCAATAATAATTCACATTATGGTTATGCTGTATTATGCATTTTGTACATAGGGGTGAGGGCTATTGGTCCTGTATTCAGGCATTTTTAAATGGTTTTATTCTATGTGTGTCTTTTTTGAGGTGTTAATAAAATTGGTTGATTTTTTGTACGATTCATGGGTGTGCATACCATCATTGGTCTAGTCTTTTTTCTTCCGAATTTGTCCAAGTTTCTTACAGACCAGGTTTTGCACCCTGCTTCAGCATTTATACAGGGGTGCACCCCTTATACCTATATTTGCAAAGAATGAACCAACTCACACTATCTGCCAAATTTGCAAAAACAAAACTCAGTGGAGGCAAAAAGTGCAATAAATTGTCAACTACATGCTTCAATCAGTACATGCGTGATCAACATGCCTTAGTGTGGGAAGCTCACTGTGAAAGAATGCAAACTAGGGGGCCTCACCAACCATCTGCCATCCCATCAATGACATCTGCTGCTTCTTCCTCCTCCGTCACTGTGCCAATTGTTCTCACACAGGTCTCCGGCCGCAGAAACTCCACTTGCAGGGGTGAGTGAGAGCCCGTCAGCTGTTATGGAAGTGGACATGACTGCTTCTTTTGGGTCACCTAGCACAACACATCTTTCTCAGTCCACCATAACATCTCCGCCTGCACCTCACTTACAGTCCAGAAGTTTATCCTGTTCTCTGTACCCCACCATCTCTGAGCACAGCAGTCAGCTCTTGCTACCACTGTTGAGGTCAGGTAAAATAATGTTTCCTCCTACAGATGCCAAAGCAAAGACCTTGAACTTCCCCATCTCCAATCTATTGGCCACAGAAATGCTGCCTTTCCGCCTGGTGGATACAAATGACTTCAGAAAGTTGATGGCTGTCACAGTCCCCCAGTATCAGTTGCCCAGTCACCATTACTTCTCTAAGAAAACTGTACTACACCAGCATTTCACAAATAACAGCACCCATCCTCTGAAAATATCTATGTCTGCCAAGGTGCCTTTCACTACTGAAACCTGGATGAGCAAACATGGGCAGGGGCATTACATCTCTTTGGTGGCTGTGGGGGCAGGCAGTTAATGGGCAGCTCCACAAGTATTTGAATCCTCAAGGCTTGCAGGACAAACCTCTGTATCTAGCACTTCATCAGCTGCTTCTGCCTCCTCCACCTCCTCTTTGGCCTCCACCCAGGGGCGTAACTACCGCGGTCGCAGGGGTCGCAATTGCGACGGGGCCCGCAGTGCTTAGGGGCCCACCCAGTCCAGCAGACTGGGCGGGCTCCTAAGAACTCTAAGCTACAAAATGGGCCGCCGGCCCTTTAAATAATTCTTCCTTACAGGCCCTGCTGCGCGTGCACTCGCGATCACGGGTGGGACTGCACTTGACCCGCAGCAGAGCCCCTCCACCGCAGAGAGCCGCACACCACTAGTAGTGGTGGTCCACTACTATAGCTGCCACTGCTCTGTGCGCACAGGACCTGTGATGAGGTCACAGGAGGGGAGGAGTTGGAGTCACATGATCAAGGGCTTCCGTGTAGTGCAGGACAGTAGTGCAGTGCTGGTTGTCATCATGCTGGAGGAGGGTAAGCTTTTGTGTGAGGTCAGGAGGGGTTTGGGTGGATGTAGCAGAGCCGTGTGTGTATGAGGTGTACGGAGCGGAGCCGGGTGTGTATGAGGTGTACGGAGCAGAGCCGGGTGTGTATGAGGTGTACGGAGCAGAGCCGGGTGTGCATGAGGTGTACGGAGCAGAGCCGGGTGTGCATGAGGTGTACGGAGCAGAGCCGGGTGTGTATGAGGTGTACGGAGCGGAGCCGGGTGTGTATGAGGTGTACGGAGCAGAGCCGGGTGTGCATGAGGTGTACGGAGCAGAGCCGGGTGTGCATGAGGTGTACGGAGCAGAGCCGGGTGTGCATGAGGTGTACGGAGCAGAGCCGGGTGTGCATGAGGTGTACGGAGCAGAGCCGGGTGTGCATGAGGTGTACGGAGCAGAGCCGGGTGTGCACGAGGTGTACGGAGCGGAGCCGGGTGTGCACGAGGTGTACGGAGCGGAGCCGGGTGTGCACGAGGTGTACGGAGCGGAGCCGGGTGTGCACGAGGTGTACGGAGCGGAGCCGGGTGTGTACGAGGTGTACGGAGCGGAGCCGGGTGTGTACGAGGTGTACGGAGCGGAGCCGGGTGTGTACGAGGTGTACGGAGCGGAGCCGGGTGTGTACGAGGTGTACGGAGCGGAGCCGGGTGTGTACGAGGTGTACGGAGCGGAGCCGTGTGTGTACGAGGTGTACGGAGCGGAGCCGTGTGTGTACGAGGTGTACGGAGCGGAGCCGTGTGTGTACGAGGTGTACGGAGCGGAGCCGTGTGTGTACGAGGTGTACGGAGCGGAGCCGTGTGTGTACGAGGTGTACGGAGCGGAGCCGTGTGTGTACGAGGTGTACGGAGCGGAGTCGGGGGTGTACGGAGCGGAGTCGGGTGTGTACGAGGTGTCGCATCTCTGCTTCAGGAAAATGGCCGCCGCGATCTCCATCTGGGCACGCGCGGCATCCTGCGGCCATTTTCCTGAAGCCGCGGCCAGCAGAGCGCCGCTTCTGCGCACGCGCGGCCAAAGGAAGATGGCCGCCCCACCGATCACCAATGAAATGTCGCACATCACGCTATTTTCACTCCCCTGTGCAGTGGATTCGGGACCTTGGGCATGCGCACACCACTACGCCACCAACGGAAAACTAAGCAAGATCTGGGGGAAGACACCACGCCCATCTGACCAGACCAGCCTGATTGACAGGCGAAAACGACTACTTTGGTAACGTATTTCGGCAGCATAGGTGGGGAATCGGGGTCCACAAACTACACTATTGTAATGCACAGCTCAGGCCCTATTTAACAGTATTTTTATCTCATACGGAAAAAACGGGGTGACAGGTTCCCTTTAAGAGAAAGCCAAAATAACCCCGGGACAGAAGGCGAGAGCAGGGGGGAGGTGCGGGACAGAGCCGCTTTAGGCTAGTTTCACACTAGCGTTAACTGCAATACGTCGCAAATGCGTCGTTTTGCCGAAAATACGCATCCAGCAAAAGTTCTTGCTGGATACGTTTTTTCGTCATAGACTAACATTAGCGACGCATTTGCGACGCATTGCCAAACGTCGCGTCCGTTTTGCGACGCTTGGGCGTGTGGTAGCGGACCGTCGGGAGAAAAAAACCTTACATGTAACGTTTTTTGCTCCCGACGGTCCACTTTTTCCGACCGCGCATGCGCGGCCGGAACTCCGCCCCCACCTCCCCGCACTTCCCCGCACCTCACAATGGGGCAGCGGATGCGTGGGAAAAATGCATCCGCTGCCCCCGTTGTGCGGCGGAGACCACACTAGCGTCGGGAACGTCGGCCCGACGCACAGCGACGGGTTGTTCCCGACGCTAGTGTGAAACTAGCCTTAGTCGCTAGTGTGAAACTAGCCTTAGTCAGGAGAAGCTGAGGAGCTGCAGCCGGTTTACATCAGCCACCCCTGTACCAGAGAGGAGATTGTGAGTTGTGTATATGAGCTGGTATCTCTGGTGTGTGTGTGTGTGTGTGTGTGTGGTATCTGTAGTGTGTGTGTGATAACTGTAGTATGTGTGTGATATCTGTAGTATGATGTGTGTGTGTGTGATATCTGTAGTGTGTGTATGTGTGTGTGTGTGATATCTGTAGTGTGTGTATGTGTGTGTGTGTGTGTGTTATCTGTAGTGTGTGTGTGTGCGATATCTGTAGTATGATGTGTGTGTGTGTGATATCTGTAGTATGTCTGTGTGTGTGTGTGATATCTGTAGTGTGTGTGTGTGATAACTGTAGTATGTGTGTGATATCTGTAATATGATGTGTGTGTGATATCTGTAGTGTGTGTAATAACTGATGTGTGTGTGTGTGTGTGTGTGTGTGTGTGTGATATCTGTAGTATGATGTGTGTGTGTGATATCTGTAGTGTGTGTGTGATATCTGTAGTATGTGTGTGTGAGGCAGCGGCGTAACTACTACGGTCGCAGCTGCAAGCGGCTCTGGCAGGTCAGGGGGCCGTGAGTCCCCTTGAGCCTGTCTCCCTTATGCTTGTGTCCCCATGTGCCTGTCTCCCTTGCCCATTAGTCCCTGTGTGTCCCCATGTGCCTGTCTCCCTTATGCTTGTGTCCCCGTGTGCCAGTCTCCCTTGCCCATTAGTCCCTGTGTGTCCCCATGTGCCTGTCTCCTATGTCCCCTTGTGCTTGTGTCAGTCTCCTTTGTCCCCTTGTGCTTGTGTCAGTCTCCTTTGCCCACTAGTCCCTGTGTGTCAGTCTCCCTTTCCCACTTGTCCCTGTGTGTCCCCTTGTGCTTGTATCCCTTGTCCCCTTGTGTCAGTCTCTTGCTCACTAGTCCCTATGTGTCCCCTTGTGCCTGTCTCCCTTGTCCCCTTGTGCTTGTCCCTTGTCCCCGTGTGTCAGTCTCCATTGCCCACTAGTCCCCTTGTATCAGTCTCCCTTGCCCACTATTCCCCGTGTGTCAGTCTCCCTTGCCCACTAGTCCATGTCCCCGTGTGCCAGTCTCTCTTGTCCACTAGTCCCCGTGTGCCCTTTGTGTCAGTCTCCCTTGCCCACTTGTGTCAGTCTCCCTTGCCCACTAGACCCCTTGTATCCTTCTCCCCTGCCTCCTAGCCCCCATGTGTCCCCTAGTGCCTGTCTTCCTTGCCCCCTTGTTTCCTCTCCTCTGCCCCCTCGTCACCATTTGCTCGTGTCTTTGTCACTGCCCCTGTATGGAGGGGCTGCATTATACTATGAGGGGGGCTGCATTGTATTCTATGGGGCTTACATTGAATTTTATGGCGGGGGGGGCCCCATTTGGAAGTTCGCACCGGGGCCCATAACTTTGTAGTTACGCCACTGCCTCCACCTGTATCCTCAACATCTCTCTTAATCAGACATGTGTTCCAACAGTGCAGATAGAACCCTTACCCCTGTAATGCGCAGCACAACCATGGCTCACCTCAATGAAGCAATGTTCAAATTAATATGCCTTGGAAATTGCAGTCACACAGCTCAAGAGTTGTGGACTGCTATTCATACCAAAGTAGAGCAATGGATGTCTACACTGAACCTGAAAGTACGGAAAGCAGTGTGTGATAATGGTGCAAACCTCTTGGTGGCCCTACTCTGGGGCAACCTTACACAGGCGCCGTGCACGGCTCATGTCCTCAACCTGGTGGTACAGCAATTTTTCTGCCACTATCCTGGCCTGGAAGTGCTACTGCAGAAAGCACGGTCGCTGGGTGCTCACTTCTTACAGTACTATTGTACCCCGCAGGCCATTGACTTACATCGCTACAGAGATCTTTCAGTCTGCTGATTAACCATTTGATTTTCAATGTTCCACCATGGTGGAATTCCACTTTACACATTTTGCAGCAACTGTGGCAGCAGCAATGAGCCCTGGTGCAGTATGTTCTTTTGTATAGCCTGGGCCAATACAGAACGGATGTGGTTGTGAAGTGGACAGCTTGATGACATGTCCCGGCTTTGATGTAAGCTCACCGCCGAAGCCCGCATCAAAGCAGGGGTTCTGCCATCGGATGTACTATTACATCCGATGGTAGAAAGGGGTTAAAAAGGAATGCAGAGAACACAATTTTTCTGCTCCATTTTCTTGATGGCACTGCAGAATACAGTCAGATCCTTTCCATATTACAGAGCTAAATATCCATCTATTTAAAACAGTTCTTGTCCGTCACACACAGATCACATATAAGTGAGCACAAAATTCTGTCATTTCTTGCCTCCATTTACATTTTGTTGCAGTGTGTTAGTGAAGTTATTGACACCAGTTTGTTGTTAAAAATAGTTACCTACAGGCCAGCTATTTAAAACTGTGGTTTGTCCATCACATGGATCACATATAAGTGAACTCAAAATTCTGCCATTTCTGGCCTCCATTTAAATTTTGTTGCAGTGTGTTAGCGACGTTATTGACACCAGTTTGCTGCTAAAAATAGTTACCTACAGGCCAGCTATTTAAAACTGTGGTTTTCCATCACACGGATCACATATACAGTACAGACCAAAAGTTTGGACACACCTTCTCATTTAAAGATTTTTCTGTATTTTCATGACTGTGAAAATTGTAAATTCACACTGAAGGCATCAAAACTATGAATTAACACATGTGGAATTATATACTTAATAAAAAAGTGTGAAACAACTGAAAATATGTCTTATATTCTAGGTTCTTCAAAGTATCCACCTTTTGCTTTGACGACTGCTTTGCACACTCTTGGCATTCTCTTGATGAGCTTCAAGAGGTAGTCACCGGAAATGGTCTTCCAACAATCTTGAAGGAGTTCCCAGAGATGCTTAGCACTTATTGGCACTTTTGCCTTCACTCTTCGGTCCAGCTAACCCCAAACCATCAGGTCATCTGGCGTAGCACACCATCACTCTCCTTCTTGATCAAATAGCCCTTACACAGCCTGGAGGTGTGTTTGAGGTTATTGTCCTGTTGAAAAATAATTGATGGTCCAACTAAACGCAAACCGGATGGAATAGCATGCCGCTGCAAGATGCTGTGGTAGTCATGCTGGTTCAGTATGCCTTCAATTTTAAATAAATCCCCAACAGTGTCACCAGCAAAGCACCCCCACACCCTCACACCTCCTCCTCCATTCTTCACGGTGGAAACCAGGCATGTAGAGTCCATCCGTTCACCTTTTCTGCATCGCACAAAGACACGGTGGTTGGAACCAAAGATCTCAAATTTGGACTCATGAGACCAAAGCACAGATTTCCACTGGTCTATTGTCCATTCCTTGTGTTCTTTAGCCCAAACAAGTCTCTTCTGCTTGTTGCCTGTCCTTAGCAGTGGTTTCCTAGCAGCTATTTTACCATGAAGGCCAGCTGCACAAAGTCTCCTCTTAACAGTTGTTGTAGAGATGTGTCTGCTGCTAGAACTCTGTGTGCCATTGACCTGTTCTCTAATCTGAGCTGCTGTTAACCTGCGATTTCTGAGGATGGTGATTCAGATAAACTTATCCTCAGAAGCAGAGGTGACTCTTGGTCTTCCTTTCCTGGGGCGGTCCTCATGTGAGCAAGGTTCTTTGCAGCACTTGATGGTTTTTGCAACTGCACTTGGGGACACTTTCAAAGTCTTCCCAATTTTTTGGACTTACTGACTTTCATTTCTTAAAGTAATGATGGCCACTTGTTTTTCTTTACTTAGCTGCTTTTTTCTTGCCATAATACAAATTCTAAAAGTCTATTCAGAAGGACTATCAGCTGTGTATCCACCAGACTTCTGCTCAACACAACTGATGGTCCCAACCCCATTTATAAGGCAAGAAATCCCACTTATTAAACCTGACAGGGCACACCTGTGAAGTGAAAACCATTTCCGTTGACTACCTCTTGAAGCTCATCAAGAGAATGCCAAGAGTGTGCAAAGCAGTCATCAAAGCAAAAGGTGGCTACGTTGAAGAACCTAGAAAATAAGACATATTTTCAGTTGTTTCAGACTTTTTTGTTAAGTATATAATTCCACATGTGTTAATTCATAGTTTTGATGCCTTCAGTGTGAATTTACAATTTTCATAGTCATGAAAATATGGAAAAATCTTTAAATGAGAAGGTGTGTCCAAACTTTTGGTCTGTACTGTATGTTTGCTCCAAATTCTGCCATTTTGTAGTGAATGTGGAAAATATTGCCCTCCATTTAACCCCTTGACGCTGCAGCCCTTTTTCGTTTTTTGTTTTCGCTTTTCGCTCCCCTTCTTTCCAGAGCCATAACTTTTTTATTTTTCCATCAATATGGCCATGTGAGGGGTTGTTTTTTGCAGGACAAGTTGTAATTTTGAACAACACCATTGGTTTTACCATGTCATGTACTAGAAAACGTGAAAAAAAATCCAAGTGTGGTGAAATTGCAAAAAAAGAGCAATCAACACTTGTTTTTTGTTTGGCTTTTTTGCAAGGTTTAATAAATGCTAAAACTGACCTGCCATTATGATTCTCCAGGTCATTCGAGTTCATAGACACCAAACATGTCTAGGTGACCAAAAAACGTAATTCTGGAGTTTTTAATTTTTTTTTCTCACTTTCTGGAGTTTTGAATTTTTTTTTCTCGCTACACCGTTTAGCGATCAAGTTAATTCTTTTTTTCTTGATAGATCGGGCGATTCTGAAGGCGGTGATACCAAATATGTGTAGGTTTGATTTTTTTAATTGTTTTATTATGAATGGGTTGAAAGGTAGAGTTGAGCGACTTTTACTTTTTTAGGATCCAGTCGGGTTTCGCGAAACCAGACCTTCTCAAAAGTCGGGTCGGGTGAAATTGGCCGATTATTGCGTAAAGTCGGGGGCCGACCGAAACACGAAACCCTATGCAAGTCAATGGGGAATCAAAGTCGGCAGTGAGTGGAGGACAGGAAAACACCTACAGTGCCCATTTTAATGCCAAAAGCATCAATTCTTGTTGCTTAAGCTTGTCAATCTTAATTTACCTTATAATAATAGTTAGTCATTGAAAATTGGGGGTCATTTGGCTAAAGTTGTGGGGGGGTAGGGCTGGTTCAAGTTTTTTGTGGGCCCAGGAAGAGCGGACTACGTCATGGCGGTGGAGAAGGGAGAGGTAAGTATTTAAACTTTGCAAGTGCTGTGATCCTGAGCAAGCAGGGGGGCCCACTTGTTCACATTGGCACTGGCACAGGGCCCCTCAAAGTACGGCGGTGTGTTTGACGGCGGAGGCACCTCCCACCGGCAGAGACACTTTTGCGTACTATGAGGGGCCCTGTGCCAGTAACATCACCAAAGAGTATGCCCCCCACATGATGAAGGAACCTGCACTTTCATCTGCACCTTCCTCTTTGTCCCCATGTAAGGTGGTATAGTATGCGGGAAGGGGAACCTGACTTTCAGCATGGTCAGATTCTGGCTGTGTAGAGTGCAAGGGGAATGTAGTGGTCTGGGTCAATGTACCAGCAGACTCATCTAGCAGTGGCTGGGCAATGGGCAGGATGAGAAGGAAACTCAGTTAGTAGGCCCAAATAATAAAGTAGGCTAAATGCAGTTCAAAGGTGGTAACAGGACTAAACAGGCAGCATTGCTTTGTTCAGTGGAGGTCAACTGTAATGAGTGGCAGACACAGTTAGTAGGCCCAAGTAATAAAGTGGGCCAAATGCAGTTCAAAATTGGTAACAGGAGTAAACAGGCAGCACTGCTTTGTTCAGTGGAGAACAACAAGCAGCGGCAGACACCGTTAGTAGGCCCAAACAAACAAGTAGGCCAAATGCAGTTTAATATCCGAAACAGGATGAAAATTGAGGCTCAGCTTTGTTCAGTGGAGGAGAAAAGCAAGGAGCGGCAGACACCGTTAGTAGGCCCAACCAAACAAGTAGGCCAAATGCAGTTTAATATTTGAAACAGGATGAAAATTGAGGCTGAGCTTTGTTCAGTGGAGGAGAAAAGCAAGGAGCGGCAGACACCGTTAGTAGGCCCAACCAAACAAGTAGGCCAAATGCAGTTTAATATTCAAAACAGGATGAAAATTGAGGCTCAGCTTTGTTCAGAGGAGGAGAACAACAAGCAGCAGCAGACATTGTTAGTAGGCCTAACCAAACAAGTAGGCCAAATGCAGTTTAATATTCGAAATAGGATGAAAATTGAGGCTCAGCTTTGTTCAGTGGAGGACAACTGTAATGGGAGTGTCATGTCGGACACTGTTCAGACCAGGTCGTCCGACAGACAGCGGTAATTCCGCTTTTGACCACTATTTACTCATTGGCGTCTGCTAGATTTTGTCTAGCTGTTCCGCGGTTAATTTACCTGATCCTTGGATTGGATTGGAACTGATGTTTGCGTCAGGGGGAGCCTGAGACACCGCCTACGGGAGAGGGTTTAGGTTCATGTGAGGTTGCTGCAGGTGAGCCCATGGAGCCTATGCACATCGCAGGGGTGTCACATGTCAAGCATCGAGCCCCTGAGCTCAGGAAGCAGGGAGCCTGTTTTTACTGTGGTAAAACTGGTCATTTTATTAACATCTGTCCTCTGCTGCCTAAGAAAAACGCAACGGCGGAAAACTTCTGAGCTCAGATGTGGAGGAGACCAATCTGAGCTTATGTATATCCTCCATGGTGGTTTCTCAGTGCATGCTCCCTGCTAAGGTTTTTATCGCTGGCAGTGAGCTGCCAATTACTGTTTTTGTGGATAGTGGTTCAGCCACAAATCTCATTGATGAGGGGTTTGCGCGCACAGCAGGTTTTAGGATTGAAAAACTGTCTCATCCTATCCGCGTGGTCACCATCAATGCTGCTCCTCTCTCTCAGGGGGAGATTACTGAATTTGTGGCTGAGGTGAAACTCCACATTGGAGTTCTACATTCTGAGCGGGTTACATGTAAGGTGCTCAGGAATATTCCTGCTCAGGTGGTTTTGGGTTTTCCTTGGTTGTCTATGCACAACCCGGTAATTTACTGGAAAACTCAGGACATAATTCGGTGGAGCGAGTTCTGCCAGGAGAATTGCCTGGCCACATGTGTGGCTGCGGTGACTTCAAGCGTTCCGGAGTCACTTCAGGATTTTGTGGATGTGTTCTCTGAGAAGGGTTGTTCAGAGTTGCCGCCACATTGTCCTTATGACTGTTCTATCAGGTTTAAACCAGGGGCCAAATTACCTAAAGCAAGGATGTTTAAAATCTCCGGTCTGGAGAGACAAGCGTTTAAAGATTACATTACGGAAAGCTTGAGCAAAGGGCACATCAGGCCGTCATCCTCGCCGGTGGCAGCAGGGTTCTTCTTTGTGAAGAAGAAAGATGGCGGATTACGCCCGTGTTTGGATTTCAGGGAGTTGAACCAGATTACGGTTCGTGATCCATACCCTATGCCTCTGATACCAGATTTGTTCAACCAGGTGGCAGGTGCTAAGTGGTTCACCAAGCTTGACCTCAGGGGGGCGTACAACCTCATAAGACTCCGTCAAGGTGATGAGTGGAAGACGGCTTTTAATACCCCTGAGGGTCATTTTGAAAATTTGGTGATGCCGTTTGGGTTGACTAACGCACCTGCAGTGTTCAAACATTTCATCAATGATGTGTTCTCGCATGTTTTGGGGAAATTCGTTATCGTGTACCTAGATGACATTCTCATATATTCTTGCCACCGTGAGGCTCATTTAGATCATGTTTGGCAGGTGTTACAGCTTCTCAGAGAGAATAAGCTGTATGCTAAACTTGAGAAATGTGTATTTTCTGTTCAAGAGTTGCCTTTCTTGGGTTATATTGTGTCTGCTTCTGGTTTTAAAATGGACGCCGCTAAGGTGCAGGTGGTGCTGCATTGGGAACGTCCTGATAACCTGAAAGCACTTCAGTGGTTCCTTGGATTTTCTAACTAATATAGGAAATTTATCAAGGATTTTTCCATCATTGCTAAACCGCTAACTGACATGACTAAAAAGGGTACCAATTTCTCCGTTTGGCCTGAGGCTGCTGTGCGCGCATTTGAATTTCTTAAGAACAGTTCTGTTTCAGCCCCCATTCTTGTGCAGCCAGACGTATCTAAACCATTTTTTGTGGAAGTCGATGCGTCTGAGGTTGGTGTGGGGGCGGTACTATCTCAAGGCTCATCTTTGAGTGGTTTACGTCCGTGCACCTATTTCTCCAAGAAACTGTTGTCCGCTGAACGTAACTACGATATCGGCAACAGGGAGCTGTTGGCAATTAAGTTGGCCTTTGAGGAATGGCGACACTTCTTGGAGGGGTCGGTCCATCAGGTAACTGTTATTACCGATCATAAGAATCTGCTGTATTTGGAGTCAGCCAAGTATCTGTCCCCCAGGCAGGCTCGCTGGGCATTGTTTTTCACGCGGTTCAATTTTGTGGTCACTTACAGACCGGGGTCTAAAAGCACTAGGGCGGATGCTCTGTCCAGGTGTTTTCCGGGGGGAGAACCTCGGGAGGATCCAGTACCTATCCTCCAAAAGGGTGTTGAGGTTTCGGCTCTCACTACCGAGGTTGAGGCTGAGATTGCCGAGGCTCAGGAGGAGGTACCATCTGAGCTTCCCGTCAACAAATCTTTTGTTCCACTTCATCTCCGCCTAAAGGTTTTGGTGGAGCATCATGATGCGTCCTGGCTGGTCACCCAGGGGTTAGAGGTACCTTGGAGTTGGTGTCACGTCGGTTTTGGTGGCCCAAGATCCGACAGGACGTGGTCTCATACGTGTTAGCTTGTACCACGTGCGCTAGGGCTAAGACGCCCCGCTCCCGTCCTGTTGGCACACTACTTCCTCTTGAGGTACCTAGTAAGCCATGGACAATCTCCATGGATTTCATCACTGATTTGCCCTCATCAGCTGGAAACACAGTCATCTTGGTGACTGTTGATCGTTTTTCTAAAATGTCGCACTTTGTGTCTTTGCCTGCGTTGCCTAACGCTAAGACTCTGGCTCAGGTATTTGTGCAGGAGGTGGTCAGACTTCATGGGGTTCCGTCTGACATCGTGTCTGATAGGGGGTCTCAGTTTGTGGCAAAATTTTGGAGAGCGTTTTGCTCACGGCTGGGAATCAAGTTATCTCATTCTTCGGCGTTTCATCCTCAGTCAAATGGTCAGACTGAGCGTATGAGCCAAAATTTGGAACAGTACTTACGCTGCTTTGTCTCTGATAACCAGGAGGAGTGGTCTACCTTTCTTCCTTTGGCTGAGTTTGCCATCAATAATCACCGCCAGGAGTCATCTGGGGAGTCTCCGTTTTTTTGTGTTTACGGGCTACATCCTCAATTTTGTACCTTGAGTCAGAGGGGCTCTTCCGGTGTTCCGGAGGAGGACCAGTTAGGAACACAATTGTCATCAGTCTGGAGGAGAGTAAAACAGCGCCTGTTGAGTGTGGGTGCTAGGTACAAACGTGTGGCTGACAGTAGGCGTGTGCCAGGTCCGGACCTGAGTGTGGATGACTGGGTGTGGTTATCCACAAAAAACATAAGACTCAAGATACCGTCCCTTAAATTGGGTCCACGGTTTATTGGTCCATTTAGGGTCACCGCCGTCATTAACCCAGTTGCGTACCGATTGGAGCTCCCTACAGTGTATAAGATACACAATGTGTTCCACAGGTCTCTTCTAAAGAAGGTGGTGGGTTTTGTGGACGCGGCGCCTATGCCACCTCCAGTCTTGGTGGATGGTAATTTGGAGTTTGAAGTCTCCAAGGTGGTTGACTCTCGTGTAGTGCGTCGTACTTTACAGTACTTGGTACACTGGCGTGGTTATGGGCCTGAGGAGAGGTCCTGGGTACCAGCCTCGGACGTTCATGCTGACCGACTGGTCAGGTTGTTTCACCGCCGTCATCCGGACAAGCCGGGTCCTATAAGCAGTGAGGGCCCTGGGGTCCCTCGTAGAAGGCGGAGTACTGTCATGTCGGACGCTGTTTAGACCAGGTCATCCGACAGACAGTGGTAATTCCGCTTTTGACCACTATTTACTCATTGGCGTCTGCTAGATTTTGTCTAGCTGTTCCGGGGTTAATTTACCTGATCCTCGGATTGGAAGCTGGGCCATTTCCATGGCCTTTAAATAGTTCTCCTGATCATTGGGCGTCGCCGATTATAGCTTCTGTCTTGTTATCTCGGTCTGGAGTGGAGAGCTGGTGGTTGGAGATTCGTTGGGTGTATATTCCTTCGTCTTATTTACTCCTTCCTATATTTGTGTTTATTTTGCCCTGCACATTTATAGTGTATTCCTGAGTGTCTGCAGTGTGGTGTATATTTTCCTCTATCCTTGTCTGTGCTAACTGTGGGTATTTAAGTATTACCTCTTCACTGGGTGGTGGGTGGAGGTTTCAGCCTAGGGCTGAGCTCAGGAGTTAGGGTGAGGTTCGAGGCCTGAACATGCACACCATCAGTGTAAACTTCAGGTAGAGGGTCAGTCAGGATTTCCCTAGTCTTAGGGAAATTGCAGGAGCCCGGGTTATTAGCTCTCGCTCACCTAGTCTCTCCCTGACAGGGAGGCAGACACAGTTAGTAGGCCTAAATAAGTAAGTAGGCTAAATGCAGTTCAAAATTGGTAACTGGAGTACACAGGCGGCATAGCTTTGTTCAATGGAGGACAGCTGTAATGAGTGGTGCAGACAGACACAGGTAGTAGTCCTAAAATAAAAAAGTAGGCTAAATGCATTTCAAAATTGGTAACTGGAGTACACAGGCGGCATAGCTTTGTTCAATGGAGGACAGATGTAATGAGTGGCGCAGACAGACTTAGTAGGCCTAAAATAAAAAAGTAGGCTAAATGCATTTCAAAATTGGTAACTGGAGTACACAGGCGGCATAGCTTTGTTCAATGGAGGACAGATGTAATGAGTGGCGCAGACAGACTTAGTAGGCCTAAAATAAAAAAGTCGGCTAAATGCAGTTCAAAATTGGTAACTGGAGTACACAGGTGGCATAGCTTTGTTCAATGGAGGACAGCTGTAATGAGTGGTGCAGACAGACTTAGTATGCCTAAAATAAAAAAGTATGCTAAATGCAGTTCAAAATTGGTAACTGGAGTCCACAGGCGGCATAGCTTTGTTCAATGGAGGACAGCTGTAATGATTGGTGCAGACAGACTTAGGCCTAAAATAAAAAAGTAGGCTAAATGCAGTTTAAAATTGGTAACAGGACTCAACAGGCGGCAATTCTTTGTTCAGCGGAGGACAATTGTAAGGAGGGGCTGACACAGTTAGTAGGCCCAAAAAAGTAAGCAGGCTAAATCCAGTTCAAAACTGGTAACAGGAGTAAACTGGCAGCATCGCTTTGTTCAATGGAGGACAACGGTAATGAGTGGCGCAGACACAGTTTGTAGGCCCACATTAAAAATGTAGGCTAAATGCAGTTCTAAATTTGTAACAGGAGTACACAGGCGGCATAGCTTTGTGCAGTGGAGGACAACTGTAAGGAGTGGCTCAGACAGACACATGTAGTAGGCCCAAATGATAAAGTAGGCTAAGTGCAGTTCAAAATTGGTAACTGGAGTACACAGGCGGCATTGCTTGGTTCGGTGGAGGACAACTGGAGGGAGTGGCTGACACAGTTAGTAGGCCAAAATAGTAAAGTTGGCTAAAAGTCTGCCAAAACAATGTTCCTAAATAAACAGGTGGCATAGCTAGGTACAGGAGTGGGCTCCTCTGCTGAGTAGCAGACAGTGTTAGTTCGCTCACAGTATTAACTGGTCTAAATGGAGGGCAGGGCGCCTGTATATTTTTACTATCATCTATCATTTCAACAAATTTGTATTGGCAGTGCCATTTAAGGATTTAACAGCACAGACCAAACAGTGGTGGAGCAGTGAGAGGTAAGTTTTGCAAGTGGTAGAGCACTGTTTGACCTGGGGGGAACACTCTCTCGTGGGCGGCGGTACTGGCACAGGGCCCCTTATATTACGACGGTGTGTCTGACGTTGGGTGTGCACCACCACCGTCAGAGACACTTCATTGTACTATGAGGGACCCTGTGCCAGTGCCGTCGCACAAAAGTGGGCACTCCCACCTGTCCAGGCAAACGGCACTCGCACGGGTGCTTGCGCCAAGTGGTGACCACGGCCCTGTGGGGCGAATCAGACCATTTAGGGAGGTATAAAAATGGCCTATGGTGGACATTTAGCAGCTGCAAATGGAGGAATTGGAGAAGTCAGTAAGAGGAGGCCAAAAGCAAGACATTTTTCAGGCAAGCTATGTGTCAGCAGGGGAAGGTGGGGCAAAATAATTTGAATTCCATGATTGGTTCATTTTAATTAAGGTTAGATCATCAACATTTCGGGTAGCCAGACGAGTCCTTTTTTCGGTCAGTATTGAACCAGCAGAACTGAAGACTCTTTCTGATAGCACACTAGCAGCAGGGCAAGCGAGCTCCTGTAATGCATATTCTGCCAATTCAGGCCAGGTGTCTATTTTAGATGCCCAGTAATCAAAGGGGAATGACGTGTGAGGGAGAACATCGATAAGGGAGAAAAAATAGTTCGTAACCATACTGGACAAATGCTGTCTCCTCTCACTTTGAATCAATGCAGCAGTACCTGTCGTGTCTGCGGTCATTGCGAAATCACTCTGCAGCGCCCCAGAGTCCTGGTCATTGCAGTACTGTGGCTCCGCCACTAAGGGGAGCTATGGTACGTCTGATGGCACTGAAGGAGTTCATCTGATCAGGTATCACAGACACCAATACATTTCACAGTCGGGCCTCCGGGGGGAGCTAAGGGTTCTATTCACTAGGCTACTCCCCACCATAGTGGGTAAACTGGGGGTCAGGCAGGAAGTTAGATCAGAAGGCTGACTGGGTTGGAACCAGGCAACACCTTGTGGCAGAAGGTGTTGTGGGGGAAGATACAGTAGGGTCTCTGCCAGGGGTGGGATCCTGGCAGAGGCTTGGCAACTTGAAAGAACGTAACGGGACCGTGCCTGCTCAGGATAGCGGTGGTGCCCAAGAAAGGATCAGAAGCGAGATAGATTGTGCTGAGTGAGAAACGAGATCAATCAATAGGAGGATACCAGTAGGGGTCGTGCTGTAAGACCGAAGCAACACCCTACTGAGGCGCACTACCGGTGGCCGGAACGCCGAGGGAGTATCATAATATCTAGCTTCAAGCAATACTCTAAACAGCGGCAGGACAGTCAGTCTAAGGCAGGCTGTCTAACTTAAATCACCTATGCAGTCTTGGGGGGCAACTTGTGGAGAGGGGCGACTCTAGGGTCCCGGAAGAGCTCCGAGCCTACCCGTCAAACGGGTGCCGTTCCAACCAGAACATCAGGGAGGGACGGAGGATTAGCAGAACATCATCTAATCGAGTTGTGAGGGAACTTAAGAAACAGACACAACAGTTGTGGGGACTTTCCGTAAGCACAGCAGGGAAGGACCGCAACACAGCGCTAGAAGGAAGGCACAGATTTCCACCTGTGAAGAGAACTCTGGAGGTGCCATTGGACCGGCCGGACTTGCGCAGCCTGGTGAACCGTGTTCTGGACTGAGGACCCAGAGATCTTCAGTAAAGAGGTAAAGAGACTGCAACCTGGTGTCCTCGTTATTTAACCGCGACCTGCACCCCACAACTCCATCCACATCCTGCATCACCCATTGCACCGGACGTCCCCCACTGACCGGCAAGGCCACGGACCGGGTCTAGCCACCGTGACAACCCCAGAGCAGAGACTCAGAGGCCCGGTACCGGGTACCCCTCGGCCCTGTGGCAGTGGGGGCGCTCCATTTTGGCATCACGAACAGGATCTACTTAAGCCTGAAGAATCAGGTCATGTGTGCCTTGGGACTGTGATCTGTTGTGCTTGGACTGTACTTTATTGCAAAGACTGTGGATTGTTACTTGCCGCCAAAAGTTCGCGCCAAAAACCGCCGCCATTGCAGCGTCACAGGGAGCGCAGAGGAAGAAGAAGGGCGTGCCATGGGAGGAGACTACCAAAGCGGCGCGAGAAGTAGCGACCGCCCCCTCGAACTCCTGCTGCTAGATGACGACCTGCCCAGAAGCAGAAGAGAGCCACCTCCTGATTTGCAACGGCGGGAACGAGGTGAAGGAGGAGCCTGACCTCGGAGAAATGGCGGAGCCAGGTGCATGCATTGCCGCCGAATGCCAGACAGCGACGATGAGCAGCAAGTGCCCGAGCAACGGCGAGGTGATCCCGGCTTGCCCTCACCCATCAGAGGCGGACCCGCGTCCACCGCCGGTGAGAGACCTGAACCCCTTGGAGCCGCCAGTGGAGGAGCCGAGCCTACCTATCCCAGCCACGGAACCCTGGAGGGCGGAGCTACCTCAAGAGGTGACTCTGGAAGAGCCGCGGTCCGGGCTGCAGCCGATTCCAGTGCCCTTGTCAATGGACCGGAGCGACATCGGTGGAATCACATCAGGCGCAGGTATGAACGGCATCCCTACTCCCCTGGCCGATTCTGCTCTCCTGACCGATCCGGCACCCCTGACCGATCCCGCTCCTGTGACCGCTCCTCACCCCAGCAATGATCGTTCCTTCTTGGTGGAGCGGGTCATCCTCACCTCTAACGCGATGGGAAAGCTAGTGCCTCCGCTACCAACCAAGATGGGAGAACCCATAGATGTGGGCCTAGATGGGGTGATCCTCCGGTGGGACACTCCCTGGACCGGGCCGGATGGGACCCGGGAGGATGGCCTCACCCTTGCGGTACTTACCTGGGAACAGTATAAGCAATGTCTAATATAACACTGGAAAGATCGAGACGAGACCGAACAACATGATACATGGCGTAAGAAGTCTGCGCCCGGCAGGAAAGACGTGGTAAAGCGGGGAACTGTGCTGGCCTACCACCCGAAGAGGGGATGGGGCTCCATACAGGAACCGGGGCTACCAACTGATGTCTTTGTTACTAGCTATAACGTGAAAACCCCCTGCTGCAGTTGAGATGGTGACCCATTGCAAAGGGGGGATCAGGTGACCTACACCCGTCATCGGAATGCACAAGGATGGTGTGCCCGGAACGTTCGACGGTGTTAACCTGAGAGGGCGCCCCCTGTTGCCCCGATCATGAATGATCCCGATTTGCCAGACCTTGTTCCTATCACCACTGTACGCCTTGTAGCAGCTACCGAACTTGCAAGCAGGATTAGCCTTCAGATCCAGACACCGGCTGATCTGATGGCATCTGAGAGACCAACTACCAGTACGGGTGCTGCGTCGGCCGGGGAACAAAGATCACCCCCCGACTTAGAAGGATAAGCCTCGATACCATGAATATGTAAATAGTTCCTTAACTGTTTGTTGATTCCTGTTTTGCTGCTAGACCCGTCCAGGGTTAACTCTTAAAGGGATCCTGTTGTTGACCTGGGATCCCTATTGTTTTGTTTGATTTTTCTAAAGTTTGCACAAAGTTTCCAGAACTGCCGCAATCATGAACAGTGCATGATACAAACTCTTTGTACATAGTTTGCACCTTATTAAAGGTGCTCCCTACTGGTTTTACTTAAAGAAGGACTCTTTGTGAAGATACCACACTGGAACCTTTGCTGAGTATGGACTGGTAGCTTGAGAAGACGCGCTACCTCATAGAGACGAGGTCCCCTCTTAAAGGGGATGTTCATTTGTCGCACTTAAACAGTGATATTGCTTTAAGACAGGTAGCAATAATGCTTTGACGAAAGAAAGTGATGATAATGTTGACATGAGAAAGTTATCCGTATCCGACTAGTTAATTGTGAAGAAATGCTGATGATGTTCCCTGAAAGAAAGTGAAAGGTGGAAGAAAGTTTAATGTTCCATAGAAAATGTTTGATAATGTTGATAGACAATGGGGATAGAAGGTAAACCCTGAGTCCTCATAGGAGTCATGTAGAGATGGCTCAGTGCTCTTAAAAAGAAAGTAATGTTATGCTCTATACTGTGTATAGTAGTTGAAAAGGCAGTAGGCCCGGGCTGAACGGGGCGGTCCTGTAACAGAAAGGAGAGGCAGTAGGTCTGGTGCCGTTAGGACAGGCGGTCCTGCAGATTTTAAGAAGGAGAATGTAAAAGTTAAATTGCCTTATAATGTGATTATAAGAAGGTCTTTAGCGGATTCAGAGTGTACATCCTTAAAGACGATGTTAAATTATTGTTCAACAATGTTGCACTTAGTAGAATACCCGGTTGGGTAAAAGTAAGTTATTTATAGCATGTTGCTATGACATTTAACTATGTTTGTAACGTTCAAGTGTCCTCACCTCCCATAAAGGGAAGCTCTGTTCAAGTATACTTACTGTTATTACACTCAACAAAACTGTATGTCTTTTTGCTAACTTGTATTGTTGTTTTCTTCCCAGTCCCGGAGTACTGTGTTTAACCAGGGGGGAGTGCAGCGCCCCAGAGTCCTGGTCGTTGCAGTACTGTGGCTCCGCCACTAAGGGGAGCTATGGTACGTCTGATGGCACTGAAGGAGTTCATCTGATCAGGTATCACAGACACCAATACATTTCACAGTCAGGCCTCCGGGGGGAGCTAAGGGTTCTATTCACTAGGCCACTCCCCACCATAGTGGGTAAACTGGGGGTCAGGCAGGAAGTTAGATCAGAAAGCTGACTGGGTTGGAACCAGGCAACACCTTGTGGCAGAAGGTGTTGTGGGGGAAGATACAGTAGGGTCTCTGCCAGGGGTGGGATCCTGGCAGAGGCTTGGCAACTTGAAAGAACGTAACGGGACCGTGCCTGCTCAGGATAGCGGCGGTGCCCAAGAAAGGATCAGAAGCGAGATAGATTGTGCTGAGTGAGAAACGAGATCAAGCAATAGGAGAATATCAGTAGGGGTCGTGCTGTAAGGCCGAAGCAACACCCTACTGAGGCGCACTACCGGTGGCCGGAATGCCGAGGGAGTATCATAATATCTAGCTTCAAGCAATACTCTAAACAGCGGCAGGACAGTCAGTCTAAGGCGGGCTGTCTAACTTAAATCACCTATGCAGTCTTGGGGGGCAACTTGTGGAGAGGGGTGACTCTAGGGTCCCGGAAGAGCTTCGAGCCTACCCGTCAAACAGGTGCCGTTCCAACCAGAACATCAGGGAGGGACGGAGGATTAGCAGAACATCATCTAATCGAGTTGTGAGGGAACTTAAGAAACAGACACAACCGTTGTGGGGACTTTCCGTAAGCACAGCAGGGAAGGACCGCAACACATAGCGCTAGAAGGAAGGCACAGATTTCCACCTGTGAAGAGAACTCTGGAGGTGCCATTGGACCGGCCGGACTTGCGCAGCCTGGTGAACCGTGTTCTGGACTGAGGACCCAGAGATCTTCAGTAAAGAGGTAAAGAGACTGCAACCTGGTGTCCTCGTTATTTAACCGCGACCTGCACCCCACAACTCCATCCACATCCTGCATCACCCATTGCACCGGACGTCCCCCACTGACCGGCAAGGCCACGGACCGGGTCTAGCCACCGTGACAACCCCAGAGCAGAGACTCAGAGGCCCGGTACCGGGTACCCCTCGGCCCTGTGGCAGTGGGGGCGCTCCAACTCCACAACCTAGTCATAAAACCCCTCTGTCCAACGCCACTTCTGATTTGTGCACCTCTAACACCTCTGCCATGTTGCCCCCTACAGCTCGTGTGAGAACCATCACCACCGCTGTGTGCTGGGAATGCCTGAACCAAACGGTCTACAAGAGTTGCTTGTTTGGTAGCCAATATTTTCTCAAGGTTCTCATGTGGCATGATATTTTGTAATTTCCCTTTATATCGTGGATCCAGGAGGCAGGCCAACCAGTAATCATCATCGGTCATCATTTTTATAATGCGGGGTCCCGTTTTAGGATACACAAGGCATAATCAGCCATGTGGGCCAATGTTCCAGGTGTGAATTCTCTGCTTGTGCTGGGTTAAGGCGCGCTTTCTTGCAAATCAACATCACTTGTCTCGCGCAAAAACCCTGTACCTGACCTTGCAACACCACCAGTTTCTATTCCCCCCTGAGAAGCATCCTCCTCCCATAAATATTCATCCACATCATCATCCTCCTCCTCCTCGTCCGCCACCTCATCCAGGAGAGTTCCCTGAGCAGACAATGGCTGACTGTCATCAAGGCTTCCCTCCTCCTCGGCTGCAGACGCCTGCTCCTTAATGTGCATCCAAGTTTGCATCAGCAGACGCATTAGTGGGATGCTCATGCTTATGATGGCGTCGTCTGCACTTACCAGCCATGTGCATTCCTCAAAACACTGAAGGACTTGACAGAGGTCTTGTAGCTTCGATCATTGCACACCAGACAACTCCATGTCTGCCATCCAACTGCCTGCCCTTTTATGTGTATCCTCCCAAAAATACATTACAGCACGCCTCTGTTCGCACAGCCTCTGAAGCATGTGCAGTGTGGAGTTCCACCTTGTTTCAGCGTCGTTTATTAGGCAGTGCTGGGGAAGTTTCAGCGATCGCTGATGGTTCAGCATACAGCTGGAGTGCACGGGCGACTGGCGGATGTACAAGCAAAGTCTTTGCACCTTCAGGAGCAGGGCTGGTAACCCCAGATCATTTTTCAGGAAGTACTGCACCACCAGGTTCAAGGTGTGAGCCAGGCAAGGTATGTGTTTCAGTTCTGAAAGGGCTATGGCAGCCATAAAATTCCTTCCGTTATCACTGACTACCTTGCCTGCCTCAAGATGTACACTGCCCAGCCATGACTGAGTTTCTTGCTGCAAGTACTCGGCCAGTACTTCCGCGGTGTGTCTGTTGTCGCCCAAACACTTCATTTCCAACACAGCCTGCTGACACTTACCACTAGCTGTTCCATAATGGGACACCTCGTGTGCAACACTGGCAGCTGCGGATGGAGTGGTCATGCGACTGCGCTCTGTGGATGAGCTTTCGCTTCTGGAGGAGGAGGAGGAAGGGTGGCGAACGCCTACAGCCAACTGTTTCCTAGACCGTGGGCTAGGCAGAACTGTCCCACTATGTCTGTCCCTTGTGGACCCTGCATCCACCACATTAACCCAGTGCACTGTGATGGACACGTAACGTCCCTGGCCATGCCTACTGGTCCATGCATCTGTTGTGAGATGCACCTTTCTACTGACTGACTGCCTCGGTGCATGGACAATGTGGTCTTTGACATGCTGGTGGAGAGCTGGGATGGCTTTTCTCGCAAAGAAGTGTCGACTGGGTAGGTCATAGCATGGTACTGCGTAGGCCATCAGGGCTTTGAAAGCTTCGCTTTCAACCAACCGGTAGGGCATCATCTCTAACGAAATTAGTCTAGCAATGTGGGCGTTCAAACCATGTGTACGCGGATGAGAGGATGAGTGCTTCCTTTTCCTACAGAGAGTCTCATGTAGGGTGAGCTGGACTGGAGAGCTGCATATGGTGGAACTTGCGGGGGTGGTGGTGGACATGGCAGATTGAGAGAGGGTTGGTGATGGTATTCTTGATGTTGGCCTACATACAGTGTTTCTTACCAAGAACCTTGTGATTCCCTGACTGCTTTGGCCTTGCGACGATACCTCCACGTTTGCTGCTGGTGGTGTCCTAAGCGGTGGGCTCATAGTGAGGGAAGCAATGTAGCGTTGCTGACTACCTTCATTCTGAGCGGGTGCACCAATGGTACGGGACGTTTGGTAGTTAGTCCAGGCTTGCAAGTGCATGCTGGTTAAATGTCTACGCATGCACGTTGTATTTAAATTTTGGACATTCTTCCCTCTGCTAAAGGTCTTTGAGCATTTCTTACAGATAACTTTGCACTGATCATTCGGATCTTGGTTAAAAAATTCCCACACTGCACTCTTCCTACTATCGAATACCTTTTCAGGCATTGCACACTGTGCTACTTTCACTGGATGGCAACGCTGTCCTAAAAGTGTTTTTGGTTTTGTCAAACGTTTTTGGCCTGATGCGGGCCTGCCAGATGAAAGCTATTGCGATGTAGATGCCTGCTGCGGATCATCCTCCTCCACTTCAGAGCTACTGCCAGCAGCACCCTGTTCCCCCAATGGCTGCCAATCTGGGTCAACAACTGGGTCATCTATCAACTCCTCTTCAATGTCATGTGCACCTTCCTCTGTGTCACCGTGTAAGGTGCTATAGCATTCGGGACGGGGCACCATAGTCTCATCTGGGTCAGATTCTGGCTCAGTACACTGCGAAGGCAATATAGTGATCTGAGTCAATAGAACAGCATAATAATCTAGCTGTGGCTGCGCTTCTGTGCACTCCATGTCCGATTCATCTTGTAATGGGCTGTTAACCATTTCCCTTTCTAACCCTGGCACGGTATGTGTAAAGAGCTCCATGGAGTAAACTGTAGTGTCGCCTGCCACATCCTTCACTTTTGCTTTGGGTGAAGGACACAAGGAAGCAACTTGTTCCTGACCGGGAGCATCCACTGACGACTCGCTGCTTTTATATTTCGAACTTTCTGAAGAGGAGGCAAAAGAGCTAGAGGCTGAGTCAGCAAGGAAAGCCAAAACTTTTTCCTGCTGCTCCGGCTTTAAAGTGGTTTTCCTACTCCCAGATAAGGGAGCCTTCGAGGCCTTGTGTAGCCAGATGATGATGCTGGCTCAACAACTCGAGCCTTAGGTGCTATTTTGCTTTTCCCACTACCACCAGATGCTCCACCACCACCACCACCATCATTACCAGCTGGCAATGACCACCCACAGCCTCTTTCACCAGACTTCCTCATTTTTGGGAAAATGTAACCAAACTAACAACCGTTATATGGTACTGTAAAACAAGGTAGAAGGTGTATATAAACTTGTTGAGAATTTAAATTTTGAGGGGAGAGACTGCAGCAAAACTCAGGCCCAGTGTATTACACTACACAATGTAAGTGGCAGAACGTGGCTGGCAGATATTCGACAAACAGAACTGACGTAGATCCACTTAGTGGCAATTTAAATCTCCCTTTTTGGGGGGGAGACTGCAGCAAAAAACAGGCCCTGTGTATTAGACTATACAATGTAAGTGGCAGAACGTGGCTGGCAGATATACGACAAACAGAACTGACGTAGATCCACTTAGTGGCAATTTAAATCTCCCTTTTTGGGGGGGGAGACTGCAGCAAAAAACAGGCCCTGTATATTAGACTATACAATGTAAGTGGCAGAACGTGGCTGGCAGATATACGACAAACAGAACTGACATATATAAACTTGTTGGCAATTTAAATCTCCCTTTTTTGGGGGGAGACTGCAGCAAAAAACAGGCCCTATGTATTACACTACACAATGCTTCTTCTGCTGTTGTGCGTGCAAGCCAATCCCCTGTCCATGGTGCATGTGAAGATGCCTCCTGCCTTGCACCTGTTGTTGCACGCACTCAACTAGCACCATCAGCAAGCACATACACGTCCTTGTCCCAGCGCATCGTTCAGTTGTCCATACCCCAGTCTTGGAACGCAAGTGCAAATACGCTGGCAACGCCCCACAGGCCACACTACTAAATTCCAACATTTTGTGACTGCTTGCACATGAAATGTTGCCATTTTGGCTCGTGGAGATGGAAGCTTTCTGCAACTTGATGGCGGCGGATATCCCTCGATACTCAGTCCCCAGCTGCCACTATTTCTCCCATGTGCTGTCCCTGCATTACAGAAGTATGTGTCCCACAACATTAGCCGTGCACTCAACAATGCAGTTACTGGGAAAGTCCACCTAACCACAGACACGTGGACAAGTTCTTCAGGGCAAGGATGACACATCTCGTTGATTGCACACTGGGTTAACATAGTGGAGCCGGGATCCAGACGGACCTTTGGATGGAACACATCCCTCTGAAGCCGGGGATTCCGGGCCCTAGGTCAATGAGGGTTGCCCCCACAGTCTACAGCTCCTGCACCTCATTTTCCTCCTCCTACTCTTCACTCTCCATCTTCAAAATGACCACATCAGTCACAAGCTGGAAGCACTGCAGCACTGCCTCAGCTAAGCAGCAACAGGCTATGCTGAAGCTAATATGCTTAAGTTACAAACCGCATATTGCTGAAGAGTTATGGACAGCTCTGAAAGAGCAGGCAGATCTGTGGCTGACACCGCTGTACCTACAGCCAGGCATGGTTATGCGTGACAATGGTGAGAACCTGGTGGCGGCTATGAAGCAAGGCGAGCTCACACACGTACCATGCTTGGCCCATGTGCTTTACCTCTTGGTTCATTGGTTTCTCAAAACCTACCCAGAGCTGCCAGATCTGCTTGTCAAAGTACGCCACCTGTGTGCCCATTTTAGAAAGTCAGCCACAGCTTCTCCCATTCTTGCCATATTCAGCAGCGTTTGCAGCTTCCAGCTCACTGACTGGTGTGTGATGTCCCCACACATTCGAATTCTTCACTGCAGATGTTGGGAAGGATTTGTGAGCAGAAGAGGGCAGCTGTATTCAGTTCAGACTCCACACATAAGACCTCAGGAGTGGACGTGGATGACAGACATATGTAACTTCCTCCAAAAGGACTCCACCAAGATGGTGAGCGGCGATGACATCATAATTAGAGTCACCATCCCACTTCTCTATGTTCTGAAACACTCTATTCTCACAATCAAAGATGATGCATTGCAGGCGGATCACAATGAGATGGAGCAAGGAACCATACAGGGTGATTACATACAGCCCAGCCTCATCTCATCACAATGTGAATTGGGTGACAATGAGGAAGAGGAGGAGAAAGAACACAAGTTAGTTTCATGTGCTATAAACAATACTACCTGCACAACTGTCATACCATCTGTTCAGTGTGGATGGCCTCAGGACGAGGACGAAAGCATGGTCAGTAGTCCTCTTGGTGAGGACACAGAAGTTTTGCCTGTTAGCAGTCTCGCATGCATGGCTGAGTTTATGTTATGCTGCCTTTCCCTTGACCCTCGCCTTCTCAAAATTTTACAGTCATTACTGGTTGGAGACACTTCTAGATGCACGCTACAAGGAGAACTTTCTATCTCTTGTCTCTGTGGACAGGTCTACTAAAATGGGGCAGTACCAGTAGGTCCTTGTTGAATAATTAAAAAAATTCTCATCTGAAAATGCTTGTGGCAGAGGTCACAGTTCGTTGGACAACCAAGGAGTACAGAGAGACACATCTCCAATCCAGCAGAGGCAGGGGAGCACAGTCAAAGTTCTGGGAGAGTTTTCTTGACCCTCCCATCACCCTGGCACAAAGGCAAGGGGTACTGTCACAAGGAGTGCAATGTTTTGGAAGATGCTGAGGGAGTACCTTGCTGACTGTACCAACGGCCTCCGAGATTCCACTGTGCCTTATAATTATTGAATATCCAAGCTGGACACATGGCATGAACAGGCTCTCTATGCCTTGGAGGTCCTGGCCTGCCCTGCCACTACCGTTTTATCAGAGTGGGTGTTTAGTGCCACTGGTGGAATTATAACTGATAAGCGCATCCACCTGTCAACTGAAAATGCTCAAAGGCTGACTCTTATAAAAATGAACAAGGGCTGGATTGGGCCAGACTTCTCAGCACCAGCAAATGATAGCAGCGTAACATAAACTCAAATCCAGTGTCGTTTTTTCGGGGGTCTTTTTCCATGCACCTCTTCACACTCAAATCATCAGGGTGACCATGATCCGTGATGAAACAGCCACATAATTTTTTTAAAGGGTGTTTATGATGCCTGTAAAAAAAAATTGTAATACAGTATGTTTATGTATACCCCCCAGGGGTAAATGTTTGTCAGCCCATATACTTAGTGCACAGGCATTACAAGTATAGGAGACCCGCTCCTTTCAATTGGGAACATTTTTTCATGAGGCCTTCCTCTTCGTCTCTTCAAAGGGGAATTAGAGTGCCTCCAAATTTTTGGCAGCCTTGCATTCACTGCATAGGCAAACAGTATGGGAGACACACTTCCTTTTAATAGGAACATTGTTTTCAGGAGGCCCTCCTATACATATCTTCAAAAGTGTATTGGGTTGCTTACAAATGTTGGGCAGCCCTGCCACTCACTGCATACGCAATAACAGTATAGGAAACCCACTGTTCAATAATGGGAACAACAAAGCATAGCCGGCTGATGGCTCTCTAAGAGTAGTGAGGGCCAACTGCTGGCCCTTTAAGAATAGTAAAGGCCACCTGATGGCCCAATAAAAATAGGCTTTTTGACTTTCAGAGTCGCTCCTTCACAAATGAAACAGGATGTGTCATATGATGTGTCACAAAACACATGGCCAGATAAGGTTGTAAAATGTTAAAACGACATTTCCCATTGAATGCATTTGTCTTGGTTGAAAGTAATGCTAAAGTTAAAAACCGCATCAAAAACGCTACGTATGAACATAGCCCAAGGTGGGGAGGAGAATTTTTGCTTTTGGTTATATATTTTGCCTTATATACAAGTCATTACCCTAGAAAGGATGTTCCTTAACATATTTCCCAGGAAAATCCATTTTGGTTTCGTTTTTGTATGTTTTATTGTGAGTCTGTAAAGTGGCGTAAGACTCTGACAAGATTGTTCACAGAAGTGACCTGGGAGTCAGAAATGCTTCCAGGGGTCTTCCCCATGCTGTTCCCATGTCGATTGAGCACTGATACCATTGATTTCCTCAATTTCTAGTCCCTCTGCAGACCGCCGGGGGGCCGCCGGGAAAATGCTTGAGTTTCCCATAGACGTACATTAGGCTCGTTGCTCAGGTCGAGCACCCGAGCATTCCAATTTGCTCGACCTGAGCAACGAGCACCCGAGCATTTTAGTGCTCACCCATCACTAGTAAGGAACTGTTCAGCTCAGGGGGAAGAGCTGCTGCCTGGTGCACAAGAGCTGCTGGGTTCGAGTCCTGACGGTAGTCCCCTACTTCCAGGATGGCTTCTGGACATCTAAGGTTCTGGCTTCTCTGGATTTATCTGGTGAAAGGTTATTGTAAGCCTTTGGTGCATGGACAATGCCCTCCGGCTCCCATTAATTATTTTCTGGTCTTTAACCCCTCCATTGCACCAAACGATGCAATCTTCCTCTAATTCTTCTAGAGTCTAGAATGGTTTGTTCAAGAATACATACAATACAGGGTGTATTTTCAAGTTGTTAGAAGGATTTAAACAGAAAGCAACTGGGTTAATTTGTGCACAGATTTGAAAAGGTCCTATGAATTTTTAACCCAATCTTGAAGACGTACGATCGTTTTCAGATTTTTTGTTAATAGCCAAACCTTGTCACCAACCTGAATGGCAGGAGGAGCTTTGTGATATTTAATTGATGTTTCTTCATAATCTTCTTGGTCTTTTGTAACATCTCAATCAGTTCTTCCTGAGCTTTCTGCAACTTTGTTAGTCTGTCAGTCACAGAAGGAACCAAAGTAATCAGTAGAAGATTAGAAATAAATACTGGATGCAAGCCATAGTTAAAAAAAATGAGCTTTGGGATGTAGAACTGTGCATGGAGTTATTATTGGCAAATTCTGCTGTTATTAAATAGTCCACCCAGTCATCCTGTAGGTAAAAAATAAAACAGTGCAGGTATTGTTCAAGAGTTTAGATATTTCTTTCAGTCTGGCAATTGAATTGTAGGTGCAAGGCAGTAGACAAATTATCAGTAACTCCTAAAGATGTACAGAAGTTTTTTTAAAATATTAGAAGAAAACTGAACACTAGTGATTAGTGATGAGCGAATACATTCTGCACTTTTGTTACTTGCACAGATATTACTGCATTCCGGCTTTTCATTACTTGGCGAGTAATTTGCTATTTGCCTCGGTATATTCGAGTTCATCATGTTTTGTGCTTTATTTGAAGCCAATGAACCTGCTGGGCTTGCATGACGGTGCCATCTTTGGTGTGGCATTATTGTGATTGGCTTGCCTTGCAGCATCATAGGGAAAATTTAATCCCTGCAGGTGCCCTCTTGTGCACTTTACAGCCTGAAACAGCATAGTGTGAGCACAGTGAGAGCATAGGGAAAGTGAAAGCAGCATATAAGGGAGAGTTTGTAATTATGAAAAGCTCTTTTAAGAGCTACTGAATGAAGATCAGTTTACTGTTAGGTGGAGATAGTGTAGGAAGAGATTTAATAAGAGGGAAGGGCAGGCACCTGGGTGTTATCAGTGCAAGTACATGCTGTAGATCTCTGCTAGTTTGCGTTGTTTTGTATAGTGTTGGAACAGACTGTGGGATTAGGGAGAGATAGGCAGGGTTTCATCCACTTCCATAATATACAAAGCAGCTCTTTTTTGAGCCAAATAACATTACTTAGTACCAGCATATACTAAACAATTTTATTTGGAGCTACATAATATTCCTGTGTACCAGCATATAAAACATTTTTTTGCAGCTAAATAATATTATTCAGTGCCAGCATATAGTAAAAATCTTTTTTAAAAGCTAACTGCTAAATAAAATTCCTTGCCTATTGCTGAAAAGCTATTTTTTATCTAGCAGTTGTGCGACTGGCGCAAAACCTGCTGAGCTATGCAAACATCACTATTTACCACTAATTTCCCTGAGCCTGCTGCTGGCATGTGTCATAAAGGCAAAATAAAATAACAAAAAAATGTATATTGGTTAAATGAATAGCCTATCTTTATCTAGCCATTGTGCGACTTCTGCAAAGCCTGCAGAGATATGCAAATGTGACAATTTACCAGTGCTAATAATTTTCCTTAGTCCGCAATTGCCTGTGTCAGCAAGGCGATATAAAAAAATGCAAATTTTCTATTGGTTTAATAAATAGCGTATCTTTATGTAGCAATTGTGCGACTTCTGCAAAGCTTGCTGAGATAAACAAACATCACAGTTTATCAGTGCCAATAATTTTTTAGTTTAATTTCTTCCTCCTCACCAGATTGTCATGAAATCACCCACACCCCAATTCCTTTCTCACTCTTGATGCTTTGTGAAACCTGATATCATAGTTGTACTGCAGTGACTCAGGACAGCAGATATACAGTAACTGTGCTGCCTTCTCAGATGCATTGTTTATGAACATGTCACACTATATAAGGCTGATATTTTATTTTTTGTCATAAGAATTGTTAATTTAGCTTGTTTTATTAATGGATAGTGCAAAGTTTGTGGATATTTCATAGAAATAAGTAATAAGTAAGGTTTTCTTACAAATGAAAGTGTGCTTCTCACACACATTGTTCCCTAGCACATATTCTTTCTCTTGCTTCAGATTATCTACTGAAATGGAGAGGAAAATGTATGATTTGTCTAAACCCCTTCAAGTTGATGAAGTGAAGATGCTGTTAGATGATGATGATGCAGATCCCACACTGTATGAGGATTTAGGAGAAGAAAGTGAGATTGATTCTCATGATGAGGTGGAAGTATGTGAAATTGATTCTGAAACAGAGCAAGATGATGAGAGTGAGGAGGATGAAGAAGGTATAGAAACATTATATGGGAAAAGATACAAAAAAAAAATGGAGCAATAAACCACCCATGCAAACAAAATGTAGGGACCCTCAAAACATTCCCACTCACCTTCCTGCAGTTAAAGAAACAGCAAGGAATGCTAAAACTGCAGCTGAAAGCTGGAATAGTTTATTCACAGATGACATTCTGGACTCTATTGTCACATACACAAATCAAGACATAGACATTATAAAGGACAAGTTCATCTGCAACAGAATCATCAAGCCCACAGATTAAATAGAACTGATGGCTTTTTTGGATTGTTATAACAAAATTTGGAGGAACTTTGGGGTATAGATGGTGATGGAATAGAAAAATATGGCCTTGTTATATGTTTAAAAACATACAAGATTCTAATTTGTTGCCTTCGGTTTGACGAAAGAACTACTCAAACCCAATGTAAAACATATGGCTGGCTTGCTCCTATTCACAATTTATTCCAAAAATCTGTAGTTGCCATGTGTCAGAAAGGTGATATAAAATACAAATTTTCTATTGGTTAAACAAATAGCATATCTTTATCTAGCAGTTGTGCGACTGGCACAAAGCCTGCTGAGATACGCAAACATGACTTTTTACCTGTAATTTTCATGAGTCTGCTGTTGCCGTGTGCAATAATGCTGATATTTGAAAAAAATACTCAAACATTGCTAGATAAAGGGAGATAAAGGGAATTTGTACATAACACCTCTGTGAGGGTGCTTGCAAAAAATAAAGCCAGAAAAATGTTTTTTCATAATGCATTCAATATACATTGATGTGGTGGTGCCCGTCAAGGCCATGTGAAAGATCAGAAGGTAACTGTATCTCATTCTAGCTTCCTGTCAAAATTCAGTCAGTGTGCTATACCACTGTCGAGCCCGGTGCAAGGATATTGTGGGTTGTATGGCAAACAAAGGCTCCAGTGTGTTGACAAGCAGCACAATCAAGTCTTCCATATGGTCCAGTCTAAGTAACCAAGAAGCTGGGCCTCACAATCCTCAACCTGGTCCTCCTTCCATCCACCATAATGAGTCACAGGAGACATGACCCCAATGCTGGCCACTCCATTGAACTGTTTACATTCCCTTGTAAATATTCTGGTCTGTCAACATGCACCATGCTATTCCCATTTATTTGTAGCACTTTTCCATCTATTTCAGCTTTTTCTCAGGCCCCCAGACCTTAATGTTGGGTCCAGCAGAAAAATATTCAGCTTTCCCATTGACTTGCATTGGATTCGTTATCCAGTACGAATTCACGGATGTTACAAATTATTTGTGCCAATTTTCCCGAATCTGAATATTTCACTGTTTGCTCATCACTACTGAACACCTCTATCAGAAATTACATTGTCAGGAATTCCATGTAGCCTAAATATCTTTTTGACGACTAATTCTGCGATTTGTTCAGTGGTAGTAATCCCTTTAGTTGGAGTAAATTATGCCATCTTTGTGAGCTGATCCACCACAACAAGGATAACAGTAACTTCTTTGGAGAGAGGTTGGTCTATGATAAAATCCATAGAGATTGATCACCAAGGCCTGGTTTGAACTGGAAGAAGTTGAAGGCGTCCTAGAGGTGATCATGGCATCTTGTTCCATGCACATATTAAACAGGAGGAAACAAATTTTTTCACATCCTTCCTACAAATAGGCCACCAAGAAGAAAGAGGCAGTAGTTTTTGCATTTTCTTGACACCAGGGTATCCTACTAGTTTAGAATCACAGTCAAGTTTGAAGATTTCAAGTTGAGCAGATTCAGGGACATATAATTTGTGGTTCTGCATCCAAATTCCCTCCTTAAAAGAAAGATCCATGTCTTTAGAAGGATGGCTAAGAAAAAAGTCAGTTTGGTATCCATCTTTAATCATTGTTAAAAACTAGTGTTGAGCGATACCGTCCGATACTTGAAAGTATCGGTATCGGATAGTATCGGCCGATACCCGAAAAGTATCGGATATCGCCGATACCGATACCCGATACCAATACAAGTCAATGGGACACCAAGTATTGGAAGGTATCCTGATGGTTCCCAGGGTCTGAAGGAGAGGAAACTCTCCTTCATGCCCTGGGATCCATATTACTGTGTAAAATAAAGAATTAAAATAAAAAATATTGATATACTCACCTCTCCGGAGGCCCCTGGACATCACCGCTGGTAACCGGCAGCCTTCTTTGCTTAAAATGAGCGCGTTTAGGGCCTTCCATGATGTCACGGCTTCTGATTGGTTGCGTGCCGCTCATGTGACCGCCACGCGACCAATCACAAGCCGTGACGTCATTCTCAGGTCCTAAATTCCGAATTCCAGGAATTTAGGACCTGAGAATTACGTCACGGCTTGTGATTGGTCGCGTGGCGGTCACATGAGCGGCACGCAACCAATCAGAAGCCGTGATGTCATGGAAGGTGCTGAACGCGCTCATTTTAAGCAAAGCAGGCTGCCGGTTACCAGCGGTGATGTCCAGGGGCCTCCGGAGAGGTGAGTATATCAATATTTTTTATTTTAATTCTTTATTTTTTACATGGATATGGATCCCAGGGCCTGAAGGAGAGTTTCCTCTCCTTCAGACCCTGGGAACCATACACTGGGAACTTCCGATTCCGATTCCCGATACCACAAAAGTATCGGATCTCGGTATCGGAATTCCAATACCGCAGGTATCGGCCGATACCCGATACTTGCGGTATCGGAATGCTCAACACCATTAAAAACTCTTTATTGTCCAGTATTCCCAAAAACATTTTGGGCGTAGAATGGTACAGTCACTGTTAAATCTCTCCTGAGGTTCAGTAATAATTCTGTACAGAGCATCTGCCTTACCGCTTTTTGAACCATGCTGATAAGACATTAAAAATGGAGAAAAATAAGTCCCAACATGCTTGTGTTGCAGACAACCTCTTAGCTGTATGGATGAATTCTAAATTTTTGTGGTCAACAATGACAGTTACCGGATGATTGGCCCCTTTCAAAAGATGTCTCCATTCAGAGAAGGTGACTTTAATAGCTAAAAGTTATTTATTTCCAATGTCATAATTCTTTTCTGCAGATGACATGGTACGAGAAAGGAATGCACATGGATAAAGTTGCATCTTGCCTCCAACTCGATGTGATAAAACAGTTCCGACCGCTGAGTCTAAGGCGTCTACTTCGACAAAAAATGGCAGAGCAGGATTTGGATGGACTAGTAATGGTGCATAAGTAAAAATTGTCTTTAGTTTGTCTAAAGCCACTTGTGCCTCTGGAGACCAGAAAAACACTTTGGCCTTCTTTGTAATTGAAGTGATTGGTAAAATTATTTTTGAAAATTTTTTAATGAAACTTCTGTAGAACATTCCAAATCCTATAAAGCGCGCGACATCTTTTAGATTAATTTGGGAAGGTTAGTCAACTACTGGGATCCATGCTCAGACCTTCTGGTGAGATGATATATCCCAGAAATTGAGTCCTGATTTGTTCAAATTCACATTTTTCAAGTTTAACATAGAGAGCTGCTGGGTCCGAATCCTGACATCTAAGATGATTAACACTGATGATGCCATCATCAGCATCATTATACCGGCCATCAACTGATGGAAACCCAACTTGGAGTCTCCACACTTCAAAAAATAATTGTCATACACCACTAAAGTGGCCTCAATTTCCCCTGAGAAGAAACATTATAATAGGCCTCTGACACACCTTCCATCACAGGCAACTGCACCAGAGGAAGACGCAACTTGGAGTCTCCACATTTCCCCAAATTTTTTTTTTTTAACTTTAGCAGCAGTAGCACCAGCAGGCACAGAAGACACTACAAAATGTCACAGACTGCAATAATGCAAGATCAATAAATTACACTAAAAATGACAAATCAACCCAATCTGCAACTGAGGTGAAAACGTCATCAGAGATCCATGAGTTGTTCATTTTAATGAAAGATAGGCAGTTTACACTTTGAGGGGACATCACCCCGTCTGCTTCCATTTTTTCCTTGGCTCGTCCACCTTCACTAACAGTTTGTCTGGTATCATGAGCCCCCATTGATCGTTGAAAGCCACCCTCCTATGGCACCCCCCTGCCCAACGACAGAAATTTGAGATATTGTTATCCCTTCTGCATCCTCTTCTGCTTCCACCTCCTCCTCTGGGACCACCAACTTCTCACACAGACAATTCAAAGTGTGCTCCAGCATGTAGATGACTGGAATAGGGATGCTGATCAGAGCATCATCAGCGCTAACTATCTTAGTAGTCATTTCAAAACTGTGCAGAAGGGTGCAGATGTCTTCACCTGTGCCCACTCCACAAGAATGATTTGCACCACATCCGGACTACATTGGCCCAGGCTATGAAAAAGGACATACTTAATCAAGCCTCGTAGCTGCTGCCACAGCTGCTGCAACATGTGCAAAGTGGAATTCCACCAAGTCAGAACATTGCTTAACAAACTGTTAACTGGTAGGCTGAAAGACCTCTTTAGTGAAGCAAGTCGATGACCTGAAGGGTGTGATAGTCATAAGTGATCACACAGCGACTGTGCTTTCTGCAGCAGAACATCCAGGCCAAGATAGTGGCAGAGATATTGCTGTACCACCAGGTTGAGGACGTGTGTTACTTCATGTGTTTATGGGAAGCTGCAACTTAACCTCCTCATCTTCCTCCTCGTCTACCTCCTCTGTGTAACGAATGGAAGCGGAGGCACAGATGGTGAAGTACACATTCGTTTTTTATTAATATTTTTGTGGAACCTCGGGACCCAGTTTCCAGGGGGCTCCGAAGGGGGCATGACTACATCAGCCCCAGGCACCCATGGTAAGTCCCCTCAAACTGGGTCAGAATGGAATGCCTGGGGGACACGGGTGCTAACTCCAGTTAGACCCTGGACAAGTGGCAGCTGTCCCAGCGGGACAGATGGACAAGCGGGGATAACAGATGTCGTGGAGCTGACACAGGTGTTACTGGCATTGTCCAGAGGTACGGATGGCTGAATGGCCAACGTGACGGAACTGGCATTGACAGAATGGTCGTCGTCTAGGATAGCCGGCTAACAGGTAGCTGATAGTCTGCAGACAAACAGTGCATGCAGAGGACTGGCAGAAAATTTCAGAAGCTAAAGCACACACTAGCCAAACCCGGAAGCTAGCAACAGAGGATGCTTGTTGCTCCGTCATCTGTGATTTTTTGGAGTATACCTCTGATGCCTATGGAATACAATGTGTGAACAGAATGGCCTATCTGACGTTCCCCAAACTCAGCTGGGCATTTGAAAATATTTGATGTGTGTGGAAACAAGTATTATTGGGGTGCCACCTCTGAGGATTGCACTGTGTGTGATGTTAAGGTGGAGGAAGAGGAGGAGAGGTCACTTGATGCAGTGCTTGCCATCAACTGGAGAACATGCTCTTTCTGAGCCTCATCTACAAGGCGTACTGCTGTGCAGCTGCCAAAGAAATGGAGTAGAGTAGGCTGGCCAGTAATAAATGTTGTCAGTAGCCTTTGGACAGGAAGAGATGGTGTTTGTTCAGTTGAGCTTTCATTATCATTAACACCTAACCCACGTACACATGGACCACAAAGCCTAGTCCCTGTCCACCGCAACCTGGCTTTTTCCCACTCATGTAAGTAGCCTTCACCTCTTATACCCTGCTGTTTCAAAACTTTAAGCTCACAGCTGCCAGTCATCTGTCACTAAATGAACAATCATTATTTTCTTACATAGTCTGCCTTAATAAAACTGTTACACTTAGCGATTTTTAAGTGGAAATGTAGCCCTCTGATTTGCCACTGAAACACAGTTTTAGCACAAACGATTTGGAGTAGATAATCGCGCCTTGTAACTGCACCACTTTATTAGGCACAGTCACCAAAAAACCATTGCTAACATATTACGCCATAAAGGTTTAAAATCCTGCAATGCCCCCCTGCTCAAGAAGGCACATATGCAGGCCCGCCTGAAGTTTGCTAATGAACACCTCTATGATTCTGTGAGTGATAGGGATAAGGTGTTGTCAGGTAAGATAAAAATTGAGCTCTTTCGCATTAACTCAACTCTCCGTGTTTGGAGGAAGAGAGATGCTTCTTATGACCCAAAGAACACTGTCTCCACTGTCAAGCATGGAGGCAGAAACATTATGTTTTGGAGGTGTTTCTCTGCTAAGGGCACAGGACTACTTCACCACATCAATGGGAGAATGGATGGAGCTATGTACTGTACAATCCTGAGTGACAACCTCCTTCCCTCCACCAGGACATTAAAAATGGGTCATAGCTGTGTCTTCCATCAAGACAATGAACCAAAGCATACAGCAAAGGCACCAAAAGAGTGTCTCAAAAAGAAACACATTAAGGTCATTGAGTGGCCTAGCCAGTCTCCATTCTTTTATCCCATAGAAAAATTACGGAGGGAGTTGAAGCTCCGAGTTGCCAAGCGACAGCCTCAAAATCTTAATGATTTTGAGATAATCTGCAAAGAGGCGTGGACCAAAATTCCTCCTGAAATGTGCGCAAACCTCATTACCAACGAAGAAAAATGTCTGACTGCTGTGCTTGCCAGCAAGGGTTTTGCCATCAAGTATTAAGTCCTATTTGCCAGAGTGATCAAATACTTATTACTCACTGCAAAATGCAAATAAACTTATTTAATTTATACAATGTGATTTTCTGGATTTCATTTTTAATATTTAATCTCTCAATGTTAAAATTAACCTACCTTTAAAATTATAGACTGTTCATGTCTTTGCCAGTGGGAAAACTTACAAAATCAGCAAGAGATAAAATACTATTTTCCCCACTGTATCTATTTCTCTGACAAGTTCACTTTCAGCAGAGGCATTAGCTCAGGAGCGACCTCTCTGCATTGTGACACTGAGCAAATGGCACAAGCAAAACAAGATGTCCTCTTTTTATATGGCCAAGGACATGTGACTTTGGGAACCAATCACAGAAGACCTTGTGTCATGACATTGTGGATGGTTTCTGTGCCCTGACTGGTTGCCAAAATCAACACACAAAGTTAGGGTAAGGAAAAAAAATCATGCGCCACTCCTGTAATATCTTTAGATGATCCTTTAACCCCTCCACACACCCTAGCTTCTTCAAACACGCCCCCCATCATACAGCATCACATTCGTAGCAAAAGTAATACAAAAGCTTTAGTGGAAGTGCGATGATTTACCGAACTGTGATCGACTTTTGCAGACTTTGAGTAAAATTGCTCGAATCAGAATACACTCCCTGACAGAAGTTATGTCGCTTATCCATGTTATGTAAATAAAAGCTTATAACCTGATGTTAAATTCGTCCATTGGTTGTATTAATTATTCTTGTGAAAGCTGAAACCCTCTGAAATGTAGTTTAGGTTAAGAAAATAAATTGGCATCAATGCAGAAATATTGACCAGTTAATGGACACAGAATGGTCAGATTTTGGCAAGACAAAAGTTTTGTCACCTGTCATATAATGCACCCAATCCTAGGGTACATCCTTACCTGTGCTCAGTAAATGATCGGTTAATTAGTGTGTGTATATAAAAAGAAACCCAGCACCCCAGACCTTCACTTGAACTGCAACTTGTGCTCTGACAACATGCCAAAAATCCACCCTGCGACCAAAGCCTGGATTATCAAGAGGCTGAAGACCAGATTGACTGCAGAGGTGGCTTGCACCTTTAATGTGTCTCAGCGTCAAGTACAAAAAATTAAAAAAATATTTGAAAAGACTGGAGATGTTTTTGACAAGCCCAGGCAGACCCGCAAGACAACTGCTCAGGAGGAACGTTTGTTGGTTAGAAAATCCAAAGCAAGCCTCTCTTTCACTGCAGCAGAACTCCAACAGGCCTGGTCACCTCAAGTCCCTGTGTCAACTAGAACAGTTTGTATGATTCCGTCTCAAAATGGCCTCTATGGTCGAATCAGTGCCCAGAAGCCAGCACTAAACAAAAGGCAAATAAAAAACCATGTGGCATTTGCAAAGTCCCACAGCCTGCTAAACAGATGGGCACTGGAAAAGTGGCAGAAGGTGGATTTCTCTGATGAATCTTCAGTAGAATTACACCACAGCCGCCGCAAATACTGCAGGAAACTTACTGGAGCCCGTATGGATCCAAAATACACCCAGGAAACAGTTACATTTGGTGGTGGAAAGATCATGGTCTGGGGTTACATTCAGTATGGGAGTGTGCAAAACATTTGCAAGGTGGAAGGCAATATCAATAGCCTAAAATATCAAGAAGTATTAGCTACCTCTTATATTCCAAATCATAAAAGGGGTCAAATTCTGCAGCAGGATGGTGCTCCATCTCATACATCCATCTCTACAACAAAGTTCCTCCAGGCAAAAAAGATCAAGGTGCTCAAGGACTGGTCAGCCCAGTCACCAGACATGAACATCATTGAGCATGTTTGGGGTAGGATGAAAGAGGAAGCTTGGAAGACAAAACCAAAGAATCTAGATGAACTCTGGGAGGCATGTAAGACTGCATTCTTTGCTATTTCTGATGACGTCATTAATAAATTGTATGAATCATTATTGAACCTCATGGATGCAGTCCTTCAAGCTCATGGAAGTCACACAAAATATTAAATATGACTCTTATAGCACCACAACTTCATTCACCAATGTTATGCAACATATATTTGTATTTTAAGTTATTTGTTTGAATATCACATTAATTTCTGTGGGCGACAAAACTTTTGTCTTGCCAAAATCTGACCATTCTGTGTCCATTAACTGGTCAATATTTTTGCATTGATGCCAATTTATTTTCTTAACCTAAACCTTCATTTCGGAAGGTTTCAGCTTTCAAAAGAATAATTTATACAACCAATGGATGAATTTAACGTCAGGTTATAAGCTTTTATTTAGATAACATGGATAAGCGACATAACTTCTGTTAGGGAGTGTATGCTACATTTTTGCTGGATTTGAGATTGGCAAACATCTTCCAAATACGTTTTCTCATCTCTTCTAAGGACTATTATTCTGCTAAAACAGGCCCTTAGGAATCTTGTAGCCATGGGGATGCATACTTTGCAACAATGCTTAGGTAGGTATTAGGTCTCAAAGTAACATTTAGACTATCTAGATGGCAATATTCAAGATTTTCCAGCAGAACATTGACAAGTGAATCACACAGCCTCTGCCATCTTGCTTTCTTTTCCCTAGAGAGGCACCATCCAATTGCTAATCACGATGTAAAAATTAGTGATGAGCGAAAGTCCTTGGATAATGCGTTATGTGAGCATACTCGACTGTTATCTGAGTATCTTGGGCGTGCTTGAATAAAATGTTCAAGTCCCCATGTCTGCATGATTCGCAGCTATTAGACAGCCTCAACACACAAATGGAGTTCCTGTTTGTTATGCAATCCCCACATGTGTTGCGGCTGCCTAATAGATGCGAATCATGCAGCCGCAGGGACTCAAACATATTATTTGAACACACCCAAGATACTCAGAAAACACCCGAGTATGCTTGGATAACACAGTATTTGAGCACGATAGCTCATTACTAGTAAAAATGTGATTTATCAGCCTAGGCCACTTTTGAATTGCTCTGTTGCTTTACAACCATTATTCAACCTTAAATATTTTAAGTGCCTTTAAATAGATGTCCTTGATCTAAGGAGACTGTTCTGCATACTTTGAAAATCCTTGTCAGAATGGCTGTTAAATCTTGATAACAAAATTATTGTTTTATGAGTCCAGTTAGAAGTGGACTTATAAAATGTTTAGTTCAATAACAGACTTGACAGCTTTTATAATGAATCATGCAGCCACTTTAAGGCTACGTTCACATTAGCGTTGTGCGACGCAGCGTCGGGTGCCGCTGCGGCGACGCATGCGTCATGCGCCCCTATATTTAACATGGGGGCGCATGGACATGCGTTGCACTTGTGTTTTGTGACGCATGCGTCACTGCGGCGCATGCGTCAGGGCGCAGAGGACGCAGCAAGTTGCATTTTTTGTGCGTCCAAAATCAAGCAAAAAAAGGACGCATGCATCACAAAACAATGCATTTTGCATGCGTTTTGCATGCGTTGTGCGTTGCGTCGCCGATGTGTCGCCGACACAACACACAACAGCGCAAATGTGAACGTAGCCTAACAAGGATTTAAATAGTAATCACACTAGCCTCATCGGGTCCAACATATTCATTTACTATATTATATAGTTTGTATTTAAAAAGCATTTCTTATTTTTAATCTTTATTTTAAGAATTTCTCAATTTTCCTCCACAAGCTTAACCATTAAGCTTTATTACAAGATTTGTCATATGAGACAACTTGGAAAACATTTTAGGCAGTCCAGTCGCAAAGAAAAGAATGTTTTATTCAGGAATATCAGTTCTTACTTTCTGCTGAAAAATCAATATCTGGAAGTGTAATGCTACAGCAACTTATCTTTAAATGTTTCTTATTGTATTTCTTTGAGTAAAAAGTTACAAAAGCAAGCCAGTAATCATAATATCCAAAGTATCCTTTGTCAAGATGAATGTTTCATTGTGCTTAAGTAAAATGATTTAACAACTGGGGCATAATCGCTGATCATCTCAAGCAAAAAGTTAAACTTCCTAGGGCACTTTTCTTTATGAATGTCATGTTCCTTGGATATTTCTGTTATTTAACACCTGGGGCTGTCTCTTTACTCCCTCTAGGATCTTTTCAATGAGTATGACAATTTATAAGAACATTTTGACTTGGAATCTGCACTGTCACTTTCTATTATTTTGTGGATAATTTGCTTGACTGAATACAGACTTGCAAACACTTTTGCCAGTGTTTAGTTGAAGAGGAATTGCTAACTTTTATTTTTAGGAAAAGGATTTCTTAGGTGCTTTATTATTAGCTTAAGAAACTATATTTGAAAAATATTTTTAGTACATGTGTGTTTATATATGCTAAAATTGTTTTCTTTTTCTGATTTTTAATTTTTGCATTTTTGTACATGTTACATAATCCTTTATTTTCATACAATTTCAATATTGCCATTTTTGGAGGCTGAATGACATAGATGGATTATGTTAAAGAAAAATATAAATGTCTGCACAATATTCACATTATTCACACACACACACACACACATATATATATATATATATATATATATATATATATATATATATATATATATATATATATATATATAGTGAGACAGTGAGGAGGATCATATATGAGGGCCGGTACGTGTCCCCCAGGATGCGTATAGAGACATATTAAACCGACTAGAGCGCATTGTGATTACATCAAAACGTCTGTGAATTACAAGGCAAAGAAAATGTGAGTTGGATTTGGTCAACGTAGCTGACCAAGTCAGATTTTAGGAAAACCCAACATGGGCTTTTATTTTTGGATGGATTTGCTGTTTGGTAGCAGGGGGAATCCTTACCTCCATTCTGAGTTTTGTGAGTGGTTAATGTCCACGATTCCCATTTAAACTCTCAGATTTGTCTTGGGTGTGTCAGATTTGTTTTTACAAGCTGCAGAGCAGGAGGCTCTGTGCAATCCAGGCCTGTGTGAAGCTAACACAGAGCCAGAGACTTCAAAGCTGCTGACCCCCCAAAATATATGGTGGTGCAATTGCCCAAAGCAACAGGGTTGGTCATGGACTCTTTGGAGAACCCGGCTGCAAACTGGAGGATATCATTTCCTTGTTTATGTGAGTTTTCTGGAAAAAAAAGACATTTTATGTTGAACTTTCTGTGGTCCCTGCCTATTTGTCGCACTGTGTGAACACCGCTGCACTACAATATATACAGTATACATATGAAAGAAATGTGAAAAATATACAAATATTTATTTTTATTTATTTATGATATATAAATATTCTCTATCTATCTATCTATCTATCTCTACAATCATGGCTGAAAAGTGTTGGCACCATTGAAATTATTCAAGAAAATGAAGTATTTCTCCCAGAAAATTGTTGCAATTATGTGTTTTAGTTATGCATGTGTTTATTTATTTTCGGTGTATTGGAACAATACAAAAAAACAGTGACAAAAATGCAAATTAGACATAATTTTGCACAATCCCAAATAACCGTTCAAAAATTGTGGGTTGCCCACTTTGATTCAAGCATGTGATTATCCATTGCTCATTCAATCTCACCTGTGGCATGTAACAGGTGTGGGCAAGTCACACCTGAAACCATGAAAAAAGGAGAAAAGTAGACTCAATCTTTACATTGTTTGCCTGTGTATTTAACACAAAGCATGGATAACATAAAGAGTAGTAAAGAACAGTATGAGGACATGAGAACCAAATATGTTAAACAATATCAACAATCTCAAGGTTACAAGTCTATCTCCAGAGATCTTGAAGTTTCTTTGTCCATGGAGTGCAAAATAATCAAAACGTTTACTGTAATGCCAGCAACACTGCGTGCCTGCTGGTAGGGTCACCGGTGTACTCACCATTCATCGCCATGCTGTAAGCTCGGTGTACTCTACTTGCTGTGCATGCTTAGCGGGAACTTGCATGCACTCCTAAAATGTCTCCAGCCAATACCTAGGAGGCATCTGGTACTTAAGGCACATTCACCCATTGGGAGGTGACTGTTCATGCGTACATATAATCCCTTAAAACTATGAATTTTATTAATCTTAAATATAGAACCCCAACCCACTAACAAATAGATACCACAATTAGAAGAATAGGTCACCAAAACTACCCTATTGAGATCCTAGATAAACCTACTACTGGCGCCTACCTTGCTGCGGGGGTTGGCACCCTAAGAAACGATTATTTGGCGCCCCCACTCCACGTAGGCTATCCCTTACTCCCCTACACTTTCCCTTAGATAATACGTGGGAAAACAATATAGGTGAAGAGTAGTGGTGAAACAACAGATAAACAAAAATCTAGATCTCCATAGATACCTCCATATAAATCAATATTCACAGCACGCCGCTTCAAATGCGTATACACTATCCTGTTATCTCAAAAAAATTTAACCTCAAAAGACAATGCTGTCATGGTCCCATGTCAGCAACACATCCCCCGACAGCAAAAGAAGGGGGTCATATATGCCAATAGACAATTTTTTATCAATGGGATAACTTAACGTGTGCCGGTTTCTCCTCTCCTCGACGCGTTTCCCCGCTTAGCAGTTCATCAGGAGGATGATGAGGTTCATGATGCCGGATGCTTCATAGATGTAAGGCATAGGTTAGTTTTGGTGACCTATTCTTCTAATTGTGGTATCTATTTGTTAGTGGGTTGGGGTTTTATATTTAAGATTAATAAAATTCATAGTTTTAAGGGATTATATGTATGCATACTAAGTTTTGATTCCTCTATATATCTTTTGTTTTGAGCAATTTCTGAGGTGACTGTTCAGCATGAAAACCTTTACTTTCTGGCTTGTCTGTAAGCTGCCTTTTCCATTTTCAGGTTCACTCCTTGCCCGAATCTGCCACCCTGGGGGCTGAATACCCAAGCTTGAATCCTGTACCTGTGTTTTTTCATGTCTGAACCTATGTCCCTAGGTCTGTATGCCCAGTACCTGAGTCTGAATTAGGACCTGACTCTTATCCTGTTGCTTTCAGTCTGTATATTTCCCTGCATCTGCTGTGTCAGTTTCTGAATGTATCTCTCTATCTTTCTGTCTGAATAAGCACCTGTTTCCACACCAGCTTTGTCTGATCCAGTTCCTTCCTCCAAGCCTGTTGTCTGTATTAGTCCCTACTCTATACTTGCTGTTGCAGCTTCTTTTCCTGTTATGCTGTGTCTGCACCTTTCCTTAAGCCTACTGTGTCTGAACCAGTTCCAATTGCTAAACCTGTGGTGTCTAAACCTATACCTATCTCTAAAATCTGTGGTGTCTGAACCACTATCTCCCAACCTGCAATGTCTGAACCAGTACCTATCTCTATTCCTTTGCCACTGTGCAACGTTAGTGATATGCGTGTACACATGCAACTTGGTAGTAAGTACCCTGTATGAATCTGACTCTGTCTGACCGGTGTATACTTATCTTTATTTTCATCCTGTATGAGTTTGGTCCAGTCTGTCGTGTCTGTACTCATCCTTATCCTCTCTTTTATATGTTATCTTGCTCCTGTCTGTCCTGTGGGAATCTCCGCTTCCCTGCTTGACCGCATCTACGGTTCCCTGATTAACCACATCTGTGGTTCCCTGCTTGTCTACATCTGCGGTTCCCTGCTTATCTGCATCTGCGGTTCCTTACTTGTCCACATCTGCTGTTCCTTGCTTGTCCACATCTGTGGTTCCCTGCCTGTAAACCTCTGTTTTTCCCTGGTCGTCCACTCGTGCGGTTTTCTTACTTGTTCCCACCTGCGATACCCTGCTTGTCCACATCTGCGGTACCCTGCTTGTCCGCCTCTGCTGTTTCCTACTAGTATACAACAGCACTTCCCAGCTTGTTCATATCTGCGGTTCCCTGCTTGTCCACATCTGCGGTTCTCTGCTTGTCCGCATCTGTGGTTCCTTGCTTGTCCGAATCTGCGGTTCCTTGCTTGTCTGCCTCTGCGGTTCCCTGCTTGTCTGCATCTGCGGTTCCCTGCTTGTCCGCATCTGCGGTTCCCTGCTTGTCCGCATCTGCAGTTCCCTGCTTGTTTGCATCTGCAGTTCTTCGTTTCTCCATATCTGCAGTTCCCAACGTGTCAGCATCTGCAGTTCCCTGCTTCTCCGCATCTGTGGTTCCCTGCTTCTCCGCATCTATGGTTCCCTGCTTGTCCGCACCTGTGGTTCCTTGCTTGTCCGCATTTGCGGTTCCTTGCTTGTCCGCATTTGCGGTTCCTTGCTTGTCCGCCTCTGCAGTCCCCTGCTTGTCTGCATCTGCAGTTTCCTGCTTCTCTGCATCTGCGGGTCCCTGCTTGTCCGCATCTGCGGGTCATTGCCTGTCCGATTCTGAGGTTCCTTGCTTTTTCACATATGTGGTTTCCTGCTTGTCCACATCTGCAGATCCCTGCTTGTTCGCATCTGCAGTCCCCTGCTTCTCTGTATCTGCAGTTCCTGGCTGGTCCGCATCTGCTGTTCCCTGCTTTGCTGCATCTGCGGTACCCTGCTTGTCTGCCTATGCGGTTTTCTGCTAGTCTGCATCTGTGGTTCCCTGATGGCCTGCATCTTCAGTGCCCTGCTTGTCCGCATCTGTGGTTTCCTGCTTGTCTGCACCTGCGGTTTCATGCTTGTTCTCACCTGCAGTTTCCTGGGTATCCTGTTAACCTGCTCCTGTCTGTCCTGTTGGAACCTCCACTTCCCCGCTTGACAGCATCTGCGATTTTCTTCCTGACCGTTGCTGTGGTTTCCTACTTCACTGCATTTGCCATTTCCTGCTTGTCCACAACTGCAGTTTCCTGTTGGTCCCAATCTGCGGTTGCCTTCTTGTCTGCATCTGTAGGTCCCTGCTTTCCTCATCTGAGGAACCTGCTTGACCGCATTTGCAATTCCCTGCATGTTTGCATCTTTGGTTTCCTTCTTGTCTACATCTGCGGTACCCTGCTTGTCCACATTTGTACTTCCCTGCTTTATCGCATCTGCGGTTTTCTGCATGCCTGTGTCTGCGGTTCCCTGCTTGTTCGCATCTGCAGTTCCTTTCTTGTCCACATCTGCTTTTCTCTTCTTGTCCGCATTTGCAGTTTCCTGCTTGTCTGCACATGCGGTTCCATACTTGCTCACACCTCCGGTACCCTGCTTATCTGCATCTGCAGTACCTTGCTTGTTCGATTCTGTGGTTTCCAGGTGGTCTGCATCTTTGGTTGCCTGTTTGACCGCACCTCCAGTTCCCTGCTTGTCTGCACCTGTGGTTTAATGCTTGTTCTCACCTGTGGTTTCCGGCTTATCTTATGTTAACCTGCTCCTGTCTGTTCTGGATACCTCTGCTTCCCTTCTTGTCCCCATCTGCAGTTCTCTGCTTGTGTGCATCTGTGGTCCCCTGCTTGACCACATCTGCAGTTCCTAGCTTCTCCGCATCTGCGGCTCCCTACTTTTCCGAATCTACAGTTTCCTGCTTGCTCACATCTGTGGTAGAGATGAGCAAATATTTCAAAGTTTGGTTCGGATTACGTTTGCTGAATTTGCAATAATCGCCTATTAACTCATCGAATATTTGCCAAAAATAGCCGAATACCATTCACGCCAAAGGGAGGCACACATGAACACATGAACAACTCCTTATAACTACCCCAAATGCTGCCAAAACACATAAAATTAGACACCAGGAAAGTGGCCTCAATTCGACCACAGTACTAATTGTAGCATGGTACTGCAGCAATCAGCCAGGGATGAGGTATTGTGGTCTGGGACAGCATTTACAGCTTTCAATTGAACATCACAGTAAGACAAGCTGGGTGAGGAATCAGTGTAGGCCCCCTTTTCTGGGAGCCCTGATACCGCATGCTACAACTCTACCTGCTTTCATGCTGAGCCACACTCAGGTGGCACAAATATTAGTTTTGTAGATTACCATTGTCAGAAAAATGTAAGGATAGTACCATGGGTAGTTGAGTCCAAGGAAGTGCAATCCTGACAGTCTCGGAGGCCTACTGCTACAGGCAACACGCATGAAGGAGATCCAACCAGGAGTGTTCACATTTTCAAAAATTTTTGGCAGACACTGCAAAAGTGGCATCAATTTCACCCCAGTAGAAATAGTATATTAGGGACCAAAAGGTCTTTCACTATACCCAATCCAGCAGATGGACACCCAACAAGGAGTGTTCACTAGTGTTGGGCATTCCAATACTGCAAGTATCGGGTATCGGCCGATAGTTACGGTATCGAAATTCCGATACCGAGTTCCGATATTTTCCGTATATCGGATACCGGAATCGGAAGTTCCCAGAATTCAAACTGCCCGAATTTAGCCAATGAGGACTAATTAGAAGTGTGGGCACATCCTGTTCTGCATGGTGGGCATGGAAGTACTGGCATGGCTGTGATTGGCTGCTGAAATTATGTCATGATGCACTATAAAAGTCACTGCCGCCATTTAGGGCTCACTCTGCTGTGAATTCAGTTAGGGACAGGACGCTGTGTTCTGACTGAGGGCCAGTTTAGAGAAGGCGATTTGCTTCATTGTGCTTTACCCAGGCTAATTTAGCAACCGCTGTGTGAGAACCTTGCTTTTGCCTTGTAGCGCTGTTCACAGCTGTCTGCAAGGTCTCTGTGTGTGTGAGTGCACATTGCTCTGTAGTCTGTGTGCAGCCACAGCCGGTTGTATTCAGCTCAGGGTGCATCACTGCCTCATACCATTCTATCCATTGTCCTTTTTTGCTATTAGTGCAGCCTGCTGCACTTTTTTTCAAATATTTCCTATTAGTGGCTTTCCACCCATATCCAGCTACATTGTGGAAAAACACTACATAGGATAACATAGAGGAGGTTTTTTTGGCTTTGCAGCGCCGTTTACGGCTGTCTGCACGGTCTCTGTGTGAGTGCACATTGCTCTATAGTCTGTGTGCAGCCACAGCCGGTTGTATTCAGCTCAGGGTGCATCATCACTGCCTCATACCATTCTATCCATTGTCCTTTTTTGCTATTAGTGCAGCCTGCTGCACTTTTTTTCAAATATTTCCTATTAGTGGCTTTCCACCCGTATCCAGCTAAATTGTGGAAAAACACTACATAGGATTACATAGAGGAGCTTTTTTGGCCTTACAGCCCCATTTACGGCTGTCTGCACGGTCTCCATGTGAGTTCACATCGCTCTGTAGTCTGTCCGCAGCCACAGCCGGTTGCAGTAAGCTCTGGGTGCGTCACTGCCTCATACCGTTAAATCCATTGTCCTTTTTTGCAATTAGTGCAGCCTGCTTCACATTTTTTCAAATATTTCCTATTAGTGGCTTTCCACCCCTATCCAGCTAAATTGTGGAAAAACACTACATAGGATTACATTGAGGAGCCTTGGTTGGCCTTGTAGAGCCGTTTACGGCTGTCTGTACGGTCTCTGTGTGAGTGCACATCGCTCTGTAGTCATTTCTGCAAAAAAATAAAATAATAATAATAAAGTTCACCAAACACACCACTTTACAGTTGTGTAGGCCACATTAGCTCATATTAAAGTCTAGTCCACACTTTAGAAAATTAGTGTTTCTTATACCTGTTAGGAGCTGTTCAGGAATAAGCACACTAAGCCCTTAGTACTTTTCTGCTTATCTTTATCAGTCAACCAAGATGAAGAGGGCAGGGAGTAATGCAAGTGGGCGTGGGCGCGGACTCATCATCCCCCAGTTTCAGCAGGGAACAGTCCTTCATGCGCAGCTTTGTAGGAGATCGCCGCACACCGCTGCTGCGTGAAGAACAAATTGAAGCCATTGTTGGATGGATGGCAGCTAACGCATTGACTTCAATTAGTGCCACATCCTCTCAGGCACAGAGCACTGGAGAGCACCCATCTGTCTCTTCACCACCTGCCAAATTGCCCAGGCAGTCAGAGAGCCCAGAAAAGGAGCCATCTCTACTTCTGTTCTCTGAATCTCTTAGCTTGGAAACAGGGGGCCAGCCAAGCAGCATTGGAGTAATGGAAGAAGAGGCAGTGTGCAGTGATGCCCAACAGCTTTGTCTCTCTGACTCTGAAAACGCGGGTGGGCCAGTGCCTCCAGTCACCACACTGCAGTACGCATCTGATAATGAGACTCAGGTGCCACTTTCTGGTGTGTACTGTGCTGCCAAGACTACCCAGGAGGAGCAGTTGGTGGCAGAGGGTAGTATAGATGATGAGGTCCTTGACCCATCATGGCGTGAGGTACAGGAAGGTGGTGGGAGCAGCTCTGAGGAAGAGATTCCCCAAACGGGCCAAAGAGGGAGAGGGAGGGGGAAGACTGCGGTTCCTGTAGCCTCCACTTCGGCACCCGTTAGGAGCATGCCTCTTCCAAAAGCTAAAACGGGCGCTCCCAAGGCTTGCAGTGCCTGGTCCTTTTTTGACACAGTTGCAGATGACATTTGCTTTGTCAAATGCAAGGTATGTCATCAAAAAGTCAAAAGAGGGAAAAATGTCAGCAACCTCAATACCACAAATATGTGGAAACATGTGCGGACCAAGCACGCGGTGGAGTTACAAAAACTCACTGAAGACCTAGGCCAACCAACAGCGGCACCTACCACCTCTTCAGCTCATGTTGTTGCTTCTTCCTCCAGCTCACACACAGCTGGTTCGGCTTCCTCACAGGATCACCATGGAAGAACCTCTGGCACTGTTGTCCTGAGACCCACAGTAATTCCACCAGCAGCACCATGTTCCCAGTCATCCTCACACTCCCAGCACAGTCTACAGCCATCGGTGGCACAGGCATGGGAGAAAAGGCAGCCATTCTCGGCAAACCACCCCCGAGCACAGGCTCTGAATGCTGGCATTGCAAAACTACTGTCCCTTGAAATGCTGTCATTCAGGCTGGTGGAGACTGACAGCTTCCATAACTTGATGGCATTGGCAGTACCACAATACAATGTGCCCAGCCGCTTTTATTTCAGCAGGCAAGCCGTCCCTGCCCTGCACAAGTATGTGGAGGGACACATAAAACACGCGCTACTGAACGCCGCCAGTAGCAAGGTCCACCTCACCACCAATGCGTGGACCAGTCACCATGGACAGGGGCGATACCTTTCCCTCACTGCCCATTGGGTTAATGTTGTTGAGCCGGGTACAGATCGTGCGAGTGGCCAGGCTGTGTTCTGCCAACTCCAAGGATTGCAGGAATCCAGTCTGTCCGCATTGACTTCTCCTCATACACAAGTTCCTCAGAATCATCGCTGCAGGAGCCGTCACAGTCCACCTCCACATGGACCCGTGAACGTTTACCTGTTATGACCAACATGAGCACAGCTGTGGCCAAACGTCAACAAGCCATCTTGAAATTAATTTCTTTGGGGAATTGAATCCACACAGCGCAGGAGCTCTGGAATGCCATCAAGCAGGAGAGTGACATGTGGTTTGTGCCAGCGAATCTCCAGCCAGGCATGGTAGTGTGTGACAATGGCCAAAATCTGGTTGCAGCTCTGGCCCTAGGCAACCTCACTCACATCCCATGTCTGGCACATGTGCTCTACTTGGTCGTGCAGTTTTTTGAGGGACTATCCGGATCTTGATGCACTGCTGCACAAGGTCCGCCTAGAGTGTGCTCACTTGCGGCATTCCAGCATGGCAAGATCGCGCATTGCAGCTCTGCAGCGCCGATTCCGCCTTCCCGAACATTGCATCATAGGTGGAATTCCACGTTACATATGTTGGAGCGGTTGTGTGAGCAGCAGCCAGCAGTATTGGAGTACCAGCTGCATCAGGCGCAAAGAAGTCGCACTCCGCGCCGTTCAGACTTCACAACCACTGAGTGGGCCACTATGAAGGATGTCTGCCATGTTTTGCATTCCTTCAATGATTCCACGCGGATGGCGAGTGCAGATGATGCATTAGTCAGCATGACTGTCCCCTTTATCTGCCTGCTTCAACAAACACTGCAAGCGCTAAGGAATGATGTTGTGGAAGAGGTGGAGGATGAGGAGTCACCAATTCCATCAGCTTCTGGACAGTCAGCGCTACGTGGTTCCTCACAAAGGCCTAGGCAGGGGACACTTTGTGAGGTGGATGAGGAGGAGTCAATGGAGGAGGAAGACATCGGTCCAGAGGAGGGAGTTACACAATTCTCAAGTAGTCAGTGTGTAGAGCGAGGGTGGGGTGATGCAGAGCAGGCAGAGATCACGCCTCAAGCAGGGGACAACGTTTCTAGGCCAGTTGGCAGTCTGCAGCACATGGCTGATTACATGCTGCAGTGCCTGAGAAATGACCGCCGCATAGCCCACATTCTGAATATGGCTGATTATTGGGTGTACACCCTCCTAGATCCTCGCTACCGGGACAACTTACAAAGCCTCATAACACCGTTGAATCGGGAGCGTAAAATGCGGGAGACACACTGGTGAATTCCATCATCTTCTCCAGTTCAAGTGAGAGCAGTGCTCAAGTGTGTGGCAGTGTGTCAAGGCAGTGGAGGAAGCTCTGCACAAAGAGGGAGCAGAATCAGTGCCTCAGCACAAGGCAAGACCAGTATGGCCCAACACAGTGCATGCACAGTGCATATCTTCACCTCAGGCTCTCACTCATCTCCCTCCGCCTTCTTCAGACTGTGCGCCGTCAGCTGATCCCTAATAGCATGCCACGGCTGTGACGCCGCACAGTCAGAAGAAGCTGGAAGGAGGGGAGTGAGAGGTGAAGATATGCACTGTGCATGCCCATGGATCCCAGGCCCGCAGTGTGATTAAATCAGAAGAGACTGCGAGGCAGAATCTCGGGCAGCATGTCCGCACAGCCACAGCCAGCCTGACACCAAATGATGTCAGAATATGGGCAGTGCTAAGTGCGCATGGCCAAGGGATAACATAACAGCGCAGGCTCCAGGACAGATTCTAATAACGCTGAGGAGGCGGCACACTGCACCAGGGGGGTAGGAGTGACGGCTGTGCTGTGTCCCATTACGAAGGAAAGTCCCACCTCCGGGATGGTCTCACGGTATCAGGGGACACATTTTATACAGTAAGTGTTTAGTTCTGTGTTTGCAAGGAGCATAATTAAAAGAGCCACCTTTTCCTTTTGTATACTTAGTGCTGCACAAGATGGCTCTTTCAGCTACAAATGCTTTGGGCGGGTTAAAGGTTTCCTTTCAACTTCCTCCAATCAGGCTTCGGCCTACCCTCTGTTCCTCCACTCCTCCTTGATTCCCTGGGCTCCAACACCGCCAGTTGCTGCCCAGAAGTGCTGTCTGCACAGTCAACAGTTGCTCCTTTGCTATTGGGGATCAGTAATGCCAGCGGCTCTCCTGCTGTGTTGCGGCAATACCTCCAGCCTGATCCTCCTGCTGTCCCTGGGCTCCAACACCGCCAGTTGCTCCCCGGAAGTGCTGTCTGCACAGTCAACAGTTGCTCCTCTGTTATTGGGGTTCAGTAATGCCAGCTGCTCTCCTGCTGTGTTGCGGCAATGCCTCCAGCCTGCTCCTCCTGCTGTCCCTGGGCTCCAACACCGCCAGTTGCTGCCCGGAAGTGCTGTCTGCACAGTCAACAGTTGCTCCTCTGTTATTGGGGTTCAGTAACGCCAGCTGCTCCCCTGCTGTGTTGCGGCAATACCTCCAGCCTGCTCCTCCTGCTGTCCCTGGGCTCCAACACTGCCAGTTGCTGCCCGGAAGTGCTGTCTGCACAGTTAACAGTTGCTCCTCTGTTTTTGGGGTTCAGTAATGCCAGCTGCTCCCCTGCTGTGTTGCGGCAATACCTCCAGCCTGCTCCTCCTGCTGTTCCTTGGGCTCCAACACCGCCAGTTGCTGCCCGAAAGTGCTGTGTGCACAGTCAACAGTTGCTCCTCTGTTATTGGGGTTCAGTAACGCCAGCTGCTCCCCTGCTGTGTTGCGGCAATACCTCCAGCCTGCTCCTCCTGCTGTCCCTGGGCTCCAACACTGCCAGTTGCTGCCCGGAAGTGCTGTCTGCACAGTTAACAGTTGCTCCTCTGTTTTTGGGGTTCAGTAATGCCAGCTGCTCCCCTGCTGTGTTGCGGCAATACCTCCAGCCTGCTCCTCCTGCTGTTCCTTGGGCTCCAACACCGCCAGTTGCTGCCCGAAAGTGCTGTGTGCACAGTCAACAGTTGCTCCTCTGTTATTGGGGTTCAGTAACGCCAGCTGCTCCCCTGCTGTGTTGCGGCAATACCTCCAGCCTGCTCCTCCTGCTGTCCCTGGGCTCCAACACCACCAGTTGCTGCCCGGAAGTGCTGTGTGCACAGTCAACAGTTGCTCCTCTGTTATTGGGGTTCAGTAACGCCAGCTGCTCCCCTGCTGTGTTGCGGCAATACCTCCAGCCTGCTCCTCCTGCTGTCCCTGGGCTCCAACACTGCCAGTTGCTGCCCGGAAGTGCTGTCTGCACAGTTAACAGTTGCTCCTCTGTTTTTGGGGTTCAGTAATGCCAGCTGCTCCCCTGCTGTGTTGCGGCAATACCTCCAGCCTGCTCCTCCTGCTGTTCCTTGGGCTCCAACAACGCCAGTTGCTGCCCAAAAGTGCTGTGCGCACAGTCAACAGTTGCTCCTCTGTTATTGGGGTTCAGTAACGCCAGCTGCTCCCCTGCTGTGTCGCGGCAATACCTCCAGCCTGCTCCTCCTGCTGTCCCTGGGCTCCAACACTACCAGTTGCTGCCCGGAAGTGCTGTCTGCACAGTCAACAGTTGCTCCTCTGTTACTGGGGTTCAGTGACGCCAGCTGATCTCCTGCTGTGTTGCGGCAATGTGTCCTGCGACCGCCACACTGACACAACTACTGAAATTTAAGGGAACCTGTCCCCCCCAGGCATTTGTTACTGAAAGAACCACCTTGTGCCTCTTTTCTTTGTGCTCCTTGCACACGCTGAACCTAACACTTATAAAATGTGTCCCCTCACACCATGTAACCGTCCTGGAGGTGGGACATTCCTTCGTAATGAGATGCAGCACAGCCGTCATTCCTACCCCCTTGGCACCGTGGGCCGCCTCCTCAGCGTTGTTTGAATCTGTCCTGGAGCCTGCGCTGTTATGTTATCCCTTGGCCATGCGCACTTACCGCTGCCCGTTTTCTGATGTCATTTGTTGTCAGGCTGCCTGCTCCTGAATGGAGGTGCTGCCCTTGATTCTGCCTCGCAGTGTCTTCTGCTTTAATCACACTGTGGGCCTGGGATCCATGGGCATGCGCAGTGCATATCTTCACCTCAGGCTCTCACTCATCTCCCTCCACCTTCTTCAGACTGTGCGCCGTCAGCTGATTTCTAATAGCATGCCAAGGCCGTGACGCCGCACAGTCTGAAGAAGCCGGAAGGAGGGGAGTGAGAGGCGAAGATATGCACTGTGCATTCCCATGGATCCCAGGTCCGCAGTGTGATTACATTAGATGACACTGCGAGGTGGGATCTCAGGCAGCACGGCCGCACAGGCGCAGCCAGCATGACACCAAATGATGTCAGAAGACGGGTATTAGGACTAGGATGTGGACCCTCTGGGTCATGACTTCAGAGCCCCCGAGGACGAGTGAACCAGATGGTACCACCCCCTGTACAGGGAGGGTTAGGGACAGGCCCAAGGAGGATGAAGCCGCGACAGCCGGAGCCAAATGGATGACTGAGGATAGCGCAGAGAGTGAACAGAAGAAGCTGGAATGGTGGAGGTACCGGAGAGATGGAGGAAGCAAGGACTGGGCACTAACCGGTAGAATGCTTGCACTTGACTGAAGGAGGCACTGGAGACTCAGGACTGGCAGGATACGGCAGGACCACAGGACCGGCTAGATATGACAGGAACGCAGAGCCGACTGGATACGGCAGGAACTGTGGAGGCAGGAATGCAGGACTGGCAGTACATGGCAGGAACACAGGACAGGTAGGACACGGCAGGAACACAGGACTGGCTGGACACGGCAGGAACACAGGACTGGCAGGACACAGCAGGAACACAGGACTGGCAGGACACGGCAAACAGAGAAGGTAAGAGACACAGCGACGATAGCAGGAATCAGAGCCAGTAAACCTAAGGGAATGCTGGCGGAAAACCAGCAAACGCAATAAACGCAAAGGCATCTTACCCGGTGCGATGCAGGTGAGAAATACCCGATGGGCGCCGCCATATTGGGGGTGGAGCCAACGGGTCATGACCTCCCAGAAGTCCCGGCGGTGAGAGGAGCACGTCTGCGCATGCGCGGACCGCCAAAGGGACGAACGCCAGGAAATCCAGACGGAGAGGAGCGAGAAGGAGCGTCGGGAGCGAGCCGGCCGGACAGGTAAGTATCGCGTGGTGTAACAGTACCCCCTCTCTTACCCCCCCTCCCTTTAGAACTAGAAAGGAACCTCTTTAAAACTAGCGGAGCATTGATATTTTCAAGAGGCTCCCAAGACCTCTCCTCGGGTCCAAACCCCTTCCAGACAATCAAATAAAAGGTCTTGCCCTTAACAGATTTCTTAGCAAGAATATTCTTAACTTCAAAAGAGGCATCGGAAGAAATAGGTTGGCGAGAACGTGACGAGACAGAATGAAAATGATTGAAAATTGCAGGTTTGAGGAGTGATACATGAAAAGCATTAGGAATGCGAAGGGAAGCGGGCAATTTCAATTTGTATGCTACGTTATTAATTCGACTAGAAATCTCAAAGGGTCCGATGTAACGTGGACTTAACTTCTGAGAGGGGACTTTGAGTCGGATGTAGCGAGAGGAAAGCCAGACCTTATTGCCTGGTTGATAAGGTGGGACATCCAAACGCTTTTTATCAGCATACCTTTTCATTCTGCTACTGGCCTTTTCAAAGGGCCTCTTTAGTCTCCTGCCAAATTTGGGAAAACTCCTGGGACAAGGAATCCGCCGCCGATACACCTGAGGTGGGGAGAACAGGGAGAGGAATGCCGGGATGTTGCCCAAAAACAATAAAAAAGGGAGACTTAGATGAAGATTCGCTAGTGTGGTTATTGTAGACGAATTCTGCCCAAGGAAGAAGAGACACCCAGTTGTCATGGTGAGCGTTGGTAAAGTGACGAAGATAAGAGATGAGGATTTGATTAACACGCTCCACCTGACCGTTGGACTGGGGATGATAAGCAGAAGAAAAGTCTAGCGATACCTTCATAAGACCACAAAGCGTTCTCCAAAAACGGGAGGTAAACTGGACTCCTCGGTCAGAGACAATATGCTGAGGGAATCCGTGGAGCCGAAAAACTTGAAGTAAAAAAATCTTCGCAAGGTCAGGAGCAGATGGGAGTCCAGGTAGAGAGATGAAGTGGGCCATCTTGGAAAATCTGTCTACCACCACCAGAATTGCAGTGCAATTAGAGGACCTCGGTAAATCGGTGACAAAGTCCATAGCGATATGACTCCAGGGAACAGATGGCACAGGAAGTGGAAGCAGAGACCCAGAAGGCAGCTGTCGAGGAACCTTATTACGAGCACACGTGGAACAGGAAGCAACAAAATCTAACACATCCTGGCGAAGAGAAGGCCACCAATAATGGCGAGAAATTAGGTCGTTACCTCTGACATGTCCGGCGAACTGGGAGGAATGACCCCAACGTAAGACCTTCAACTTGTCACAATTAGAAACGAGGGTCTTTCCTGGAGGTGGCGTGATTACATTGAGAGGAGCCAAAGAAACAATCTTAGCTGGGTCAAGAATGTGCGCAGGTCTCTCCTCTACATCTGACGGTTGAAAAGACCATGACAGGGCGTCAGCTCTGATGTTCTTATCTCCAGGTCGGAAATGTAGCTCGAAATCGAAATGTCCGAAGAACAAGGACCATCTGGCTTGTCGAGGATTCAGCCTTTGGGCTGATTGAACATAGGCTAGATTCTTGTGGTCAGTAAAAATAACAAAAGGATGAACAGCCCCCTCAAGAAGATATCGCCACTCCTGCAAGGCCAATTTGATGGCAAGCAATTCTCTGTCACTGATGGAATAATTACGTTCAGGAGGAGAAAATGCCTTGGAGAAAAAAACACAAGAAACTAATCGACCTGAGTTAGACTTCTGGAGAAGTACAGCTCCGGCTCCGATAGAGGATGCATCCACTTCCAGAATGAATGGCCTATTCGAATCAGGTCGATGAAGCACTGATGCAGAGGCAAACTATTGCTTCAGAGTTTGAAAGGCTGTTTCAGCCTCCAATGGCCAAAGATTGGGATCGACCCCATTACGGACCAGAGCAGAGATTGGCTTGGACAGAGAAGAGAAGTGAGGAATAAATTGCCTGTAATAATTGGCAAAGCCCAGAAATCGTTGAATAGCCTTTACTCCCGATGGACGGGGTCAATTCAGTACAGCAGACACCTTCTCAGGATCCATAGTCAGACCATCCTCGGACACGATATAACCTAGGAAAGGCACAGAAGACTGTTCGAAGATGCATTTTTCAATCTTAGCGAAAAGATGATTTTCTCTTAGTCGAAGTAAGACTCGGCGGACGTCTTGTCGATGGGTGGATAGATCAGGGGAGAAGACAAGGATGTCATCCAAATAGACCTCAACACTGGTATAGAGACAGTGTCGAAAAATGTCATTAATGAACCCTTGGAACACTGCAGGCGCATTACAAAGGCCAAAAGGCATTACCAAATACACGTAGTGTCCATCCCGAGTGTTGAATGCGGTCTTCCACTCGTCTCCCGCACGGATGCGAACCAAGTTGTAGGCTCCCCGGAGATCAAGCTTGGTGAAGATTCGTGCTCTTCTCAGACAGTCGAAAAGTTCAGAGATTAGAGGTAAGGGATACTTGTTCTTCACCGTGATGCTGTTTAATCCCCTGTAATCAATACAGGAGCGAAGAGTACCATCCTTCTTCTTCACAAAAAAGAAACCTGCTCCAGCTGGAGAAGAAGATTTCCGAATGAAACCTCTAGCGAGATTCTCTTGAACATAGTCTGACATAGCTTGAGTCTCCGCAGGAGAAAGAGGGTAGATTCTACCCCTGGGAGGTGTGGCACCAGGAATGAGATCTATAGGGCAGTCGTAAGGACGATGCTGAGGAAGGGACTCCGCCTCCTTTTTATCAAAAACATCCGAAAAAGAAGAATACGCAGAAGGCAACCCGGAGGGAATGGGGAGAGGGAGTGGGAACACCCACAGGACGCACCGGCAGCAGACAACGAGACCGACAGGAATCTCCCCAACGAAGAATATTGCCCTTATGCCAGTCTAGAAGAGGTTCGTGGAGTCGCAGCTACGGAAGGCCGAGGAGAATAGGATGAGAAATGTTAGCTAAAACAAAGAATGAGATCTGCTCCCTACGAAGAGCCCCTACTTGGAGCTCAACTGAGTGCGTAACCTGCATTATGGTTTCTTGCAAGGGTCTTCCATCTACAGAAGCGAGAAGAAGAGGATTCTCTAAGGGCCTTACGGGAACTGAAAATTTAATTTCCTCCTCCAACCTAATAAAATTCCCGGCAGCACCCGAGTCCAAATAAGCCTCAAGAGAAAAACGTTTACCAAAAACATGCAACAAAATGGGCAGAGTGAGGGGTTGAGAGGTTTTGCATGCACCTAGGGAGGCCTCTCTTACCTGACTTAGGCTGAGGAATTTTCCGGACGGTCTAGGCAGGCTCGGAGGAGATGTGAAGGACTTCCACAGTAAAAATAGAGGCCCTGTGAGCGCCTCTCCTTGCGACGTTGTTCGGAGAGTTTTATGCGATCAACTTGCATAGGCTCAGGAGCGGAACCAGAAGTAGAGCCCCTGGGACGTGGACTGGGAGGCCTACGGGAAGTCATAGAAGATCGAGGAAATTTTCTCTCCCGAGCTCGTTCCTGAAAGCGAAGGTCTATTCGTGCTGCCAAAGCAACTAAATTAGTTGGGGTGTCACAACCAGCTAATTCATCCTTCACACGACTAGAAAGCCCCCGCCAGAAAGCCCCCACTAACGCATCATTATTCCAGCCCAAGTCTGAGGATAAGGTCCGAAACTGGATTGCATATTGCCCAACAGTTAGAGACCCCTGTAGTAAATTTAACAAAGCATCAGTAGTAGAGGCCAAGCGACCCGGTTCATCAAAAACCCGACGAAAAGTCTCAAGAAAAAGAGTGAGCTGAAGGACCACTGGATCATCCCACTCCCAAAGAGGATTAACCCACGCCAAGGCATCTCCCTCCAAATGAGAAACAATAAAGGCTACCTTGGCCCAATCTGTAGGATACTGCAGGGGAAGGAGCTCAAAGTGAAGACGGCACTGATTGAGAAATCCCAGACATAGTTTGGGATCTCCATTAACCCCTTCATGACCCAGCCTATTTTGACCTTAATGACCTGGCCGTTTTTTGCAATTCTGACCAGTGTCCCTTTATGAGGTAATAACTCAGGAAACGGATCCTAGCGGTTCTGAGATTGTTTTTTCGTGACATATTGGGCTTCATGTTAGTGGTAAATTTAGGTCGATAATTTCTGAGTTTATTTGTGAAAAAAACGGAAATTTGGCAAAAATTTTGAAAATTTCGCAATTTTCACATTTTGAATTTTTATTCTGTTAAACCAGAGAGTTATGTGACACAAAATAGTTAATAAATAACATTTCCCACATGTCTACTTTACATCAGCACAATTTTGGAAACAACATTTTTTTTTGCTAGGAAGTTATAAGGGTTAAAATTTGACCAGTGATTTCTCATTTTTACAACAAAATTTACAAAACCATTTTTTTAGGGACCACCTCACATTTGAAGTCAGTTTGAGGGTTCTATATGGCTGAAAATACCAAAAAGTGACACCATTCTAAAAACTGCACCCCTCAAGGTGCTCAAAACCACATTCAAGAAGTTTATTAACCCTTCAGGTGTTTCACAGCAGCAGATGCAACATGGAAGGAAAAAATGAACATTTAACTTTTTAGTCACAAAAATGATCTTTTAGCAACAATTTTTTTATTTTCCGAAGGGTAAAAGGAGAAACTGGACCACGAACCTTGTTGTCCAATTTGTCCTGAGTACGTTAATACCTCATATGTGAGGGTAAACCACTGATTGGGCGCACGGCAGGGCTCGAAAGGGAAGGAGCTCCATTTGACTTTTTGAATGAAATATTGGCTCCAATCTTTAGCGGACACCATGTCGCGTTTGGAGAGCCTCCGTGTGCCTAAACATTGGAGCTCCCCCACAAGTGACCCCATTTTGGAAACTAGACCCCCAAAGGAACTTATCTAGAAGCATAGTGAGCACTTTAAACCCCCAGGTGCTTCACAAATTGATCCGTAAAAATGAAAAAGTACTTTTTTTTCACAAAAAAATTATTTTAGCCTCAATTTTTTCATTTTGACATATGCAACAGGATAAAATGGATCCTAAAATTTGTTGGGCAATTTCTCCTGAGTACACTGATACCTCACATGTGGGGGTAAATCACTGTTTGGGCACATGGTAAGGCTCGGAAGGGAAGGAGCACCATTTGACTTTTTGAATGAAAAATTATCTCCATCGTTAGCGGACACCATGTCGCGTTTGGAGAGCCCCTGTGTGCCTAAACATTGGAGCTCCCCCACAAGTCACCCCATTTTGGAAACTAGACCTCCCAAGGAAATAATCTAGATGTGTGGTGAGCACTTTGAACCCCCAAGTGCTTCACAGAAGTTTATAACGCAGAGCCATGAAATTTTTTCTCAAAAATGATATTTAACCCACAATTTTTTATTTTCCGAAGGGTAACTGGAGAAATTGGACCCCAAATGTTGTTGTCCAGTTTCTCCTGAGTACGCTGATACCCCACATGTGGGGGTAAACCACTGTTTGGGCACACGTCGGGGTTCAGAAGTGAAGTAGTGACTTTTTGAAATGCAGACTTTGATGAAATGCTCTGCGGGCATCACGTTGCGTTTCCAGAGCCCTTGATGTGCCTAAACAGTAGAAACTCCCCACAAGTGACCCCATTTTGGAAACTAGACCCCCCAAGGAACTTACCTAGATGCATAGTAGCGCTTTAAACCCCCAGGTGCTTCACAGAAGTTTATAATGCAGAGCCGTGAAAATAATAAATGTGTTTTCTTTCCTCAAAAATATTTTTTTAGCCCAGAATTTTTTAATTTTCCCAAGGGTAACAAAAGAAATTTGACCCCAAGAGTTGTTGTCCAGTTTCTCCTGAGTATGCTGATACCCCATATGTGGGGGAAAACCACTGTTTGGGCACATGCCGGGGCTCGGAAGGGAAGAAGTAATGTTTTGGAATGCAGACTTTGATGGAATGGTCTTCAGGCATCATGTTACGTTTGCAGAGCCCCTGATGTGCCTAAACAGTAGAAACCCCCCCACAAGTGACCCCATTTTGGAAGCTAGACTCCCCAAGGAACTTATCTAGATGTGTGGTGAGCACTTTGAACCCCCCAGTGCTTCACAGGAGTTTACAACGCAGAGCCGTGAAAATAAATAATCATTTTTCTTTCCTCAAAAATGATTTTTTAGCAAGCAATTTTTTATTTTCACAAGGGTAACAGGAAAAATTGGACCCCAATAGTTGTTGCCCAGTTTGTTCTGAGTACACTGATACCCCATATGTGGGGGTAAACCACTGTTTGGGCACAAGTCGGGGCTCGGAAGGGAAGTAGTGACGTTTTGAAATGCAGACTTTGATGGAGTGATCTGCGGGCGTCACATTCCATTTGCAGAGCCCCTAATGTGCCTAAACAGTAGAAACCCCCAACAAGTGACTTTCCCTGACGAAGCTGCTTTTCAGCAGCGATACGCGTGGGATCTTTCCACACCCCACATTTTGGCCCTGACACATCTGGGTGTTTTGTGGACTATTTTCCCTGCTGCCTTCACTTTTCAGCATTGCACAGCGTTTCCTGCTCTCTCTGTGGTCCACTTTTTTTTTTTTTTTCCAGATACATGACTGGGCTCCAGGTTGCATTTATTGCCTGTTTTACCTGAGCTTCTCTCCACTCTCTGTGGTTCCCAGGTTTTATTGCAGGCTGGTACTTTGCGAAATTTAACTCATTTGCAGCATTCCTTTCACCCATTCAGGGCCACTAGCATATTGTATATGTGTACACGCTATATGCCCTTTACATGTGCTTTCATTTAGGACACATATAGGGACGCCTATAATGTGTGTGTACTTTTTAGAGGGCTTGGTCCGTGCATTTCTGTTATAAACATTTATGTTGGCATACCTCATATTGTATCTCTTGTGAACTAGGTGTTTATCAGCACAGTGTATTTAGCGTGTTTTTTGCAGATTTCGCATTTCCTGCATAGGCTGTTATATTGGGGTGTTGTGTACTTTGTTACACGTTTTTTAATTGATTTTATATTTGTATGGTGTTTTTGCTTGTAATAAAATTTATTCTATATTTTGCTAGATATTTTGTAGTAGGTGTGCACGTTCTTTTTGGCTCTTTCTCTTCTTTGATCACAGAAGTTTATAACGCAGAGCTGTGAAAATAAAAAATAATTTTTCATTCCTCTAAAATTATGTTTTAGCAAGCAATTTTTTTTCGCAAGGGTATCAGGAGAAATTGGACCCCAATAATTGTTGCCCAGTTTGTCCTGAGTATGCTGGTACCCCATATGTGGGGGTAAACCACTGTTTGGGTGCACGTCAGGGCTCGGAAGGGAGGGAGCACCATTTGACTTTTTGAACGCAAGATTGGCTGGAATCAATGGTGGCGCAATGTTGCGTTTGGAGACGCCTGATGTGCCTAAACAGTGGAAACCCCTCAATTCTAACTCCAACACTAACCCCAACACACCCCTAACCCTAATCCCAACTCTAGCCATAACCCTAATCACAACCCTAATCCCAACACACCCCTAACCACAACCCTAACCCTAATCCCAACCCTAACCCTAACCCCAACCCTAACCACAACTTTAACCCCAACACACCCCTAACCCTAACCATAACCCTAACCACAAACCCTATTTCCAACCCTAGCCCTAATTCCAACCCTAACTCTAATTCCAACCCTAAGGCTATGTGCCCACGTTGCGGATTCGTGTGAGATTTTTCCGCACCATTTTTGAAAAATCCGCAGGTAAAAGGCATTGCGTTTTACCTGCGGATTTACCGTGGATTTCCAGTGTTTTTCACCGCGGATTCCTATTGAGGAACAGGTGTAAAACGATGCGAAATCCGCACAAAGAATTGACATGCTGCGGAAAATACAACGCAGCATTTCCGTGCTGTATTTTCCGCACCATGGGCACAGCGGATTTGGTTTTCCATAGGTTTACATGGTACTGTAAACCTGATGGAACACTGCTACAAATCCGCAGCGGCCAATCCGCTGCGGATCCGCAGCGGCCAATCCGCTGTGGATCCGCAGCCAAATCCGCACCGTGTGCACATAACCTAATTCTAATGCTAACCCTAGTTCTAACCCTACCCCTACCCCTAACCCTACCCCTAACCCTAACCCTAACCCTACCCCTAACCCTAACCCTGGGTCTAACCCTAGTGGAAAAAATATATATTTTCTTTATTTTATTATTGTCCCTACCTATGGGGGTGATAAAGCGGGGAGGTTCATTTACTATTTTTTTATTTTGATCACTGTGATAGGTTTTATCACAGTGATCGAAATGTAGCTGGAACGAATCTGCCGGACGGCAGATTCGGCGGGCGTACTGCGCATGCGCCCGCCATTTTGGAAGATGGCGGCGCCCGTGGAGAAGACGGACGGACACCGGGAGGCTCGGTAAGTATGAGAGGGGGGGATCGGAGTACGGGGGGTGATCGGAGCATGGGGGGTGGGATCGGAGCATGGGGGGAGCGGACAGGAGGATGGGGTAGCGGACAGGCGGATGGAGGGAAGTACGGGACTGAACGGAGGACTGGGGAGGAGATCGGTGGCGGTGGGGGGGACAGATCAGGGTTTCCAGCCATGGCCGATGTATCATATTACAGCATCGGCCATGGCTGGATTGTAATATTTCACCAGTTTTCATAGTGAAATATTACAAATCGCTCTGATTGGCTGTTTCACTTTAAACAGCCAATCAGAGCGATCGTAGCCACGGGGGGGTGAAGCCACCCCCCTGGGCTGAAGCACCACTCCCCCTGTCCCTGCAGATCGGATGAAATTGGAGTTAACCCTTTCACCCGATCTGCAGGGACTCGATCATTCCATGACGCCACATAGGCATCATGGGTCGGATTGGCACCGACTTTCATGACACCTACGTGGCGTCATGGGTCGGAAAGGGGTTAAAGCGAGGAGGTTTGGCCAAACGAGGAGTGGGATGGGGAACTTGAGCTGGTGAAGAACCGGATGCAGCTGCCTGGAGAGAAAGTAGACGATTATCGACAGAAGCCATATACCCCAAGATATGGGATGGAGCGTCACGCTGCTGTGCCAGTTCTTGTTGCAGACTGGCCAGCTGAGAGGCATTCCCCGAATCAGAGGACTGAAGAGCAGAGAGACGAGAGTCCATAGACTTCATAAAAGACATCATCCGAGTCTGGTTTTCCTGCAGGAAAACAAGCTCTTTCTGAGCAGCCGCAGCTCCAGCGGTATCCATGGCCTTTGCGTGCTATTAGGACTAGGAAGTGGACCCTCTGGGTCACGACTTCAGATCCCCTGAGGACAAGTGAACCAGATGGTACCACCCCCAGTACAGGGAGTGTTAGGGACAGGCCCAAGGAGGATGAAGCCGCGACAGCCGGAGCCAAAGGGACGACTGAGGATAGCGCAGAGAGGGAACAGAAGAAGCTGGAATGGCGGAGGTACCGGACAGATGGAGGAAGCAAGGACTGGGCACTAACCGGTAGAATGCTTGCACTTGACTGAAGGAGGCAACGGAGACTCAGGACTGGCAGGATATGGCAGGACCACAGGACCGGCTAGGTATGACAGGAACGCAGAGCCGACTGGATACGGCAGGAACGGTGGAGGCAGGAACGCAGGACTGACAGGACACGGCTGGAATGCAGGACTGGCAGGACACGGCAGGAACACAGGACTGGCAGGACACGGCAGGAACACAGGACTGGCAGGACACGGCAGGAACACAGGACTGGCTGGACACGGCAGGAACACAGGACTGGCAGGACACTGCAGGAGCACAGGACAGGCAGGACACGGCAGGGACACAGGACTGGCAGGACACGGCAAACAGAGAAGGTAAGAGACACAGCGACGATAGCAGGGATCAGAGCCAGTGAACCTAAGGGAATGCTGGTGGAAAACCAGCAAATGCAATAGACGCAAAGGCGTCTTACCCGGTGCGATGCAGGGGAGAAATACCCGATGGGCGCCGCCATATTGGGGGCGCAGCCAGCGGGTCACGACCTCCCAGAAGTCCCGGCGGTGAGAGGAGCACATCTGCGCATGCGCGGATCGCCGAAGGGACGAACGCCAGGGAATCCAGATGGAGAGGAGCGAGAAGGAGAGTCGGGAGCGCGCCGGCCGGACAGGTATCACGTGGTGTAACAACAGGCAGCACTAACTGCACATGGCCAAGGGATAACATAACAGCGCAGGCTCCGGGACAAAATCAAACAATGCTGAGGAGGCGGCGCACGTCGCCAAGGGGGTAGGAATGACGGCTGTGCTGAGTCCCATTAAGAAGGAAAGTCCCACCTTCGGGACGGTTTCACGGTATCAGGGGACACATTTTATAAGTGTTAAGTTCTGCATTTGCAAGGAGAATAATTAAAAGAGCCACCTTTTTCTTTTGCATGCTTAGTGCTGCACAAGATGGCTCTTTCAGCTACAAATGCCTTGGGGGGGTTAAAGGTTCCCTTTCAACTTCCTCAAATCAGGCTTCGGCCTACACTCTGTTCCTTCTTGATTCCTTGGGCTCTAACACCGCCAGTTGGTGCTCGGAAGTGCTGGCTGCACAGAGAAAAACACTTGCCACTGTGTCAGTGGGGTTCAGTGACGCCAGCTGTTCCCCTGCTGTGTAGCCGGCAATGTGTCCTGCAAATGCCACGCAGACACAACAGACAATAAGCTGCCTCCAGTGCAAGCTTCGGCCTACACTCTGCTCCTCCTTGATTCCCTGGGCTCTAACACCGCCAATTGGTGCTCGGAAGTGCTGGCTGCACAGAGAAAAACACTCGCCACTGTGTCAGTGGGGTTCAGTAACGCCAGCTGTTCCCCTGCTGTGTAGCCGGCAACATGTCCTGCAAACGCCACGCAGACACAACAGACAATAAGCTGCCTCCAGTGCAGGCTTCGGCCTACACTCTGCTCCTCTGCTCCTCCTTGATTCCCTGGGCTCTAACACCGCCAGTTGGTGCTCGGAAGTGCTGGCTGCACAGAGAAAAACACTCGCCACTGTGTCAGTGGGGTTCAGTAACGTCAGCTGTTCCCCTGCTGAGTAGCCAGCAACGTGTCCTGCGAACACCGCGCAGACACAACAGACACTAAGCTGCCTCCAGTGCAGGCTTTGGCCTACACTCTGCTACTCTGCTCCTTCTTGATTCCCTGGGCTCTAACACCGCCAGTTGGTGCTTGGAAGTGCTGGCTGCACAGAGAAAAACACTCTCCACTGTGTCAGTGGGGTTCAGTAACATCAGCTGTTCCCCTGCTGTGTAGCCGGCAACGTGTCCTGCGAACGCCACACAAACACTACAACAAAAATTAAAGTGAACCTGCCCCCCCCAGGCATTTGTAACTAAAATAGCCACCTTGTGAAGCACAAATGCTGCATTTGGACAAGGTGGCTCTTTTTGTTATACTCATTGCACACGCAGAACTTAACACTTATAAAATGTGTCCCCTGATACCGATTACCCGTCCCGGAGGTGTGACTTTCCATTGTAACGACACACAGCAACCCCCTTGGTGGCGTGTGCCGCCTCCTCTGCGTTGTTTAAATCTGTCCCGGAGCCTGCACTGTTATGTTATCCCTTGGCCATGCACGTTTAGCGCTGCCTGTCTTCTGACATCATTTGTTGTCAGGATGGCTGCGCCTGTGTGACCGCCCTGCCCAAGATCACGCCCCGCAGTGTCTTATTTATTCTCACTGCGGGGCTGGGATTCATGGGCATGCGCAGTGCATATCTTCGCCTCTCATTCATCTCCTTCCGCCTTCTTCAGACTGTGCTGCTTCACGGCCATGGCATGCGGTAAGGGATCAGCTGATGCCGCATAGTCTAAAGCAGGTGTAAGGACATGAGTGAGAGGCGAAGATATTTACTGCACAAGGCCATGAATCCCAGCCCCGCAGTGTGAATAAATCAGAAGATACTGCGGGGCTGGGATTCATGGGCATGTGCAGTGCATATCTTCACCAGGCTCTCACTCATCTCCTTCCGCCTTCTTCAGACTGTGTGGCTTCATGGCCGTGGCATGCGATAAGGGATCAGCTGATGCTGCACAGTCTGAAGCAGGCGTAAGGACATGAGTGAGAGGCGACGATATTTACTGCGCAAGGCCATGAATCCCAGCCCCGCAGTGTGAATAAATCAGAAGACACTGCGGTGCTGGGATTCATGGTCTTGTGCAGTAACAGCGCATGGCCAAGGGATAACACAACAGCGCAGACTCCGGAACACAAAAAAGCCATGCTTAGGAGGCTGCGCCCAGCACCAAGGGGGTATTTTTGACAGCTGTGCTTCGTCTCATTAAGAAGGAATGTCCCGCCTCCGAGACGGTTTCACGGTATGAGAGGCAAAATTTTAGAAGTGTTTCATTCAGCGTGTGCAAGGAACATAATTAAAAGAGCCACCTTTTCCTTGTGCAGCATTACTGCTGCACAAGGTGGCTATTCTAGTTACTAACACCTGGGGGGGTTAAAGGTTCCCTTTCAATTTGCTCCAATTAGGCTTCGGCCTACTCTCTGCTCCCCCTGCTGACCCTGGGCTCCAACACCGCCAGTTGGTGCTTGGAAGTGCTGGCTGCACAGAGATAAACAGTCGCCACTGTGTCAGTGGGGTTCAGCAATGCCAGCTGTTCCCCTGCTGTGTAGCCGGCAATGTGTCCTGCAAATGCCACGCAGACACAACAGATATTAAACTGCCTCCAGTGCAGGCTTTGGCCTACACTCTGCTCCTCTGCTCCTCCTGCTGACCGTGGGCTTTAACACCGCCAGTTGGTGCTCGGAAGTGCTGGCTGCACAGAGAAAAACATCTGCCACTGTGTCAGTGGGGTTCAGTAATGCCAGCTGTTCCCCTGCTGTGTAGCCAGCAATGTGTCCTGCAAACGCCATGCAGACACACCAGATATTAAACTGCCTCCAGTGCAGGCTTCGGCCTACACTCTGCTCCTCCTGCTGACCCTGGGCTCTAACACCGCCAGTAGGTGCTCAGAAATGCTGTCTGCACAGAGAAAAACACCCGCCACTGTGTCAGTGGGGTTCAGTAACACCAGCTGTTCCCCTGTTGTGTAGCCAGCAATGTGTCCTGCAAACGCCACGCAGACACAACAGACACTAAGATGCCTCCAGTGCAAACTTCGGCCTACACTCTGCTCCTGCTGCTGTCCCTGGGCTCTAACACTGCCAGTTGGTGCTCGGAAGTGCTGGTTGCACAGAGAAAAACACTGGCCACTGTGTCAGTTGGGTTCAGTAACGCCAGCTGTTTCCCTGCTGTGTAGCCGGCAACTTGTCCGGCAAACGCCACGCAGACACAACAGACACTAAGCTGCCTCCAGTGCAGGCTTCGACCTACACTTTGCTCTCCCTGCTGACCATTGGCTCCAACACCGCTTGTTGGGGCTCTAGGAATACAATCTTGAATAGGTCCCCCTGGTTCCAGTACAGTCAGCTGGTTCTGGGCAGAGCCTTTGGCTTAGGTGCCTCCTTCTGGGTATCCGAGTTCCACCAACGTCAGGTGGTCCTTGGTAGTGCTTTCTGGCACGGGTACCTCCTGCTTAGTAACCGGGTTCCAGTAATGTCAGCTGGTCCTCGGTAGTTCCATTGGCTCTTGTACCTTCGGCTACCCATCCGGGTTCCAGTACTGTCAGCTGGTTCTCGGCAGTGTATTTTGCTCTTGTACCTTCTGCTCCCCATCCTGGTTCCAGTACCGTCAGCTGGTTCTGGGCAGAGCCTTTGGCTTAGGTGCCTCCTTCTGGGTATCCGAGTTCCACCAACGTCAGGTGGTCCTTGGTAGTGCTTTCTGGCACGGGTACCTCCTGCTTAGTAACCTGGTTCCAGTAATGTCAGCTGGTCGTCGGTAGTTCCATTGGCTCTTGTACCTTCGGCTACCCATCCGGGATCCAGTACCGTCAGCTGGTTCTTGGCAGTGTCTTTTGCTCTTGTACCTTCTGCTCCCCATCCTGGTTCCAGTACCATCAGCTGGTTCCGGGCAGAGCCTTTGGCTTAGGTGCCTCCTTCTTGGTATCCGAGTTCCACCAACGTCAGGTGGTCCTTGGTAGTGCTTTCTGGCACGGGTAACTCCTGCTTAGTAACCGGGTTCCTGTAATGTCAGCTGGTCCTCGGTAGTTCCATTAGCTCTTGGACCTTCGGCTACCCATCCAGGTTCCAGTACCGTCAGCTGGTTGTCGGCAGTGTCTTTTGTTCCTGTACCTTCTGCTCCCCATCCTGGTTCCAGTACCGTCAGCTGGTTCCGGGCAGAGCCTTTGGCTTAGGTGCCTCCTTCTGGGTATCCGAGTTCCACCAACGTCAGGTGGTCCTTTGTAGTGCTTTCTGGCATGGGTACCTGCTGCTTAGTAACCGGGTTCCAGTAACGTCAGCTGGTCCTCGGTAGTTCCATTGGCTCTTGGACCTTTGGGTAGCCATATGAGTTCCAGTTCCATCAGCTGGTTATCGGCATTTTCTCAGACTTCTTGTACCTTGTGCTACATTTCCAAGTTCAAGACCCTAAAGACGGCGACCCGGAAGACCGAGAAGCAGAAGAACAAGACACTGCAGAACAAAGAGCAGAAGAACATTAAGCACAAGACTAAACATCAGAGCAAAAGATATTATCTAAATTATAAGCAGAAGAAGACTAAGCAGTGTATGGGGGTGAGTCCGTTCCTCCTCGTGGTGCCCCTGGATAAAGCCTGCTGCTGCAGGCCTAACTGAACGCGGACAAATCCTGTTGTAACTCTTTTGTGACAAGCAGAATGGAAGGTGTAATCTTCAAACTGTTATAGATAACAACTACAGGAATGCCTGTCACAAATAAGAATATGATGAAGAAGTAGAATTTGAAGAAGAATAATAATTTAATAAAAAGAATATGAAGAATGTAACCAAAAAAAATAATAGGTAGAAGATGAAGAAGAAGATGAATAAGGTGAAGAAGAAGTGGATGTCAAAGATGCTGCTGCTGAGGATGATGAAGAAGAAAGTGTTGGAGAAGTAAAAAAGAAGGTGAAGGGCATGGAAGTAGTGAAACATCAATATCTGACAAAATAAAAAAAAATCTTAACATAGTCAATATCTTTGTAACTCCGAACGTCTTAAAAAAAAAAAAAAAAAAAATTCCTGCTGTTCTATTTGATTGGGCTAAACCTCTATGCCTTTAATGTCTCCGCCACCTCCCCCAATACATCCAACATTATTCTTAGTTGTTTTCCTTCATGTAGAATGAACCTACAAGGAAAGAAAGGGTTTATTTTAATTCCGATATTTTGGTCCCATTGACTTGCATTGGTATCGGGTATCGGCGATAGCCGATATTTTTTTAATATCGGCCGATCCAATCCGATACCGATACTTTCCGATATCGGAAGGTATCGCTCAACACTAGTGTTCACATTTCAATAAACTATTGGAAGTAACCACCAAAGTGGCATCAATTTCACCACAGTAGAAATAGTACAATAGGGGCTGACAGTTCTTCCACTACACCAAATACAGCAGATGGACACCCAACAAGGAGTGTTCACATTTTAAAAAATGAGTACCTGACACCACCGAAGTGAAATAACTGTCACGAGAATAGAAATAGTATAATTGGCACCGAGACATCTTCCAGTACAGCTAACCCGGCAGATGTAGACCAACCAAAACTGCTCACATTTCCACAAATTTGTGTTAACATCAGCAGCAGTAGCAGCAGCCACAGTAGGCACAGAAGCCACACTAAAGATATCACAGAGTGCAATTAAATGACATTAATGCATCACACTAAAAAATGCAATGTCACCTAGTCTGTACAGTCTGCGATTGGGGAGCAAAAGTCCTTGGAGATCCATGACTTGTTCATGCTAATGAAAGTTAGGTGGTATACACTTTCAGGAGAAGCCGGCTGTGCTTATCCATCAGGACACCACCAGCAGTGCTAAAGACACGTTCTGAGAGAATGCTGGCTGCTGAGCCCAATGAAACCTTCAAGGAGTGTGAGGCAAGCTCAGGCTACTCATCAATTTTGGAAGACCAAAATGTGAAAGGGTCCAAACCCTCCCTGGTGGCATTAAAATTTAGTTCTAGATTCTCCTGCACCATCTTCTCCTTTTGTTCACCACGTGTAAAACGTGGACTCTGTTGTGCTGGTGCACCAGTTGGTCTAAAAAAAAGTGTCAAACGACTCACAGAAATTGCTTCTTCCACTTCCACCACTGCTGCTGCTGCTAATGTTTTGACATTGACGAATTGTCGTGCCGGAGGTTGGAAGTCTACAGCTGCGATGCGAACTGTGAGCTTCACTGCTGTCTTGGGGAAAAGCTCTCTTAAGCTTGTGTGAAAGCATATTTCTATACTCCAGCATTTGCGGGTCGCTTTCTAGGGCAGGAATCATGTGGCAAAATTTGGTTTTATACAAAGAGGTAACCTTTGGTACTCCAATAAAGTCACAAGTATAATGAAATTTCAAATAATTTGCAATTTAATGAACAGCTGACATGATAGGAAAACAGACATCAATCCATCTGACGTTTCGGCACCATTATCTTTATCAAGGAAGTCTACAGATATTTAAATGCAAATCAACATAATATGATTAACAACATCATATACTGATAACCAAGGAACACTCCTAGCGCTGAATATAAATGTAAGAAAAAAATCCATGATAGAACAATATTACATATCAGTAATCAGCAGCTGTATATGTCCAAATGGACTATTTAAATACTAACAAAAAAAGTGTGGTGAATGACCTAAACCAGGTCCATATCTGCAAGCTCAAGTAGTAAGACAAGCAAACACATGTGCTAAAAAATGATTCACATAAATGGAACATTAAAATTAAATGACATTAAGCAAATTAATGCTGTTGGAAGGATCAACAAGGGAAAACCAGTAGACACCGCATTGTGAGAATACGAAAAATAGAACACTATATGCTTAGCTAAAGGGTCCTAGTATACATAAAACAAGAGATTAGTCAGAAATAGAAAGTCCAATAGTAGAAATAAAATTGAGCATACATAAGGGAGAAGAAATGTAAAAATAAAATAATAATAAAAAAAGTGAGTGATAGAAAATTCAAGAAAGAGGAGAAATAATGAAACGAGTAAATACGTGTACGTGAATTATGTCGGAGAAGTCCCAGTATTCAGGGTGACGTGGTGAGTATCATGCCACTATCGATAGGTAGGAACTGCCACTATGCTGAAGACTCGTAAAATAAAATGAAGAAAACTAAGTGGAAATTGTATCAGATACTGTGTCAAAAAGGACACAGTCCATATATCCGATCAAAATTAATCCTAATATATACATAAGTAGACACCGGGTGAATGTAAGCTCACCTGTGAAATTAGGATGCCGGAGTGCTTCCGGTGGTTACATGCAGTGAGGTGGAGGAAGGGACAGGAAGCTGCGTGTAAACACTGCTCTACCATGACATCACATTCGGTGAGTTTCTGTCTGAAGTAGCTGCACGGAGAGACCCGAACGAGAAAACTAGCTCTGCATGTGTGCAATGAGAAAAATGGCACCTGGTGTAAAGGAAAATCAAGTGCTATGAACGATATAGAGCAAAGACATTAAAGGAATGCTATGAACAATAGAGAACAAGGACATAAAAAGAAAACAAGGACAGTTAAGATAAATGACAACTAGGAAAAACAGATAAAACAGGGATAAAAAAAGGGAAAAATACAATTAAAAGACAATAACAGGGGAAAAAAAGAAAAGAAAAGAGGAAAAGAGGGAAAAAAAGGGGAGGAAAAAAGGGGGAGGAAAAAAAGGGGGACGAAAAGAGAAAATTGGGCAATAAAGCAAAGAAAAAAAATAAGAAAAATAAAATAAGAAAAAAGAAAGCAAAAATAGGGACCTATAAGATACTCAAAGTTAAGGTAAATAAGAGGAAGAGGAAGTGTCACCTAGTAGTAGAACGGTTTATATGGAGATTATTGCAGTCAGAGATCAAAAATAAATAGATAAAGAGAATATGATTAGTGCACCATACTACAACAACCCGAAAGGGACATATAAATAAAACATACTCATCACATTATATATATAGTATATCTCACACAAACACGGGTTGTTAAGTTATCGTTTGAGGACTTCATGCTCTCTATTCATACCCCAAGGATGAAGCGTCTGAAGTGTAAAGATCAAAAAACGCCTCCTTCTCTTTTAATTTGTGTACTCTATCACCGCCAAGTCTCATCAGAGCAAGGCTTTCCAGAACTTGAAATTTCAATTGGAAAACTGTATGTCCTGCTGTAATAAAATGCGCAGGAACAGGTAACATCATACGCTTACAACGAATCGATAACTTGTGTTGGGAAATGTGGTCACGGATATGTTGGGTAGTTTTGCCAACATATCCGAGACTGCAGGGACATTTTATCAAGTGGACAACATAACTGGAATCACATGTAAAGAAACCCTTGACAGGGAAATGTTAACCCGATCTCTGGTGCGAAAAGGTGTCCCCTTTTGTGACATTAGAACATTGGGGACAGTGCAAACAGGGAAATGTTCCCTGCTTTTGGGTCATTAAAGTTAACTGTCATTGTATATGTTTCACAGAGCCAATGTCAGCCTTAAAGCAAATTCCTAATGTTCTGAGATTTCTTATGACAAATAAGAGAAGGAATACTAAACTCTGAAATAGAAGGATAAGCTGTTAGGGGTCGAGTTCCCGCTTCTGCACAAGGGGAATCTCGGGCCATCTCCGCTGTGGTCTCCCATTCCTCTCCTGCCGCAGGGGAGTCTGCTCAGTGGAGATGTCGGTCCCAGCATCTCGCTCAGTCTGGCTCTGTGCAAAGGGTTACTGCTGCCTTTCCAGCTTCGGCCATTGTAGCCAGTACTGGGCAGCGGCCAGCAGACGTTTTTGGGACTAAGTCCTACTTTTCCCCTTCTGAGCATGCCCAGGGTAAGATCTCTCATTGGAGATCAAGGGTCTCATGCTCAGATCCTCTAGGAAGGTCCTGAAGGTGCTCAACTTCTGTGGCAGCCTCCCATTGGTCCTTCTGGGAAGGTCCTGTACTTGCTGCAGCTATAAAAGGTTTGCATGACCGCACGGCCATGCGCTAGTTGTTCTGTCCTTCTAACAGGACAGGGCTTCGTTTCAAGCATTAAAAGGTTAACTATTGTCATAGTTTAGTTTTGCTGTGTTATAGCACCACCCAGTGGTGGATAAATTTATAACCTGTGTTTTTCATGTAATAATAGAGTGTTGCATTGTGGGTTTCAGCAAGGCATTCTGGGATGGGGAAATTCCCATTCTCTCTCTGTGCATCTCCCTGGACACACGCGTTATCTGCTGTTGGAACTACCTCACTTACTTCTCATCCTTGTTAAGTTTATCCGGTAAGATCATTATCCCTGTTCCTACAATGTAGTGTAGTACAGTGTGTGATTAACTGTATAGCAGCCAGTACACAGGAAATGTGGTTACCAGGAATCTGCTGTATGTAGTTATGTAGAAGTTGCACCATACTGTATGTTTCCCTGTTAGTTGTAGTTGTGTTATCGTTTAGCCCAATACTTATACATATCATTTGTATTATTCTAGTTTTACCGCGCTCATGTTTACCAATAAACAAGTTAGACTACAGAGAACAGTCTGCTTATTTGGGAGACAGAAGTGGTTTATGCCGTATGTCGGATCACACACCGTATCAACGTGTATGAAGACAGAATAGTAAAACGGAAGCTGGGCGCCGGGATTACAGTAAAGGGAGGCTAGACGCCAGCGAAAGCAAATACCACCTACGCAGCCGCTTGTACCACACCGCACTACCTGCAGATACCGCAGCGGCCGCCATACAGTCACAAGTACCGAGAGTGCATCCCACCAAGCACCACACGTCTCAGTCCACGCCGAAGTCACCCCTACCCGCTCTGAGACGTCCTACAGCCTGCAAACGGACATAAAATGTCTGCAAGTCAAACATCTTCACTCAAGACGAGATCCCAAACAAGCCGCTCTAGCAAGTCTTCCTCGAAAAGGTCTGCCACCCTCGCCCGAGCAGAAGCTGAGGCGGCGAAAATAAGATCCTCCTTCGCTGCACAAGAGATGCAGTTAAAGTTAAGACAAGCAGACCAAGAAGCAGAAAGAGCCCGCCTGCAAGCAGAGCAAGAAGCAGAAAGAGCCCGCCAAGAAGCAGAAAGAGCCCGCCAAGAAGCAGAAAGAGCCCGCCTGCGAGCAGAGCAAGAAGCAGAAAGAGCCCGCCTGCAAGCGACCTTGGAAAGGCTTTCCGCTGAAAAAGAAGCAGCAGCCGCAATAGCCAAAGCTGAGTTTTTAGAAGCCGTGGAGTTTCCTGAATCCGAGCGAGGCAGCGACATACGCGGACCAGACCTTGATCATCAGGACCCTGCTCAACGCGTCTCAGAATATGTCCGCCAACATCCCAAAGTGGAAGACAGCTCTGATCCGATACACCAACCAGCCTATACAGATTACCAGAGATCCTTCCTCCAAACACCGTACTGGAAGCAGGAAAGTATACTGCGAAACGACATTGATCACCACTACCGTCCTACGGAACAGAAGGTACGACCTCCGACCAGACTGACAGGGACACCCTTCGCCACTGAACGGGTTTATACAGACTTTCCTATGCCAGAAGCTCCTACCAGGTATGAGGATGCACCACAAACACCGCATAACAACAGCACACCAGCTCACGTCGGCACAGACTCAGCCACTATGAACTTTGCAAGGTTCTTTACCCGCCGGGAGCTGGTGACCAAGGGACTTGTAAAGTTCACTGATCGAGCTGAAAGCTACAGAGCATGGCGAGCCACTTTTCAGAATGCCATCAGAGACTTGCATCTTTCCAGTAGTGAAGAGTTAGATCTACTGGTTAAGTGGCTTGGGAGCGAGTCAGCTGAACATGCCAAAAGAATCAGGAACATTAACATAAAGTACCCACACACAGGACTTCGTATGGTGTGGGAGAGACTCGAAGAATGTTATGGGTCAATAGAAGCTATAGAAAATGCTTTGTATAAAAGAATTGATGATTTCCCCAAGATAGCAAATAAGGGTTATCAAAAGCTCAGGGAACTGAGCGACTTGTTAATGGAGGTACATGCTGCTCAGGCAGAAGGTGATCTACCAGGGTTGGCATTTCTGGACACTGCCAGAGGTGTCAACCCGATTGTCCAAAAGCTCCCTTACAACTTACAAGAAAAGTGGGTCAGTCACGGGTCCCGTTACAAACAGGCTCATAAGGTACCATTTCCTCCTTTCAGGGTGTTTGTAGACTTTGTTGCTCAGCAGGCTAAAGTTAGAAATGACCCTAGTTTCGATTTCACTATGTCATGTACCGCTGCCTCTGGTGTAAAACCCAGTAAAACACCAGTGGCAGTCCACAAAACTAATGTTACCTCCACAGGTTTTCCTTACAGGGCAAGTAAGTCTTCTCCAGAAGAGGACAAACCGCAGGATCTCAGCAAACACTGCCCCCTACACAAGAAACCTCATCCTCTCCTAAAATGTAGAGCCTTCAGGGAGAAGTCTCTAGAAGACCGTAAGAGTTTCCTAAAGGAAAACAAGATATGCTTCAGATGCTGCGCGACAACCTCACACTTCGCCAAGAACTGTGAAACCAGTGTGAAATGCACAGAATGTAGTAGTGTGGAGCACAACACGGCCTTACATCCTGGACCACCCTCAGGGGTATCGTCGCAAGTAGAAGAGTCTGCCGAAAAACAGATGGACACTGACATGGACACCCCAGTGGTCACTTCTCGGTGCACAGAGATCTGCAAGGAACTCGTAGCAGGAAGATCCTGCTCAAAGATCTGTCTTGTCAGAGTATTCCCAGCGAGCCAACGGGATAAGGCGATCAAGGTATATGCAATCTTGGATGATCAGAGCAACAGGTCTCTAGCTAAGTCCTTTCTCTTCGACACCTTCAACATTGCTGGTCCCGGCTCTCCGTACTCCTTGAAGACATGTGCAGGTACTGTCGAGACGGCGGGGAGGAGAGCAACTGGATTCAAAGTAGAGTCTATAGATGGTCAAACCTGCTTATCCTTGCCATCAATACTGGAGTGCAACCAGATTCCAGACAACAGGTCTGAGATACCTACACCAGAGGTAGCAGCTCATCACACCCACTTGAGATGTATAGCTCACCTGATACCAGAGCTCGACCAAGGAGCTCCTATCGTCTTACTTCTCGGAAGAGACATACTACGGGTCCACAAGGCTAGAAGACAGATCAACGGCCCACAAAACGCCCCATATGCTCAGAGACTTGACCTAGGATGGGTCATTGTGGGAGATGTCTGTTTGGGTGGAGCACACAGGCCGACATCAGTCAACAGCATGCTCACCAATACCCTCGAGAATGGACGCCCGTCTCTCTTCCAGCCATGCGAGAGCAGTTTCCTGATTAAAGAATTGCCACACCACACCCCTCCACCTTGTCCGTTAGCTGATCCTTCCTGTGAAGACCATGCATGCGACGGTGAGCAAGATCATATAGGGTGCACAGTTTTCCACAGGACAAGGGAAGACAACCAGGTAGCAATGTCCATAGAGGACAGACTGTTCTTGGACATCATGGAGCGAGAGATAGTAAGAGATGAATCAAAGAGTTGGGTCGCACCTTTACCATTCAAACCACAGAGGCAACGCTTACCCAACAACAGAGAACTTGTCTACAGTCGATTTGTCTCCCTTACGCGCAAACTGCAGAAGGCACCAGAAACAAAACAACACTTCTTTACCTTCATGGAGAGAATATTCCAGAGTGGCCACGCGGAAATTGCACCTGTACTTCAAGATTCCGAGGAATGTTGGTACTTACCTATTTTCGGCGTGTATCATCCGAAGAAACCAGGTCAGATAAGAGTGGTATTTGACTCAAGTGCCAGATACGAAGGTGTTTCTTTAAACGACGTCTTCCTGTCTTGTCCAGACCTCAACAACAGACTTCTGGGAGTACTTCTTCGTTTCCGCAAAGACGCAGTAGCATTTATGGCCGACATACAACAGATGTTTCACTGCTTCCTTGTTAAAGAAGAACACAGAAACTACTTGAGGTTCTTCTGGTACCACAATAATGACCCATACAAGGACATCGTGGAATATCGTATGAAGGTTCACATCTTCGGGAACAGCCCTTCCCCTGCTGTCGCTATCTATGGCCTTAGACATTCAGCCAGAGAGGGTGAAGCGAAGTATGGATCGGATGTAAGATCTTTTGTGGAAAAGGATTTCTACGTAGATGACTGCCTGAAATCCACACCCACAGAGGAGTCGGCAGTCAGTCTCCTGAAAAGGGCACAAGAAATGCTCGCTTCATCCAATTTGAGGTTGCACAAAATTGCTTCCAACAGCCAGAAACTAATGGCAGCCTTTCCCTCTCAAGATTACTCAACCGATTTAAAAGACTTGGATTTAAGCACGGATTCCCTTCCCATGCAGCGGAGCCTGGGTCTACTCTGGGATTTGAAAAAGGATGCATTCACCTTCCAGATCAGCGAAGAAGAGAAACCCTTCACGCGTAGAGGCGTCCTGTCCGTTGTGAACAGCTTGTACGATCCTCTGGGATTTGTAACCCCTGTAACTATCCAAGGTAAAATGATGTTGAGAGACTTCACCCAAGAGACATCCGATTGGGATGATCCGCTTCCCAGCGATAAAAGAGAACTGTGGGAAAGATGGAAAAATTCTTTAGAAGCCCTGTCGAGTCTCTACGTGGCACGGCCATATGCTTCTGTGCCTTCATCAGAAATCGAGGTGCAAAGGCTTTGTATCTTCTGCGATGCTTCAACCAAGGCAATTGCAGCAGTGGCGTATTTGAAAACAACTGACATCAACGAACAACGCCACGTAAGGCTTGTTATGAGCCGGACAAAATTGGCCCCACTCCGTGAACACACAGTACCCAGACTGGAACTCTGTGCAGCTGTGCTGGCAGTAGAGTTAGCTGAGCTTATCTCAACAGAAATGGACCTGTGTCATGTTCTCAATGGCAAGAGAACATAGCATAAACATATATAGGAACTAGCTCTTGGAAGATGGGAACTGAGCTGACCATGAACTAAACCTAACACACAACTAGCAGTGGCCGGGTAGCATGCCTACGTTGATTCTAGATGCCCAGCACCAGCCGGAGGACTAAATAATGCTAGCAGAGGGAAATATTAGTCCTAGCTCACCTCTAGAGAAATACCCCGAAAGGAGACAGAGGCCCCCCACATATATTGGCGGTGAATCAAGATGAAATAACAAACGTAGTATGAAAATAGGTTTAGCAAATTTGAGGTCCACTTACTACATAGCAGAAGACAGAAAGGGCACTTTCATGGTCAGCTGAAAACCCTATCAAAACACCATCCAGAAATTACTTTAAAACTCTGGCATTAACTCATAACACCAGAGTGGCAATTCCTGTTCACAAGAGCTTTCCAGACACAGTAACGAAACTACAGCTGTGAACTGGAACAAAAATGCAAAAACAAACATGGACAAGAGTCCAACTTATCTAGTAGTTGTCTAGGAGCAGGAACAAGCACAGAGAGGCTTCTGATAACATTGTTGACCGGCAAGCAACTAACAGAGCAGCAAGGTTATATAGCGACTCCCACATCTTGATGGGAACAGGTGAACAGAGAAGATGACAACACCAGTTCAATTCCACCAGTAGCCACCGGGGGAGCCCAGAATCCAAATTCACAACAGTACCCCCCCCTCAAGGAGGGGGCACCGAACCCTCACCAGAACCACCAGGGCGATCAGGATGGGCCCTATGAAAGGCACGAACCAGATTAGAGGCATGAACATCAGATGCATTCACCCAAGAATTATCCTCCTGGCCGTATCCCTTCCACTTGACCAGATACTGGAGTCTCCGTCTGGAAACACGAGAGTCTAAGATTTTCTCCACAACGTACTCCAACTCACCCTCAACCAACACCGGAGCAGGAGGCTCAACGGAAGGCACAACCGGTACCTCATACCTGCGCAATAACGACCGATGAAAAACGTTATGAATAGAAAAGGATGCAGGGAGGTCCAAACGGAAGGAAACAGGGTTAAGAATCTCCAATATCTTATACGGGCCGATGAACCGAGGCTTAAACTTAGGAGAAGAGACCCTCATAGGGACAAAACGAGAAGACAACCACACCAAATCCCCAACACAAAGCCGAGGACCAACACGACGGTGGCGGTTGGCAAAAAGCTGAGTCTTCTCCTGGGACAACCTCAAATTGTCCACCACCTGCCCCCAGATCTGATGCAATCTCTCCACCACAGCATCCACTCCAGGACAATCCGAAGTTTCCACCTGACCAGAGGAAAATCAAGGATGAAACCCCGAATTACAGAAAAACGGGGACACCAAAGTGGCAGAGCTGGCCCGATTATTGAGAGCGAACTCCGCCAATGGCAAAAAAGCAACCCAATCATCCTGGTCAGCAGACACAAAACACCTCAGATATGTCTCCAGGGTCTGATTAGTCCGCTCGGTCTGGCCATTCGTCTGAGGATGGAAAGCGGACGAAAAAGATAAATCTATGCCCATCCTAGCACAGAATGCCCGCCAAAATCTAGACACGAATTGGGTCCCTCTGTCAGAAATGATATTCTCAGGAATACCATGCAAACGAACAACATTTTGAAAAAACAGAGGAACCAACTCGGAAGAAGAAGGCAACTTGGGCAGAGGAACCAAATGGACCATCTTAGAGAAACGGTCACACACCACCCAGATGACAGACATCTTCTGAGAAACAGGCAGATCTGAAATAAAATCCATCGAGATGTGCGTCCAAGGCCTCTTAGGAATAGGCAAGGGCAACAATAATCCACTAGCCCGAGAGCAACAAGGCTTGGCCCGAGCACAAACGTCACAAGACTGCACAAAGCCTCGCACATCTCGTGACAGGGAAGGCCACCAGAAGGACCTTGCCACCAAATCCCTGGTACCAAAAATGCCAGGATGACCTGCCAACGCAGAAGAATGAACCTCAGAGATGACTCTACTGGTCCAATCATCAGGAACAAACAGTTTATCAGGTGGGCAACGATCCGGTCTATCCGCCTGAAACTCCTGCAAGGCCCGCCGCAGGTCTGGAGAAACGGCTGACAATACCACTCCATCCTTAAGGATACCTGTGGGCTCAGAGTTACCAGGCGAGTCAGGCTCAAAACTCCTAGAAAGGGCATCCGCCTTAACATTCTTAGAACCCGGTAGGTATGACACCACAAAATTAAACCGAGAGAAAAATAATGACCAGCGCGCCTGTCTAGGACTCAGGCGCCTGGCGGTCTCAAGACAAATCAAGTTTTTGTGGTCAGTCAATACCACCACCTGATGTCTGGCCCCCTCAAGCCAATGGCGCCACTCCTCAAAAGCCCACTTCATGGCCAAAAGCTCCCGATTCCCAACATCATAATTCCGCTCAGCGGGCGAAAATTTACGGGAAAAGAAGGCACAAGGCCTCATCACGGAGCAGTCAGAACTTTTCTGCGACAACACTGCCCCAGCTCCAATCTCAGAAGCGTCGACCTCAACCTGAAAAGGTAGAGCAACATCAGGCTGACGCAACACAGGGGCAGAGGAAAAACGGCGCTTAAGCTCCCGAAAGGCCTCCACAGCGTCAGGGGACCAATCAGCAACATCAGCACCCTTCTTAGTCAAATCGGTCAACGGCTTAGCAATATCCGAAAAACCAGCAATAAATCGACGATAAAAGTTAGCAAAGCCCAAAAATTTCTGAAGACTCTTAAGAGAAGAGGGCTGCGTCCAATCACAAATAGCTTGAACCTTGACAGGATCCATTTCAATGGAAGAGGGAGAAAAAATATATCCCAAAAAGGAAATCCTCTGTACCCCAAAAACACACTTAGAACCCTTCACACACAAAGAATTAGACCGCAAAACCTGGAAAACCCTCCTGACTTGCTGGACATGAGAGTCCCAGTCCTCCGAAAAAATCAGAATATCATCCAGATACACAATCATAAATTTATCCAAATAATCGCGAAAAATATCGTGCATTAAGGACTGGAAAACTGACGGAGCATTTGAAAGACCAAAAGGCATCACTAAATACTCAAAGTGGCCCTCGGGCGTATTGAATGCGGTTTTCCACTCATCCCCCTGCCTGATTCGCACCAAATTATACGCCCCACGAAGGTCAATCTTAGAGAACCACTTGGCCCCCTTTATGCGAGCAAACAAATCAGTCAGCAACGGCAATGGGTATTGATATTTTACAGTGATTTTATTCAAAAGCCGATAATCGATACATGGTCTCAAAGAGCCGTCTTTTTTTGACACAAAGAAAAAACCGGCTCCTAAGGGAGATGACGATGGACGAATATGTCCCTTTTCCAAGGACTCCTTTATATATTCTCGCATAGCAGCATGTTCAGGCACAGACAGATTAAATAAACGACCCTTTGGGTATTTACTACCCGGGATTAAATCTATGGCACAATCGCACTCTCGGTGCGGAGGTAATGAACCAAGCTTGGATTCTTCAAAGACGTCACGATAGTCAGACAGGAACTCAGGAATTTCAGAGGGAATAGATGATGAAATGGAAACCACAGGTACATCCCCATGAGCCCCCTTACATCCCCAGCTCAACACAGACATAGCTTTCCAGTCGAGGACTGGGTTGTGAGATTGCAGCCAAGGCAATCCTAGCACCAAATCATCATGTAGATTATGCAGCACCAGAAAGCGAATAATCTCCTGGTGATCCGGATTAATACGCATAGTTACTTGTGTCCAGTATTGTGGTTTATTATTAGCCAATGGGGTGGAGTCAATCCCCTTCAGAGGAATAAGAGTCTCCAAAGGCTCTAAATCATACCCACAGCGTTTGGCAAAGGACCAATCCATAAGACTCAAAGCGGCGCCAGAGTCGACATAGGCGTCCGTGGTAATAGATGACAATGAGCAAATCAGGGTCACAGATAGAATAAACTTAGACGGCAAGGTGCAAATGGAAACAGATTTATCAAGCTTTTTAGTGCGCTTAGAGCATGCTGATATAACATGAGTAGAATCACCACAATAGAAACACAACCCATTTTTCCGTCTAAAATTCTGCCGCTCGCTTCGGGACAGAATTCTATCACACTGCATACTCTCTGGCGACTTCTCAGTGGACACCGCCAGATGGTGCACTGGTTTGCGCTCCCGCAAACGCCTATCGATCTGAATAGCCATTGTCATGGACTCATTCAGACCCGCAGGCACAGGGAACCCCACCATAACATCCTTAATGGCATCAGAGAGACCCTCTCTGAAAGTCGCCGCCAGGGCGCACTCATTCCACTGAGTAAGCACAGACCATTTACGGAATCTTTGACAGTAAATTTCCGCTTCATCTTGCCCCTGAGATAGGGACATCAAAGTTTTTTCTGCCTGAAGCTCCAAATGAGGTTCGTCATAAAGCAACCCCAAGGCCAGAAAAAACGCATCCACATTGAGCAACGCAGGATCCCCTGGTGTCAATGAAAAAGCCCAGTCTTGAGGGTCGCCCCGGAGCAAGGAAATCACAATCCTGACCTGCTGTGCAGGGTCTCCGGCAGAGCGAAATTTCAGGGACAAAAATAATTTGCAATTATTTCGAAAATTCTGAAACCCAGATCTATTCCCCGAGAAAAATTCCGGCAAAGGAATTCTCGGCTCAGATACAGGTGCATGACAAACAAAGTCTTGCAAATTTTGTACCTTCGTGGCGAGATTATTCAAACCTGCAGTTACACTCTGAAGATCCATTACAAACAGGTGGACACAGAGCCATTCAAAGATTAGAAGAAAAAAAAAAAAAAAAAAAAAATTCTCAGCAGACTTCTTATTTCTCTCCTTTCTCAGCCAAGGATTTTAACCCTTTAGTGGGCCGGTCAAACTGTCATGTTCTCAATGGCAAGAGAACATAGCATAAACATATATAGGAACTAGCTCTTGGAAGATGGGAACTGAGCTGACCATGAACTAAACCTAACACACAACTAGCAGTGGCCGGGTAGCATGCCTACGTTGATTCTAGATGCCCAGCACCAGCCGGAGGACTAAATAATGCTAGCAGAGGGAAATATTAGTCCTAGCTCACCTCTAGAGAAATACCCCGAAAGGAGACAGAGGCCCCCCACATATATTGGCGGTGAATCAAGATGAAATAACAAACGTAGTATGAAAATAGGTTTAGCAAATTTGAGGTCCACTTACTACATAGCAGAAGACAGAAAGGGCACTTTCATGGTCAGCTGAAAACCCTATCAAAACACCATCCAGAAATTACTTTAAAACTCTGGCATTAACTCATAACACCAGAGTGGCAATTCCTGTTCACAAGAGCTTTCCAGACACAGTAACGAAACTACAGCTGTGAACTGGAACAAAAATGCAAAAACAAACATGGACAAGAGTCCAACTTATCTAGTAGTTGTCTAGGAGCAGGAACAAGCACAGAGAGGCTTCTGATAACATTGTTGACCGGCAAGCAACTAACAGAGCAGCAAGGTTATATAGCGACTCCCACATCTTGATGGGAACAGGTGAACAGAGAAGATGACAACACCAGTTCAATTCCACCAGTAGCCACCGGGGGAGCCCAGAATCCAAATTCACAACAGACCTGGAAATCAAAGAAGTTGAGTTCTACACTGACAGCAAGGTAGTGCTGGGGTACATTTGTAATGAAACTCGTCGCTTCTATGTCTATGTCAGCAATCGGGTGCTAAGGATCAGGAGATCCACCGAACCTAAACAGTGGCACTATGTGTCCACGCACCACAATCCGGCGGACCACGCAACCAGATCCGTTGAAGCAAGACAACTTAAGGACACAACCTGGTTCACCGGTCCTACATTCTTATACCGTTCAACGCCATATGTGGACGAGTCAAACATCTTTGAATTGGTGGATCCAGAGGCAGATGAGGAAATCCGTCCTCAGGTATCCGTTCTACGTACGGCGACTAAAGACAATCACCTCAAATCCCACCGCTTCAACAGGTTCTCAACTTGGGACTCACTTGTTCGTGCCCTCGTTTGTTTAATTCATGTGGCTCGATCCTACAAGTCAACGTCACCCGCCATCCAGAAACCTTGCAAAGGTTGGCACCACTGCAAGTGTGCCTTTACCGTTCCAAGCATGGAAAATGCCAAGAACGTCATAATTCGTACCATACAACGTGAATGTTACGCCAAAGAAATAGATAACCTCAATAAAAGCCAACCCGTTTCCAGAGATAGTGTCTTGAAGAAGCTTGATCCAATCATTGACCAGGATGGGCTGTTAAGAATTGGAGGTCGTCTTCAAGAAGCTGAAGTGGAATTTGGGGAGAAGCACCCTATAATAATTCCTGGACATCATCATATCACGACCCTACTTGTGCAACACCACCACGTCTTGGTGAAACATCAGGGACGACTGTTTACTGAAGGAAATCTACGAACTGCTGGACTATGGATAGTCGGAGCAAAGCGATGCGTGAGTAAACTCATTTACAATTGCGTGATTTGTCGCAAACTCCGTGGCGGGACTCAAAAGCCGAAGATGGCCAATCTCCCACCAGACAGACTTAGTACAGAACCTCCCTTTACCAACGTCGGACTGGACGTATTCGGGCCATGGTCTGTGGTTGCACGGAACACTAGAAGAGTCCAGGCCAATGCCAAACGTTGGGCTGTTATGTTCACCTGTATGTCCATTAGAGCAGTCCACATTGAAGTAATTGAGTCCATGGACACTTCAGGGTTTATAAATGCACTCCGACGTTTCATCGCCATCAGAGGTCCCGTGAAGCACATACGCTCCGATAGAGGTACCAACTTTGTAGGAGCAGTGAAAGAACTTCAAATTCCTTCCAACCTAGACACCACCGGTGTGGAAAGATACCTGAGTGAGCAGGGGTGTACCTGGACTTTCAATCTACCACACTCTTCTCACATGGGAGGTGCTTGGGAGAGGATGATAGGAATAGCACGCAGAATCCTTGACTCCATTTTCTTGCAGGCAGGTAGTGCAAGACTCACACATGAAAGTTTGACCACATTCCTAGCAGAAGTTTCGGCCATCATTAATGCCAGACCATTGACTTCACTTTCTAGTGACTCTGAGGATCCGACCATTCTCACTCCTGCCATGTTACTTACTCAGAAAGCCAGCGTTCTCAGCGCTCCACCTGGAGAATTTAGCAACAAGGACCTCTACAGACGACAGTGGAGACAAGTCCAAAGTCTCTCCAATACCTTCTGGGACAGATGGAGGAAGCAGTACCTCTCCACCTTACAACCAAGGAAGAAGTGGCAGACCGACAAACCAAACATCAAAACCGGGGATGTCGTTCTCATGAAAGACAGCCAGTCACACCGTAATGAGTGGCCACTAGGCCTCATCACTAAAGTATTCCCAAGCAAAGATGGGAAAATCCGTAAGGTCGAGGTCAAAGTAGGCAAGTCCGGGGAAAGCAAACTATTCCTCAGACCAGTGGCGGAACTTGTCTTACTGTTTTCGCCAAAAGAACCTGTAGGTGGCATCGGTTGATGCCAAGCGGGGAGTGTTCTGTCCTTCTAACAGGACAGGGCTTCGTTTCAAGCATTAAAAGGTTAACTATTGTCATAGTTTAGTTTTGCTGTGTTATAGCACCACCCAGTGGTGGATAAATTTATAACCTGTGTTTTTCATGTAATAATAGAGTGTTGCATTGTGGGTTTCAGCAAGGCATTCTGGGATGGGGAAATTCCCATTCTCTCTCTGTGCATCTCCCTGGACACACGCGTTATCTGCTGTTGGAACTACCTCACTTACTTCTCATCCTTGTTAAGTTTATCCGGTAAGATCATTATCCCTGTTCCTACAATGTAGTGTAGTACAGTGTGTGATTAACTGTATAGCAGCCAGTACACAGGAAATGTGGTTACCAGGAATCTGCTGTATGTAGTTATGTAGAAGTTGCACCATACTGTATGTTTCCCTGTTAGTTGTAGTTGTGTTATCGTTTAGCCCAATACTTATACATATCATTTGTATTATTCTAGTTTTACCGCGCTCATGTTTACCAATAAACAAGTTAGACTACAGAGAACAGTCTGCTTATTTGGGAGACAGAAGTGGTTTATGCCGTATGTCGGATCACACACCGTATCAACGTGTATGAAGACAGAACACTAGTGTACATTTGAAAACGTGTGTGTTGATGAGTGCAAGTGATTCTTTAAACATCCCCTCCCTTGTGTATGACTGCTTGCATAGGGTGAATGTCTGCTGTCAAGCGCCCGACTAAGCCATCAGCATTAAACATACGATACAGCGTCTATTGCTGTGATCGCCAGTGCGGCGCCGTGCGCTATTAGAGCGCTTCTCTAACCCAAGTCTGGGTGGTTGGTGGCGTCCACCAGTGCGGCGCCGTGTGCTATTAGAGCACTTCTCTAACCCAAGTTTGGGTGGTTGGTGGCGTCCATCAGTGCAGCACTGCTCGCACTCTTGTGCTTTAATTTACTATTTACTATTATTACCTTTTTTTGGAAGTGCATCTGAACAGCAAGGTGGATTGCTGTTGAGGGGAGATAGAGAGAAAAAAAAAAAAATCTATAAATCTTCAGCACAGCGAGTGTGAGCGAGCTGAGTGTGACCTGAGCGTAAGTGTGAACGGCGGTAAGTGTGTGACTTGTGATTCAGTGACTTTGGAATCAGGGAGTTTCCAAGGGAGGAATTGCTTCTGTTTTATTTTATTTTTATTTATTTTTTTTTTAAATTAATACTTTGTATTTATTTTTAATTAACGTTTCTGTGTGGTGTAATCCCCATTAGGAAATGTGCTCCACAATTGTTAATGCCATCCAGTGCACATCTTGCCACATGTATGCAGTCCTTGACCAGCTGGTCGAGGGTGCATACTGCTGTGCGAGATGTGAGCACATTGTGCATTTGGAAGCCCAGATTTTGGATCTAAATGTGCAGCTGGCAACACTGAGATCCATAGACAATATGGAGAGGAGTCTTCTGCTCACAGAGCAGACGCTCAATGGGATAGATGAGGAGGGGGATGGTAGGATGGAGCTGCAGGACAGTGTGGCAGTTAGCTGGGTGACAGATAGAAGGCGGGGTAGAGGGAAGAGTGCCAGGGAGGCTAGTCCTGATCTGGCACACCCCAATAAGTTTGCTAAGTTGGCAGATGAGGGGGGTGCCAGTACAGGGGTAGCACTGCTGCAGCCAGGCATGTCCTCTGAAAGCCGGAGGAGTGACTGCTCCAGTAAGGAGGGAAATAGGAGAGCAGGGCAGGCCAGACAGGTGCTGGTAGTGGGGGACTCAATTATTAGGGGAACAGATAGGGCAATCTGTCACAAAGACAGGGATCGTCGGACGGTGTGCTGCCTACCTGGCGCTCGAGTCCGACACATCACTGATCGGGTGGACAGATTACTGGGAGGGGCTGGTGAGGACCCAGCAGTCATGGTGCACATTGGCACAAATGACAAAGTTAGAGGTAGGTGGAAGGTCCTTAAAGATGATTTCAGGGAATTAGGCTGCAAGCTGAAAGCAAGGACCTCCAACATGGTATTTTCCGAAATACTGCCTGTACCACGTGCCACGCCAGAGAGGCAACGGGAGATTAGGGAGGTTAATAAGTGGCTCAAGAATTGGTGTAGGAAGGAGGGGTTTGGGTTCCTGCAGAACTGGGCCGACTTCTCAGTGGGCTACAGGCTCTATGCTAGGGACGGGCTGCACCTCAATGGGGAAGGGGCAGCTGTGCAGGGGGAGAAAATGGTTAGAAGGTTGGAGGAGTGTTTAAACTAGGGATTGGGGGGGAGGGTATTCATTTTATAGGAGGGGAAGATAGTGCAGATAGAGAGCTGGGCACAAATAAGGAAGTTGGGGGTGGCGGTGGCATGGGGGGTGGGGTTAGAACAGTTAATAATTTAAGAAAGAATAGAGGTACAGAGAGTAACATCAAGTGCATGTATACTAATGCCAGAAGCCTCGCCAACAAAATGGACGAATTAGAACTAATGTTGTTGGATCATAATTATGACATGGTGGGGATATCTGAGACGTGGCTGGATGAGAGCCATGACTGGGCTGTTAACTTGCAGGGCTATAGCCTGTTCAGAAATGACCGTACAGATAAGCGAGGGGGAGGGGTGTGTCTATATGTAAAATCTTCCTTAAAACCCATCCTGCATGATAATATAGGTGAATTTAATGAAAATGTGGAGTCCCTGTGGGTGGAGATAAGGGGAGGGGGAAAAAATAATAAATTACTGATAGGGGTTTGTTATAAATCTCCAAAAATAATGGAAGCAATGGAGAATATCCTCGTAAAGCAAATAGATGAAGCTGCGACTCAAGGAGAAGTCATTATTATGGGGGACTTCAACTACCCTGAAATAGATTGGGGAACAGAAACCTGCAGTTCCAGCAAAGGTAATCGGTTTTTGACAACTATGAGAGACAATTACCTTTCACAGCTGGTTCAGGACCCAACAAGGAGGGGGGCACTGCTAGACCTAATATTAACCAACAGGCCAGACCGCATATCAAATATAAGGGTTGGGGGTCACTTGGGGAATAGTGATCATAAAATAATAAGTTTTCATGTAACCTTTAATAAGATGGGTAGTAGGGGGGTGACAAGGACACTAAACTTCAGGAGGGCAAATTTCCAACGGATGAGAGAGGATCTTGGTGCAATTAACTGGGACGATATCCTGAGACACAAAAATACACAAAGAAAATGGGAGACGTTCATTAGCATCCTGGATAGGACCTGTGCACAGTATATACCGTATGGGAATAAACATACTAGAAATAGGAGGAAACCAATATGGCTAAATAGAGCTGTTAGGGGCGCAATAAGGAACAAAAAGAAAGCATTTAGAGAATTAAAGGAAGTAGGTAGTGATGAGGCATTAAATAAATACAGAAAATTAAATAAATTCTGTAAAAAGCAAATCAAGGCAGCAAAGATTGAGACAGAGAGACTCATTGACAGAGAGAGTAAAAATAATCCCAAAATATTCTTTAACTATATAAATGGTAAGAAACTAAAAAATGACAGTGTTGGCCCCCTTAAAAATAGTCTGGGTGAAATGGTGGATGAGGATGAGGAAAAAGCCAATCTGCTAAATGACTTTTTTTCATCAGTATTTACAAAAGAAAATCCCATGGCAGCCAATATGACTAGTGATAAAAATTCCCCATTAAATGTCACCTGCTTAACCCAGCAGGAAGTACAGCGGCGTCTAAAAATCACTAAAATTGACAAATCTCCGGGCCCGGATGGGATACACCCCCGAGTACTGCAGGAACTAAGTACAGTCATTGATAGACCATTATTTTTAATCTTTAAAGAGTCCATAATAACAGGGTCTGTACCACAGGACTGGCGTATAGCAAATGTGGTGCCAATATTCAAAAAAGGGGCAAAAACTGAACTCGGTAATTATAGGCCAGTAAGTTTAACCTCTACTGTGGGTAAAATCCTGGAGGGCATTCTAAGGGATGCTATACTGGAGTATCTGAAGAGGAATAACCTCATGACCCAGTATCAGCACGGATTTACTAGGGACCGCTCATGTCAGACTAATTTGATCAGCTTCTATGAAGAGGTAAGTTCCGGACTGGACCAAGGGAACCCAGTGGACGTAGTGTATATGGACTTTTCCAAAGCTTTTGATACGGTGCCACACAAAAGGTTGATACATAAAATGAGAGTAATGGGGATAGGGGAAAATATGTGTAAGTGGGTTGAGAGCTGGCTCAGGGATAGGAAACAAAGGGTGGTTATTAATGGAGCACACTCGGACTGGGTCGCGGTTAGCAGTGGGGTACCACAGGGGTCAGTATTGGGCCCTCTTCTTTTTAACATATTTATTAATGACCTTGTAGAGGGCATTCAGAGTAGAATTTCAATATTTGCAGATGACACTAAACTCTGTAGGGTAATCAATACAGGGGAGGACAATTTTATATTACAGGATGATTTATGTAAACTAGAAGCTTGGGCTGATAAATGGCAAATGAGCTTTAATGGGGATAAATGTAAGGTCATGCACTTGGGTAGAAGTAATAAGATGTATAACTATGTGCTTAATTCTAAAACTCTGGGCAAAACCATCAATGAAAAAGACCTGGGTGTATGGGTGGATGACAGACTCATATTCAGTGGCCAGTGTCAGGCAGCTGCTACAAAGGCAAATAAAATAATGGGATGCATTAAAAGAGGCATAGATGCTCATGAGGAGAACATAATTTTACCTCTATACAAGTCACTAGTTCGACCACACTTAGAATACTGTGCACAGTTCTGGTCTCCGGTGTATAAGAAAGACATAGCTGAACTAGAGCGGGTGCAGAGAAGAGCGACCAAGGTTATTAGAGGACTGGGGGGTCTGCAATACCAAGATAGGTTATTACACTTGGGGCTATTTAGTTTGGAAAAACGAAGACTAAGGGGTGATCTTATTTTAATGTATAAATATATGAGGGGACAGTACAAAGACCTTTCTGATGATCTTTTTAATCATAGACCTGAGACAGGGACAAGGGGGCATCCTCTACGTCTGGAGGAAAGAAGGTTTAAGCATAATAACAGACGCGGATTCTTTACTGTAAGAGCAGTGAGACTATGGAACTCTCTGCCGTATGATGTTGTAATGAGTGATTCATTAATTAAATTTAAGAGGGGACTGGATACCTTTCTGGAAAAGTATAATATTACAGGGTATATACACTAGATTCCTTGATAAGGCGTTGATCCAGGGAACTAGTCTGATTGCTGTATGTGGAGTCGGGAAGGAATTTTTTTCCCCATGGTGGAGTTACTCTTTGCCACATGGGGTTTTTTTGCCTTCCTCTGGATCAACATGTTAGGGCATGTTAGGTTAGGCTATGGGTTGAACTAGATGGACTTAAAGTCTTCCTTCAACCTCAATAACTATGTAACTAACTATGTAACTATTATTAGTTATAGTCTGAAACCCAGTAGCGGTGTCGAGCGCAAGTGGTCTAGACGAACTCTATTCCCGAGTCTTGGGATTGGGTTCTGTGACTCCTTGCTTGCGCTCTTTGTGTGGTACCGTGGCCCTGTGATGTAACAGAGTTCGCTTCCACCGCCATATAGTGCCGCCATTTGCCAGCAGCAGGTTTTCTCCTGCACGGTGGACCCCGGGCTGCGAACGCACCAAATATCATCTCACTATTTACTCGGTGCACTCAACCAGTCCTAATATAAGCCTTCCCCAAAAGTGGCCAGTGTTCCAGGGTACAATTTTTTAGAAAATTCATGTATGGGTGATATGTAGTGATAAAGCTATCCTTTTGGGTTGTTCAGTTCTTGGTGAAGTAGGTTGTGTTGCCAATTCTAGTATTTTGTGGGGGTATCCATGGTCAGTTATCTTGTTATGCATTTCTGAGATGCTTTGTTCCCTCAAAGTCGGATCAGTAACTATACGGTTGACACGGAGTATTTGTGATCTTTCTTAATTTAGGTTGGATGACAACTGGAGATGTAGCAAACTATTTTTATCGGTTGGTTTAGTGTATAAATCAATGTCAAGATGACCGCCATCCCTTTCAATAACCGAAGTATCCAAAAAATTAATACTGCGCTGATCCTTATTTATTGTAAAGGTCAAATTAGGGACCTGAGTATTGATGTATTTAAAAAATTGTGTCAAAGAGGATTCATCCCCATTCCATATCAGAAAAACATCATCTATAAATCTCTTCCAGTACATGGAATGTTTCTGAAAGAGAACATGGGTGTAAACATATTTGTCCTCGATGAGCGCCATATAAATGTTAGCGTATGGAGGTGCCATATTGGATGCCATAGCTGTACCGACTTTCTGGACAAAAAATTGATCTTAAAAAATAAAGAAATTCCAAGTAATAATCAGAGTTAGTTGTGTCACACAGAAATCTTTCTGAGCAAATTTGAAATTAGTGTAACTGTCAAGGAAAAGGCGGACTGCCTCCATGCCCCTTGTGTGGTCTATATTGGTGTACAGGCTATTAATGTCCATTGTAACCAAAAAGCAATCTCTTGGTAGTGTGCCCAATGTGTGTAAGCCTGTCATAAAATCTGAGGTATTCTTAATGAAGAAAGTCACATATATCAGCAGAGGAGTAAGAATTTTCTCCAAAGTCTTGGCTAATAGTGACAATAGGGAATTAGTAGATGCTACAATTGGTCACCCTGGTGGTCTTGTCAGATGTTTGTGGATTTTGGGCAATACATAAAAAACTGGAATGGTGGAGTTTGGATTAATGAAGAATTCACTCAATTTAGAATCAATCACATTCTGGTTCCTGAGCGAATCAACAATAAGACAGATCTCATTGGAAACCTAAAGGGAAGGGTCCCAATCCAGAGGTAGATATGTATTCCTATCAATAAGGTGTTCACGAACCATTGAAATGTAATGAGCAGTGTCCATAACCATGATTACTCCCCCTTTATCCGCCGGTTTTATAGTTATATTTTTGTTAGATTTGAGACTCTCGAGGGCCCTTCTCTCTAATGCAGTGCAGTTCCACTTGATCTGTAGGAGACCCTGATTGATTTGTGTACATTTGGTCTGTACATCCTGTGGGACAAGTGAGATGTTAGTCTCCACTGGGTGATAAACCTTGGATTGTAAGTATTTTTTTTTCGACCACCACTCTTCTACATATAGAGTGCACCACTTTTGACCGATTTGATTTGAAAATTTGGTTTTATAACGTGGATCTAAAAAAGTGAAAACCCAGTAGTCAGCATTATTGCTAATAATAGAATGCTGAGAGAGGGCGGAGTTCAGTGAACCGGACAAAGTGCTGGACCGTGAGAGAGATGCAGGCGGAGATGTTACTGTGGATTGAGAAACTTGTGGTGTGCTCGTTCTCTGAGACTGGTCAAAAACAGCAGGCATGTTCCTTTCTGTTACAGCTGAAGGCAGCCTCTCAGTCACCATGAATGGAGCGAATAAAGAACCCTGAGTATCAATAGTTGGAACGGCAACAAAAGAGGAGGAAGAAGCAGCAGATGTGATTGATGGGGCGGCTGATGGCCATTGAAGTCCGCTGGTCTGCATTTTTGAGCAGTGGGATTCCCACAGTAAAGCATGTTGATTGCACATGAGAAGGTTCATACATGTAGTAGTCGAATTAATGCACTTTTTACCTCGACTCATTTCTTTGCAAAGTTGGCAGATTCCATGAGTTGTCTTATCCTTTGCAGTGTCAAAAAAGTCCCAGGCTAGGCAACCCTTGCAACCCCTGTGAGCTGCAGACCTGCGGACGATGCTGGTTGGAGGCACAGTTGTGGCTGAGGATGCATCGCTCGTCGTGGCTGCATCACTACATGTCCGCGACGTACAGTGCAACGTAACCTCCTCATCTTCCTCAACAGATGACATACTCAGCTGTGTGCCTCTATGTTCACTCCAACTGGGATCTAACACATCATCCTCTGTGTTTTCACATTCCTCACCTTTGGAGTAACCCTCCTCCTCTTCTTGCCCTGACAGCACAGTACAGTCTGTGTGAGCCTCAGAAATTTGAGTCTCATCAGGATCACCTCCCCCTGGGGTTAACGTCTGATGAGAAGGGTCAGGATGCTGTTCGGATCGTACTTCGCCCTGCTCCGTATCAAAGCTAAAAAAAATTTTGACATCGGTGCAGATTTCCTCCTTTTGACTCTGTGAAGCTTTTGCTTCTGATGAACATGGCATAGATTGTGTGAACAGCTCTTCAGAGTCATCCATCTGTAGTTCCGTATAGTCAGTTGAACAGTTGGATAGTTGGGACGCAGGGTGAAGCAAGGAGAATTTTGGTGCCACATCTGTGTATGTACTGTATTGGGTGTGATGTTGAGTTGAAGATAGAGGAGGAGAGGCCACTTGAAGCTGCACTTGCCATCCACTCGAGTACATGCTCTTTCTAGGCATCATTGATAAGGCGAACCGCTGTGTGTCTTCCAAAGAAAGGTAGTGGTGTAGCCTGGCAGTAAGATAAGTTGTCAGTTGTCTTTGCATAAGACGTGATATTGTTTCACTAGTGCTTTCACAAACATTACCACTGACCCCACATACACCTTGAACACCAAGCCTAATTCCCTTTCCATCATGGTCTCACTTTTTCCCAGTCATGTTGCTCAGATAGCGTGTTAGTAGCACAGTATTAACAACAAAAAATTACATTTTACATTCTGCACTACCTCTGCCAACAGCTGAATTTCAGCGTCAGTAAATTCAAAGTTGAAATATGGCTTGCTGTATTGTGTTAATAACAGAAAAAAAGAGTTGTTTGAGTGCGGATGAGGCCTATATGACGAAGTTATGCTACAAACAATTTTTAAGACCGGTCCCTTACTGTATGATGTTAATAACACAAGACTTTTTTGTGGTCTATGGATCAGGCCTCTATAACACACTAGATGCTACAAACTATTTTAAAGTCAGGTCCCTTACTGTATGACGTTAATAACAGAACATTTTTTTGTGGCCTATGGATCAGACTTCTATAACACACTAGATGCTACAAACTATTTTAAAGGCTGGTCCCCTACTGTATGACACTAGGAACAGAAGAATTTTTATGGCCTCTAGATCAGGCCTCTGTGCCACAATAGGTGCTACAAACTATTTAACAGTCAGGTCCCTTACTGTATAACTTTAATAACAGAATAATTTTTTGTAGCCTCTGGATCAGGTCTCTACAGCTTAATTTCAATCCAACGAAATGACAATGTGTGATATGGCAGGTTGTCTAACTTTTTCAACTGATAAATTCTTTTTTTTTTTTTATGTGCCTTAGGTCTTCAGACAGTTTTATATAACCACAGCACTAAATGACAAGGTGAGATACAGCAGGCTGTTTAATATTTTTTCACTAGGGACACATGAATTAGAATGCTATACTCATGCTTTGATCACAGTAGAAGCAATGCACAACACGTGCCATGCTGTTTTTCTTTGTGGAGCTCAGTAATGTGGACAGTATCTCGCTACACTATCTAATTGTCAATGCAACCATCTATCTAACTAGCTAAAATGTGGGATAGAGCAGGCTTTTTCACATTTAGGTACTGAAAAAATATTATTTAGAATGTTATACTCGTGCATGGAGCACTATAGAAGCAGTGCACAACACACTTGTAGGACATGTGCTCTGCTGACTTTCTCTGTGGTCCTTCATCTGCAATGGCCCCCCCAAAAAACTTCCAGAAGGTATATTTTACAGCCACACTGGAAACTATCTATCTACTCTGTGTGACTTGAGAAAGGCTCAGTGTGAGCCGAAACGTCGCACAGAAGATGTGGGTCTATTAAACTACATATTTTTCACCTTGAAAAGGACTTGGAGTGCTGCCTTCTTTTTTCTATTTTGTACTCTGTGTGACTGATATACAACTGCCTAACTAGCTAAAATCTTGCTGCTAACAGTGATAGCGTCAGGAGCAGCCTCTCTGTGCTGTTACAGTGTCAAAATGGTGCTAAAACAAGATGTCCGCTATTTATATGGAAAGGGACATATGATTTCAGCAGCCAGTGTCACAAGCTGTAGTGTCAGGACATTGTGGGTGTTTCCTGCACCCTGATTGGCTAGCCGCAATGTGCACACATAAAGTTAGGGGGGAAAAAATGACTGCTGTACCCTGCTTCCAGGAACAAGCTCTGAGCTCTGCAAACCCCCTCCCCTCATCAAACACGTGCCAAATACTGAAGATACACCACCATTATCATTGCTAATGTGCTGAAAATATTTTTGTGGCAACACAAATATTTTCCCGCACTTTTACCAAATGTTACCGATTTTTACCGATTTTATAAACTTTTGCTCAGATTTCCGATCACGAATCTGAATGTACAATATTCATGTTGAATTTATGTTTGGAGCTAGTTTTCCGAACAAATTCGCTCATCACTAATCTGCGGTTCCCTACTTTTCCACATCTGCGGTAACCTGCTTCACCGCATCTGAGGTTCCCTGCTTGTCTGCATATGCGGTTTTCTGCTTGTCCGCACTTGCAGTTCCATACTTGCTCACATCTGCAGTTCTCTGCTTTTCCGCATGAGTGGTACCCTGCTTGACCGCATCTGCGGTTCCTTGCTTTTTCGCACCTGCGGTTCCCTGCTTGTCTGCATCTGCGGTTTCTTGCTCTTTTTCACCTATGGTTTCCTTTTTACCTGCATTTGCGGTTCCTGGCTTGTCCGCACCTGCGGTTCCCTGCTTGTCCACTCCTGCAGTTCCTTATCTGTCCAGTCTAAACTGAGTTCTAACCGTTTTTGTTTTCCCTTCATACCTGTCTCTGACCCAGCTCTTACTGAAGCATTTCCTGTTCATCCAGTCTAAACTGTCTCCTAGCTCTACCTTTATATTAACTGTGTCAGCCTGACTGCCAGTATATCAGCAGTGTCTGTCAGTATCAACAGCCTGTATTCCAGCCGTGTCTGTCTGTACCTGCCTGCCTGTACATACCCTGAATCCACCAGCACCTTTCCGCATACCAGCCATGGCTGCCAGAACATACCTGTTTGTGAATCAGCTAAACCAGTCAGTATAACTGCTGCACCTGCATGAATCTGCCTTGCCCATCTGTATCCCTGATGTTCCTGCCAGCATATATGGTTACAGCTTCTTGTCCTTTTGATGGTCAGCTGCTACTGCTGGAAGCCTTCTTGGAGTGGTATCTGGCAGCTACTTGCCACACAAGCCTGACCTCACCACTAGAGGCTCCAGTGAAAGACCAATGTAGCTGCTTAGTCACACCAATCTTGGGTAAGTCTGGTTCTTGGCACAGTGGGTCCACGATCCAAGATTGCTATAAAAAGTCCAAGCGCAAGCAAAGCATTTACTACCCATGGCACTGTAGCTAATCTCCCTGGATGTGGATGGCAGAGAAAAATTTATGAAATGTTGCAGCGCAGGATAGTCCAGATGATGGATAAGCAGCCCCAATCAAGTTTCAAAGAAATTCAAGCTGCCCTTCAGGCTCAGAGTGCATCAGTGTCAGTGCGATCTAGCCTTCTATATTTGAATGAAATGGAAAGCTATGGCAGGATACCCAGGAGGATTCCACTGCTATCAAAGAGACATAAAAGACAGCAGTTAGTTAAAATGTATGTGAGATAGCCAAAATCCTTCTGGCAAAGCATCTTGTGGAAAGATGAGATCAATATAGAGCTTTTTGGGGAAAGCCTATCATTCTACTGTTTACCAAAAATGGAATGAGGCCTACAAAGAAAAGTACACAGTACCTACAGTCATATGGTGGAGGTTCAAACATGTTTTAAGCTTGTTTTGCTGCCTTTGGCACTGCTTGTCTTGCCTGTATGCAAAATGTGACAAGACACTGGGAAAAAGAAAAGCGCAATAGGGTCTTATCCAATGACAAAGGGGTGTCAGGAAAAGGGGAGACTACACTCACCTTAATTAGTTGCTGAATGACAACACATAACTGATTTATAACAGCTGCTGTTACCGGTCAAGCAGACGACCACAGACACAGAGGAATAAAACAGAGGTATTACTTATGCACTGCTGAAATAAAATCTTCTGTGAAACTAAAACATTTATTCAAACAGGTTTAAAATTCAATGCATTTCGAGGACATGCAGGGCCTCTTCATCAGGAAAATTTAGTCTACGTTTATCCTGATGAAAGGTCCTTCGTGACCTCGAAACATGTTGACTTTTATACCTCTTTGAATAAATGTGCTAATTTCACCGAAGATTTTATTTCAGCAGCGCATAAGTGATACCTCTGTTTTTTACCTCTTTGACTGTGTGCAAGGCGTTAAGGAATCTGAAGATTACCAAAGCATTTTGGATCACAATGTAGTGCTAAGTGTCAGAAAGCTGAGTTTGGGTCATTGATCTTTAAGCAGGATAATGACCCCAAACATGCTTCACAAAGCAACCAGAAATTAATGTAAAAAAAGCGCTGCAGAGTCCTGAAGTGGCCAGCAAAGAGTCTGGATTTAAGCACCATTGAACATGTGTGGATAGGTCTTAAAATTGCTGTTGGGAGAAGGCGCCCTTCAAATATGAGAGACCTGGAGAAGTTTTCAAAAGAAAAGTGATCAAAAATGCTAGTTGAGAGGTGTAAGAAACTTGGTAATGGTTATATGAAGAGATTGATTGCAGTTATTTATTCCAAATGACATGCAACCAAAGATTAAGTTGAGGGTGAAAACAATTTTGCCCAGCCCATTTTCGTGGTTTTAGGTGAAATCATGTTCAATCTGCCATTTTTCTCAGTTTATATCTGTTGTTCCAATTTGCACAAAGCAAATAAACATTTGTATAACAAAACGGGTGTAACTTCAATAATTTTCTGGGAGAAATACCTTATTTTCTGGAACAATTTTAACCCCTTATGGATCAAGCCAATTTGTAGGTAAATGACTAGTGATGAGCGAACGTGCTCGCCACTACTCATTACTTGCCCGAATATCGGGGTACTCGAGGTACTCGCCGAGCAGCAAGCATTTCCGGGATTATTCGGCGGTTACTGTAGTCTCCACCCCGCATTTTTGGCGTATTTTAGAGACCCAATTACGGTGCAGGGATTGTCTGCCAGGCCATGAAATGCTGCAGCCATCTTTGTTGTGGTCGTGCAGTGATTGCCTGGGCCGTACAGCATCATCCCGAGTATAAGAGACCAGGCGCCACCCTGCTTGCCGCATTCTGTTACTGTTTCAGCGAGAGTAGGGAGAGCTGCTGCCAAGCTAGGGTCAGAATCGTGGTTTTAGAGTTAGTGTAGGTCTGCAACTCTTACATCCACAACTCCTGAGAAACCAACAGTCCTTTTTAGGGCTAATTTGTAGGTCCTGATATTGCAGCGCTAGGTAGGCAGGGCACATCATATCCACATCAGTGCAAGGCCTGCAGTCACTTTATGTGCGTCCATTGGTCCCACTGCATCCTTCCCAAAGCTCCATAACTGACTGCTGCTGCTGCTTATTTACTGTCTATATACCTTTTTTTCCACAAATTCCCCCCCCCACAAAAAAAATATACAGTCTATTCTGTCAGACTGAGGCCTGTTGAAAAGTGATAGTTTGTCAGGCATACACAGCATAGCTGTGTGTGCTACCCTTGTGCCCCTTTTTTTGTGTTTTAAATTCACCGGAAAATAAAGAAAAATTAATGGCCACAGATTTGCCAGTGTGGTATTTCCGTTACAGCTGTCATATATCTCTATGCTCCAAGTTTGGGCATTGGAGGCCGGTGTACTTATTTTTAACTGTGTGATACTCAAATTCTATACAGCGCTATTTAGCATAAAAAAAATTGAAAGGCCACAGATTTGCCACTGTGGTATTTTCGCTACAGCCATCATATATCTATCTTTGTGCTCCAAGTTGGGGCATTGGAGGCCGGTGTACTTATTTTTTGGCTGCGTGACACTCAAATTCTATATAGCGCTATTTCGCATAAATTAACTTTAAAAAAAAATTGATTACAGTCTGTTAGGCCAGGCTGAGGCCTGCCTGGTGTTTGGGTTTGAAATATCGTAGTTTTGCAGGCATACTGATCAGATATTATTTCGCTAGTAATAAAGACATTTGTGTTGAGCATTTGAAATAGTGCAGTAGTCCATTTAAAATGGTTAAGGCAAGGAGCAAGGGATGGGGAAGTGGACGTGATGCTGATGGTGCATCCAGATGACAAGGCCGTGGGCAAGGTGAAAGTGGGCAACAACAAAGACCCACATCTTCTCGCTCGACCTTCCTGTCCCAGTTTCTAGGGGACCGCAGCACACCACTATTGAAGTCAGAGCAGTGTGAAACGGTTGTTGGTTGGATAATGCTTCCAGTCACTTAGCCACCCCCACCACCTTGTCTTCCACACGGTCAAGTCTGAGTAGCCATGAGCGTGGCCAGGATATTCCTCACCCTGATCCTCCTTCCTCCCATCATGTCGAGTGCCCTGAGACAACTGATCCCACATTTGGCCACTCTGAAGAGCTGTTCAGTTTTCCATTTCAAGATTCAGAAATCTCTGCCACTCAACTTGAAGTGGGGAAAGATGATATCGCATGTAGAGCTGCCCAAAGCTTTGACCAGCCCCGGTCACACGAAGGCGATGGTGGAAAAGTGTCACAAGAGGTGGACGATGATGAGATACAATTGCCAGAAAGTCAGGAGGAGGAGCAGGGTGCGGATGTAGTAGATGATATGGTGGATGACATAGTGACTAACCCAATCTGCCAGGAGGACATGCATAGCAAGGACAGCAGCACAAATGGGGAAGGAGGCATATCCCCCCAACAGCCAGGAAGAAGCAGTGTGGTGGCCACAGACAGAAGGCGTGCATCCGTTCCCCGTAACACCAACCTGAGTGAAGTTGCCATTCCACCTGTGAGATCTTCCCGAGTCTGGCTATTTTTTAAAGACTCTGCTGATAACCACAAACAGGCCATTTGAGGCACCTGCCATGCCTGCATCAGCAGGGATAGCAAAACAATCAGCCTAACCACCAGCAGCATGACCAAGCACATGCAAGCAAAGCAACCAACTTTGTGGGCCGAACCCCAGGCTCCAGGACCACTGCCTGCTGGTCACACCACTGCTTCTTCCACTGTTTTGCGTAGAAGCCAATCCCCAGTACACCGTGCATGTGAAGATGCCTCTAACCCTGCACCTGTTGTGGCCCACAGTCAAGCAGCACCATCAGCAAGCGCGTCCACGTCCTTGTCTCAGCACAGCGTTCAGTTGTCTATAACCCAGTCTTTGGAACGCAACCAGAAATACCCAGCCAATGCCCCACAGGCCACAGTCCTCAATTCTAATATTTCTCTTCTGCTTGCGCTAGAAATGCTGCCTTTTAGGCTTGTTGAGATGGAAGCTTTCCGCAACCTGATGGTGGCTGCCGTCCCAAGGTACTTGGTCCCCAGTCACCACTATTTCTCCCGGTGTGTCTACCAGCATTACACCAGCATGTGTTCCACAACATTCCCCTTGCCCTCAATAATGCTGTTACCGGGAAAGTCTACCTAACCAACGACACATGGACAAGCACTTGTGATCAGGGGCGGTACATCTCAATGATGGCACACTGGGTTAACATATTGGAAGCTAGGACCCAGTCTGACCTTGGGATGGAACACATCCTCCCCACGCTGAGGATTGCTGGCCCTACGTCAATCAGGGTTGCCCCCACAGTCTACGGTCCTGCACCTCCTCCTCCCCTCCTCCTCTTCATCCTCCATCTCTGAAATCAACACATCAGTAAGTAGCTGGAAGCAGTACAGCACTGCCTCAGCCAAGCGGCAACAGGCTGTGCTGAAGCTAATCTGCATAGGTGACATACTGCACAATGCAGAAGAGTTGTGGACAGCGCTGAAAGAGCAGTCAGATGTTTGGATGACACCGCTGAACCTACAGCCAGGCATGGTCATGTGTGGACATGGATGTCAGATATATGTAACATCCTCCAAAACTTTGAGGACTGCACCAAGATGGTGAGCGGAGATGATGCCATAATTAGCATCACCATCCCACTTCTCAGCATTCTGAAAAACTCTCCGCTCACAATCAAAGAGGATGCATTGCAAGTGGAGCACGAGGACATGGAGCAAGGAAACATACAGGGGGATTACACTCAGCCCAGCCTCATGTCTTCTCAAGGTGGATTGGTAGGCAATGAGGAGGAGGAGGAGGATGAACAGGAGCTACTTTCATGCACTATAAACGGTACTACAAACACATCTGTATTAGCTTCTGTTCAGCGGGGATGGCCTGAGGACAGGGAGGAAGAGGATGAAGAGGAGGAGGAGGAGGACAGCATGGTCAGTCGTCCTGTTGGTGAGGACACGGAAGTCTTGCCTGTTAGTAGTCTGGCACGCATGGCTGACTTTATGTTGCGCTGCATTTCACATGACCCTTTGATTATCAAAATTTTGGGTGACACTCATTACTGGTTGGTGACACTTCTAGACCCACACTACAAAGAGAACTTTCAATCTCTTCTGCTTGAGGCAGAGAGGTGTACTAATATGTTGCAGTACCACAGGGCCCTTGTAGCAGAATTACTTAGAAAATTCCCATGTGAGAATGCTGGCAGCAGACGTCAGAGTTTGTTGTACAACCAAGGACTCCAAGCGAGAGAGACAGAAGTACAATCCAGCTCAAGCAGGGGAACAATGGCCACGTTCTGGGACAGTTTTCTCAGACCCTCCCATTGTGGCGGCACGACATTACATTGGGCCTACTTCTTAACTCTGTATCCTGCAATCTGTCCTGTACCTGCCACTAGATCATCAGGGTGAACGTGCTCTGTACGGTGAATTTTGGCCAATGGGGCTGTCATGTCACTCTTTCATTTTTTCAAAAACGGATTTTACATTGGGGAATTGGGCATGACATTACCTTGGGCCTACTTCTTCACTCTGTCTCCTGCAATCTGTCCAGTTCCTGCCATTAGATCACCAGGGTGAATGTGCTTTGTACTGTTATAGGCCGGTGAAGTTTGGTCAAGGGGGGCTGAGATGGCACTAGTCTATATTTACAAAAGTTACCCCCCATTGATGAAACCACATCCTTGTTGGCAAACACTTCATAACATTTGTGTACCTTAAAGAGCTCACTTGAAAAGCTCCTTTTTGTGTTGCCTGGTTCCTAACATTGGACACAATATACTTCATATAAATTTGATAAAGCAATGCTGTTACTTTGCCTCAGTAGTTCATTAAAGATATAGCTTTGTCCACTATATTAGTTTCTCTCCTAGCATGCCTTAACTTTGTCTTCCTCAAATGTACAAATGGAGAATATACAAATGGCGATTTGTAAACAATATTGAAATACTGTATAACGAATGCATTCAGACACTTACATAGCTGCATTTCTTGTAAAACATTTAGAGATGTGACAGACAATGCTCATAGTGACACAATCTTGATAATTTTTTTTTAATTCACTTCATAAACACTTCTAAGCCTCTATATGTTTGCTGTTTGTCATTGTAAAAAGTTAAGGTTTACTGAAACTATGCCGGTGGTGGTTTGATCTAAATCCTTGTGGCTTTTATTTTCTAGGGGCTTATGGCCCCTCGTCTGATGACTCCATGATATGTCAGTTTCATCCAACCTTGAAAAGTGGCCACTTGAAGGTGTGGGTGAAACTAGAGTTACTACATAGTGTTATTCACTATATAAGACCAGAGAAACATGACTAAGACAGATGCCAAAACTGGGGTACCTGTACATGTACAGTGTGCTGATACCTGCATAATTGGGGATGCCCATGCAGTGTAGGTAATCTCCCAGGGGTTCTCTGTCTTGGTGTTGCTTCTCTGATATTCCAGATGGATGATGTTTAAAAGCCTCTTGGTGATGATCTAAGCATATTGTATGTAGTTAATCTTCATATATATGTAATCACTATATTTATTTAATCCTTAAATGAACTTATTAACCTGTGTATGTTAACACATACAAAAGTGTACGCACTCACACTATTCAATCATACTATTCCTTGAATTTTGTAGTTTGCAATAAAATTGCCTTGTATTGCTAGTATTAGCCTTTTATAAAGCTGTTTCTGAACCTTAGTGTTAAAAACATGTCAAACAAAATTGCCAAATTCTCCTGTAAATAATTGTGCAAAGAGGGAACCATCAAACTATTAAAAAATAACAGTGAATTTTCCTGGGCCCATCCAGTATGTGAGTTCCAAGGCCTAATGGGTTACTTGTTACTGACTATGCAGCAGGGCTTGCCTTCCTGCCAATGTTTAAAACAATGCAGTATGGAGCACAAAATGCATATTGTGAAGTGGATTTTCATGGGCCCATCCAGTATGTGGGTTCCAAGGCCTATTGGGGTGCATGTGACTATGCAGCAGGGCTCACCTTCCTGCCTATGTATAAAACAAAGAAGTATGGAGCACACAATGGATATTGTGAAGTGGATTTTCCTGGGCCCATCCAGTATGTGGGTTCCAAGGCCTAATGGGGTGCATATGACTATGCAGCAGGGCTCACCTTCCTGCCTATGTATAAAACACAGGAGTATGGAGCACACAATGGATATTGTGAAGTTGATTTTCCAGGGCCCATCCAGTATGTGGGTTCCAAGGCCTAATGGGGTGCATATGACTATGCAGCAGGGCTCACCTTCCTGCCAATGTATAAAACAGGGGCGTATGGAGCACAAAATTCATATGGTGAAGTGGATTTTCATGGGCCTCTAGAGTATGTCCATTCCAAAGCCTAGTGGGGTGCATATGATTGACTATGCAGCAGGGCTTGCCTTCCTAACAATGTATAAAACAAAGGAGTATGGTGCACACAATGCATATTGTGAAGTGGATTTTCCTGGGCCCATCCAGTATGTGGGTTCCAAGGCCTAATGCGGTGCATATGACTGACTATGCTGCTGTGATTGCCTTCCTGCCAATGTAAAAAATTAAGGAGTATGGAGCACACAATGTATATTGTGAAGTGGCTTTCCATGGGCCCATCCACTATGTGGGTTCCAAGACCTAATAGGGTGCATATGACTGACTATGCAGTAGGACTCGCCTTCCTGCCAATGTATAAAACAAAGGATGATGGAGCACACAATGCGTACTGTGAAGTGGATTTTCATGGACCATCCAGTATATGAGTTCCAAGGCCTAATGGGGTACATATGACTCTGCAGCAGGGCTCGCCTTCCTGTCAATGTATAAAACAAAGGAGTATGGAGCACAAAATGCATATTGTGAAGTGGATTTTCCTGGGCCCATTCACTATGTGTGTTCCAATGCCTAATAGGGTGCATATGACTATGCAGCAGGGCTCACCTTTCTGCCAATGTAAAAAATTAAGGAGTATGGAGCACACAATGCATATTGTGAAGTGGCTTTCCATGGGCCCATCCACTATGTGGGTCCCAAGGTCTAATGGGGTGCATATGACTGACTATGCAGCAGGGCTCGCCTTCCTGCCAATGTATAAAACAAAGGAGTATGGAGCACACAATGCATATCGTGAAGTGGATTTTCATGGGCCCATCCAGTATGAGGGTTCCAAGGCCTAATGGGGTGCATATGACTATGCAGCATGGCTCGCCTTCCTGCCAATGTATAAATCAAAGTAGTATGAAGCGCAAAATGCATATTGTGGAGTGGATTTTCATGGGCCCATCCAGTATGTGGGTTCCAAGGCCTAATGGGGTGCATATGAATGACTATGCAGCACGGCTCGCCTTCCTGCCGATGTATAAAACAAAGGAGTATGGAGAACACAATCCAAATTGTGAAGTAGATTTTCATGGGCCCATCCACTATGTGGAATCCAAGGTCTAATGGGGTGCATATGACTGACTATGATGCAGGGCTCGCCTTCCTGCCAATGTATAAAACAAAGGAGTATGGAGCACACAATGCATATTGTGAAGTGGATTTTCATGGGCCCATCCAGTATGTGGGTTCCAAGGCCTAATGGGGTGCATATGACTATGCAGCAGGGCTCGCCTTCCTGCCAATGTATAAAACAAAGAAGTGTGGAGCACAAAATGCGTATTGTGAAGTGGATTTTCATGGATCCATGCAGTATGTTGGTTCCAAGGCCTATTGGGGTGCATATGACTCTGCACGAGGGCTGGCCTTCCTGTCATCGTATAAAACAAAGGAGTATGGAGCACAAAATGCATATTGTGAAGTGGATTTTTATGGGCACATCCACTATGTGGGTTCCAAGGCCTAATGGGGTGCATATGACTATGCAGTATGGCTCGCCTTCCTGCCAATGTACAAAACAAAGGAGTATGGAGAACAAAATGCATATTGCAAAGTGGATTTTCCTGGGCCCATCCACTATGTGGGATCCAAGGCCTAATGAGGGGCATATGGCTATGCAACAGGGCTGGCCTTGCCGCCAATGTGTAAAACCAAGGAGAACGGGAGAACAAAATGCATATTGTGAGGTGGATTTTCATGAACACATTCAGTATGTGGGTTCCAAGGCGTAATGGGGTGCATATGACTATGCAGCAGGGCTGGCCTTCCCGCCAATGTTTAAAACCAAGGAGTACGGGAGTACAAAATGCATATTGTGAAGTGGATTTTCATGGGCACATCCAGTATGTGGTTCCAAGGCGTAATGGGGTGCATATGACTATGCAGCAGGGCTGGCCTTGCCGCCAATGTAAAAAATCAAAGCGTACGGGAGTAGAAAAAGCATATTGTGAAGTGGATGTTTATGGGCACATCCAGTATGTGGGTTTCAAGGCCTAATGGGGTGCATATGACTGACTATGCAGCACAGCTCCCCTTCCTGCCAATGTCTAAAACAAAGGAGTATGGAGCACACAATCCAAATTGTGAAGTAGATTTTCATGGGCCCATCCACTATGTGGAATCCAAGGTCTAATGAGGTGCATATGACTGACTATGATGCAGGGCTGGCCTTCCTGCCAATGTATAAAACAAAGGAGTATGGAGCACACAATGCATATTGTGAAGTGGATTTTCATGGGCCCATCCAGTTCGTGGGTTCCAAGGCCTAATGGGGTGCATATGACTATGCAGCCGGGCTCGCCTTCCTGCCAATGTATAAAACAAATAAGTATGGAGCACAAAATGTGTATTGTGAAGCGGATTTTCATGGATCCATGCAGTATGTGGGTTCCAAGGCCTAATGGGGTGCATATGACTGACTATGCAGCAGGGCTCGTCTTCCTGCCAATGTATAATACAAAAGAGTATGGCGCACACAATGCATATTGTGAAGTGGATTTTCCTGGGCCCATCCAGTATGTGGGTTCCAAGGCCTAATGGGGTGCCTTTGACTATTCAGCATGGCTCGCCTTCCTGCCAATGTATAAAACAAAGGAGTAAGAGCACAAAATGCATATTGTGAAGTGGATTTTCCTGGGCCCTTCCAGTATGTGGGTTCCAAGGCCTAATGGGGTGCATATGACTATGCAGCCGGGCTCGCCTTCCTGCCAATGTATAAAACAAATAAGTATGGAGCACAAAATGCGTATTGTGAAGCGGATTTTCATGGATCCATGCAGTATGTGGGTTCCAAGGCCTAATGGGGTGCATATGACTATGCGCAAGGGCTGGCCTTCCTGTCAACGTATAAAACAAAGGAGTAAGAACACCAAATGCATATTGTGAAGTGGATTTTCATGGGCCTACACAGTTTGTGGGATCCGAGGCCTAATGAGGTGCATATGACTGACTATGCAGCAGGGCTCGTCTTCCTGCCAATGTATAATACAAAAGAGTATGGCGCACACAATGCATATTGTGAAGTGGATTTTCCTGGGCCCATCCAGTATGTGGGTTCCAAGGCATAATGGGGTGCCTTTGACTATTCAGCATGGCTCGCCTTCCTGCCAATGTATAAAACAATGGAGTAAGAGCACAAAATGCATATTGTGAAGTGGATTTTCCTGGGCCCTTCCAGTATGTGGGTTCCAAGGCCTAATGGGGTGCCTATAACTATTCAGCACGGCTCGCCTTCCTGCCAATGTATAAAACAAAGGAGTGTGGAGCACAAAATGCATATTGTGAAGTGGATTTTCATGAATCCATGCAGTATGTGGGTTCCAAGGCCTAATGGGGTGCATATGACTATGCAGCATGGCTCGCCTTCCTGCCAATGTATAAACAAAGGAGTATGGAGCACAAAATGCATATTGTGAAGTGGATTTTCCTGGGCCCATCCAGTATGTTGGTTCCAAGGCCTAATGGGGTTCATACGACGACTGACTTTGCAGCAGGGCTGGCCTTGCCGCCAATGTGTAAAACAAAGGAGTACAGAGTACAAAATGCATTTTGTGAAGTGGATTTTCATGGGCCCATCCACTATGTGGGATCCAAGGCCTAATGAGGGGCATATGGCTTTGCAACAAGGCTGGCCTTGCCGCCAATGTGTAAAACCAAGGAGTACGGGAGAACAAAATGCATATTGTGAAGTGGATTCTCATGGGCACATCCAGTATGTGGGTTCCAAGGCCTAATGGGGTGCATATGACTATGCAGCAGGGCTGGCCTTGCCGCCAATGTGTAAAACCAAGGAGTACGGGAGAACAAAATGCATATTGTGAAGTGGATTTTCATGGGCACATCCACTATGTGGGTTCCAAGGCCCAATGGGGGTGCATATGACTATGCAGCAGGGCTGGCCTTGCCGCCAATGTGTAAAACCAAAGAGTACGGGAGAACAAAATGCATATTGTGAAGTGGATTTTCATGGGCACATCCAGTATGTGGGTTCCAAGGCCTAATGGGGTGCATATTACTAACTATGCAGCAGGGCTGGCCTGGCTGCCAATGTGTAAAACAAAGGAGTATGGAGTACAAAATGCATATTGTGAAGTGGATTTTCATAGGCCCATCCACTATGTGGGTTCAAAGTCTTATTGGGGTGCATATGAATTGGTAGGAGAGCAGGCCTTGAATTCAATGCAACACTTTTTCAGGAGTTTCCCCTGGACAACTTATGACAGGGGTTTTGTGGTGCATCGTAATTCTTGGCAGCCCATCCACTCACAGCATAGGCATAAACAGCTTAGGAGACCTACTGTTTCATAATGGCCCTTTAAGAAGATTAATGCTGCCTGATGCACCAGTAAAAATAGTCTCTGTGACTTTAAGAGTCCCTCCTTCGTAAATGAAACAAGATGGGTCTGCTTATGTGTCACGCACCACATGGCCAGCTAGTGAATGCAGTGAATGCATTTGTAGTGGTTAAAAGCAATGTTAAAGTTGAAAAACGCTTCATAAACGCTGCATCTGAACTAAGCCTAAGTGGGAGAGGAAATTTTCAGTCTGGGGTTAAATATTGGGCCTTACAGGCAAGTCATTAACCTGCAAAGGATGTACCTTCACATATTTCCAAGCAAAACCCTTTTTTGTTTCGTTTTCATGTGTTTTTGTGGCACCGGGAAAATTGGCATGAATCTCCAAAAAAAATCATTAAAGCTGTGAACTAGGAGTCAGAAATGCTTTGAGGGGCGATCCCCATGATGTCCCTGTGTCATTTGAGCAGTGTTTCCATCATTTTCAGACGTTTTTAGACCTTAAAAGGACCCCCGGGGGGGATCGCTGTAAAAATACTCTGATCTCCCATAGGCTTACATTGGGCTCGTTGTTCTGGCCGAGTACCCAAGTATTCCAATTTGCTTGACCCGAGCAACGAGCACCCGAGCATTTTAGTGCTCGCCCACCACTATTAATTACCTCCTTAATTTTGAAATCTGATCACTGTCATTTATGTGGTTATTACTCTGGAACGCTTCATTAGACTCCCTGATTCTGAGATTATTTTTTCATGGCACACTGTACTTTATGACAGTGATAAAACCTTTTTCAAAATTACTTGTGTTTATTTCTGAAAAAAAAATGTAATTTTGGCAAAAATTTTAAAAATGTCACAATTTTTAAATTTTAATTTTTATGCCCCTAAATCAGAGCATTATGTCACACAAAGTAATTAATAAATAGCATTGCCCACATGTTTACTTTACATCAGCACCATTTTTGAAACATAATTTTGTTTTGTTAGGAAGGATTAAAAGTTGACCAGCGATTTCTAAATTTTCCAACAAAATTTACAAAACCATTTTTTTAGGGACTACCTCACATTTGAAGTGACTTTCCTGGCCTATATGACAGAAAATACCAAAAAAAGTGACAACATTATAAAAACTGAACCCCTCAAGGTGTTCAAAACCACATTCAAGAAGTTTATTAACCCTTCAGATTCCTCACAAGAACCGAAGCAATGTGGATGGAAAAAATGAACATTTAGCTTTTTTGCACAAAAATTATACTTCAGATACAATTTTTTTCTCAATGCTATCAGGAGAAAATGAACCACAATATTTGTTGTGCAATGTCTCCTGAGTACGCAGATGTGGAGGAAGACCAATCTTTAGGCGCACAACAGGGCTCGAAAGGGAAGGAGCAGCATTTGAGGTTTTGAACATAAAATTGCCTGGCATTGAGAGCGGACACCATGTCGCGTTTGGAGTGCCCCTGATGTGCCTAAACAGTGGAAGCCCCAACAAGTGACCTTATTTTGGAAACTAGACCCCTCAAGGGACTTATCTAGATCATTGGTGAGCGTCTTGAACCCCCAGGTGCTTCACATAAGTTTATAACGTAGAGCCATGAAAATTAAAAATCACCTTTTTACCAGAAAATTCATCTTTTAGCACCATATTTTTTTTTGTTTTCAAGGGTAACAGGAGAATATGGACCACACAACTTGTGCAATTTCTCCTGAGTGTGCCAATATCCATGTGTGGGTGAAAACTACTTTTGAGGCACAGTAAAAAGCTCAAAAGGGAATGCACACCATATTATAGCGTAGATTTTACTATTATGGTTTGAAGGTGCCATGACCCACTGTGAAGAGCCCCTGAGGTGCCAGAACATCAGGACTCCTCATAAGTGACCCGATTTTACAAAATACACCTCTTGATGAATTAATCTAGGGAGGCAGTGATCATTTTGACACCATCGTTGGGTTGCAGAATTTTATACCATTGGGCAGTGGGTAGTCCCAAATTTTACATTTTCACAAGAAGTGGGTAAAATTGGCACCAGAATTTGTCCAACAATTTCTGCTGAATATAGAAATACTCCAGTACTGCTTAGCCATACGGAGAATCTTGGTAGGGATGGAGCGCTATTTGCCTCCTGGAGCGCAGATTTTCCTAGAGTAGTTTGCAGACTCCATATACAGAACCCCTAAGTGCTAGAGAGCAGAATTCCCCCTCAAGTGATCCCATTTTGGAAATTATACCCTTGTCAAATGCTCAGAAGGGATTGGGCATTTGGATTTTGGAGCACAGAATTCGCTGAATTTCTTTTGGAGGGCAAGGAGCCATTTTGCTCTTCCAGAGCCTTTGTGCTGCCAGTAACATGGAAGCCTCCCATACTTCTGTTAATAGATGACAAACCAGAGTGGAGAGTTGCTTTCTTTGTTGATTGAGTTGAAGTTTCTATTGGGCACATTTTTCATAACATTTTGGATAACATTTATCCTCCGCACTATGCTGACCATTTACTTTGGGGTTTCCATGTAATTCTCTGAGTGACGTGACAGGTGAAACGCCCGAGGGATCCAATCTCTATAGTGAGGCAGTAGAGTTACTCTGGACTCTGTCTGACCTCTGTTCAGTGTTGTTTTTCCTTTCAGAGGTGCACAAAACTATGGTGGACCACATATTTATGCAATCATAAAAAGATGGACACTGCCGGATCACAGGTCCTTTGGTGCTCATAGTGCCTCCATCTGCCTGCTTATAGGGAAGCTTCCACAGGCAGTTCTGTCTGAATCATATATTTCAGAGATTTACATGGAAACCCCAGTGTAAGTGCTCAGTGTAGAGCGCAGGATAAATGTGCGCCGAGCCTTACTGTGATCTTTGGGAAGCAGAATGAACAAATCCACAGCAGGTGAAGAATTGGTTTTATTTAATTTTACACAGTTCCTATTGTGATATAAGTGATTAGGCAACTTTATTCTTCATTTCAGTGCGATTACAGAGATACCAGATTCATATCCTATTTTATGTTTTTGCAGCACCATATAGCTATAATTTTTCCATATTTCGGCCCACAGAGTCATGTGATGGCTTGTTTTTTGCTGGACAAGTTGACTTTTATATTGGTACCATTTTCGGGCACATGACATTTTTTGATCACTTTGTATTCCAATTTTTGTGGAGGCAGAATGAACAGAAAACAGCAAATCAGAATTTTTTTTTTCTCTGTGTGGTACAATTGATAAGTCCACTTTATTCTACAGGTCAGTACAATTACAGTGATAACCCATTTATATTGTTTTTTTATGTTTTGGTGCTTTGACACAATAAAACTTTTATAGAAAAAAAAATATTTTTGCATCCCTTTATGTTGAGAGCTATAACTTTTTCGCTGATAGAGCTGTATGGGGCTTGTTTTTGTGGTTCAAGATGGCATTTTCAGTTATACTAATTTTATTTATATTTGTCTTTTTGATCATGTTTTATTCCACTTTTTCCAAACAGTATGATAACAAAGCATAGTTTGCTACTTTTTTGTGTGTTTTTTTGCAGCGTTCACTGAAGGGCTTAGCTGGAATGACACTTTTATAGATCGGAGAGTTCCGGATGCAACAATACCAAACGTGCACTTTTTTTTTACATAAAAATATATATCTATTAGTGGATTTTTTTATTATTAGTATTATTATTTTGCAATATTTTTTACATTTTTTTTCCTTTTTTACCTAGTCCCTTTATGGGACTTTCACTTTTTTTACTTTGATTGCAGATAAAATGTATTGCAATACACTAGCATTGCAGTGCATTATACCTATACTTAAAGCTTTTGACATCTTGCTGTGTATAGTCTTAGAAGCTTTCTGTAGCTTGGTGACCCGGGGATCATCATGATGACACCGGATCACCATGGCAACAATTGGGCCCCCACGATGATGTCGCAGGGATGCCTATCTGCAGTCAGAGGGAGCTTGCGTCTCTCTGCCTCCCTCCTGAATGCTGTGATCATGCTCGATCGCAGCATTTAGAGGGTTAACAGCCAGGAGCTGTGCTGACACTGCTCAAGGTTGTTAGTGCAGAAGCTCAGACACTGAGGTGCTGATATTTTAGCATCTCCTGTGCAGTCATGCTGTAATCAGTCAGTCAGATTGACTGATATATCATAGCGATCTGGGTGTGGGGACCATCGGCACGGGTCCCTTCACCTCTTCCCGTGCCTCTCAGCTGTCATAGACAGTTGTCGGAACTGAACTCTCTCTGTGTGTTTTTAAATGCATGATGGGCACAGCACTTCCTGGTGCTGGAACTGACACTCGACCATGACGGGCTATGTCCATCATTGGACATTAAGGGATTAAAGATACATATATACACTGATAAAAAAAAAGAAAATAATAAATACCACATCCTAGTTATCACTGAATGAAATATTCTGTTTCCAAATCTTTGTTCATTGTACAGTGGAATGCTTTGAGAACAATAAAACATAAAAATGTTCAATGTAAATTAAAATTAATATCCCATGGATTTCTAGGTTTAGAATGATGTCCAAAATCAAAGTGGAAAATCAAATTACAGGCTTATCCAACTTCAGTGGAAATGCCTCGAGAGGAAATTATGCTCAGTAGTGTGTGTGGCCTCCACATGCCTGTATGACTTCCCTACAATGCCTGGGCATTCTCCTGATGAGGTGGCAAATGTTCTCTTGAGGGATCTCATCCCAGACCTGGATTAAAGCATCAGTCCACTCCTGGACAGCCTGTGATGCAAGGTTGCATTAGTGGATGGAACAAGACACGATGTCCCAGATTTGCCTGATTCAATTCAGATCTGGGCAATGGGCAAGGCATTCCATAGTATCAATGCCTTCATCATGCAGGAACTTCTGACACTCTTTAGCCACATGAGGCCTAGCATTGTCATACATCAGAAATAACCCTGGGCCCTCTGCATCTGCATAAGGTCTCACAGCGGGTCTGAGGATCTCATTGTGGTACGTAATGGACCTTATGGTACCTCTGGCTAACACATGGAGGGTTGTGTGATCCTCCAAAGAAATGTCTCCCCACATTATTACTGCCCTAATGCCAAACCTGTCATGCTGGGGACAGGCTGCAGAAAGTTCTCCATGGCATCTCCAGACTCTTTCACGTCTGTCACATGTGCTCAGTGTGAACCTGCCCTCAATCATGAAGAGCACAGAGAGTCAATGTCAAATCTGCAGATCTAATGTGTTCTCTGGCAAATGCCAATCACTATGAACGGTCATGGACTGTAACAGACTCATGGAGTCTATTTCTGACAGTTTGAGCAGACACATGGATGTTAGTGGCCTGCTGGAGGTAATTTTCAGGGCTGTGGAACAGCTCATACTGTTCCTCCTTGAACAAAGGAGAAGGTAGCGGTCCTGCTGCTGGGTTGTTGCCCCCCTATGGCCCCCTCCACATCTCCTGGTGTACTGGCCTGTCTCCTGGTACCTGTTTCATGATCTGGTCACTGTTCTGGCAGAAACAGATACTCTTCTTGCCACAGCTCACATGGATGTGCCACGTATGAGCTGCACTACCTTAGCAACCGTCTCATGCTACTGAGAGAGCAATGACAAAATTTAAAAGTGACCAAAACAACAACCTAAAAGGATGAGAATAGAGAAATGGTCTGTGGTCACCCTCTGCAGAACCACTCCTATATAGGCATTGTCTAGCTAATTTCCTATCATTTCTACCTGCTGTCTGTTTCAGTGGTACAACAGCAAGAGACATTGATTTAAAATCGGTGTTGCTTCATAACTGGATAGGTTTATTTCAAATAACTGTGATTGACTTGTAGCTACATTGTGTTGTTTAAGTGTCCCCTTTAATTTTTTGAGCAGTGTATATTTTTTTTCAATCTTTTCTAGAGATACAGTGCCTTGCGAAAGTATTCGGCCCCCTGGAACTTTTCAACATTTTCCCACATATCATGCTTCAAACATAAAGATACCAAAACAACAAGTGGAACATAATTGTGAAGTTGAACGAAATTTATTGGTTATTTTAAATTTTTGTGAAAATTCAAAAACTGAAAAGTGGGGTGTGCAATATTATTCGGCCCCTTTACTTTCAGTGCAGCAAACTCACTCCAGAAGTTCATTGTGGATCTCTGAATGATCCAATGTTGTCCTAAGTCTCTAATGATGATAAATATAATCCACCTGAGTGTAATCAAGTCTCCTGCTCTGTGATAGTTTCAGGGTTCTGTTTGAAGCACAGAGAGCATCATGAAAACCAAGGAACACAACAGGCAGGTCCGTGATACTGTTGTGGAAAAGTTTAAAGCTGAACTTGGATACAAAATGATTTCCAAAACTTTAAACATCCCAAGGAGCACTGTGCAAGCAATCATATTGAAATGGAAGGAGTATCATACCACTGCAAATCTACCAAGAACCGTCCCTCTAAACTTTCATCTCAAACAAGGAGAAGATTGATCAGAGATGCAGCCAAGAGGCCCATGATCACTCTGGATGAACTGCAGAGATCTACAGCTGAGGTGGGACAGACTGTCCATAGGAAAACAATCAGTCATACACTGCACAAATCTGGCCTTTATGAAAAAGTGGCAAGAAAAAAGCCATTTCTCAAAGATATCCAAAAAAAGTGTAATTTAAAGTTTGCAACAAGCCACCTGGGAGACACACCAAACATGTAGAAGAAGGTGCTCTGGTCAAATGAAACCAAAATCAAACTTTTTGGCAACAATGATAAACGATATGCTTGGCATAAAGGCAACACAGCTCATCACCCTGAACACACCATCCCCACTGATAAACATGATGGTGCAGCATCATGGTTTGGGCATGCTTTTCTTCAGCAGGGACAGGAAAGAAAGTTAAAATTGATGGGAAGATGGTTGGAGCCAAATACAGGACCATTCTTGAAGAAAACCTGTTGGAGTCTGCAAAAGACCTGAGACTGGGAAGGAGATTTGTCTTCCAACAAGACAATGATCCCAAACATAAAGCAAAATCTACAATGGAATGGTTCACAAATAAAGGTATCCAGGTGTTAGAGTGGCCAAGTCAAAGTCCAGACCTCAATCCAATCGATAAACTGTGGAAAGAGCTGAAAACTGCCGTTCACTAACGATCTTCATCAAACCTCACTGAGCTCGAGCTGTTTGCCAAGGAAGAATGGGCAAGAATTTCAGTCTCTCGATGTACAAAACTGATAGAGACATACCCCAAGCGACTTGTAGCTATAATCAGCCAAAGGTGGCGCAACAAAGTATTAAGTTAAAGGGGTCGAATATTATTGCACGCTCCACTTTTCAGTTTTTGAATTTCTACAAAAATATAAAATAAGCAATACATTTTGTTCAACTTCACAATTGTGTTCAACTTGTTGTTGATTCTTCACCAAAAGTTTACATTTGGTATATTTATGTTTGAAGCATGATATGTGGGAAAAGGTTGAAAAGTTCCAGGGAGCCGAATACTTTTGCACGGCACTGTATATAACTTTATATAATGTATATGTAAAAGAAAATATGTGTACAGTACATTATATATACCGCATGCACTGTACATTTTTTTTATTTTAAATAAATGTGGAGCAGGAGCCATTGATCTCCCTGCAGTGGGTTTCAAGAAAATGTCGACCGTGCAGGCAGGAGCGGTGTCCCTGCTCTGCACATTGATCTCTCATTGGCAGGTTTCAGGAAAATGGCATCCAGAGGCATCACAAGCACAGATTGAGATCTCTGCTCGGCATTGAGCCAAGATCTAAATCTGAGCACAAAAATGTACTTACTCCTGAGGAAGCCACACGCCGGTGGCGACACGTGTTGGGTGTTGTTTGCCCCTACAGGAGCATGGATATTTTGCCTACTTAGGTTACCTTACTCCCATTATAACATACACCATTGGCATCATTATATGCTTGTTGTAGGTATGCTATATTGTTGGTCTGCTTTCTTTCCCTATTGATTTGTTGCTTTGCGGGTCTTGCCATTTCCATGGGTTGCATTATCTTACTGCAAGCATATTTATATTGTTAGCAATCCTTGTTTGATTACAAGTTGTATTAGGTTTTTCTATCGACATAATTCTATTATTACCCATGTTGGCGGGATTTATATCTTGTATTATGGGGAATTGTATAGGACAATTTATAGGGAGTATTTACTGCATTATTATGTATTTCATTTAGAGCAATGTGTAGATGTCCATGCACTTCCTGATGGGGTTGCTCACCTCACATGGTTGATCTCGTTTGTGGTCTTTTTTGACTTTTTAATTGTTTTTATGTATTTTTGTGTGCAGCTGTTCATTAATAAAAATGTTTTTGTTATCTTGTGATTCCATCTGGTGATCCCTTTTTTAGCCTGTCTTTTTCTTGTTCTTTGTAAGATCTAAATCTGCTCATGCTCCGCCTGTGATGGCCATTTTCCTGAAGCCCACCACCCTGAGATCAATGTGCAGAAAAGAGACTCCACTCATGCCTAGAATCATATTTTTAATTCACTGCTTAATCAGCTTATGTAATACAAATTTTATGATTATGTAATTCCTTTAGATTCTTCCAAGATTATTGTGCTTTAAATATATCCAGCTTCATCCAGCTAACATTATCTTGGCGAAAAAAAAGCACTTCTGTGCTTTGTATTATATCTACATTTCTATATATTGTCACAGATGATATCTCATTCGTACAGAAGTATGTCCAGAAGTCATAAAATTAGCTCATTAAAGCTCTGCCATCTGCTTGCTTAGCATTTATGCTGGCTATTTGACGATTCTCCTAACCATTTCAATTCATGATATTATCCACAATGAATACGCGTGTAGCATTCATCATCCGCTATTCTGCTCATTTGTGGTGCCAGTCAATGAGTGCAAATGAGGCATGACATCACCAAGGACCTACTCTGCATAAACAATTTTTAAAAATTAAAAAAAATGATGCTTTTCCTAAAATGCTAAGATGTAATTGGACTTTACTGCTTGTAATTAACTTTTTCATTTACAGAGGTTAGCCTAATTAAATGAGCAGCAACAATGTATTCTGCATGGGTGAAATGATAAATGAAATGGCATCCTAGTCTCAACAAATCAAACTATCATAAGTGGTCTATTGAACCCGCCACTATGTATAATATTCAGGCTTGACCCACCATATGTTATCAATTTCAGAATTTCTTGGCTTTATCTAGCATGCTTCAGAACAATGCCACAACCAGCTGTTGATTAAACATCACACTGACCTTGCCAAAAAATATTCATTTAAACATTGTGCTACCTCTATGTATCTTCCTTACTTCTGATGTGTTGCATGTAGTAATGACAGCTCTGCTCTAGTATTCAATGAGCAAAGATTACTGCAAAATAATAAAATCAGAGTCCAAGCATTCTGTACACATTGAAGGCAAATTAAATTAATGGTCTATGAAATAAGTCATTAGAAGCTGTGAATCATATCTCATTGCCCATACAAAACCATATGCTTTTGTAATGGGTACTAAGGATACAGTTTAACATGACTTTTGCTATAGACAGTAAAACTGTTATTCACTATTTTTTTAATTTATTTCAACATATTTATATAAAAGTATAATTGGTACAAATTGCTTGCAGACCAAATGATATTACTGTTGAATTTTATCAATAAATGTGTATTATTAATTTTACTGCTCAGTTATTACAAAAATGATGACATTTTCATCAATGTTCCAAGTATATGTGTGTACACACATGTGCAAATTTTTTAGAATGTTGGGAAAAAAACTGCATAGTAAGAATGTTTTCAAAAACAGGAGTGGAAATAGTTTACTTTTATCAATTAACAAAATGCAAAGCAAATGAACCAAACAAAAATCAAAATCAATATTTGGTGTGACCGCCTTTTCTTTCAAAACAGCATCAATTTCTCTAGGTAGGTGCTTAGCAGTGATGTCCCTGCTCTGGCAACTTGGCAAACATCTTGGAGAACTAACCACAGATCTTATGTAGATTTACGCATGCATGGATTATTCTATCTCTTCATGTAAACTCACACAGACTTTATGATGTTGAAATCAATGCTCTCTGGGATCCATATAATCACTTCCAGGACTATATGTTCTTTGTTCTTCATGCTGAGGATAGTCTTCAATAACTAACATATATATATAATCGTTTGCAATCAAGCAGAAGAAAATATAAGCTGCATTTTTCGCTTTGTAAGGCTGGTTTCACACTTGCGTTTTGATCTGCAGCGTTTTTGGAAAAATAAACGCATGCGTTTTTTTTCCTATGTTTAACATTAAAAACGCATGTGTTTTTTTTGGTACGCGTTTGTCCGCGTTTAACGACGCATGCGTTTTTTGGCTGCATGCGGCATGTTGCAGAAATGCAACATGTAGTAATTTTCAGGGGCATTTTTTTGCCGCAAAAAAACGCATGCGTTCATTTGCGTTTGATTTGCGTCAAAAAATACATTGATGTCTATGGAAACGCATGCGTTTTTGTGTACATGCGTTTGCATGCGTTTTTGAACGCATGCGTTTCCATTAAGATAACCATGTCTAGACACTGATAAGACACCCCCTACCAACAAGGTGATAAAAGGGAGGTTGGGGAAAGTTTCAGGACACTTCTCATCAGACTCTGAAGAAGACAAGACACTGGCAGGATGCATTTTGGAGGACAAGACCCAGATCAATGTGAGTATATCCTACCAATGCCTTTATTTTCTAATTTTTGGCTCTACATGTCCTAATTTCTTCCATTTCTTTCTTACTACATGCCTCAGAATGTCTTCTTCGGAGTCTTCATCTGGTGAGGAGTTTGAGCCACGTCAGTCGGAAGTGGAGCATGTCAGTGAGGTGAGTGTTTGCCTCGTCAGATTGGTAAGTATTCACTGTCACATCGACACATGTGACAATTTGATTTTTCCTTTTTTTTAGAGCACTTCTACTGAGGCACAGACCGGGCAGGAGCAGCGGAGGCAAGGTCCGGTTGGAAGACGGCAGCGGGTATGTATACAAGGCTGACTGTCCTCATTGTAAAATTCTTGAATCTTCCATTCTTTACACTCGTATATCTTTAAATTTTTCTTATGGAATCCTTTTGTATGTTTACTTTCGTATTTATGCCATTTCTCATCATCTGTTCTCTTTCTTTTCCTAATGTGATTGAGCAAACTGTAATGATTGTCTTTAATTTTTAGGTTTCACGACGGGACGATGACCTTATTGACAACGACCTCCAAATAAGCCTGGTCCAGGAGCGAGTTCCATTGTGGGACAGCCGGGATCCACTGCATTCAATCAACACCACTGTCCGACGTCTGTGGAATGAGGTGGCCCTAGCGTTGTGGGATGGATGGGACAATGCCCCGCCACGGGTCCGTAGTGCATTTGGTAAGTGTTGCACTGCAGTGTGAAGCAGCAGAGACCTTTGCCGTGCTCTCTTGACTGTGTGTGATGAAAGAAACTCTCCGGAGTTTCTCTCATCATACACAGTTTTATTTGAACGGCAAAAATTCAATGTCCTGACCATAATTTTTTTTTTTTTTTAACAGTGGACAAAGTCAGAACACGTTGGCGTTCCATGAAGGACCGCTTCAACAAGGACCTTCGCCAAGAGAGTCGTGCTGCCAGTGGTTCAGGAGCAAGGATCAGACTGTACAAGTATCATCACGTGATGTCATTTTTAAGACCGGTCCTTGCCCAGAGAGCGTAAGTTTTTCTCACATGCTTTTGGTTGTATTGTATTGACATAATGTGTATTTTAAAATTCCACAGGATTTAGCATCTGGTTATTTTTTGGTATTAATTTTCTGTTTCCTTTTTTCACAGCACACACAGCACGACTGTCGAGCCAGGTTCTGGAGCAGTCCTTCAGCCGGCAGCCACGGACCCGTCCCAGCCATCCAGCAGCGCAGCAGCAGGTGGGCCTTCCACACTAACTGGAGACCAGGGAACTGGCCCATCAGGTATTCCCCTTTCCCTGTCCTCTTCCACTGCCCCCTTTTTTTGGGGCTCATCCAGGCAGCGACAGAGGGCTTCGGACAGGTCAATCATGCCCGAGTTTTTGCACTTGAGCTCAGTTTTACATGAAGCAATCAAGGCTTTAGGTGATCGAATGGATGTTTCTCATAACCTCTTGAATTGCCGTATCCAGGAGGTCACCAAAAGCCTTGATCAAGTTAAAGCCGACCTCCAGAGGCCAGCTCATCATTTTTTCAACCAAATTCAGCAGGGCATGTCAGAACACCTTAGCCCTGATCTCCAGCTCAGTGTGATGCAGGCCTGCAATGCTGCTTTTGTGCAGGCTATGCAGCAGAGTCGTTATTTACAGCAGACAGTGGCGGCATATCTAACTGTGCCGTCACTGTCACGATTAACCTCCTTGCCGACCTCTGCTGCATACCAGTGCACGGCCATCTCAATTCCTTCCACAGGCAGACTCCACTACAGCGCCAACACCATGACGAGTGCAGTTGGACATCCCACCGCCACCACCGTGACCACCGCTGCTCTGGCTTGGACCTCCTCCACTGACACCATGATGCAGCAGGACCCTGGCGTGGCTTTCAGGCCCAGACCCACCACGATGCAGCAGGACCCTGGCGTGTCTTTCCGGCCCGGACCCACTACGATGCAGCAGGACCCTGGCGTGTCTTTCCGGCCCGGACCCACTACGATGCAGCAGGACCCTGGCGTGTCTTTCCGGCCCGGACCCACTACGATGCAGCAGGACCCTGGCGTGTCTTTCCGGCCCGGACCCACTACGATGCAGCAGGACCCTGGCGTGTCTTTCCGGCCCGGACCCACTACGATGCAGCAGGACCCTGGAGTGTCTTTCCGGCCCGGACCCACCAATATGCAGCAGGACCCTGGCGGGTCTTTCCGGCCCGGACCCACTACGATGCAGCAGGACCCTGGCGTGTCTTTCCAGCCCGGGCCCACTACGATGCAGCAGGACCCTGGCGTGTCTTTCCGGCCCGGACCCACCACGATGCAGCAGAACCCTGGCGTGTCTTTCTGGCCCGGACCCACTACGATGCAGCAGGACCCTGGCGTGTCTTTCATGACCGGACCCACCACGATGCAGCAGGACCCTGGCGTGGCTTTATGTTTCCCCCCCAACACGACGCACCAGGACTCTGGCATGGGTGAGCGCTCGACAAGCGCAATGGACTGTGAGACAGTGCAGCCGGACCCTGTCGGGTCTCCCGCCACCACGCTATAGCATATGAGCCCACCAAGACGTCCCCCTACCAGGCAAAGCCAAAAAAAAATCAGAAAAAAACCAAAAAAACTCTTAGTATTCCTCCCCCTTCACCTACCGATGTGTCTGTATTGTCAGTTTTGTCTCACCCTTCCAGTGTGTCTCAAGCCTCTCATGTTTCAAGCCTCATCCCCGAACTTCCAGACCCTTCTAGTTTTATTGCCCCTTCTCCTGCCTCCTCTGCGTCGTCCACGGTTAGCCAGGCCTCAGTTCTTCACACCCCCCGTTTACATCACTCAACCCCAAGCCGGCGCGGTTCAAAAAAATATTTTTTTTTACATTGTTAACTAAATAAAAAAAGTTTGCTTTGCCACAATCTTGTTTGGTTTATTGTGTCTATCGCCGCAGGCAACACACACCGTGCGCCAAGAAACTTCGCCACACACTTACTTTTTGGGCCACAACATATCTCCAGTAGTTAAACATACAAGACTGCAGCTATATGTGTGTCTTTAGTATACAGATATGAGGTGGCCCCAAAAATATAACATGTATATCCATAATCTCTTTTTGTATATGCCTAGTGTGGCAGTATTAATAGAAAATGGTGGAAATACAGTGCAGTCCTCTACTGAACAGGTCAGGTGTCCATAAACTCAAAAGTTATGACACCTGACCTGTTGAGTTGATAACTGCCTTGTATAACCACTAGGGTTGAGAGAAACAGATCTGCCAATTTCAAAAGTCGTCGACTTTTGGCAAAGTCGGGTTTGGTGAAACCCCACCCGATCTCACTGTGGGATCGGGTCGGCCGACGGCGATCTTTGCTCCAAAGTCTGGTTTCTTGTTTTATTTATATATATATATATATATATATATATATATATATATATATATATATATATGTATATTACTGTATATATATATATATATATATATATATAGTGTCATTGAGACATATATATACATTTATATTTACTTCAGCGCGATATACAGTATGTTAAAAGCCTGAAATTGAATTCCCGGATTTACAAACCGAACACGATATGAGACATGGTTTACATACAGTAAACCATGTCATATCCCCCTTTTTTTGCATATTCCACACTACAAATGTTAGTAGTGTGTATGTGCAAAATTTTGGCGCTGTAGCTTTTAAAATAAAGGGTTAAATCGCGGAAAAATTTGGCGTGGGCTCCCGTGCAATTTTCTCCGCCAGAGTCATTGACCTACATTTCCTTCTGTCGCGGTGATGCGCCCCTGCTGGATGTCCTCATGAACTGCAGCCTGGGATCTTTTTCCCATGCTCGTGGTCATATGAGGACATCCAGCAGGGGGCGCATCACCGCGACTGAAGGTAACTATAGGTCATTGACCTACATTTCCTTCATTCCCCGGGGTTTACAGGCACGAGCACCGCTGCATTAGCAGAGCTGCTGCCTGTAAAATATTTTAACCCATTCAGATGGATTTACCTCGTGGGACGTGACAGATCAACAGAAGGTATGTATATTGTTGGTTTATTATTTTTCCAAGCGAGGGTCTTCAGGTGGATTGAGAGAGCAATAAAATATTAAAACAACCTGTGTGTTTATTTCATTAAAAGACTTTTTAATAATGTGTGTGTGTTTTTTTTAACCCTTTCATACAATTGGATTAATAATGGATAGGTGTCATATTTGATGCCTCTCCATTATTAACCAGGCTTAATGTCACCTTACAATAGCAAGGTGACATTAACCCTTTATTACCCCATATCCCACCGCTAGACGGGAGTGGGAAGAGAGAGGCCAAGTGCCAGAATTGGCGCATCTTCCAGATGTGCCTTTTCTGGGGTGGCTGGGGGCAGATGTTTGTAGCCAGGGGGGGGCCAATAACCGTGGACCCTCTCTAGGCTATTAATATCTGCCCTCAGTCACTGGCTTTACCACTCTGGTGGAGAAAATTGCGCGGGAGCCCACGCCAATTTTTTCTGCGATTTAACCCTTTATTTTAAAAGCTACAGCGCCGAAATTTTGCACATACACACTACTAACATTTGTAGTGTGGAATATGCAAAAAAAAGGTGGATATAACATGGTTTAATGCACGTTTTTGCGTAACCTTGGTTTGGAGAGGAAAAAGATAGGAGACACGGTAAGCACAACCAACACTAAAGTTTATTAATGTGAAACATTATTTTCATTGTAGAAAATTGCTGGTACAGATAAAGATACAACAGGACATTTACACAACATTGTCCTGCCATGACACCCGTCCAATATCTGAATCAAAATAAGCAGCAAATTGGTCCCGCGTGAGACCAACGGCTGCAGTTGACCGCAGCGGGTGATGCTGGAAATCAGGCAGAGGGTGTGCAACTGGTTCATCCAGTTCAATGTGGGGTCGTTCCTTAGTAATTATGTAATTGTGCAGAACCACACAGGCTTTGACCACCTCGTCAACTGTTTCCACTTTTAGATTTATGGCTGATGCAAGAATGCGCCATTTAGCGACCAGAATGCCAAAGGTACACTCTACTGTTCTTCGGGCCCTGGTCAGTCTGTAGTTGAAGATCCTTCTAGTGTGGTCCAAGTCACGACTGGAATAGGGCTTCAGGAGATTTTCACACATCTGGAAGGCCTCATCCCCAACCATAACAAATGGCAGCGGTGGGCCTTGAGTGTTGGGGAGAGGCTGTGGAGGGGGAAAATTAACATTTTTACCATACACACGCCGGCCCATATCCAAGCTCTTGAAAGTCTGGGAATCGTTGCCACGGCCAAAAGCTCCAATGTCCAATGTCCACGGCGATGAAGCGACAGTCCACATCAGTTATTGCCATGAGCGCTACAGAAAAATATTTTTTGTAGTTGAAAAACTCCGATCCGGTTCTGGCAGGTTTGATAATGCGGATGTGCTTTCCATCCACCGGTCCTAAACAGTTGGGGAAATCACACACATTCCAGAACTTGTCAGCAATTTCACGCCACATGTCCGTGGTGGGTAGTGGTATAAAGTCCTCACGGAGTACATTCCATAATGCCCGACAGGTGTCCACAACTATTCCGGACAGGGTGGATATTCCAAGCCGGTATTGGAAGTGGAGGGAAGATAAACTCTCCCCTGTGGCAAGAAATCTAGAAGAAAAACACAAACAAAAAACAACATTACAATCTACTCTTTTTATGGTGTGGTTAAAAATTGAAAAAAAAAGAAAAAAAAGAGGAAAATACCCCCCCAAAAAAGGCAGAATAAAAAATTCGGACTGTCATTGGTTTAGATTTTGAACGTACCTTAATGTCACCAGCAGACGTTCCTCGGGTGGAATCGCTCTACGGAGCTGGGTGTCCTGTCGCCTTATGGCTCCTTGGACACGAGACAGCAAATCCTGGAACGATTCTTGCGACATTCTCGTGTACTCCTGGAATTTCTCCGGGTTGGCATTCAGCTCGGCATAGAGCGTGTGGTAGGCTCCACGGCTCTCACGCAATTCAATAATGGGGTGCCTCCAAAAACGCCTACGTTGTCTCCTTCTCCATCTTTCGCAGTTTCAGTCTTGCTCCCAAGCAAAAGCACAGGCCAGAAACATCTTGAAGCTGAAATCCAGGTTGAAATAAAAGCTCTCCATGCGAAGATCCATCATGACACAGGATACAGTAGCAAGCTGTTAAAATTTAAGTAGCCGTAGGGTCTAAATATAGAGAGCCCATCATATACGCCCACTGTAGTCCCATTGGTGGTGTCTGGTTATCTTGTTTTCAGTTATTGTGAAATTTCTCTTCTTGCGCAAAAAAAACGCATGTAAACGTGGTCAAACGCTGCATTTTTTAATGCAGCGTTTGAATGCGTTTACATGCGTTTTTTCACCACCTGCGGTTTTTTTTAAAACGCTGCAGATCAAAACGCAAGCGTGAAACCAGCCTAAGACACTTTTTTTCCCCCAAAGTTGGGGGGAAAATGGGGGGTGAGTCTTGCAAAATGGACATGCCTTACTGATACCGTGGGTGTAGGCCGCAGGCTGGGATGAGGGGGTGTCCAGGTGCCTCAGGGTGCCCGGCAGTTGTGCAGCGCCCCAGAGTCCTGGTCGTTGCAGTACTGTTGCTCCGCCACTAGGGGAGTGATGGTACATCTGATTGCACTAAAGGAGTTCACCTGACCAGGTATCGCAGACACACACTACACCTCACACTCCGGCCACCAGGGGGGTGGTTCTATCTATTAGACCACTCCTCACACTTGGGTAAAACTGGGGGTTGGACAGGAAGTCAGGGAGAAAGGCGCTGGGAAGAGCTTGAGAGAGGACCTGTCAGAGGTGGGATCCTGGCAGAGCCCTAGTGAACAGGAAAGAACGTTACGGAGCCGTGCCTGTGCTTACAGCGGCAGTCTCCTAGGAAAGGACAAGAAGTGAGGGGTATTGTGAAGGAGTGAGAAATGGGAATACAGCGCAGAGGTGATAGGACCAGAAGGAGTCGTGCTGTAAGATCGAGGCAACATCCTTCTGAGGCGCAAAGTCGGTGGCCGGAACGCCGAGAAAGTAAGAGACTCTAAGCATTACTTCAAACCACGGCAGGACAGCCAATTATAGGTTGGCTGTCTCACTTAAACACCTAAGCAGACAACGGAGGCAGCTGTGGGAGAGGGGCGACTCTAGGGTCCCGGAAGAACTCCAGGCCTACCCCGTCATACGGTGCATCCTAACCATATCATCTGGGGGACGGAGAGAATGAACATCAGAGACAGACACAACAGTTGTGAGGACTATCCCGGGGTGCTCAGCAGGGAAGGACTACAACACACAGGTGCTAGAAGGTAGACACTGATTCCCACCTGCTAAGGGAACTCCGGATGTGCCTTTGGACCGGCCGGTCTCAACCAGCCCTGTTAACAGTACTCTGGATTGAGTATCTCGAAACCTTCAGTAAAGAGGTAAAGAGACTGCAACCCTGTGTCCTCGTTATTCATTGCACCCTGCACCACACATCATCACTCTCAACTTTTACTGGACGCCCCTTAGCAGGGTCACGGACTGGGTCTAGCCACCGTGACAATCCCAGAACCGAGACAGAGAGGCCCGGTACCGGGTCCCCCCCTCGGCCCTGCGACAGTGGGGGCGCTCCAACTTGGCATCACGAACAGGATCTACTTAAGCCTGAAGAATCAGGTCATGTGTGCCTTGGAACTGTGATTTATTGTGCTTGGACTGTGACTTATTGCAAGGACTGTGCATTGCTCTTGCCGCCAAGAGTTCCCGCCACAATTCGCCATCGCCGCACACGGAGGGAGGAGCCTCAGCTTCGTGGGCGGAACCGGTCAAAAAGAGCGTGGAACGAGAAAGCGCGGTAAAGTGCCAATCCCAGAAGAGGAACCCCGACCTCCAGCAGGTTAGTAGGAGGAAGGGACGGCCATGTCTGAGTCGGGAGGAGCGGAGGCGGCGGTCGCAGCCGTGGACACAGAGGCAGCTCCGGTCCCCGCAGCGGACATAGCCACGGCCCTAATACCACCACCGGTTGCCGCAGAGCCCGCTGCCCCCATCAGCCAGTCGGAGACTGCCACCACCACAATGGCCATAATGCCCTTCTCTATGCCGTACCTGCCTGGAGCGGCCTGGCTCCCGCAATACTCCGGGGAGTCGCATACATTAACTGACTTTAAAGAAGGGATCTGCAGCCTGCTCGAGTTCTACCCCTTGACAGAGCCTCAGAAGGTTCATATGATAACAAACCAACTCTTTGGAGTGGCTTTGAGAGAAGTGAAGTCCTGGCCCGCCGCGGATAAGGGAACTGCACAGCAGGTTTTTGCAAAGCTTAAAGCCACCTTCGATACCCGTACTGCTACAGAAATTAAATTGACTTTCTATGGATGCAAACAGAGACCGCAGGATAGCTTACGGGACTATGCCCTTAATCTCCAGGAGGCACTGTGGGCCATTAAGCAGAGTGACCCCAGCAGCATGCAAGATGAGGATAAACTCCTGAAGAGCGGTTCATTGAGGGGCTCCTGTGCAGTCACGAAAGGGGCCAATTGCACTTCCTGGCCATGCAAAATCCAGATCTGACTTTTGCGCAATTCAAGGATAAAGCCATCCAGGCGCTGCAGGAGCGACAGTCCAGCCGTGCGGTACCCCCCAGGCGTCAAGCCCTCACGTACCACCAGGAGGTGGTGCCAGATGCTCCAGTCGCCGCCGAGGCCGATGCCCAGAGCTTAGAGGACGACTCCCCCGCAGGACTCCGCCTCCAGATGCAGGAGCTGACCAAGAGCGTTGCTGCCCTAGCCCGGACTGTGCAGTCCCTACAGGAGGCCCCCAAGGAGAAGATCCAGCTGGCCTCCAGACCAGAGGATGTCCCCTGGATGTGACAGAGGAGGACTCTGCCGACCAGAGGCCGAGACGACGATCGCTTCCATCGGGATGGACGACCTATCTGCCGCCGCTGTCACCAGGTGGGCCACCTTGCAAGGTACTGTCCTTTAAACGAGCAACCCCTGGGGCAAAGGGCCAACCCCCAGGAGTAGGATGATCAGGCCCGCAGCATTGGAGAGCCAAATATGTTGGAGGGCGACCAGTTCTTCCTGTTGTGATCGACGGTATCCCCATGAACGCTCTGCTGGACACCGGTTCTCAGGTGATGACTATGCATTACGTGCTTTATAAACGGTATTGGGAGGACACCGATATTACTCGCGGCCCCAATGACGATTTCACCATAATAGCCAGTAATTGTCAGCCATTGCCACAAGTGGGGTTTAAAGAGGTCACCATCAAGGTGGGGCGGGTGGAATTGAAGGCCCAAGGGATTGTAATTGTTGATATTGACCGCCGTGAATTTAATTCCATGATGACTATCGGTACCATTGTTATAGAAAATTGTCTTGCAGAAGTTATTGTCTTGTTACAACAGGTAGCAGAAACCGCTGGCTACAGTGAACAACGCGCCCTGCAAATAGAAATCAGAGCTATGATGCAGAGACAGCAGGTAGAGCTGACTGATGGTGAAATTGGTCGTGTCACTGTGAGTGATTCAAACCCTATCGCGATACCCCCCAGGAGTGAGATGTTAATATGGTGTCGGGCAGCCATAGGCCTCAGGGGTAAGGACTACCAGGCCCTGGTAGAACCAGTACATTCAGACAGTAGGCCTACTCTCCTAACAGCCAGGGGGGTGGTCGACGTCCACCAGGGGAGGGTGCCAGTACGTGTCCTTAATTGTGGGGAGGAAGAGGTCCATCTCACCAAGTATGCCACGCTCGCCAAACTGTTCGCTGTCAATAATAGTGTGATACAGACACCTGGACCCTCGGTCCCGTCTAACCTGGCGGAGGACAATGGTTCTGCAGGGCACTCGAAAGACTGGTGTCGGGAATTGCATGTGGGCACTGACTCTACCCCATCCCACCGGAAACAGGGAGCCTACAGGGTGGTTCACGAGTGCGAGCCGGTATTTCGCAAACACCCCTTAGATTTTGGACAGGTGAAAGGGATCCAACATCATATCCCCACAGGAGATCATCGGCCCATAAAAGAGAGATACCGCCCTGTACCCCCAGCTCATTACCAGTGTGCCAAGGACATGTTGTGAGAAATGAAGGAGGCTGGGGTGGTGAGAGACAGTTGTAGCCCCTGGGCAGCTCCATTAGTCCTTGTTAAAAAGAAAGATGGCACAATGAGGATGTGTGTTGATTGCAGGCAGTTGAATCGTAATACACATAAGGATGCATACCCACTACCCAGGATAGAGGAGTCTCTGGCTGCCTTAAAATCTGCTAACTACTTCTCTACCTTAGATCTCACCAGTGGGTACTGGCAGGTTCCCGTGGCGGAGGCGGACAAAGAGAAGATGGCCTTCACGACACCGATGGGTCTCTGGAATTCAACTACATGCCCTTCGGATTGTGTGTGCAATGCCCCGGGGACATTCCAGAGGATGATGGAGTGCTGTCTGGGGTACAAGAACTTTGAAACCATACTGCTGTATTTGGATGATGTCATTGTCTTCTCTAAGACCTACGAAGACCATCTGAAGCACCTGGCTGAGGTGTTTGAAGCCCTGTCCAACTTTGGCTTAAAGGTGAAACCGTCCAAATGCCATCTGCTGAAACCCAACGTGCAGTACCTGGGCCATGTGGTGAGTGCTGAAGGAGTGGCCCCAGACCCCGACAAGGTCACAGTGATCCAGGACTGGCCGAAGCCCAGCTACCTCCATTAAGTCCGGCAGTTCCTCGGGCTGGTAGGCTATTACCGGAGTTTCATTAAGGACTTCACCAAGAAGGCCACGCCCTTGCAAGACCTGTTGGTGGGCCAATCAAAGAAGACCAAGGGGAAGAACGCCCCATTTGATTGGAGCGAGGGGCTGGAAGGATCCTTCACTTGCTTGAAGTCGGCACTGACGGGAGAAGAGGTACTGGCCTACCCTGAATACGACCAACCGTTTGTGCTGTATATGGATGCCAGCAATGTAGGATTAGGGGCCGTGCTGTCCCCGGTCCAGAAAGGCAAGGAGAGGGTAATCGCTTACGCCAGCAGGAAGCTTCGTCCCATGGAAAGGAACCCTGACAACTACAGTTCCTTTAAGCTGGAATTCCTTGCCATCGTCTGGGCAATGACAGAGAGGTTCAAACACTACCTGGCCTCGGCAAAATTCACCGTCTTCACGGATAACAATCCGCTGACGCACTTGGATACAGCCAAACTCGGGGCCTTGAAACAGCGGTGGATGGCCCGGCTGTCCAACTACGACTTCAACATCAAGTACCGGGCAGGACGCAAGAATGCGAATGCTGATGCCTTGTCCCGGATGCCCAATTTGCCAGAAATGGGGGAGGACCCGGAGGCACTTGAAGAGGTAGAGCTGCCCGCATTTCATCACCCCAAAGCCGCTCAGTACTCCCATCATGTGAAGAACAGGCACAAGAACCAACAGGATGCCACGCTGAATCCCCTGCCCCATCACGGATGGGCGGAGACCCAGGATGGTGACCCCGCGGTCCGTCGGGTGAAAGAGCTCTTGATGCAGGCAGGGTTGCATCCCGGCCCAGATGACCCACAGGAGACACGACAGCTTTGGAAGGGGAGAAGCAAACTGTTTATTCACGATGGTAAGCTGTGCCGGAGGAGCATCGACCCACTTACTCATGAATTCGTATGGCAGATAGTGGTGCCAAGGCGAGATGCGCCCATGGTTCTGGGAGCCTACCACGATGGAGCCAGACACTTCGGATGGAGGAAGCTGGAGTGGCTACTCCGAGGGAGGTTCTATTGGATTGGCATGAAGAGAGCCATTGAGAAGTGGTGTCGGGAGTGCGGTCCATGTAGCCTATGCAGGAAGGACCGTGACAGCCAACGGGCTCCCTTGCAGCCCATCATCACCAAACGGCCGCTCAAACTGGTCGCGCTGGATCATGTGAAGCTGACACCTAGCCGGTCAGGCTATATCTACGCCCTTACCATCGTAGATCACTACTCCAGATTTTTGGTGGTTGTACCTGTCAAGGATCTAACGGCCAGGACGGCTGCCAAGGCCTTCCAGCAGTACTTTTGTAGGCCCCATGGGTACCCGGAGAAGGTACTGACCGATCAGGGACCAGCATTCGAAGCAGAGGTGTTCCAAGAGTTCTGCCATCTGTACGGGTGTAAGAAGATCAGAACCACACCGTACCATCCCCAAACCAACGGGATGTGTGAAAAGATGAACCAAGTGGTGATCGACTTACTGAAGACCTTGCCCGTAGAGGAACGGAACCTGTGGCCAACAAAGTTGCCTGACTTGGTGGACATATACAATCACATCCCAGTAAATTCCACCAACTGCACTCCAGCGTACCTGATGCGAGGAAGATCTAGCAAGTTACCCGTTGATCTGGACATGGGGGTCCTAATCCCCGAAGATACCTCGCCGGATGCAGATTGGGATGCAGAAAGGCAGCGAAGGTACCGCAAAGTACAGGAATGCGTGGAAAGAAGTCTCGCCCAGGCTAGACAAAAGCAAGAAAGAGACTACAACCAGCACGCTCCTGCGATTCCCTTGTCACTCGGTGAGCAAGTACTCAAACGAAAGAGGAGGCTACACAAACTCGATGACCAATGGGAAGCGGAACCGTATACCATCCTGCCATCCGATTTCGACAACACGAAGGTTTGTCTCATCAGCAAGGATGGAGGGGAGACCTCGACGGTGATATCCAGGGACCACCTTAAAGTCTGCCCTGATAAGTTGAGAGAGAGGGAAACGGATCCAGGAACCTCCCCACCTGTAGAAGAGGAGAAGATGATACACACTGTTCTTGGTGATTTTCCCCAGTCCTGGACTCAGATAAATCAGGCCATCGTGGTACCTGTTCTAACGTTCCATCAGCCGAACCCACCAGAACTAATTGTGGTGCCAGATCATCCAGTCCCGCAATCTCAGCAGACCCTACCTGAGGATGCCATGCCAACCGTTGAACTAGCAAGTCCTCCCTCTGCTATCGGCGAATCTGCCATACCCACTGTTGGTAGCAGCAGCCCTGAGAGCTCCAGCATGCCAGTGCTACCCAGACTCACTAGAAGCGTAGCTAGAAGACAGTGCACTACACCAGCAGTAGCAAGCATAGCGGGCCCTGTTAGGCCAATAGCGACCACTGCACTGCGGAGATCGACACGCAGCACCAAGAATCAAACTCCACTCCGCTACAAAACTTGGAGGTATTAATGAGGGCTGCTATTTAGTTGAAAATGTTTGTGTGCATATCTTTTGTTACAGGTTTAAAAATGGACAACGGAGTAATGGACAGTGAATTGCTCCAAAAACTTCCAAAAGGGGACCCCTTTGTTTACCCGGGGTCCCCGCTGTTTCAACCACTGGACTGGGAGTCATAAACTGTGTATGACCCAAAAGTTGCGTAATGTTCAAGTGTTCTCACCTACCATAAAGGGAAGCACTGTTATATAGTTACTGGTTCCTAGCATTTACTTGTTTATAGTGTTTCAAAGTTTTGTGTGTTTCCTACTAACGTCTAATATTGTTTTTCTTTTCCCAGTCCGGGAGTACTGGATTTAACTGGGGGGAGTGCAGCACCCCAGAGTCCTGGTCATTGCAGTACTGTTGCTCCGCCACTAGGGGAGTGATGGTACGTCTGATTGCACTAAAGGAGTTCACCTGACCAGGTATCGCAGACACACACTACACCTCACACTCCGGCCACCAGGGGGGTGGTTCTATCTATTAGACCACTCCTCACACTTAGGTAAAACTGGGGGTTGGACAGGAAGTCAGGGAGAAAGGAGCTGGGAAGAGCTCGAGAGAGGACCTGTCAGAGGTGGGATCCTGGCAGAGCCCTAGTGAACAGGAAAGAACGTTACGGAGCCGTGCCTGTGCTTACAGCGGCAGTCTCCTAGGAAAGGACAAGAAGCGAGGGGTATTGTGAAGGAGTGAGAAACAGGAAAACAGCGCAGAGGTGATAGGACCAGAAGGAGTCGTGCTGTAAGATCGAGGCAACATCCTTCTAAAGCGCAAAGTCGGTGGCCGGAATGCCGAGAAAGTAAGAGACTCTAAGCATTACTTCAAACCACGGCAGGACAGCCAATTATAGGTTGGCTGTCTCACTTAAACACCTAAGCAGACAACGGAGGCAGCTGTGGGAGAGGGGCGACTCTAGGGTCCCGGAAGAACTCCAGGCCTACCCAGTCATACGGGTGCGTCCTAACCATATAATCTGGGGGACGGAGAGAACGAACATCAGAGACAGACACAACAGTTGTGAGGACTATCCCGGGGTGCTCAGCAGGGAAGGACTACAACACACAGGCGCTAGAAGGTAGACACTGATTCCCACCTGCTAAGGGAACTCCGGATGTGCCTTTGGACCGGCCGGTCTCAGCCAGCCCTGTTAACAGTACTCTGGATTGAGCATCTTGAAACCTTCAGTAAAGAGGTAAAGAGACTGCAACCCTGTGTCCTCGTTATTCATCGCACCCTGCACCACACATCATTACTCTCAACTTATACTGGACGCCCCTTAGCAGGGTCACGGACCGGGTCTAGCCACCGTGACAATCCCAGAACCGAGACAGAGAGACCCGGTACCAGGTCCCCCCCCTCGGCCCTGCGACAGTGGGGGCGCTCCAGTTGCTGGCCAGTGCTGCAGGCATCTCCAGTGCCCAGCGGTGCTGCGTGGGTGTCCGGCGCTGCAATGCACAGATGGTGATCTCTGGACCAAGATCTCAAGAGATGAGATCTCAGTGCTGAAATCTCATCTCTCAAGATCTTGGTCCAGAGATAACCGTCTGCGCATTCGCCACCCCTGACTGCGGCCATATTCCTGGAGTCCACTGCACACGCACAGTGAACCATGGAATTACCGGGGCTCTGGCCTGTCACAAAGTGTTGGCAGAGCCCCGAGCAGTGCTGGACACCCACGCAGCACCGCGGGGCACTGGAGACACCCACAGCACCGGCCAGCAACTGCCAGGCACCCGGAGCACCGGACATGCACCAGCACAAGACCCCTGCACCATCACGCCGCACATCAGAGCCCCCTCATCCTAGCCAGAAACCTGCAGCATCACCCCACTACCGCCTCCTCCTACAGCGACCCCGCTTCACTGCAGCCACCACACCGGTAAGCTATAAATCGCATGGATTATAAGAAGCACCACCATTTTAGAAAAAAACAAAATTCTTATTTTTCTCCTTAAAATTTGGGGTGCGTCTTGTAATCCAGAGCATCTAATAATCCGAAAAATATGGTATATATTCTTCCCCTTGATTGGGGATGATTATGTTGTCTGGACTGCCAATGGACACCTGAATTATTGAAGTTCTATATTCCTATTTTTTCAGAAGTCTGATTATGAGGTCTGGACCAAACAGCCAGTCTACTGTACAGCAAATAACTGATTTTTTTTTTCAGATGTGTGCTATGAACCGCTTTTGAAATTGAATCACAAGTCTGTTGCAAATGCTAATCACTGCATTTTTAACAAATGGTAAATGGTGCAGAAATATATGTCAGTCTAGATAAAGTATGATTGCAAACAATGGTTTCTAAAAATTTGCCAAATATATTAACCAGCATAAGCCATCCTGATACATTTGGTGCACCCAGTCTAATTCTCAGTTGTCTAATCTTAAGCCAAGGGATTAATGAAATTATGTTACACTTGTAATTGATTTTAGCTTCAGTAATTATTCTAATTATTAATTACATTTCACTTCAAAAGCATCCTCTAAGGAGAAAATTAGAACTCAAGCATATATTGTACCTATTGAACAAAACATTTCTTAACTTTTTGTGTAATATTGGCTATTGTTTCTCTTGTTCTGAGGACTATGAAGCTTCGCATTTGGCCCTACCCAAAAAAGATAAATTTTTGTGTCAGGTAATATACACAACAATGTACATACACCACAAATCAATCAAAACCCTGACATCACAAATCACTTGAATATATAACTCTTGGGTGTAGATTTTGTTTTCTTGTTATTGCTGTATTACACAACTGTAATCCTTTATCTAATAATCCATACAAACACTTAAAAAAAACAGAGCTATACATTAGGGAACAATTGGTAAATTGCTGCTATTAACTAAATTGACTTACAGATAGTGTTGAGCATTCCGATAACGCAAGTATCGGGTATCGGCCGATATTTGCGGTATCGGAATTCCGATACCGAGTTCCGATATTTTCCGTATATCAGATACCGGAATCGGAAGTTCCCAGAATTCAAACTGCCCGAATTCAGCCAATAAGGACTGATTAGAAGTGTGGGCACATCCTGTTCTGCATGGTGGGCATGTAACTACTGGCATGGCTGTGATTGGCTGCTGAAATGATGTCATGCTGCAGTTTAAAAGTAGCTGCCGCCATTTTGGGCTCACTCTGCTGTGAATTCAGTTAGGGACAGGACGCTGTGTTCTGACTGAGGGCCAGTTTAGAGATAGCGATTTGCTTCATTGTGCTTTACCCAGGCTAATTTAGCAACCGCTGTGTGAGAACCTTGCTTTTGTCTTTCAGCGCTGTTCACAGCTGACTGCAAGGTCTCTGTGTGAGTGCACATCGCTCTGTAGTCTGTGTGTAGCCACAGCCAGTTGTATTCAGCTCAGGGTGCGTCACTGCCTCATACCATTCTATCCATTGTCCTTTTTTGGTATTAGTGCAGCCTGCTGCACTTTTTTTCAAATATTTCCTATTAGTGGCTTTCCACCCGTATCCAGCTACATTGTGGAAAAACACTACATAGGATAACATAGAAGAGTTTTTTGGGCCTTGCAGCACCGTTTACGGCTGTCTGCACGGTCTCCGTGTGAGTGCACATCGCTCTGTAGTCTGTCCGCAGCCACAGCCGGTTGCAGTAAGCTCAGGGTGCGTCACTGCCTCATACCGTTAAATCCATTGTCCTTTTTTGCAATTAGTGCAGCCTGCTGCACATTTTTTCAAATATTTCCTATTAGTGGCTTTCCACCCAAAAATTAGTGTTTCTTATACCTGTTAGGAGCTGTTCAGGAATAAGCACACTAAGCCCTTAGTACTTTTCTGCTTATCTTTATCAGTAAACCAAGATGAAGAGGGCAGGGAGTAAGGCACGTGGGCGTGGCCGTGGAGCAGGGAGAGGACGTGGGGATTATGTGCCTGCTGCGGGCACCGGTGACTCATCATCACCCAGTTTCAGCAGGGAACAGTCTTTCATGCGCAGCTTTGTTAGAGATCGCCGTACACCGCTGCTGCGTGAAGAACAAATTGAAGCCGTTGTCCGATGGCAGCTAACGCATCGACTTCAATTAGTGCCACATCCTCTCAGGCACAGAGCACTGGAGAGCACCCATCTGTCTCTTCACCACCTGCCAAATTGCCCAGGCAGTCAGAGAGCCCAGGACAGGAGCCATCTCTACTTCTGTTCTCTGAATCTCTTGGCTTGGAAACAGGGGGCCAGCCAAGCAGCATTGAAGAAATGGAAGAAGAGGCAGTGTGCAGTGATGCCCAACAGCTTTGTCTCTCTGACTCTGAAGAGGCGGGTGGGCCAGTGCCTCCGGTCACCACACCGCAGTACGCATCTGATGATGAGACTCAGGTGCCACTTTCTGGTGCGTACTGTGCTGCCGAGACTACCCAGGAGGAGCAGTTGGTGGCAGAGGGTAGTGTAGATGATGAGGTCCTTGACCCATCGTGGCGTGAGGTACAGGAAGGTGGTGGGAGCAGCTCTGAGGAAGAGATTCCATGAACGGGCCAAAGAGGGAGAGGGAGGGGGAAGACTGCGGTTCCTGTAGCTCCAATTCGGCACCTGTTAGGAACATGCCTCTTCCAAAAGCCAAAACGGGCGCTCCCAAGACTTGCAGTGCCTGGTCCTTTTTTGACACAGTTGCAGATGACATTTGCTTTGTCAAATGCAAGGTGTGAGATCAGAAAGTCAAAAGAGGGAGAAATGTCGGCAACCTCAATACCACAAATATGTGGAAACATGTGCGGACCAGGCATGCGGTGGAGTTACAAAAACACACTGAAGACCTAGGCCAACCTACAGCGGCACCTACCACCTCTTCGTGTTGTTGCCTCTTCCTCCAGCTCCCACACAGCTAGTTCGGCTTCCTCACAGGATCGCCATGGAAGAACCTCTGGCACTGTTGTCCAGAGACCCACAGTAATTCCACCCGCAGCACCACGTTCCCAGTCATCCTCACACTCCCAGCCCAGTCTACAGCCATCGGTAGCACAGGCATGGGAGAAAAGGCAGCCATTCTCGGCAAACCACCCCCGAGCACAGGCTCTGAATGCTGGCATTGCAAAACTACTGTCCCTTGAAATACTGTCATTCAGGCTGGTGGAGACTCACAGCTTCCGTAACTTGATGGCATTGGCAGTCCCACAATACAATGTGCCCGTCCGCTTTTATTTCAGCAGGCAAGCCATCCCTGCCCTGCACAAGCATGTGGAGGGACACATAAAACACGCACTACTGATCGCCGTCAGTAGCAAGGTCCACCTCACCACCGATGCGTGGACCAGTCACCATGGACAGGGGCGATACCTTTCCCTTACTGCCCATTGGGTTAATGTTTTTGAGCTGGGTACAGATCGTGCGAGTGGCGCAGGACGTATTCTGCCAACTCCAAGAATTGCAGGAATCCAGTCTGTATGCATTGACTCCTCCCCATACACAAGTTCCTCAGAATCATCGCTGCAGGAGCCGTCACAGTCCACCTCCACATGGACCCGTGAACATTTACCTGTTATTACCGACATGAGCACAGCTGTGGCCAAACGTCAACAGGCTGTCTTGAAATTAATTTCTTTGAGCCAGCGAATCTCCAGCCAGGCATGGTAGTGTGTGACAATGGCCGAAATCTGGTGGCATCTCTGGCCCTAGGCAACCTCACTCACATCCCATGTCTGGCACATGTGCTCAACTTGGTTGTGCAGAGTTTTTTGAGGGACTATCCGGATCTTGATGCACTGCTGCACAAGGTCCGCCTAGAGTGTGCTCCCTTGCGGCGTTCCAGCATGGCAAGATCGCGCATTGCAGCTCTGCAGCGCCGATTCCGCCTTCCGGAACATCGCATCATATGTGACCTACCCACCAGGTAGAATTCCACGTTACATATGTTGGAGTGGTTGTGTGAGCAGAAGCCAGCAGTAATGGAGTACCAGCTGCATCATGCGCAAAGAAGTCGCACTCCGCGCCGTTCAGACTTCACAACCACTGAGTGGGCCACTATGAAGGACGTCTGCCAGGTTTCGATGATTCCACGCGGATGGTGAGTGCAGATGATGCACTAGTCAGCATGACTGCCCCCCTTATCTGCCTGCTTCAACAAACACTGCAAGCGCTAAGGGATGATGTTGTGGAAGAGGTGGAGGATGAGGAGTCACCAATTCCATCAGCTTCTGGACAGTCAGCGCTACGTGGTTCCTCACAAAGGCCTAGGCAGGGGACACTTTGTGAGGTGGATGAGGAGGAGTCAATGGAGGAGGAAGACATCGGTCCAGAGGAGGGAGTTACACAACTCTCCATTAGTCAGTGTGTAGAGCAAGGGTGGGGTGATGCAGAGCAGGCAGAGATCATGCCTCAAGCAGGGGACAGTGTTTCTTGGCCAGTTGGCAGTCTGCAGCACATGGCTGATTACATGCTGCAGTGCCTGAGAAATGACCGTTGCATCGCCCACATTCTCAACACGGCGGATTATTGGGTGTACACCCTCCTAGATCCTCGCTACCGGGACAACTTACAAAGCCTCATAACACTGTTGAACCAGGAGCGTAAAATGCGGGAGTACCAAGACACACTGGTGAATTCCATCATCTTCTCCAGTCCAAGTGAGAGCAGTGCTGCTAGTGCTTTACAAAGCAGCTCAGTGCGTCGAGGCAGTGGAGGAAGCTCTGCACAAAGAGGGAGCAGAATCAGTGCCTCAGCACAAGGCAAGACCATTATGGCCCAACTGTGGCACAGTTTTGTGTGCCCGCCACACATGACATGTCTACACCATCACAGACGGCTCCAGTCAGCAGGAGGCAACCTTTCCGTCAGATGGTGACAGACTACATGTCTTGCCCTCTTACAGTACTCCCAGATGGCTCTTCCCCCTTCAAATTTTGGGTCTCTAAGCTGGATACATGGCCAGAGCTAAGCCAGTATGCATTGGAGGTGCTGGCTTGCCCTGCTGCTAGTGTATTATCGGAATGCGTCTTTAGTGCCGCAGGTGGTGTACTAACTGACAGTCGCATGCGACTATCCTCCGATAACTTTGACCGGCTTACTTTTCTGAAAATGAACAAGGCCTGGATCTTGCAGGAATTTGCCACTCCTCTTCCAGATTAAATAATTGGTTGTCTACAGTATCCAGGTCTCCTGTTGCGTTCATGTTTCTACCACCTGAACTGTAATCCCTGGGCTCCAACACCGCCAGTTGATGCTCAGAAGTGCCGGCTGCACAGTCAAAACACATGACCCAGTGTTATTGGGTTTCAGTAATGTCAGCTGATCCCCAGCTGTGTAGCCGGCAATGTGTCCTGTGACCGCCACACTGACACAACTACTGAAATTTAAGGGAACCTGTCCCCCCCAGGCATTTGTTACTGAAAGAGCCACCTTGTGCAGCAGTAATGCTGCACAAGGAAAAGGTGCCTCTTTTCTTTGTGCTACTTGCACTCGCTGAACCTAACACTTATGAAATGTGTCCCCTCACACCGGGAAACCGTCCCGGAGGTGGGACTTTCCTTCGTAATGGGACACAGCACAGCTGTCATTCCTACCCCCTTGGCGCCATGCGCTGCCTCCTCAGCGTTCTTTGAATCTGTCCCGTAGCCTGCGCTGTTATGTTATCCCTTGGCCATGCGATTTAGCGCCGCCCGTCTTCTGACATCATTTGTTATCAGGCTGCCTGCACCTGTTCGGATGCCACGCAGACACAACAGATATTAAGCTGCCTCCAGTGCAGGCTTCGGCCTACACTCTGCTCCTCCTTCTGTCCCTGGGCTCTAACACCGCGAGTTGGTGCTCGGAAGTGCTGGCTGCACAGAGGAAAACACTCGCCACTGTGTCACTGGGGTTCAGTAATGCCAGCTGTTCCCCTGCTGTGTAGCCGGCAACGTGTCCTGCAAATGCCATGCAGACACAACAGACACTAACCTGCCTCCAGTGCAGGCTTCAGCCTACACTCTGCTCCTCTGCTCCTCCTTAATTCCCTGGGCTCTAACACTGCCAGTTGGTGCCCGGAAGTGCTGGCTGCACAGAGAAAAACACTCACCACTGTGTCACTGGGGTTCAGTAATGCCAGCTGTTCCCCTGCTGTGTAGCCGGCAATGTGTCCTGCAAACGCCATGCAGACACAACAGACACTAACCTGCCTCCAGTGCAGGCTTCGTCCTACACTCTGCTCCTCTTCTCCTCCTTGATTCCCTGGGCTCTAACACTGCCAGTTGGTGCCCGGAAGTGCTGGCTGCACAGAGAAATACATTTGCCACTGTGTCAGTGGGGTTCAGAAACGCCAGCTGTTCTCCTGCTGTGTAGCCGGCAACGTGTCCTGCAAACGCCACGCAGAAACAACAGACACTAAGCTGCCTCGAGTGCAGGCCTTGGCCTACACTCTGCTCCCCCTGCTGGCCTTTGGCTCCAACACTGCTAGTTGGGGCTCTAGGAAGACAATCTTGAATAGGTCCCCCTGGTTCCATGACCGTCAGCTGGTTACGGGCAGAGCCTTTGGCTTAGATGCCTCCTTCTGGGTATCCGAGTTCCACCAATGTCAGGTGGTCCTTGGTAGTGCTTTCTGGCATGGGTACCTCCTGCTTAGTAACCGGGTTCCAGTAATGTCAGTTGGTCCTCGGTAGTTCCATTGACTCTTGTACCTTCGGCTACCCATCCGGGTTCCAGTACCGTCAGCTGGTTCTCGGCAGTGTCTTTTGCTCTTGTACCTTCTGCTCCCCATCCTGGTTCCAGTACTGTCAGCTGGTTCTGGGCAGAGCCTTTGGCTTAGGTGCCTCCTTCTGGGTATCTGAGTTCCACCAACGTCAGGTGGTCCTTGGTAGTGCTTTCTGGCACGGGTACCTCCTGCTTAGTAACCGGGTTCCAGTAAAGTCAGCTGGTCCTCGGTAGTTCCATTGGCTCTTGTACCTTCGGCTACCCATCCGGGTTCCAGTACTGTCAGCTGGTTCTCGGCAGTGTCTTTTGCTCTTGTACCTTCTGCTCCCCATCCTGGTTCCAGTACAGTCAGCTGGTTCCAGGCAGAGCCTTTGGCTTAGGTGCCTCCTTCTGGGTATCCGAGTTCCACCAACGTCAGGTGGTCCTTTTTAGTAGTTTCTGGCACGGGTACCTCCTGCTTTGTAACCGGGTTCCAGTAACGTCAGCTGGTCCTCGGTAGTTCCATTGGCTCTTGTACCTTCTGCTCCCCATCCTGGTTCCAGTACCGTCAGCTGGTTCCAGGCAGAGCCTTTGGCTTAGGTGCCTCCTTCTGGGTATCCGAGTTCCACCAACGTCAGGTGGTCCTTGGTAGTGCTTTCTGGCACGGGTACCTCCTGCTTAGTAACCGGGTTCCAGTAAAGTCAGCTGGTCCTCGGTAGTTCCATTGGCTCTTGTACCTTCGGCTACCCATCCGGGTTCCAGTACTGTCAGCTGGTTCTCGGCAGTGTCTTTTGCTCTTGTACCTTCTGCTCCCCATCCTGGTTCCAGTACAGTCAGCTGGTTCCAGGCAGAGCCTTTGGCTTAGGTGCCTCCTTCTGGGTATCTGAGTTCCACCAACGTCAGGTGGTCCTTTTTAGTAGTTTCTGGCACGGGTACCTCCTGCTTTGTAACCGGGTTCCAGTAACGTCAGCTGGTCCTCGGTAGTTCCATTGGCTCTTGTACCTTCTGCTCCCCATCCTGGTTCCAGTACCGTCAGCTGGTTCCAGGCAGAGCCTTTGGCTTAGGTGCCTCCTTCTGGGTATCCGAGTTCCACCAACGTCAGGTGGTCCTTGGTAGTGCTTTCTGGCACGGGTACCTCCTGCTTAGTAACCGGGTTCCAGTAACGTCAGCTGGTCCTCGGTAGTTCCATTGGCTCTTGGACCTTTGGGTAGCCATCCGAGTTCCAGTTCCATCAGCTGGTTATCGGCATTTTCTCAGTCTTCTTGTACCTTCTGCTACATTTCCAAGTTCAAGACCCTAAAGACGATGACCCGGAAGACCGAGAAGCAGAAGAACAAGAGGCTGCAGAACAAAGAGCATAAGAACATTAAGCATAAGACTAAACATCAGCGCAAAAGATATTATCTAAATTATACGCAGAAGAAGACTAAGCAGTGTATGGGGGTGAGTCCGTTCCTCCTCGTGGTGCCCCTGGAAAAAGCCTGCTCTTGCAGGCCTAACTGATTGCGGACAAATCCTGTTGTAACTCTTTTGTGACAGGCAGAACGGAAGGTGTAATCTTCAAACTGTTATGGATAACAACTACAGGAATGCCTGTCACAAATAAGAATATGGTGAAGAAGTAGAATATGAAGAAGAATAATAGTTTAATAAAAAGAAAATGAAGAATGTAACAAAAAAAATAATAGGTAGAAGATGAAGAAGGTGAAGAAGAAGTTCATGTCAAAGATGCTGCTGCTGAGGATGATGAAGAAGAAAATGTTGGAGAAGTAAAAAAGAAGGTGAAGGGCATGGGAGTAGTGAAACATCAATATCCGACAAAATAAAAAAATCTTAACATAGTCAATATCTTTGTAACTCCGAACGTCTAAAAAAAAAATTAAAATTCCTGCTATTCTATTTGATTGGGCTAAACCTCTATGCCTTTAATGTCTCCGCCACCTCCCCCAATACATCCTACATTATTCTTAGTTGTTTTCCTTCATGTAGAATGAACCTACAAGGAAAGAAAGGGTTTATTTTAATTCCGATATTTTGGTCCCATTGACTTGCATTGGTATCGGGTATCGGTATCGGCGATATCCGATATTTTTTGAATATCGCCCGATCCAATCCGATACCGATACTTTCCGATATCTGAAGGTATCGCTCAACACTACTTACAGATGATGACAACAGACAACCATCTGCTGCTTATATTATTTGGCATTTGGATAGTATATAAAATGACAAAAGATGGGACAGATAGCAATAGACCTTTGTATAATTACTGCTTCTGAACTTTTTACCTTTAAACTAGACCTGAGCACAAAATATATTAATATAAAAAATGAAGTTTGAACTGTAATAATGTGTAGCATGTAGTGATGAGCGAGCACTAAAATGTTCGGGTTCTCGTTGCTCGGGTCGAGCAAATTTGAATACTCGGGTACTCGGCCAGAACAACGAGTCCAATGTAAGTCTATGGGAATCTCGATACTCGAGTATTTTTACCACGATCCCCCCCGGGGGTCCTTTTAAGGTCTAAAAACGTCTGAAAATGATGTAAATACTGCTCAAATGACACAGGCACATCATGGGAATCGCCCCTGGAAGCTTTCTTGACTCAAAGATCACAGCTGTAAGCAGTGTTGTCAGAGTTTCACGCAATTTTTACAGGTGCACCAAAAAACACACAAAAACAAAACCAAAATGGATTTTGTGAGGAAATATGTTAAGGTACATCCTTTCCAGGGTAATGACTTGTATATAAGGCAAAATAATTAACCCAGACCAAAATGTTCCTCCACCACTTGGGCTATGTTCACACACAGCGTTTTTGATGCGTTTTTCAACTTTAACATTGCTTTCAACTAATGCAAATGCTTTCACTAGGAAATGTCATTTTAACATTTAGCAACCCTAGCTGGCCATGTGGTGTGTGACACAAAAGGAGACATATCTTGTTTCATTTATTAAGGAGGGACTCTAAAAGTCACAAAGCCTATTTTTAGAGGGGCATCAGGCGGCATTAACATTCTTAAAGGGTCATTATTAAACAGTGGGTCTCCTATGCTATTATTGCCTATGCAGTGAGTGGCTAGGCTGCCAAGAATTACAACGCACCCCAATACCCCTTTCACGAGAGGTACAGGAGGGCTTCCTGAAAAAATGTTGCCTTGAATGCAAGGTCTGCCCTGCTACCAAGTCGTATGCACCCCAATAAGCCTTTGAACCCAGGTACTGGATGGCCAAAGGAAAAGCCACTTCACATTCTTCAGTTATTCCTGCCATACTGTTTTCTTATGTACTGTATTACCTGCAAGGCCTGCCCTGTTATCAATTCATATTGTAAATTTGTTTACTGTAAACTTTATCTATAACCCTGTATGTAACCCCTTTTCTCATGTACAGCATAATGGAATTAATGGTGCTATATAAATAAATAATAATAATAATAATAACATGCACCCCAATAAGCCTTTGAACCCAGGTACTGGATGGCCACAGGAAAAGTCACTTCACATTCTTCAGCTGGTCCTGCCATACTGTTTTCTTATGTATTACCTGCAAGGCCTGCCCTGCTATCAAGTCATATGCACCCCAATAAGCCTTTGAACCCAGGTACTGGATGGTCACAGGAAAACCCACTTCACATTCGTCAGTTGGTCCTGCCATACTGTTTCCCTGTGCATTGAATGTAAGTTCCCCTTGACCCAAGTTTGCACGCACCCCAATCCCCTTTGGAAGAAACATGGAGGAGAGCCTCATAAAAAACTGTCCCATTACAAAGGAGTGTGTCTCCTAGACTTGTAATGCTAAGTGTATGGCCTGACAAACATTTCCCCATGGGGGTTACATTTTTAAAAAAATATTTATGGGGATCATAGACGCCCTTGGCCAAAAATTGCATGGCTGTAGCAGCACAGAACACATTAACCATGGTGTTCTATTGGGGGAGAATGATAATGTGTGGAGGAAGTCATTATTAAAAACTATGCCCAATGTTAAGGAGCGTTTCTCCTAGACTTGCAATGCCCATACACTAAGTCAGTGTTCCCCAACTCAGATCCTCAAGAGCTACCAACAGGTCATGTTTTCAGGATTTCCTTAGTATTGCACAGGTGATAATTGCATCACCTGGACAGGCAAGCATTTAATCACCTGTGCAATACTAAGGACATCCTAAAAACATGACCTGTTGGTGGCTCTTGATGACCAGAGTTGAGGAACACCGCACTAAGTGTATGGGCTTGCTAACATTTCCCCATGGGGGATACATTTGTAAAAAAATATTTAATTGGGATCACAGACACCATTGTCAAAAAATTGACTGTCTGTAGCAGCACGATACACGTGAACCCTGGTGATCTAGTGGTGGAAAATGATGAGAGGTGGAGAAAGGCTTCATTAACCCCTTTCTGACATTAGATATACTATCCCGTCGAGATGGTATGGGCCGGTATGACCACCGACAGGATAGTATGTCTAACGTGATCAGCCGCGCTCACGGGGGAGCACGGACGATAGCAGTCGGGTGTCAGCTGACTATCACAGCGGACATCCGTCACTATGTGCCAGGAGCGGTCACGGACAGCTCCTGGCACATTAACCCCAGACCACTGCGATCAAACATGATCGCAGCGTTCAAGGCGGCATAGGGAAGCATCGCGCAGGGAGGGGGCTCCCTGCGTGCTTCCCTGAGACCCTCGGAGCAACGCAATGTGATTGCATTGCTCCGTGCATCTCCTCCATCCTCCTCCCTACAGGCCCCAGATCCAAGATGGCCGTGGGGCTCCTTCCGGGTCCTGCAGGGAGGTGGCTTGCAAGCGCCTTCTCAGAGCAGGCAACTGCAAGCCTCCTGCCGTGCCTGTCAGATCAGCGATCTGACACTTTACCTTGATGTCCCACACTGGGACAAAGTAATAAAGTAAAAAAAAAAATGTTTACATGTGTTAAAAAAATAAAAAAAATCCTAAATAAATATATATATATATATATATATATATATATATATATATATATATATATATATATATTGTTCCAATAAATACATTTCTTTATGTATTATATTGATGGGTCCATAACGACCCGACCTATAAAACTGTCTCACTAGTTAACCCCTTTAATGAACACCGTAAAAAAAAAAAGGCAAAAAACAATGCTTTATCATCATACCGCCAAACAAAAAATGGAAGAACACGCGATTAATAAGACGGATATAAATAAACATTGTATCGACGAAAATGTCATCTTGTCCCTCAAAAAATGAGCCACCATACAGCATCATCAGCGAAAAAATTAAAAAGTTATAGCCCTCAGAAAAAAGCGATGCAAAAATAATTATTTTTTCTATAAAAGAGCTTTTAATGTATAAAAGCGCCAAAACATAAAAAAGATATAAATGAGGCATTGCTGTAATTGTACTGACCCGAAGAATAAAACTGCTTTTTCAATTTTACCAAATGTGGAACGGTATAAACGACCCCCAAAAGAAATTCACGAATTGCTGGCTTTTGTTCATTCTGCCTAACAAAAATCAGAATAAAAAGCAAACAAAAAATGTCATGTGCCTGAAAATGATACCAATAAAAACGTCAAAAAAACAAGACCTCACATGACTCTGTGGAACAAAATATGGAAAAATAATAGCTCTCAGAATGTGGTAACGCAAAAAATATTTTTTGCAATAAAAAGCATCTTTTAGTGTGTGACAGCTGCCAAACATAAAAACCTGCTATAAATAGTAAATCAAACACCCCATTATCACCGCCTTAGGGAAAAATAATAAAATAAAAAAATTTATTTATTTCCATTTTCCCATTGGGATTCAGGTTAGAGTTGGGGCTAAAGTTAGGGTTGGAGCTAAAGTTAGGGTTGGGGCTAGAGTTGGGGTAAGGGTTTGGATTACATTTACGGTTGTGTTAGGGGTGTGTCTCCGGACAACTTGGAAAACAAATGTTGGGGTCCAATTTCTCCTGTTACCAATGGGAAAATGCAAAACTGTGAGCTTAAAAAATTATTTTTGTGGAAAAAAAAGGATTTTTTATTTTCACGGCTCTGCATTATAATCTTTAGTGAAACACTTGGGGATTCAAAGGGATCACCGCAATGTAGATAAGTTCCATGGGGGGGTCTAGTTTCCAATATGGGGTCAATTGTTGGAGGTTTCCTTTGTTTAGGTACATCAGGGGCTCTGCAAATGCAACATAACGCCCACAGACCATTCCATCAAAGTCTGCATTCCAAAACGCCACTTCTTCCCTTCCAAGCTCTGCCATGCGCCCAAACAGTAGTTTTCTCCCACATATGGGGTGTAAGCGTACTCAGGACAAATTGCACAACAACTTTTGAGGTCCAATTTCTCCAGATACCTTGGGAAAATACAAAATTGGGGGCTAAAAGATCATTTTTGTGGAAAAAGAAAGATTTTTTTATATTCATTGCTCTACATCAGTGTTCCCAAGTCCGGTCCTCAAGAGCCACCAACAGGTCGTGTTTTTAGTATTTCCTTGGTATTGCACGGGTGTTAGTTGCATCACCTGCACAGGCTAAGGAAATCCTGAAAACATGACCTGTTGGTGGCTCTTGAGGAAACATTGGGGAACATTGCTCTACATTACTTCTGTGAAGCACTTCAAAGTGCTTACCACCCATGTAGATAAGTTCCTTAGGGGGTCTACTTTCCAAAATGGTGTAAATTTGGGGGGTTTCCACTGTTTAGGCACATCAGGGGCTCTCCAAACGCGACATGGCGTCCTTTCTCAATTTCAGCTAATTTTGCATTGAAAAGTCAAATGGCGCTTCTTCCCTTCCGAGCTCTGCCATGCGCCAAAACAGTGGTTTACCCCCCACATATGGGGTATCAGGACAAATTGTACAATGACTTTTGGGGTTCAATTTCTCCTGCTACCCTTGGTAAAATGAAACAAAAAGGATCAGAAGTAAATTTTTTGTGAAAAAAAGTTAAATGTTCATTTTTTTTAAACATTCCAAAAATTCCTGTGAAATACCTGAAGGGTTAATAAACTTCTTGAATGTGGTTTTGAGCACATTGAGGGGTGCAGTTTTTAGAAAGGTGTCACACTTTGGTATTTTCTATCATATAGATCCCTCAAAGTGACTTCAAATGTGATGTGGTCCCCAAAAAAAAATGGTGTTGTAAAAATGAGAAATTGCTGGTCAACGTTTAACCCTTATAACTCCCTAACAAAAAAAAATTTTGGTTCCAAAATTGTGCTGATGTAAAGTAGACATGTGGGAAATGTTACATATTAAGTATTGTGTGTGACATATCTCTGTGATTTAAGGGCATGAAAATTCAAAGTTGGAAAATTGCAACATTTTCGCCAAATGTCCATTTTTTTCACAAATAAACTCAAGTAATGTCAAGGAAATTTTACCACTATCATGAAGTACAATATGTCACGAGAAAACAGTGGCAGAATCACCGGGATCCATTGAAGCATTCCAGAGTTTTAACCTCATAAATGAACAGTGGTCAAAAATTGGCCCGGTCATTAACATGCAAACAAACCCTTGGGGATAAAGGGGTTAAAAACTAGGCCCAATGATAAGGAGCGGGTCTAATAGGCTGTTACTGACCATACATGAAGTGCATGGGCTGAGAAACATTTCACCATGGGGCGTATCTTTGTTAAAAATCTCTTATGGATATCATAGACAGGCTTGGCAAAAATTGTACTGCCTGCAGCATCACAGAACACGTTAAGCGTGGTGATCTAGTGGTGCAGAATGATGAGACATTGCTGAAGGCCTCATTTAAAACTAGGCCCAATGTAAAGGAGTGTGTCTCCTACACTTGTAATGCCCATCCATGCAGTGCATGGGCTGACAAACATTTCCCCATGGAGGATACATTTTTTAAAAATATACTATGGGCATTATAGACACTAAAGCCAAAAAATTGACTGTCTGTAGCAGCGCAGAGGACGTTAAGCCTGGTGATCTAGTGGTGAAAAATGAGGAGACATTGCTGAAGGCCTTATTAATAACTAGGCCCAATGTAAAGGAGTGTGTCTCCTAGACTTGTAATGCCCATCCACGCAGTGCATGGGCTGACAAACATTTCCCCATGGAGGGTAAATTTTTTAAAAATATAATATGGGCCTCATAGACACCCTTGCCAAAAAATTGACTGTCTGTAGCAGCATAGAAGACGTTAAGCCTGGTGATCTAGTGGTGGAGAATGAGGAGACATTGCTGAAAGCTTCATTAAAAACTAGGCCCAATGTGAAGGAGTGTGTCTCCTAAACTTGTAATGCCCATCCATGCAGTGCATGGGCTGACAAACATTTCACCAAGGGGGATACATTTTTAAAAAATATACTATAGGCATCATAGACACCCTTGCCAAATTATGGACTTCCTGTAGCAGCACAGAAGACGTTAAGCCTGGTGATCTAGTGGTGGAGAATGAGGAGACATAAAGATAAATCAAAATGAAATCAAACAAGTAAATAAAAATGTAAATCAACTGATGAATGTAAATAACAAAAGGGAGGGGAGGGTTCACAGACTTGAAGCCAGAATGTGTCCAACTAGATATGTTTGTCCCTAGCAACTGCTCAGAGTCAGGGCTATGAATAAAAATATAGCATAAAAGTCTTTGAATAATTTTCTGTTGTAGAGGTATACACTACCTCATTAGAGGACTGTCCAGAGATAGGGAAAATGGAAAATATAAGAATAAATGGGAATGATAGATGTACATTTTTTTAATGACATTTCCCCCTGTGAAAGTAACATTTGTTTTGGTTTCCAATTAGTAACGGGCATCATAAAAAATTGTGACTTCGGCATCACGGAACCCGTTAACCCCAGTGTTCTAATGGTTGTGGATGATGAGGATGAGTATAAGGAGGAGGATAACAACAAACATACCAAATCTGGTAGATTATACCCATGTGTGGTTGTGAAGAGGTGCATGAGAATACACTTCCCCAAAAAAGATAATGCATTAGAGGTTATGTTTCACTGTTTTCACTTGGTGGTATACAGAAGTATTTTCCAATCCAGCTCTTGTTCATTGTTCTAGGAGTCAGCCTGTCAGCATTTTCAGTTGACAGGCAGATGTGGTTATCTGTTATAATTCCACCAGCGGCACTAAAAACCAGCTCTGACAGAAAGCTAGCAGCAGGGCAGGCCTTGACCTCCAAGGCATAGAGAGCCGGTTCATGCCACGTGTCCAGCTTCGATACCCAATAATTAAAAGGCACAGAGGAATCCTGGAGGATGTTTGTATGATCTGCAAGGTCAGCATCTTCCCAAACATTGCACTTCTTGTGACAGCACCCCTTGTCTCTGTCCCGGCATGATGGGAGGGTCTGAGAAAACTGTCCCAGAACTTGGCCATGGCCATTGTTCCCCTGCCTGAGCTGGATTATACTTCTTTCTCTCTTGCTTGGACTCCTTGGTTGAGCAACAAACTCTGACGTCTGCTGCCAGCATTCCCACATGGGAATTTTCTAAGTAATACCGCTACAAGGGCCCTCTGGTACTGCAACATTTTAGTACACCTCTCTGCCTCTGGCAGAAGAGATAGAAAGTTTTCTTTGTAGTGTGGGTCTAGAAATTTCACCAACCAGTAATGAGTGTCACCAAAAATTTTTATAATGCGAGGGTCACGTGAAACGCAGCACAACATAAAGTCAGCCATGCATGCCAGACTGCTAACAGGCAAAATGTCCGTGTCCTCACCAACAGGACGACTGACCATGCTGTCCTCCTCCTTCTCATCCACATCCTCCTCCTCGTTGTCCTCAGGCCATCCCCACTGAACAGACAGTATGACAGCTGTGCTTGTAATACCGTCTAGAGTGCATAAAAATAGCTCCTGTTCTTCCTCCTCATGGCCTACCTATCCACATTGGGAAGACATAAGGCTGGGCTGAGTGTAATCCCCCTGTATGATTCCTTGGTTCATGTCCTCGTGCTCTGCCTGCAATGCATCCTCTTTAATTGTGAGCAGAGAGGTTATCAGAATGCTGAGAAGCGGGATGGTGATGCTAATTATGGCATCATCACCTCTCACCATCTTGGTGCGGTCCTCAAAGTTTTGTAGGAGGGTACATTTGTCTGACATTCATGTCCACTCCTGAGGTCTTATGTGTGGAGTCTGAACTGAATATCGACTGCCCTGTTGATGTTGGTAGTCAACAACTGCACGCTACTGCTCACAAATCCTTTCCAACATATGCCGCGTAGAGTTCCAGTGCGTGGGGACATCACACACCAGTCGGTGAGCCAGAAGCTGCAAACACTGCTGAAGTACAGGAAGGGTGGCTGAAGCTGTAGCAGAGCGGCATACTTTCTCTAGCAGATCCGACAGCTCCGGGTAGCTTTTCAGAAAACATTGAACCACGAGGTTAAGCACGTGTGCCAAGCAAGGTATGTATGTGAGCTCACCTTGTCTCAGAGCCGCCACCAGGTTCCAGCCATTGTCACGCACGACCATGACTGGCTGTAGACTCAGCGGTGTCATCCAAATATCTGACTGCTCTTTCAGCGCAGTCCACAACTCTTCTGCATTGTGTTGTTTGTCACCTATGCAGATTAGCTTCAGCACAATCTGTTGCCGCTTGGCTGAAGCAGTGCTGCAGTGCTTCCAGCTTCTGACTGATGTGTTGATTTCAGAGATGGAGGCTGAGGAGGAGAAGGAGGTACAGGAGCTGTAGACTGTGGGGGCAACCCTGATTGATGTAGGGCTCTCAATCCTCGGCATGGAGATGTGTTCCATCCCAAAGTCCAACTGGGTCCTGGCTTCCATTATGTTAACCAAGTGTGCCATCAGTGAGACATACCATCCCTGTCCACAAGCACTTGTCCATGTGTCTGTGGTTAGGTGGACTTTCCCAGTAACAGCATTGTTGAGGGCACGTTTAATGTTGTGTGACACATGCTGGTGTAATGCCGGTAGGCACACCGGGATAAATAGTGGCGACTGGGGACCGAGTACCCTGGGATGGCCACCGCAATCAGGTTGCGGAAAGCTTCCATCTCAATGAGTCTAAAAAGCAACATTTTGAGTGCAAACAAAAGAGAAAAGTGTGAATTTAGTAGTGTTGCCTGTGGGGTGTTGGCTGGGTATTTCCGCTTGTGTTCCAATGACTGCGGTATAGACAACTGAAGGCTGTGCTGGGACAAGGACGTGGACCGGCTTGATGATGGTGCTGCTTGACTGTGAGCAACAAAAGGTGCAGGGCTAGAGGCATCTTCACATGCACGGTGTACTGGGGATTGGCTTCTATGCAAAACAGTGAAAGAAGCAGTGGTGTCCCCTGCAGACAGTGTTCCTGGAGCTTGAGGGTTGGCCCACAAAGTTGGATGCTTTGCTGCCATGTGCCTGATCATGCTGATCGTGGTCAGCCTGGTAGTTTTGCTACCCCTGCTGATGCGGGCATGGCAGGTGCTGCAAATGGCATGTTTGGGGTTATCGGCACGCCTTCTGTCTGTGGCCACCACACTGCTTCTTCCTGCCTGTTGGGGTGATATGCCTCCTTCCTCATGTGTGCTGCTGTCCTCACTCTGCATGTCCTCCTGCCAGGTTGGGTCAGTCACTATGTCGTCCACCACCTCGTCTTCCACATCCGCACCCTGCTTCTCCTCCTGACTTTCTGGCAATTGTGTCTCATCATCGTCCACTTCTTGTGACACTTTTCCACCATCACGTTCATGTGACTGTGGCTCATCAAAGCTTTGGGCCTCGCTACATGTGATCTCATCTGGCCCCAATTCAAGTTGACCGGCTGAGAGTCTGGAATCTTGAAATGGAAAACTGAACAGCTCTTCGGAGTGTCCAAATGTGGGATCAGTTGTCTCAGGGCACTCGGCACGGTGGGAGGAAGGAGGATCAGGGTGAGGAATATCCGGGCCAGACTCACGGCTACTCAGACTTGACCGTGTGGAAGACATGATAATGGTGGTGTAGCTAAGTGACTGGAAGCATTATCCGCTATCCAACCAACAACCCTTTCACACTGCTCTGGCTTCAATAGTGCTGTGCTGCGGTCCTGTAGAAACTGGGACAGGAAGGTTGAGCGAGCAGATGTGGGTCTTTGTTGTGGCCCACTTTCATCTTGGCCATGGCCTCGTACTCTGAATGCACCATCAGCATCACATCCACTTCCCTGTCTCTTGACTTGCCCATTTTAAATGGACTACTGAACTATTTCAAAACCTCAGCACAAATGTATTTATTTGGAGCAAAATTATATCTGATCAGTATGCCTTCAAAGCTACGATTTTTCTACTACAGATACACCAGGCCTCAGCCTGACATAACAGACTGTATAAAATATTTTTTTGCGGGGTGAATTTAAAAAAAAAAGAAAAAAAGGAGACCAAGGCTAGCACACAGAATTATGATACGTATGCCTGCGAAACCAAGATTTTTCCACCACAGATAAAACAGGCCCCAGCCTGACATAACAGACCGTATAATTGTTTGGGGGGTTTGGAGAATTTTTAAAATAACAAAAAAAAGTGGAAAAAGGTAAGCAGACAGAACTATGAAACTTATGCCTACCAAGCGATAATTTTTCCACCACCGATACACCAGGCTGCAGCCACAGATAACAGACTATCTATTTTTTTTTCTCCTGTACGTGCAATTTGGCAAAAAATAAAAAATGAGTAAAACAATGCTAGCAGACAGAACTATGAAACTTATGCCGGCGAAGCTACGATTTTTCCACGACTGATACACCAGGCCTCAGCCTGACATAACAGACTGCATAATTTTTTTTTAGTTTTTTGGATATACTTTTTATTTAAAGTGGAACAAGTCTAGCAGATATAACTATGAAACTTGTGCCTGCAAAGCTACAATTTTTCCATCAGAGATACAACAGGCCTCAGCCTAATATAACAGACTATATAATTTTTTTTTGGGGGGGGTTGGAGAATTGTTAAAATAGCAAAAGAAGAGTGGAACAATGCCAGCAGACAGAACTATGAAACTTAAGGCCCCGTCACACTTAGCGACGCTGCAGCGATACAGACAACGATGCCGATCGCTGCAGCGTCACTGTTTAGTCATTGTGTGGTCGCTGGAGAGCTGTCACACAGACAGCTCTCCAGCGACCAACGATGCCGAGGTCCCCGGGTAACTAGGGTAAACATCGGGTTGCTAAGCGCAGGGCCGCGCTTAGTAACCCGATGTTTACCCTGGTTACCAGTGTAAAATGTAAAAAAACAAACAGTACATACTCACCTTCGCGTCCCCCGGCGTCCGCTTCCTGCACTGACTGAGCGCCGGCCCTAACAGCAGAGCAGTGACGTCACCGCTGTGCTGTGCTTTCACTTTACAGCCGGCAGTCAGTCAGTGTGGGAAGCAGACGGCAAGGGACCTGACGGACACCGGAATGTGAGTATGTAGTGTTTGGTTTTTTTTACATTTACGATGGTAACCAGTAGGGTTGAGCGAAACGGATCGTTCATTTTCATAAGTCGCCGACTTTTGGCAAAGTCGGCGTCTCATGAAACCCGACCCGATCCCTGTGTGGGGTCGGCCATGTGGTACGCGATCTTGGTGCCAAAGTCGCGTTTCGTATGACGCATTTAGTGCCATTTTTTCAGCCAATGAAGGAGCGTGGGCAGAGTGATGACATAGGGGTTAAGGGCGTGCACGCCTATCACCATTTTATCGCTTGTGCGCAGTAGCGATCTGTAATGTGGAAAACGAAAATTTCTGTTCTGGGACGGAGGGGGAGAGAGAGAGAGAGAGAGAGAGAGAGAGAGAGAAGAAAAAAAAAATAAAAATCCCCATTGACGTGCATAGGGTTTCGTGTCGCGATCCTCGACTTTGCGCAGTAATCGGCCGATTTCGCCCGACTCGACTTTTCCAAAAAGTCGGGTTTCGCGAAACATGACTCGACCCTAAAAAAGTCAAGGTCGCTTAACCCTAGTAACCAGGGTAAACATCAGGTTACTAAGCGCGGCCCTGCGCTTAGTAACCCGATGTTTACCCTGGTTACCAATGAAGACATCGCTGAATCCGTGCCACATACACCGATTCAGCGATGTCAGGGGGACCTCAACAATCAAAAAAAAGGTCCAGGCCATTCCGACACGACCAGCGATCTCACAGCAGGGGCCTGGTCGCTGCTACGTGTCAAACATAGCGAGATCGCTACTGAGGTCGCTGTTGCGTCACAAAACTTGTGACTCAGCAGCGATCTCGCTAGCGACCTCGCTTAGTGTGACGGGGGCTTTATTCCTGTGAAGTTACAATTGTTCCACCACCGATATACCAGGCCACAGCCTGACATAGCAGACTGTATAATATTTTTTGGGGAGAGGTTGGATAATTAAAAAAAAAAAGAAGTGGTAGAAGGCTAGCAGACAGAACTATGAAAACTTATGCCTGCGAAGCTACTATTTCTCCACCACCAATACACCAGGCCGCAGCAACAGATAACAGACTGTCTATTTTTTTTCTCTTGAATGTGAAATTTGGCAAAAAGTTAAAAATGAGTTCAACAATGCTTGCAGACAGAACTATGAAACTTATGCCTGTGAAGCTACGATTTTTCCACCACTGATACACCAGGTCTCAGCCTGACATAACAGACGGTATATTTTTTCTTTGTTTTTTGGATAATTTATTTATTTATTTATTTTTAAATTGGAACAAGGCTAGCAGACAGAACTATGAAACTTGTGCCTGCGAAGCTACAAATTTTCCACCACAGACACAACAGGCCTGAGCCTGACAAAACAGAATGTATAATTTTGGGGGGTTTTGGAGAATTTTTAAAATAACAAAAAAAGTGGAACGAGGCTAGCAGACAGAGCTATGAAACTTGTGCCTGTGAAGCTACGATTTTTCCACCACAGATACAACAGGCCTCAGCCTGACATAGCAGACTGTATAATTTTTTTGGGGGGGTTGGAGAATTTTTAAAGTAACAAAAAAAGAGTGGAACAATGCTATCAGACAGAACATTGAAACTTATGCCTGCGAAGCTACGATTTTTCCACCACAGACACACCAGCCTTCAGCCTAAGAAAACACTGATTTAAATGCAGCCTTGAGTTTTTTGGGCACAACTAAATTGTGTCAAAAAGTTGGCTATGACACACAAAAAAAAAAAATTGGGCGCACTCACATCTGATGCCTGAGACAAAAAATCTTTAGATTTGCACGCGCTTCGATTACAATAACCTGGCTATAGTCTGCAGTGTGACCAAGCTAATAAATGTTGAAATAAGGGGGCTATGGATTGCTTTAGAATAAAAAGAGCAGGTATAAAGTGAAAAAAAATGCCACAGAAAACTGCAGCTAGGTACTTTATATATTAAATAAGTAGCAGTAGACAGTAATGGAGCTTTTGGAGGTATGCTGTGAGAGCTATGTACTCACATATAGTGCCTGCAGGCCTTGCACTGATGTGGAAATGCACACATTGACTCCCCTACCTACCTAGCACTACAATCTCTGGATCCCCGAATTAGCCCTAGAAAGGACTGTTGGTTTCTCACGCAGCGCCGCCATCATGGCATTACGGTCGTGACTGGCGTATGGGGCCCAGTGGGCAGAAGGGGCCTGCATCGGGCCCCGTCTCATCTGCCCATCGGGGCTGGGCCCCAGCGGCAGGCTTCAGACAGTACACTGAACCTGCGTCTGAGATGCAGGTTCAGTGTCCTCTGTTGCTTGCGGGCCCGGACGGGCCCGCAAGGCAACAGTTAAAGCCACCAGCCAATCGGAGGCTGGCAGCGACGTCAGTGCGCACGGACGTCATTCGCCGGCGACTCCATGCTGAAATGCCTGCAATGGATGTCGGCGCTGCAGCCCAGCCAGGTAAGGAGAAAGTTTTTTTTTTTTTTACTGAATGCAGCAAGCCGGGGCATGATAAAGACAAGAGGACAGGATGGGAGACACAGGGGCTTGATGGAGACACGGGGGCAGGAATGAAAACACAGGGAGCAGGAATGTGAGACACGGGGCAGGAATATGAGACACGGGGCAGGAATGTGAGTCACGGAGCAGGAATGTGAGACACGGGGCAGGAATGAAAACACAGGGGGCTGGGATGTGAGACACAGGGCAGGAATGCAAACAAGGGGCAGAATGTGTGACACAGGGGGTAGAATGTGTGACACAGGGGGTAGAATGTGTGACACAGGGGGTAGAATGTGTGACACGGGGGCAGGATGGAGACAAATGGGGCAGGAATATATGGCAGGATGGAGACAAATGGGGCAGGAATATGGGGCAGGATGGAGACAGATGGGGCAGGAATATGGGGCAGGATGGAGACAGATGGGGCAGGAATATGGGGCAGGATGGAGACAGATGGGGCAGGATGGAGACATATAGGGCAGGAATATGGGGCAGGATGGAGACAGATGGGGCAGGATGGAGACAGATGGGGCAGGATAGAGACAGATGGGGCAGGGATATGGGGCAGGATGGAGATATGGGGAAGGATGGAGACACAGGGCAGGATGGAGACAAATGGGGCAGGAATATAGGGCAGGATGGAGACAGATGGGGCAGGATGGAGACATGGGGCAGGATGGAGACATGGGGCAGGATGGAAACACAGGGCAGGATGGAGACAAATGGGGCAGGAATATAGGGCAGGATGGAGACAGATGGGGCAGGAATATGGGGCAGGATGGAGACAGATGGGGCAGGATGGAGACAGATGGGGCAGGAATATGGGGCAGGATGGAGACAGATGGGGCAGGATGGAGACAGATGGGGCAGGATGGAGACATGGGGCAGGATGGAAACACAGGGCAGGATGGAGACAAATGGGGCAGGAATATAGGGCAGGATGGAGACAGATGGGGCAGGAATATGGGGCAGGATGGAGACAGATGGGGCAGGATAGAGACATGGGGCAGGAATATAGGGCAGGATGGAGACAGATGGGGCAGGAATATGGGGCAGGATGGCGACAGATGGGGCAGGGATATGGGGCATGATGGAGACACAGGGCAGGATGGAGACAAATGGGGCAGGAATATAGGGCAGGATGGAGACAGATGGGGCAGGAATATGGGGCAGGATGGAGACAGATGGGGCAGGATGGAGACAGATGGGGCAGGAATATGGGGCAGGATGGAGACAGATGGGGCAGGATGGAGACAGATGGGGCAGGATGGATACGATGGAGACAGATGGGGTGGCAGGATCATGGGACAGATGGGTCAGGATCATGGGACAGATAGGGCAGGATCATGGGACAGATGGGGAGATCATATGGGGCAGAATGTGAGAACATGTGGCTGGAGCCAGGAATGAGATACACGGGCCAGGATGGGGGATATTATTACCATAGGGCCTAATTAAGGGATATTATTACTGCAGTGATGTATTTATTTTATTTTTGAGGATACTGTTTTAAATGGGGGGCGGTCCTGTTACTGTGTAGAGTGGCACTGTCGCCTTTTTTCTTCATCTGGTGTAGTGTAGAAGTTGTGGAAAAAATTAAGCAATGTGTTCTGCAAGAGGAGCTCTAGATAACTGTGTTATTTCCTGCAGAGACAAGTCCTGTCTGGAAGACGTGATGGCGCTCTGTGCTGGATGAAGATGGAAAGCGAGGCTGAAGGACTTAATCTAGAGACGTCACTGGTGAGTCAGTGTGTTACCTGTACACATACACTGCATACTAAGTACAGATCTCCTGTGTATAATGGCACATATGGTGATATTAGTATTGTGTTTTTTTAATTAATGATCAGTATTGCAGTATTTAGTCACTATGTGGTGGTAATATGTGGTCTGGTCATGGTGCGGTGGTCTTTGTCCCTTGTATGTGCTTTTATTCGGTCACTGTGGTGGTAATATGTGGTCTGGTCATGGTGTGGTGGCATTTGTTCCCTGCATGTGGTATTATTGACCACCATGTGGTGGTAATAGGTGATTTGGACATGATGCGGTGATATTTGTTGCTTGTATGTGGTATTATTCAGTCACTTTGGTGGTAATATGGTGTCTGGTTATGGTGTGGTGGTATTTGTCCCTTGTATGTGATATTATTGGTCATTTTAAAAATTGAAAAATAAATAAAAATATACCTAAATTGTATTGCATATTTTAACAAATTTTTAATAGGTTACAGTAGCGTAGGGCCCGGCCAAAAGAGTCTGCCGTGTCATGGTGGCAGATTAGAAAAATCTTTTGGCCAAAACAAAAGCTGCTGTTTTATGTGTGATCTGGCGATGGGAACTGTTAATGTGTAATAGGTGAGAAGTGGAGTTTTTCCAAGAGAGAGCGATGGGGCTGTGGACAGTTCGAGGGGTGGAGGCGGGGCTGTGGACAGTTCGAGGGGTGGAGGCAGGGCTGGGGCGGAGTCTGGGCAGAGTCTCAAGGGGGCCCCAAAAATTTTGCCAGTATGGGGCCCTGAAATTCCTAGTGGCAGCCCTGTTCTCACGAGTTGTAAACTGAACAGTTGCAGACCTACACTAACTATTAAAAGGATGATTCTGACCCTATCTCAGCAGCAGCTCTCCCTACATTCGCTAAGTCCGGAGCAGAATGTAGCCAGCAGGGCAGCACCAGGTCTCTTATAGACCTGATGGCGCTGTGCGGCCAGCCAATCACAGTAATACCACAACAAAGATGGCTGTGGCATTAGTGCATGGCTGACAATCCCTGCATTGTCATTAGTGCTCTAAAGAATGCCAGAATTGCAGGGCGGAGACCCGAATTCCCGATGAATAATCCTAGAAATACTCGGTGCTCGCTGAGCACACCGAGCATAGTGATACTCGTGCGAGTACCGAGTAGTGGCGAGCATGTTTGCTCATCACTATACCCGGTGCCTTGGATTCTTGGAGCATGTTAAAGTTTTGCAACCTAGTGGAGGGGCTGCACCAAGCCTGCATGGGATACAGAGAGGTGCATGGGATATAGCTGGTATTAGTGGTTCTTCAGCTACAGCATGACAATTCTCCAGTACATACACTCCATTTAGCAGTGTCATTTGTTGACATCTAAGTTACATGAATGGAAATACTGATCAATATGGGAATTAAATCCTGATTCTCTGTTTTCTTTGGTCTGGACACCATGTTCCTATAGAAGGTACCATCAAAAGTTGATAGAACACACAGACACAGTGTCATTGCCATAAGAATGGATGGCCATCAACAAGTTCAGTACCCTGCGTGCACCGTTTTTAAAATCCATGAATAATTAGGTTTGGCATAGACCATAAGCCAGGACCAGTAGCGTAGCTACTGGGGGAGGGCAGAGGGGGCCATCGCCCTGGGCCCAGTCACATGGAGGGGCCCACTCAGAGCCGCGGTCGCTTTAGTCATTAAGCAATAAGGGGCCGCAGCTCTCTGATATTTCAGAGTACAGGAGGAGGCAGGAGCGCAGGCTGCAGCGACGCCCGTGCCTTGTAACATGATGCAGGAGGGGCCCACCCGGGCCCACTCACCCATCCAGAGCCGCGGCTGCTTCAGTGTTAAGCAATAAGCGGCCGCGGCTCTCTGCAGGCCAGACATGGCGACGCACTGCTGTCTGGTCTCCGCTCAGCTGGAGACTCTGCACGCTGCACAGCAGCCAATAGCAGAGTCCCACTGCGAGCGCACGGTGAGGGCTGGAGCTGGAGCTTGCTAACCTTATAGTATCTTGACAGGCTGGCAGCGCTGCAGATAGCTCCGCCTCCACCCCAGGTCTGCTGCTCCTATTGGTTCGCTATTCTCAGGTCCTAGTCAGCACTCAGCAGCATCTCTTATTGTGCCAAGAGCCCAAGAAGATAGTGCCTGGCCTGCCACCTGGACAAATGGACGGACGGGAGAGAGAGACAGGAGTCAGGAGGATGGACATTTTCATAAATGTAAGGGCTGCTGACTGTGGAAATTAGTGCAATGTTCGACTTCTTTTAAATAACTTGAAGCACAAATGACACTGCACATGATGTTAGTAATGCTACTGTACTGTGGGAGGGAGGTGAATGTTAGGGGGAGAGGGGGAGTATGTAGGGTAGTGGGGGTGGGTGGCGCTGTAGGGGCCTGCTGTATTTCTTTTCATGGAGTATTATTATCTAATAGTTGTCTGGGTGGAGGTAGGGGGCTTATTATATTTACAGCTGTTAGGCTATGTCTCCACGTTCAGGATTCCCTGTGCTTTGGATGCAGCAAATACCCCGCTCCGCCAAAAGCGCTGCCCCCTGCTGTACGCGCGCTGATTCTGCCTGTGTTCATTGAACACAGGCGGAATCACCGTATCGTATTCATAGACTGTGTTATTCATCTTATGGAGACGGAGCTTCTTCACAAGATAAATAGACATGCTGCGGTCTATAAAAACGTGCCGCATGTACGGTTACTCAGGTCTGCCACCTGCATGTTTGTACGCATAGTGGAGACGGGATTTCATAAAATCCCATCCACTATGCTGTAACATCTGGACGCTGTGGATTGGATGCTGCGGCTGTATGCAGCGTCCAATCCGCAGCAAATCCGGAAGGTTTCATGACCATGGAAACACAGCCTTGGTATAGCAAGCCCTCATACAATAACCATGGCTCTAGCTGCCCTTTATTTAAAGGGATTGTCTGATCTCATGCTGCAAGTTTGCAGGTACTCCTATGTGGCTGCAAAATTGTGACCCTTCACAACTCACATACTAAGGATTCGCCATTACCCATATCGACAAGTATGCGATTTGCTTACTCCTGGCCATGTTCTAACTGTGCAGCCTCAATAAGGCCTCTTTCACACGTCCGTTTATTTCCAATACCAGAAAAAACGGTACCAGACATATCCATGTCCGTGTGTGTAAGGGTACTTTCACACTAGCTTTTTTTGCAATACGTCGCAATGCGTCGTTTTGGCGAAAAGTGCTTGCAGGATGCGTTTTTTCCCCATTGACTAACATTAGCGATGCATTTGCGACGCGTTGCCACACGTGCGACGGTTGCGTCGTGTTGTGGGGGACCGTCGGCAGCAAAAAACGTTGCTTGCAACGTTTTTTGCTCCGTCGGGAACGTCTTTTCCGACTGCGCATGCGCGGCCGGAACTCCGCCCCCTCCTCCCCGCACCTCACAATGGGGCAGCGGATGCGCTGAAAATCTGCATCCACTGCACCCGTTGTGCAGCGCTAACAACGCTAGCGTCGGTACGTCGGCCCGACGCACTGCGATGGGCCGAGTACGACGCTAGTGTGAAAGTAGCCTAATACGTGCGGCACACATGTAACTGAGATGACCACAAGAGTGTTTAAAACCACCATAAGGCTGTGTGCCCACGTTGCAGATTTTTCCCAATTTTTTCACCTTTTTTACGCTATAAAACGTGAAAAAAATGCATACATTATGCATCCCATCATTTAGAATGCATTCCGCAATTTTTGTGCACATGATGTGTTTTTTTCCGCAAAAAAAGCATCGCAGTAAAAAACGCTGCATGTTCATTAATTTTGTGGATTTTTTGCGGATTTCCCACTATATTATTGCATTGGGAACCTCCAGAAAAATCTGCAAAAAAACACACCAAAAACGCGGTAAAAACGCGCAAAAAAAAACACATGCGGATTTCTTGCAGAAAATGTCCTGTTTTGCTGAGGAAATTTCTGCAAGAAATCCTGAACATGTTCACATAGCCTAATTATGTAAACAAACGTTACTCAGGTTAAGGCCAGGATCACACACAGCGAGATACGGCCAAGTCTCGCAGGTTAAAACCAAGCTCTGGCACCGGCAGAGCAATACATGGAGCTGCACGCTCCGCTCCGGAGTACCGGTGCCAGAGCTTGTTTTTAACCTGCGAGACTCGGCCGTATCTTGCGTATGTGTGACTTCGGCCTAAGGGGCCCACTCAGATGTGTTTTGCCCCCCCTAGCCTGAACCCTTAGCTACGCCTCTGGCCAGGACAGGTGAATTCTGAGCTTGCCCCTGTGCAGGAAATTTCAGTTGTTCTCATGGACTTACAGTCGATGGTGTGCCCTATGACAAATGACTAAGAGGGATCATTTTTGCACAGGTTTTTTTCATTTTGAAAAACATGACAATTCTGTTTGTACGGTGTGTTATTATTTGGCTGTTGGTTACCATCTGTTACCAACTATTTAATCCATAGCCAGATACAGTATGCTCAAGTCAATTAGACATTACAAAGACTATTATTGGATTACAAAGGAGTTCAATGCAGTCCTAGGATACCTCAGGGTGTTACATGTCTTTTGTGGGAAATGAGAAACCTTGCTATTTTGAGAAACTTTGCTGAATTGAGATTCACTACAAATCTTAGCTTTTGGAAAAATTCCTTGAAGCTCGAGAATTAGAACATTCAGTCATCTCCAATATGGATGTAAAGGAGGAATTCTATGTATTTTAAATATTATATGATACTCACTGCCATGAATTGAATTTGTTGACTTTCACTGAGTCATTCTCTATAAGCAAAAATTGTAGTTTGAACCATTTTCTTTCTTCAAATCTAACTTTTTCATTCCCTTAAATGTACTCTGTCCTTTTATTAACTATGTGAACTTTTCTACTTCTGAATTACTTTGATAATGCAATGACGTACTATAATTTGGTACATTTTATGTTTTGCTAAATTGGAATCATTATTAGAAAATCTAGTGTAAGTACATCTACATAAAGTGGAAGAAAGAACACAATGTTCATCTATTAAAATGACAAATCAGTTTTATGTGAACTTTACAGCATAGGTAACATTGCCTAAAACGGTAATCAAAGAAATAAAAAATTAGACACAAAAGATTATCTTCATGGAAAAGTCATAATAGTTTTATGGTTATAAACTCAAAAGTAACATCAACACATTAATGTGGGCACAAAAAACTAGAGTATATTTGAACCATATTCAATCTTTAATAATGTTAAAATACTATAAATTCACAAAAAAAGTTAAATTAAACTGTAGAGCGTCTATGAAGATGAGGAAATCTATAGTCGTTTGTATCAGTACACTGTGAGAAATAAGCAATTTATACGGAGTAATATACAGCTCTGGCAAAAATTAAGAGATCACATCAAAACCCTGTCATGGGCAGCCCAATCTCCAGACATGAACCCCATTGAAACCTCTGGAATGTAATCAAGAGGATGATGGATAGTCACAAGCCATCAAACAAAGAAGAATTGCTTACATTTTTGTGCCAGAAGCAGTGTGAAAGACTGGCGGTACAATAAAAAGCTGGAAGGAAAGTAAAAGTGCAATAGGGTCTTATCTGGGTATTAAGAGATAACTCTAATCAGATTTTACTCACTAGATAGAGCCCAAACACAGGTTCATAGAAATATTAGCTACTGCAGATCCACCGCTCTCCTCGTGACCAGCCAAAGTAAAGAAAAAAAATGGGATAAAAAGGTGGATTAACTCCGCGCTGCTTGAAAGATAGAAGTTCAAATGGATATTCAGATGAAAAGTGGCTTTACTCAACGCGTTTCAGAGTAGTATGACTCCTTCATCAGGAACCCACAAAAGTATATATCTTTGTGGTTTCCTGATGGAGTCATAGTACTCCAAAACGCGTTGAATAAAGCCACTTCTAATCTGAATATCCATTTGGACTTCTATCATTCAAGCAAGGCGGAGTTAATCCACCTTTTTATCCCATTTTTTTTGTTCTTTAAAAATTTGGTGGAAATCATGCCAAGACGCATGAAAGCTGTGATTAAAAATCATGGCAATTTCCCCAAAATATGGATTTCTGAACTCTTCTTGAGTCAAAACATTAGTGTTGTTGTTTCTAAATGATTATGAACTTGTTTTCTTTGCATTATTTGAGGCCTGAAAGCACTGTTTGTTTTTTTTAATTTTGAAAATTTTTCTTTGTCAGAAACAAAAAATATATACAGTATATTGCTTGGAAATTCGGAGATGTTGTCAGAAACTATAGACTAAAAGAACCATTTACATTTTACTCAAAAATATACCTATACCTATAAAGTGAAAAATCAGACAAACTGAACATTTTGCAGTGGTCTCTTAATTTTTGCCAAAGCTGTATTTATATATATAGATAGATAGATAAATATAGATATATAGATATATCTATTTCTAACTTTTTTGGTATTTGCTCATACCATCTGCATTCATCTTTCCTTCAACTTTAACCAAGTTTATTGTGCCTCTGGAGCTCACACATCCCCAAAACATTAGCGATCCACCTATGTGCTTTACAATAGGAATGATGTTCCTTTCATCATAGACCTTGTTGAGCTCTCTCCAAATGTAACGTTTATGGTTGTGGCCAAAAAGTTCAATTTCGGTTTAATCAATCCAAATGACCTTGTTCCAGATGTTTTGAGGCTTGTCTCTGTGATGTTTTGTGGATTGTAAGTGAGATACTTTGTGGTATTTGTGCAGTAATGGCTTTCTTCTGGCGACTTGACCATGAAGCCCATTTTTCTTCAAGTGCCTTCTTATTGTACATTTTGAAAAAGCCACATCGCAAGTCGTGTATTTCAGCTGATGTTATTTGTGGGTGTTTCTTTGCATCGAGAACAATTTTCCTGGCAGTTGTAGATCACATTTTTGTTGGTCTACCCTGACCATGGTTTTGTTTTTACAGAGCCCCTGATTTTCCATTTGATAATCACAGTTTGAACGCTGCTTACGGGCATTATCAATCCCTTGCATATCTTTTTGCATCCCTTTCCTGTTTTATACAGTTCAACTACCTTTTCCAGTAGATCCTTGACATTTTTTTTGCTTTCCTCATAACTCACAATCCAGAAATGTCAGTGGCTGGGTGAAAGATGCAAGAGTCTGTCTGGATCCCAGAAACAGACTTAGCATTTATGCCCACACACTGATTACAAGCAAACAGGTCACAGGATGTTACCTTTAGCAGCCATTCAAACCCATTTGTGTCAACTTCGGTGCATGCTATCAGGCCAATATTACCAAGGTATGTAAACTTTTGATCAGGGTCATTTGGATTTTTATGATTTAAAAAGAAAAAACACAGTAGTTTGACAATTAATGGCTTCACCCAACCACTAACCATAAAGCGGAGAAAAAGTTTTGGTGTTATCATTCATATTCTCTGAAAAAAGGCCAAGAAAGCAAAAATTCTGCTGGGGTATGTAAATTTGTAAGCACAACTGTATGTATTGCAGTGCAGCGGGGTTGGCGCAGTGTGACAGACAGGCAGTGACCCAGCAATGATCAAAACAAAATAAGTTTTAATGTCCAACCCACAGAAAATACACAGCACAAGATATCCTCCGGATCGCAGCCGGGAAACATGACAGTCCACAACCGAGACTTTCTTGCCGTGGGTGACTGTACTGCTGTGTACGCAGTGGATGCCAGGCCTTTTGGCTTTGCTTGGCCTTTTGGCTCCGCTTGCTTGTGTTACCTCACACAGGTGGAGCTCTGCAGAGGCTTCTGCTCTGCACACTTGCAAAAATCAAACTGACACATTCAATCCTCTGCTTAAATAATAATAATAATTTTATTTATATAGCGCCAACATATTAAGCAGCACTTTACATTATAGAGGGGACTTGTACAGCCAATAGACATTACAGCATAACAATTAACACAGATCAAAACAGATGCCAAGAGGAATGAGGGCCCTGTTCGCAAGCTTACAATCTATTAGGAAAAAGGGGAGACACGAAAGGTGTATGGTAACAATTGCTATAGTTTTTTGGACCAGCCACAGTGTAAGAATCAGGTGTTCATGTAATGCTGAATGAACCAGTTATCAGTCTAAGTATGTAACATTACAGCCCCAGAGGGCTATTAAATGCATAAAGCGTATGAGAACATGATAAGAGGAACCTGGTTATGGTTTAAGTTTTTTGAATGGGCCACACAGGGATAGTTAGGTTAATGCGTTGAGGCGGTTGGCCAGTCTGAACAAATGCATTTTTAGGGCATGCTTAAAACTGTGGGGATTGGTGATTAATCGTATTAACCTGGGTAGTACATTCCAAAGAATTGGCGCAGCAAGTGAAAAGTCTTGGAGACGGGAGAGGGTGGTTATGATTATTGAGGAAGTTAACCTCAGGTCATTAGCAGAACGGAGAGCACGGGTAGGGTGGTAGACTGAGACCAGGGAGGAGATGTAAGGTGATCCTGAGCCATGGAGTGTTTTGTGGATGAGGTGTTTTTTTACAAGGAATCTATGGCCATAGGCCACATGGAAAACTTGGCAAGGGAGGAAATTGACTGCCCCACTACCATCCTGTAGTCCATTTCAAAAATAAAAGCCCAGAGCAGGTTTTCCTAAATCTTCCTTGCACAAATAGCTTGGCTAAGACCAACACTCACTTTTATTCTGTATTGCAATGACAGATAAGCTTGTGACTGCAGTGCACTCCCACGGCCTCCATATGCTTCTTTGCACATCCTGGGGGACACATAGCAATCCTCGCATATAACACTGGTCACTGCCTCACATAGTCCCCTCTGTTCAAACTTGTGGGGTTGAATATTTGTCACTATACAGGGAGCCTGTGACAGGGCATCCAAATGTCCTTGTGACAAAAGTTTTTTGGGGACTGGAACCATCAGTTGATGCAAGCATTCCTCCCCTTTGCATTTCTCATGCACACTTTCTTACGTGACCAACCACCTCTCCATTCTCCATTGCAGAAGACACAGCCACTTTCCTGACTGACAGAAGATTTGGACCAGTTTTGGGTGCCTTCGACCTTGTTTATTTGGGATTTCATAACCCCACAGCTCATCCCATAACCTAAGTACCTGGCTTCTGGCACTTAGCACTGTTTCCTCTGTACCCTTACCCGTGCCTCGGTGACTATGTCACGCTGGATCATCAAGATCCAGCAAGGCAGCTCCGGGCATACATCTGTATTACATCGCACCCAAACCATTTTATCCTGACCCCCGGCTACATCCTTGGCCGGTGCCAGAGAGTTCCGCATGGGTTCAACTGTAGTCGACTCCGTGACCACACATTCCCGGTTTCTCCAGGCTTTTTTTTATATGTGCATCTTTGTGCGGGACCCTGGAACTGAATTGCCTCAAATTTACCAGGGTAGATTTCCACTTTGGGGTTCGGTGGGGTCTCCTCAACCTCTCCTGCCTAAAGCTCTAGGGGAAACCTATCGATGTTACACTCTGTCCCTAGGCTGATGACCCCTATGGCAGGTATCCCTGACTGGGGATCTTCAGGTTCTTCACCCAAAACAACATTTACCTTGGGAGGGTTAACCCTCATGTTTCTTTGCAACATAGTCCCATATGGAAGAGTCTTTATCACTCCCACCTCATGTTTGATGTCTCCACACGGTGTGGAAAAAATAACCTCCACGGTCAAGTACTCTCGGATTTCCCCACGGATACCCATCACCTCCACCTTCCGTCCTTTGGGGTTGTCCCTGTCAACAAGGGATCCATGGACCAAAGTTACTAAACTCCCCAAGTCCAGGAGAGCCTCTGTTTGGTAATCGTTCATGAGTACCTGGCACAGCTGGGGTTCACTGTTGGCAGTACCTGTAGTGGTGGTACAGACTAGCTGGGCATACATAGACACATGGCAAGTATACCCACAATCCATTGGTTCAAATATCAGGGGGCAGTTGGCAGCCACATGTTGGGCCCTTTGCACCGTCAACACTTAATTGCTGTGGCATGACTATACCTTAGGGCCGCTTTAGGGGAAAAGGAACTTTTGTCATCCTCACTTTGGGTTACCCCCTCATCACTGGCTAGGTCCTGGTTAGCCCCTAAGTGGCTGTATAAAGCTCAACTAGTCCTACCAGCTAATCCAGAGTGCCTGGGTCCCCTTGCCCCACCCAACGCTGCATGGCTACTGGCAGAGCCCCCACCAACTGGTCGACCACCACCATCTCTACTATCTGGAGTGGGGTTAAGGTCTCAGGTTGGAGCCATATTTTACCAACAGCAGTAAGTTATATGCCTGAGACCTGGCAAAGGACCACTGGTACACCCGTTGAGCACGCATATAGGTATTATTGTTACAGAGACACGGGGTCAATGGGTGCTCTCGTCCGCTGGCCCGGCTATCTTTAGCAAGACTGCATGGACCACGGCTCATACCACTGAACGCCCGCTCTATCTCCCAGTGGGCAATACACTACACAGACAACACAGGGTTAAGGTAAAACAGTGTGGCAATACTTTATTGAACCACAGCACACAATAAAAAACAGAACATTCCCAACATGCCTTGAATTGTATGGGTACATGGGCACATATAAAATATCACTGCGTCTCCACGTATTTCCAGTATGACACGATGTCAGAGCTCCCAGGGTCGCTACTCCATCTGTGGATGAACGCACAGAGAAGGGGTAATGACAAGCATAGGGAGATGACCAAGAACTGTCCATAGAGTCCATACAAGGTCCAAAGCCAGTTGACACGATGTCAGAGCTCCCAGGGTCGCTACTCCATCTGTGGATGAACGCACAGAGAAGGGGTAATGACAAGCATAGGGAGATGACCAAGAACTGTCCATAGAGTCCATACAAGGTCCAAAGCCAGTTGACACGAGAGTCACCACCTGGCTTATCTGACCATCTCCATGGAACCAGGGGACCAGCGGGTCCCAACCCTGGCTTTCTCCAAACATATCCATGCTTCAGAGATGGTCACTGGATCAGATCTGTGTCCTTCCAACCAGAGCCGAAAACCCCTAGGTTGTATCCTATAGAATCCTAGATCAGTGTCCATCGTGATGGTGCCATGATGAATTGGCTGCAGTCCTTTCTCTTGTCTGTTGGGTGGTTTGCAGAATGTCTGGCTGGTAGCTCTGTATAACTTCCGACTCCCAAGATGTGAACTCTGAGTCATTTTATACCCAAGGCATGTAAGCTATTTTTAGAATTACCCAGTGTCCTTTAGTTCAACATCAAGATATGGCAAACAATGGTGATGAGACTACCTAGTACTACTTAACCATTCAATCTATTTGCACAGTCTTTCCTTCTCTGCTTTAAGCCCCCGTCACACTAAGCGAGGTCGCTAGCGAGATCGCTGCTGAATCACAAGTTTTGTGATGCAACAGCGACCTCAGTAGCGATCTCGCTATGTTTGACACGTAGCAGCGACCAGGCCCCTGCTGTGAGATCGCTGGTCGTGTCGGAATGGCCTGGACCTTTTTTTGATTGTTGAGGTCCCGCTGGGTAGCACACATCGCTGTGTTTGACACCTTACCAACGACCTCGTTGACGACTCAGACACCGACACATAGGCGTGCATTTGCGTTGCCTTTTCCGCACCCCTCCGCTCCGATTGGTGGTCGCTACTGCGTTCTGATTGGCGGTCATGCCTTCAACAGAAGGTGACATGTGTCGCCTCATAAGGCAAGGCCGCCACCAATCAGAACGCAGTAGCGACCACCAATTGGAACTGAATGGGCGGGGAAAAGGCAATGCAAATGCATGCCTGTGTGACTACAACGTCACACAGGATGTCCCTCATCGAGGTCTGAATCGTCATAATAGCTGCCATGTGACAGGGTCACAATGACCAACGACATCGTTGTACAGGTCGCTACAGGTCGCCGCATCGCTGCTGCGTCGTTGGGAAGATCTCACTGTTTGACATCTCACCAGCGACCACATAGCGACGCAGCAACGATCCCTGACAGGTCGTATCGTTGTCGGGATCGCTTTAGCGTCGCTAAGTGTGACCGGGCCTTTAGAAGTCACCAAGCTAGTTCTGGAATTCAATGCACAATTAGCATATCAGCACACATCAATAAACAAATAGAAACACACACTATGTACAAGTCACTATTACAGACTTACATTTTATGTTAAATGGTATCAGTTTGCAAGTCTGTCTTCTTGAACCACCAGACATAAACACTTAAATGCACAAGCCAATATACAGATAAAAAGCCAGTTCTTTTGTTTTTGAAAAACATGGTTTTCTGGGAAATTAAGATACAATCTGGTTTCTTCACAATTATCCCACAGTCAGGCAAGGAAATCACCGCTCAACTTCTCATAGTCCAGTTCATCGCCCTGACTGAGGTCCAGGTAGGGCTTCTGGGCATCGCCCATCAGGAAGGGGGCCACCACTTCAGCCCACTGGTTAACAGCAAGCTCTCCTGCTCTGCAGTGCATTTGAAGATGATGAGGAAAGTCTCCATGTCATCCTCAGGACTGACCGGACATTATACCAGACGTCTGAACGGACCATTGTTGCTGTAGAGGACGTCTCCCACAGATCCACAATCTGTTGCAGAGTCAAATTGTTAGTTTGCTACTGCTGAAACTCCTGCAACTTCTGCTGTTGCGCTTGAGAGACAGCCAACTGTCTTAGTATTTCCTCCATCTTGTCAGCAGGCTTGGGCTGCAGCATTGCAGGCCTGAGCACCGATATGCAGCATGCTTTGTGGTATGCCTCTGTTCACATTGCCTGCATTCTCCAACCACATGTTGTGCAGCGGGGTTGGTGCAGTGTGACAGACATACAGTGACCGAGCAAAGTTCAAAACAAAGCGTGTTTTAACTCACAACATAGAAATATATATATATATATATATATATATATATATATATATATATATATATATATATATATATATATATATATATAAGTGCAGCGCCCCAGAGTCCTGGTCGTTGCAGTACTGTGGCTCCGCCGCTAAGGGGGGGGCTGTGGTACGTCTGATGGCACTGAAGGAGTTCATCTGACCAGGTATCACATACACCAATACATTTCACAGTCGGGCCTCCAGGGGGAGCTAAGGGTGCTATTTATTAGGCTACTCCTCACCACTGTGGGTAAACTGGGGGTCAGGCAGGAAGTTAGTTCAGAAAGCTGACTGGGTTGGACCAGACAACACCTGGTGGCAGAGGGTGTTGTGGGGGAAGATTCGGTAGGGTCCCTGTCAGGTTTGGGACCCGGACAGAGGCCTGGCTACAAGAAGGAACGTCACGGGACCGTGCCTGCTCAGCATAGCGGCGGTGCCCTAAGAAAGGAACAGAAGCGAGATATATTGTGCTGAGTGAGAAACGAGATCAAAGCAATAAGGAGAATACCAGTAGGAGTCGTGCTGTAAGACCGAGGCAACATCCTACTGAGGCGCACAACCGACGGCCGGAACGCCGAGGAAGTATTACTATATTCAGCTTCAGGCAATACTTCAAACCAACGGCAGGACAGTCAGTCAAAGGCGGGCTGTCTCATCTAAATCACCTATGCAGTCTGGGGGGGCAACTTGTGGAGAGGGGCGACTCTAGGGTCCCGGAAGAGCTCCGAGCCTACCCGTCATACGGGTGCCGTCCTAACCGTAACATCAGGGAGGGACGGAGGATTAGCAGAACATCATCTAATCGAGTTGTGAGGGAACTTAAGAAACGGACACAACAGTTGTGGGGACTTTCCGTAAGCACAGCAGGGAAGGACCACAACACATAGCGCTAGCAGGTAGGCACAGATTTCCACCTGCAAAGAGAACTCTGGAGGTGCCATTGGACCGGCCGGACTTGCGCAGCCTGGTGAACCGTATTCCGGACTGAGGACCCAGAGACCTTCAGTAAAGAGGTAAAGAGACTGCAACCTGGTGTGCTCGTTATTTACTGCACTGCACCACCACCACCATCCACATATATCATTTACTGTACGCCCCTCAGCAGGGTCACGGACCAGGCCTAGCCACCGTGACAACCCCAGAGCTGAGACTCAGAGGCCCGGTACCGGGTACCCCTCGGCCCTGCGGCAGTGGGGGCACTACATATATATATACATATATACTGCTTTGGCAAAAATTAAGAGACCACTGCAAAATTTTTAGATTGTCTGATTTTTCTCTTTATAGGTATATTTTTGAGTAAAATGTAAATTGTTATTTTAGTCTATAAACTTCTGACAACATGTCTGCCGTTTGACAGCGGCATTTAATTAGTTAATAGCGGCGGGTGGATCGCGATTCCACCTGTCGCTATTGCGGGCACATGTCAGCTGTTCAAAACAGCTGACATGTCCCGGATTTTATGTGGGCTCACTGCTCAAAGCAGGGGATCTGACCTCGGATGTACTATCTGGTCCGAGGTCAGAGAGGGGTCAACCACAGCTTTCATGCGTCTTGGTATGCTTTTCACCAGTCTTTCACACTGCTTGTGGCGCAGAAATTTAAGCAGTGTCTTCTTTATTTGATGGCTTGTGACTATCCATCATCCACTTGATTACATTCCAGAGGTTTTCAATGGGGTTCAGGTCTGGAGAATGGGCTGGCCTTTACAGGGTTTTGATGTGGTGGTCTATTAATTTTTGCCAGAGCTGTATATAGATAGATAGATAGACAGAGAGATAGATAGATATATAGATAGATAGATAGATAGATAAAAAGGGGTATCAAGAACCAAGAATTTTTTGATTATTAAAGGGAACCTGTCAGCAAGATTGTGCACAGTAACCTACACACATTGTCAGGTCGGCGCCGTTATACTGATTAAAATGATACCTTGGTTTATGAAATCCATCTTGTGGTTGTTGTTTAATCTTTATTTTCAGTTTTTAGTTAATGATACGCTCGTGCTCAGGGGTGGACTCTGGGCGGGGTCTTTATATGGTGCTCTGATTAGGCATTCACCATTATGACTTCTGACAGGTCACTGATCCTTCAATGACCAGCCACCTATTTTACATAATGAATATTATATACAGCTCTGGAAAAAATTAAGAGACCACTGCAAAATTTTTAGTTTGTCTGATTTTTCTCTGTATAGGTAAATTTTTGACTAAAACGTAAAGTGTTCGTTTATTCTATAAACTACTGACAACATGTATCTGAAGTTCCAAGCAATACATTTTGTATTTTTTGAAAATGAGAAATGGTCAAAATAACAAAAAAATGCATTGCTTGCAGACCTCAAATAATGCAAAAAAAAACAAGTTCATAATCATTTATAAACAACAATATTAATGTTTTAACTCAGAAAGAGTTCAGAAATCAATATTTTGTGGAATAACCATGATTTTTAATCACAGCTTTCATGCGTCTTGGTATGCTTTCCACCAGTCTTTCACACTGCTTCTGGCACAAAAATTTAAGCAGTTCTTCTTTGTTTGATGGCTTGTGACTATCCATCATCCACTTGATTACATTCCAGAGGTTTTCAATGGGGTTCAGGTCTGGAGAATGGGCTGCCCATGACAGGGTTTTGATGTGGTGGTCTCTTAATTTTTGCCAGAGCTGTTTATAGATAGATCTATATATACATATATATACACACACAGTATATAGACTTTTGTTGAAAAATATATGATAATAGTCCATATTGATTTCTCTTCTCCCTTACACCTCCAAATTACTGGAACAAAGCGTCCATCTTGAACTGTCCTCCCACCTCTCCTCCTGCTCCCTCTTTGACCAGTTGCAATCTGGCTTCCGATCCCATCACTCAAGTGAAACTTCCCTAGCTAAAGTCTCCAGTGACCTACTAACTGCCAAGAGTAAGCGACGCTACTCTGTCCTTCTTCTCCTAGACCTGTCTTCTGCCTTTGACACTGTGGACCACTCCCTTCGGCTACAGATCCTCTCATCTCTTGGCATCATGGACTTGGCCCTATCCTGGATCTCATCATATCTGATAGACTGAACATTCAGTGTCTCCCTCCCCCACACCACCTCCTCACTTCGCACCTTGTCTGTCGGTGTTCCTCAAGGCACTGTTCTAGGACCCCTACACTTCTCAATCTACACCTTCGACCTGGGACAGCTCATAGAATCCCACGGTATGCAGTACCATCTTTATGCCGATGATAAGCAGATCTACCTATCCGGACCTGACCTCACCTCCTTACTTACCAAAATCCCACACTGTCTGTCTGCTATCTCGGCCTTCTTTTCTGCTCGCTTTCTAAAACTGAACATGGACAAAACAGAATTCATCATCTTTCCCACATATCACTCTTCCCCTCCACCAGACCTATCCATCAATGTTAACAGCTGCTCGCTTTCCCCAGTCCCACACGCCCGGTTCCTCGGTGTGAACCTTGACTCTGCCCTCTCTTTCAAGCCACATATCCAAGCCCTTGCCTCCTCCTGCGGTCTCAAACTCAAAAATATTTCCCGGATCCGCGCATTCCTTGACCATGACACCAAAAAAACACTAGTGCATGCCCTTATCATCTCCCGCCTTGACTACTGCAACCTATTACTCTCTGGCCTCCCCTCTAGCACTTTGGCACCACTCCAATCCATACTACACTCTACTGCCTGACTAATCAACCTGTCTCCTCGCTATTCCCCAGCCTCTCCCTTATGCTAAGCCCTTCACTGGCTTCCTATCACCCAGAGACTCCAGTTCAAAACCCTTACAATGACATAAAAAGCCATCCACAACCTCTCTCCTCCATACATCTGTGATATGGTCTCCCAGTACTTACCTACACGCAACCTCCGATCCTCTCAAGATCTCTTTCTCTACTCCCCTCTCATCTCTTCTTCCCATAACCACATCCAAAACTTCTCCCGTGCTTCCCCCATACTCTGGAACTCTCTATCCCAACGCATCAGACTCTCGCCTACCATAGAAACCTTCTAAAAGAACCTGAAGACTCATCTCTTCCAGCCTACAGCCTGCAGTGATCCTCAACCTACTGAACTGCCACACAAAAAGCTCTACCCTCTCCTAGTGTATCCTCACCCATCCCCTGCAGACTGTGAGCCCTCACGGGCAGGGTGCTCCCTCCTTATGTACAGTACAGATCAAAAGTTTGGACACACCTTCTAATTTAAAGATTTGTCTGTATTTTCATGACTATGAAAATTTTACGTTCACACTGAAGGCATCAAAACTACCAATTAACACATGTGGAATTATATATTTAACAAAAAAGTGTGAAACAACTGAAATTATGTCTTATATTCTTGGTTCTTCAAAGTAGCCACCTTCTGCTTTGATGACTGCTTTGCACACTTTTGGCATTTTCTTTATCAGGGGTCATCCTTGATTCCGAGCTTTCATTCACCCCCCACACCCGATCACTGGCTCGCTCTTCTTATCTGCATCTCAAAAACATTTCTAGAATTCGCCCTTTTCTTACCTTTGACTCTGCAAAAACTCTTACTGTTTCACTTATTCATTCTCGTCTGGACTAGTGTAACTCTCTACTAATCAGCCTCACTCTTACCAAACTCTCCCCGCTCCAATCTGTCCTGAATGCTGCAGCCAGGATCATATTCCTCACCAACCATTACACCGATGCCTCTACCTTGTGCCATAAATATAAATATATTGGCCTGCACTCTATGATAAATCGGGGTGCTGGTGCGAAAGACCATGAGGTCCAACTACCAGTATTATATTCAAACCACCACACTTCCTAAGTGGAATATCTTATGCAGAAATGTAAAATAATTTTTTGAAAAGCTAATTTATTCAAGTACAGAAAAAGATCAAGTACATTGGATCAAACAGAAGACAATTATTACACAATGTGCAAGCGACTCAGAATGATATGACGTTTCGACCCTCCCGGGTCTTACTCTAAGGTCGCACTGTAAACATAAGAACATAAAACAATATATACATCTTGAGATAAACATGGCACAACAAATAAATACAAAATGAACAATAAACAATAAACAAAATTGTATAATACAATATGTACAGTATGTTATAGCCTATGGCTGATACTCCCCAGGTGAGGACTGTTTAGCATATGTCATGAGGTTAGACCGTCAGTATGAAGTTGGAGAAGTGTGTCTAGTGACATGGTATCTATGAGATCCTCCAACAATAGAGCTGAGATAATTACCTTAGTGAATAATTCCTATAATAGGAAGAACGTCGTCCCTGTGGTATCCAGGGGCTAGAGGAAACAACAATAACGTCAATACCCAATTTGTAGTGAGCTAGAAGAAATGTAATAAATGATATGGAGTTGTGGTTATTTACCAGGTATAGTTCTTTGGTAGTAAATATGGCCTGATGAGTGATCCGTGTATAACCTGAAATATTGCGCAAAATAGGAGCGCCATGGTGACTGAGCGGTGTGAGCCCATGCCGACGCTCGGGCATGTGCACATCCTCAGTCCCATGTGCGCAACGTCACTTCCGGTTAGCAGTATTTACAAGAGTGCCATGGTGACTGAGCGGTGTGAGCCCATGCCGACGCTCGGGCATGCGCACATCCTCAGTCCCATGTGCGCAACGTCACTTCCGGTTAGCAGTATTCACACTATTTAAAGACCCCACATTTCACACAGCATGATTATAATTATTATTATTATTATTATTATTATCAGCTTCAAGAGGTAGTACTGTACCTGTGTGCCTTGTTTTTTGCGCATGTTTAATGTATTTGTCTGTATTTGTCCCTTTTTCACATGTAAAGCACCATGGAATAAATGGCGCTATAAAAATGTATAATAATAATAATATTGGTAATAGACCTGATCAATATTAAATGTAAACCAATATCACCTTTTATATAGTAGTTACTATATAAAAAAATACTTAAGAAGTTCCAAGTGCAGCTAAGTTTACCCGTAAGGTTGAATGAGGCTACTGTTAGACATATGTTTGAGACCTTGCTGCTATATAAGAGCCTTAGTAGGACATAACATAAAGGCAGCAATTGAGTATGTTTTTAGTATAGAGTTTTATACCTTAAATAGGATGTAGCATAAAGGACATTTTTAAAATCTGAAATATCAAATAGATGAAAGTACTTACAAGAGTTTAAACAGAGGTTAAATACTGTTCCCATCGCCCCTCTGTGAACTTTTCTACTTCTGAATTACTTTGATAATGCAATGACATACTGTAGTTATGGTACACTTTATGTTTTGCTAAATTGGATGCATTACTAGAAAAACTAGCATAAGTACATCTACATAAAGTGGAAGAAAGAAAACAATGTTCATCCATTAAAATTACAAATACGTTTTAAATGAACCTTAGATCACAGGTAACATTGCCTAAAAAGTTAATAAAAAAATGTACAGTTAAACAAAATAAAGCTTCATGAAATTTTTTAAAGGAAACCTGTTAGCATGATTGTGCTCACTAACCTACAGACACTGTCAGGCCGGCGCCGTTATACTGATTAAAATTATACCTGGGTTGATGAAATCGGTCTTGTGGTTGGGGGGTCTTCATCTGGTGCTCTTCTTAGGTATTCATACTAAAGACTGCTGACAGGTCACTGATGCCTCAATGACCTTCCCCCTAGTTTACATAATACATTTTATCTATATTGAAAAAACAATTCCCCTTCCGCAGGCAGTCAACGATGCTGCAGCCTGATCGCATGTGGTATGTGCAGTTTATTATTTTTTATTATGGTATACATTAATTCATTAAAAAAAGTCTAAAAATGATAGCTGCTACTGCACAGGTGCTGGCAGCACCATCTTGGGGGAGGATTTTTTTTCTCTAGCAAAATGGCACCGCCGGCGCCTGCGCAGTAGCAGCTATCGGATAGACGATAGCTGCTACTGTGCAAGTGCAGCAGGTGCCGTTTTTGGACTGATTTTTTTAAAATGATTTAATGTATACCATGAAAAAATAGTTAACTGCACATTACTAGTGATGAGCGAGTGTACTCGTTGCTCGGGTTTTCTCGAGCACGCTCGGCTGGTCTCTGAGTATTTGGAACTGCTCGGAGATTTAGTTTTGGTTGATGCAGCTACATGATTTACGGCTGTTAGCTGTACGTGTGGGGGTTGACTGGTTGTTAGGGTATCCCCACATGTAATCAAGCTGTCTAGTAGCCATAAATCATGCAGCTGCGGCAAGGAAAACTAAATCTCAGGGCAGTAACAAATACTCGTAGACCACCAGAGCATGCTCAGAAAAACCCGAGCAACGAGTATGCTCGCTCATCACTACACATTGCACATGTGATCAGGTTGCAGAGCTGCTTCCTGGGGATTTTTTCTTCAATATATATATATATATATATATATATATATATATATATATATATATATATATACAGTATATATATATATATATACAGTATATATATATATATATATATATATATATATATATATATATATATATATATATATATATACAATCTTCATTAACCCATTTACCCCCAAGGGTGGTTTGCATGTTAATGATCAGGCCAATTTTTACAATTCTGACCACTGTCCCTTTATGAGGTTATAACTCTGGAATGCTTCAATGGATCCCGGTGATTCTGACATTGTTTTCTCATGACAAATTATATTTCATGACAGTGGTAAACTTTATTTGATATGACTTATTTGTGAAAAAAATTGAAATTTTCCTACTTTGAATTTTCATGCTCTTAAATCACACATATGTCACACAAAATACTTAATACGTAACATTTCCCACATGTCTACTTTAGATCAGCACAATTTTGGAACCCAATTTTTCTTTGTTAGGGAGTTATAAGGGTTAAAAGTTGACCAGCAATTTTCTTATTTCTACAACACCATTTTTTTTAGCGACCACATCAAAATTAGACCCCAAAAGTTACTGTGCAATTTGCCCTGAGTACGCTGATATCCCATATGTGGGGGAATCACTGTTTGGGCGCATGGCAGAGCTAGGAAGTGTAGGAGCGCCATTTGACTTTTTGAACGCAAAATTGGCTGGAATTGAGATCGGACACCATGTCGCATTTGGAGAGCCCTTGAAGTGCCTAAACAGTGGAAAACCCTCACAAGTGACACAATTTTGGAAACTAGAGCCCCCATGGAACTTATCTAGCTGTGTGGTGAGAACTTTGAACCCCCAAGGGATTCACAGAAGTTTATAACGTAGAGCCGTAAAACTAAAAAAATCATATTTTTTTCCACAAAAATTATCTTTTCACCACTAATTTTAATTTTCTCAAATGTAACAGGACCCTTAAATTTATTGTGCATTTTCTCCTGAGTACGCTGATGCCCCATATGTAGGGGTAAACCACTGTTTGGGCGCATTTTGAATGCAAAATTGGATGTAATTGGGATTGGACGCTGTCACGTTTGGAGAGGTTCTGATGTGCCTAAACAGTGGAAACCCCCACAAGTGACCCCATTTTGAAAACTACACCCCCAAGGAGCTTGTGTAGATGTGTGGTGAGAACTTTGAACCACCAGGTGTTTCACTAAAGTTTATAGCGCCCGGGCATAAAAATAAAAATATTTTTTCAAGAAACATGATCTTTATTCCCCAATTTTTTTAATTTCTTAAGGGTAACAGTAAAATACAAAACTGAGGGCTAAAAAATAATTTTTGTGGAAAAAAAAGATTTTATTTTCACGGCTATGCATTATAAACTGTAGTGAAACACTTTGGGGTTCACAGTTCTCACAACACATCTAGATAAGTTCCTTAGGGGATCTACTTTCCAAAATGGTGTCACTTGTGGGGGGTTCAATGTTTAGGCACATCAGGGGCTTTCCAAAAGAGACATGGCGTCGCATCTCAATTCCAGTCAATTTTGCAATGGAAAGTCAAACGGCGCTCCTTCCCTTCCGAGCTCTACCATGCGCCCAAAGAGTGGATTACCCCCACATATGGGGTATCGGTATACTCAGGACAAATTGCACAACAACAGCTGATGTCCAATTTCTTTTGTTACCCTCGAGAAAATAAAAAATATGAGGTGAAAAATTCATTTTTGTGAAAAAATATGATTTTTTATTTTTACGGCTCTGCATTATAAACTTCTGTGAAGCACTTGGTGGGCCAAAGTGCTCACCACACATCTAGATAAGTTCCTTAGGGGCTCTACTTTCCAAATTGGTGTCAATTGTGGGGGGTTTCAATGTTTAGACACATCAGGGGCTCTCCAAATGCAATATGGCGTCCCATCTCAATTCCAGTCAATTTTGCATTGAAAAGTCAAATGGCGCTCCTTCCGTTCCAAGCTCTGCCATGCGCCCAAATAGTGGTTTATCCCCACATATGGGGCATCAGCGTACTCAGGACAAATTGTACAACAACTTTTGGGGTCTAATTTTTCCTGTTGCCCTTGGTAAAATAAAACAAATTGCAGTTGAATTAATTTTTTTTTTTTAAAAAAGTTAAATGTTCATTTTTTTTAAACATTCCAAAAATTCCTGTGAAACACCTGAAGAGTTAATAAACTTCTTGAATGTGGTTTTGAGCACCTTGAGGGGTGCAGTTTTTAGAATGATGTCACACTTGGTTATTTTCTATCATATAGACCCCTCAAAGTGACTTAAAATGTGATGTGGTCCCTAAAAAAAATGGTGTTGTAAAAATGAGAAATTGCTGGTCAACTTTTAACTAGGGTTGAGCGAAACGGATCGGACAAATTCAAAAATCGCTGACTTTCGGCAAAGTCGGGTTTTATGAAACCTGACCCGATCCTAGTGTGGGATCCGCCATAAGGTCGGCGATCTGCGCGCAAAAGTCACGTTTCGTATGATGCTTTCAGCGCCATTTTTCAGCCAATGAAGGAGGACGCAGAGTGTGGGCAGCGTGATGACATAAGTCTCGGTCCCCACCATCTTAGAGAAGGGCATGACAGTGATTGGCTTGCTTTCTGCGGCATCGCAGGGGCTATAAAGGGGCATGCACGCCGACCGCCATCTTACTTCTGCAGATCGTAGCATAGGGAGAGTTTGCTGCAGCTTCATCAGAAGGGATATAGTTAGGGAGTGAAGATTAACCCCCAAACTGCTTGTGCTGTAGTGATTTCCACTGTCCAACACCACCTCTTTTTTGCAGTGACAGTGGAGGCTATATTTTTGTGCATCAGCTCTGTAGCTTATTAGGCTGCCTTATATGGCTCCCTGATAGCTGCATTGCTGTTTGCACGCTGCTGTGCAAACCAACTGCTTTTTTAGAAGCAAAATTTCTGTTGCTCCTGTCTGCACAGTTATCTTGTGTATTTGTCCACACTTTTGTGTGCAGCAGTCCTTTTTAGGGTTGAGTGAAACGGGTCGGCAATTTTCAGAAGTCGCCGACTTTTGGCAAAGTCGGGTTTCATGAAACCCGACCCGACCCCTGTGTGGGGTCGGCCATGAAGTCGGTGATCTTCTGAATCTGGAATCGGAATTCCGATACCGATTCCCGATATGTTTAAGATATCGGGAATTGGTATCGGAATTCAGATTTAAGTGTAAAATAAAGAATTAAAATAGAAAATATCGCTATACTTACCATCTGACGGGCCCTGGTACTAACCGGGAACCTTCCTTCCTTAGAATCAGCCTTCCAGGACCTCGCGGTGACGTCACGGTGACGTCGCGGCTTGTGATTGGTCGCGCGAGCGGTCACATGGGCGGCCGCGCGACCAATCACAACGAAGCCGAGGGTGAGTATATTCCTATTAGGTATATACTCACCCTCGGACACGCCCTGCTTCTTTCCGGCAGCCTTCCTTCCTAAGAATCAGCCCTTCCAGGACCTTCGGTGACGTCATGGTGATGTCGCGGCTTGTGATTGGTCGCGCGAGCGGTCACATGGGCGGCCGCGCGACCAATCACAAGCCGCGACGTCACCGTGACGTCACCGCGAGGTCCTGGAAGGCTGATTCTAAGGAAGGAAGGTTCCCGGTTAGTACCAGGGCCCGTCAGTGGGTAAGTATAGCGATATTTTTTATTTTAATTCTTTATTTTACACTTAAATATGGATCCCAGGGCCTGAAGGAGAGTTTCCGCTCCTTCAGACCCTGGGAACCATTGGAAACCCAATGCACTGCATTGGGTTTCTAGTTTCGGACGACCCCGACCCCGACTTTTTTATAGGATCGGCCGATTTCACTCGACCCGACTTTTGAAAAAGTCGGGTTTCGTGAAACCCGACCTGATCCTATAAAAGTAAAGGTCGCTCAACCCTAGTCCTTTTTATTGCTGCCATACTTGTCCTGAGATCATTGTAGGGAGATTGAAATTGTACTACAGTCCTTGTATTTTTTCATATATCTTCCAGCCACTTTCTGCCACTTACATTGTGTTGTTTTATGCACTGAGCCTGAGTTTTGGTTTAGTCTCCCCCAAAAATGTGAGATTCAAATTCTCACAAAGTGGATATACTTCAGTCCTGTTAGTTTGTCGTATATCAGCTGTTGTGAATTCTGTTCTCGGGCTCCCTCCTGTGGTCAGGAATGGTACTTTGGCGAGTTCTGTTCATGGACTTCCTCTTGTGGCTGTGAGTGGAGCTGCTGGTTCTGAGGTTCTATCTTCAGCTGACCTCGTTTAGTTCTGCTGGCTGCTCTATTTAACTCCACTCAGATCGTTACCTGATGCCAGCTGTCAATGTTCTAGTACTGGTTCAGTTTTCTCTTGGATCTTTCAGATGACCTGTCTACTCCAGCAAAAGCTAAGTCCCTGCTAGCTGATTTGTTTACTACTGTTTTCTTTTCCAGCTTGTTATCATGATTTTGTCCTGTTAGCTGGAAGCTCTGGGATGCAGAGTGGCACCTCCGCACTGTGAGTCAGTGCGGGGGTCTCTTTTGCACACTCTGCGTGGATTTTTGTAGATTTTTGTGCTGACCGCAAAGATACCTTTTCTATCCTCAATCTGTTTAGTAAGGCCTGGCCTCCTTTGCTGAAACCTGTTTCATTCCTGTGTTTGTGACTTCCATCTTAACTCACAGTCAATATGTGTCGGGGGCTGCCTATTTCTTTGGGGAATTTCTCTGAGGCAAGCTAGGCTTAATTTTCTATCTTTAGGAGTAGTTAGCTCTTAGGCTGTGTAGAGGCATCTAGGCAGAGTTAGGTACGCTCCACGGCTATTTCTAGTGTGTTGTGATAGGATTAGTGGTTGCGGTCAGCAGAGTTCCCACTTCCCAGAGCTAGTTCAGTATTACTAGTTTGCTCATCAGGTCATTCCGGGTGCTTCTAACCACCAGGTCAATCATAACAGTACAGCTGGCCACTAAAGTGTTAATGCATCTCAATAGAGGGATAAGAGAAGTTCTGAGACCATTTTTTTTTCCTCTGCAGCGTGTTTTGTTTTTCCTATCCCCTAAATCTCTGGGTGGTTCAGGACACAGGTGTAGATATGGACATTCAAGGTCTGTCCTCTTGTGTGGATCAACTCACTGCAAGGGTACAAGGCATTCAAGATTATGTAGTTCAGAATCCGATGTTAGAACCCAGAATTCCAATTCCTGATTTGTTTTCTGGGGATAGATCTAAGTTCCTGAATTTCAAAAATAATTGTAGATTGTTTTTTTCTTTGAAACCCCGCTCCTCTGGTGACCCCATTCAGCAAGTAAAAATCATAATTTCTTTGCTACGTGGCGACCCTCAAGACTGGGCATTTTCCCTTGCGCCAGGAGATCCTGCATTGCGTAATGTAGATGTGTTTTTTCTGGCGCTTGGATTGCTTTATGATGAACCAGATTCAGTGGATCAGGCAGAAAAAATTTTGCTGGCTTTGTGTCAGGGTCAGGATGAAGCAGAGGTATATTGTCAGAAGTTCAGAAAGTGGTCTGTGCTTACTCAGTGGAATGAGTGTGCCCTGGCGGCAATTTTCAGAAGGGGTCTTTCTGAGGCCCTTAGGGATGTTATGGTGGGATTTCCCACGCCTGCTGGTCTGAATGAGTCTATGTCCTTGGCCATTCAGATCGATCGACGCTTACGTGAGCGCAAAACTGTGCACCATTTGGCGGTGTCTTCTGGGCAGAGGCCTGAGCCTATGCAATGCGATAGGACTTTGACCAGAGCTGAACGGCAAGAATACAGACGTCAGAATGGGCTGTGTTTTTACTGTGGTGACTCCACTCATGCTATCTCTGATTGTCCTAAGCGCACTAAGCGGTTCGCTAGGTCTGCCACCATTGGTACTGTACAGCCAAAATTTCTTTTGTCCTTTCCTTTGATTTGCTCTTTGTCGTCCTATTCTGTTATGGCGTTTGTGGATTCAGGCGCTGCCCTGAATTTGATGGACTTGGAGTTTGCCAGGCGCTGTGGTTTTTTCTTGGAGCCCTTACAGTATCCTATTCCATTGAGATGAATTGATGCTACGCCTTTGGCCAAGAATAAGCCTCAGTACTGGACTCAATTGACCATGTGCATGGCTCCTGCACATCAGGAGGATATTCGCTTTTTGGTGTTGCATAATCTGCATGATGTGGTCGTTTTGGGGTTGCCATGGCTACAGGTCCATAATCCAGTATTGGATTGGAAATCAATGTCTGTATCCAGCTGGGGTTGTCAAGGAGTACATGGTGATGTCCCACTGTTGTCAATTTCGTCTTCCCATCCTTCTGAAGTCCCTGAGTTCTTGTCGGATTACCGGGATGCATTTGATGAGCCCAAATCCAGTGCCCTACCTCCTCATAGGGATTGCGATTGTGCTATTAATTTGATTCCTGGTAGTAAGTTCCCGAAGGGCCGACTGTTCAATTTGTCTGTGCCGGAACACGCCGCTATGCGGAGCTATATAAAGGTCAATGACGAGTATGAAGAAAAAGGGTGGTTGGCACTGAACGTACTATAATAGTCCATATGCAGCTGCTGCGTCTGCGGAGTGGTAATGCTTAGGGGATAATGCTTCCGTTGGAAGTTCCGGTGGTGCTCAGCCTTAGAAGATGATACATATAAAATGCAACGCCATGAAAGAAAAGAAAGAGGCAGCACTCACCTATGGAGACTTCTGTTGATTGAGTAGCTTTTAATCCATAAAGTTCAAAATTTTACAGACAGATGCGGTATAGGCTGAGGCATGGGTGTGAAGAGGGAGTGGTGGAGACAAAACAGACGACGGCCGTTTCGCTCTTACGAGCTTCTACGGGTCCATGTGTGCTGTGCCGGTAACGTCATTTCCTTTATCAGGTAAGGGACGTACCACATGTGAAATAAATACATACATAATTAAAATCAACAACACATTATTTACAATTTAATTCGGATTTAAATAAAGATGGCCATATCTAATTTGTCGTTTAACCCCCAAGGTCCTTGGGCATTGGTATTAAGGATCCACCTTGCTTCGCGCTGGAGGAGTAATTTATTGTGGTCTCCTCCGTGCTGTGGGAAGTTAACTACTTCCAGCCCCGCAAACATTAATTGGTTAGGATCCCCTCCATGCATTTCTTGGATGTGTTTAATTAAACGGACACGTCCCTTCCCTGTGAGCACTGAGTTATAGTGCTCACAGAAGCGGACCATTAGTGGCCTGATAGTTTTCCCTATATAGAACTTATGGCAAGGGCAGAAAATCACATAGACGACGAATTTCGTTTTACATGTGATGAAATCTTTGACCAAATGACTTATAGTACCTATTTTTAGAGGATTTTTTATGTTATGCAGGTGGCACATGCTACAATTTCCACATTTGAAATTTCCCTGTGGACGTGATTTTTGTATCCAATTGGTATTTTTGACCGTGATTTTGTTATGCACTATTATGTCGCCTATATTTTTTGTGCGTTTATAGGCGAATCGCGGGCGGCAATCAGGCAAACCTCTGAAATCAGAATCGTTTTGTATGATATGCCAGTTTTTGCGTATTGTTGAATATATTTCGTTGTCTAGCGGGCTATGTTTGAAAATAAAAGTGAATATTCCGTCTTTCTTTCCATTATTATTTCCCCTTTTATTTTTTCCTTTTTTACCTTTTTTTAAAAGATCTATTTGGGACAAATTTGCTGCCCGTAGTTCAGCTTTTTGTAAAATATGTTTAGAATAACCTCTATCAATGAATCGGGATTTTAATGCCTGTACTTGATTAACGTAGCTTTCATCATTGCTATTCAGTTTTCGTAAGCGTACCATTTGACTGTACGGGATGCTACTTTTTGTGTGATGGGGGTGTGCACTTTGGTAATGTAGCACATTATTTGTAGCTGTTTCTTTTCTATGGGCTCTGGTAGTAATTGTGCCATCCTGTACTTCAATTTTTACATCTAAGAATTCTAGCGAATTGCCTCCATAAACGGCTGTAAATAGCATATTATCATCATTAGTATTGTTTAGGAACATCACAAATTTGTGGAAGCTCGATTCAGTGCCATCCCACACCATAAATACATCGTCTGCGAATCGCAGGAACATACGTATATGGGACAAGTATGGATTCTGGGGACCGGTGATGTGCCTCTCCTCGAACACTGCAAGGAACAGATTCGCGAAGACGCACGCCACCGGCGTACCCATAGCGGTACCGACCCGCTGAGCGTACCATTTATTTAAGAATTTGAAAGTATTGTGGGTTAGCACGAAATCGAGCCCCTCCACAATGAATGAGATAAAATTTTCGTCCTTTTCTGTATTCATCAAGATGCATTTTATGGCATCTAAACCCTTTTGGTGTGGTATTCGGGTATATAGGTTTACAATATCTATTGAAACCAATGCAAAGGTAGGTTGCCAGATTAATTCTTTAAGCGTCAGTAAAAAGTCCCCTGAATCTTTTATAAAGGAGGGAATCTCCATAAGCAGTGGCTTTAAAAGCCAATCTAGGAACTGAGAGAGTGGTTCAGTAATGGAATTTTTGCCGGATACTATTGGGCGGCCTGGGGGCTTTTTCGCATTTTTATGAATTTTTGGGATGCTATACCAGTTAGCGTGGTGAGGAAATTCCGGGATCAATTTTTCTGCCTTTGCTTTTGTTAGTGTGCCCTTTTCTACATATCTGCGCAAGAACGTTCTCAGCTTTATTTTGATGTCGTTAGTAGGATTATGTTCCAACATTGTGTATGTGTTGGAATCATTAAGCTGGGATAAGGCTTCTTCTATATAATATTTTTTATCTAGAATCACGACGTTGCCACCTTTGTCCGCTCTGCGGATGACAACGTCGTCCCATTTTTGTATGTTTTTTAAAGCTATAAGTTCCTGCGGGGATATATTTTGGTGGGCTTGCACATATATTAAGGCTTCTATGTCTTTTATGACCATATCATAAAATAGGTCTATATTATTCCCTGGGGATATTGGAGGCATCCAATTAGATTTTACTCCCCCTGTAAAAGGACCCGAAATGTATTGGGACTTAACATTCGTGCCTTTAACTGCTTCCTCCTGATTGGATTTATCTAAACTGGCTAACAAGTTGGTAACATCTATATCTCTTTGGTCCCATTCCGAGTTTACCATAAATCCAAGGGGTCCCACTTCTGTTGGGACATCAGTAGTGGCAGATGTAACGTTACGCTCTTTGCCTTTAGAAAAAAATTTATGAAGGTGCAATTTTCTGACGCCTCTAAATAAATCAATTTTAAATTCACTTAAATCAAAATTCTCAGGTAAACAAAAATTGATCCCCCGTGATAATAGTCTAATCTCATTTTCCATCAGAGTCCTGCTAGACAAGTTCAATATTTGTGATGAGTTATCTTCTTGAGTTTCATTCATTGAAGCAGTTAACGCCTCCAGGATACCTGCTTGCGTTTTCTTTGCATGCTTCCTTCTCCCTCCCCGCCTTGTTTTCTTCCCCCTAAAGGGATCTGTGGATCAGTAGGTACAGTTGTTCCTGTATTATTACGGGGAGTTTTTGAGTGATCTTCACTGGTATCTTCTGTGGCACTGGAATCAGAGTCCGTGCTATATAAAGCTATATAAAGGAGTCCTTGGAGAAAGGGCATATTCGCCCGTCCTCGTCACCGTTGGGAGCAGGGTTCTTTTTTGTGGCCAAGAAGGATGGTTCTCTGAGACCTTGTATAGATTACCGCCTTCTCAATAAAATCACCGTCAAATTTCAGTACCCTTTGCCGCTACTGTCTGATTTGTTTGCTCGAATTAAGGGGGCTAGTTGGTTCACCAAGATAGATCTTCGAGGGGCGTATAATCTTGTGCGTATTAAACAAGGCGATGAATGGAAAACAGCATTTAATATGCCCGAGGGCCATTTTGAGTACCTGGTGATGCCATTCGGGCTTTCTAATGCTCCATCGGTGTTTCAGTCCTTTATGCATGACATCTTCCGAAAGTACCTGGATAGATTCATGATTGTATATTTGGATGATATTTTGGTTTTTTCGGACGATTGGGAGTTTCATGTGAAGCAGGTCAGAATGGTGTTTCAGGTCCTTCGTGCTAATTCCTTGTTTGTGTAGGGGTCTAAATGTCTCTTTGGAGTTCAGAAGGTTTCATTTTTGGGCTTCATTTTTTCCCCTTCTACTATCGAGATGGACCCTGTTAAAGTTCAGGCCATTTATGATTGGACTCAGCCTACTTCTGTGAAGAGCCTTCAGAAATTCCTGGGCTTTGCTAATTTTTACCGTCGCTTCATTGCTAATTTTTCTAGTGTTGTTAAACCATTGACTGATTTGACCAAGAAAGGTGCTGATGTGGTCAATTGGTCCTCCGCGGCCGTTGAGGCTTTTCTGGAGTTGAAGCGTCGTTTTTCTTCTGCCCCTGTGTTGTGTCAGCCAGATGTTTCGCTCCCGTTTCAGGTCGAGGTGGATGCTTCTGAGATTGGAGCAGGGGCTGTCTTGTCTCAAAGAAGTTCTGATGGCTCGGTGATGAAACCATGTGCTTTCTTTTCTAGAAAGTTTTCGCCTGCTGAGCGTAATTATGATGTGGGCAATCGAGAATTGTTGGCTATGAAGTGGGCGTTCGAGGAGTGGTGACATTGGCTTGAAGGAGCCAAGCATCGCGTAGTGGTCTTGACGGATCACAAGAATCTGACTTATCTTGAGTCTGCCAAGCGGTTGAATCCTAGACAGGCTCGATGGTCGCTGTTTTTTTCCCGCTTCGATTTTGTGGTTTCGTACCTGCCAGGTTCTAAGAATGTGAAGGCTGATGCCCTTTCAAGGAGTTTTGTGCCTGATTCTCCAGGAGTTCCTGAGCCGGTTGGTATTCTCAAGGAGGGGGTAATTTTGTCTGCCATCTCCCCTGATTTGCGGCGGGTGCTGCAGGAGTTTCAGGCTGATAGACCTGACCGTTGCCCAGCGGACAAACTGTTTGTTCCTGATAGATGGACTAGTAGAGTTATCTCTGAGGTTCATTGTTCGGTGTTGGCTGGTCATCCTGGAATCTTTGGTACCAGAGATTTGGTGGCTAGATCCTTTTGGTGGCTGTTGTGAATTTGGATTCTGGGCTCCCCCGGTGGCCGCTTGTGGAATTGGACTTGTCATCCTCTTTCCTGTTTCACCTGGTTCCATCAGTAGTGGGTGTCGCTATTTAAGCTCATTTCTCTGGTGGTTTCTTGCCGGTCAACAATGTTATCTGATGCCTCTCAGTGCTTGTTCCTGCTTCTAGACAACTACTAGATAAGTTGGACTTTTGTCCATGTTTTGTTTTGCCTATTTGTTCCAGTTCACAGCTGAAGTTTTGTTACTGTGTCTGGAAAGCTCTCGTTGATCAGGGATTGCTACTCTGGCGTTATGAGTTAATGCCAGAGTTTAAGGTAATCTCTGGATGGTGTTTTGTTAGTGTTTTTCTGCTGACCATGAAAGTATACTATCTGTCTTCTGCTATCTAGTAAGCGGACCTCAAATTTGCTAAGACTATTTTCCTGCTGCGTTTGTTGTTTCATCTGAACTCACCGTCATTATATGTGGGGGGCTACTGTCTTCTTTGTAATATTTCTCTAGAGGTGAGCCAGGTCTTATATTTCCCTCTGCTAGCTATTTAGGTCTTAGGCCAGAGCTGGGCATCTAGCTATAAATAGGAAATGCTACCTGGCTATTTCTAGTTGCGCGGCAGGCTTAGTTCATGGTCAGTATAGTTCCATCTTCCGAGAGCTTGTCCCTCTATAGGCTTGCTATGATCTCTGCCTGCAGAGATCATGACAGTTTGACCGGCCAATAAAGTGTTAAAGACCCAGGTTGAGAAAGGAGAGTTATAAGAAGTCTGCTGGAATTTTTTTTTTTTTTTTTTTTTTTCCTCCAGTCTGCCTTGCTGCAGTCTTTTTTCTCTCTCTCCTCCTAATCTCTGTATGCTCTGTGTGCACCTGACAATAATGGATCTCCAGAGTGTAACTGCGGGTTTGAATAATCTCATCACGAAAGTACAAAATTTACAAGATTTTGTGGTACATGCTCCGGTATCTGAACCGAGAATTCCTTTGCCGGAGTTCTTCACAGGGAATAGAGCTAGCTTCCAGAATTTCCGAAATAATTGTAAGCTTTATTTGTCCCTGAAGTCTCGTTCAGCTGGAGACCCTGCTCAGCAGGTTAGGATTGTGATTTCCTTGCTCAGGGGTGACCCTCAAGATTGGGCCTTCTCATTGCCAGCAGGGGATCCTGCGTTACGCGATGTGGATGCGTTTTTTCTGGCCTTGGGCTTGCTTTATGAGGAACCTCATTTGGAACTTCAGGCAGAAAAAACTTTGATGGCACTATCTCAGGGGCAAGACGAAGCTGAAGTTTTCTGCCAAAAATTCCGTAAATGGTCTGTGCTTACTCAGTGGAATGAGTGCGCCTTGGCGGCAACTTTCAGAGAAGGTCTCTCTGATGCCGTTAAGGATGTTATGGTGGGGTTCCCTTTGCCTGCAGGTCTGAATGAGTCCATGACAATGGCTATTCAGATTGATAGGCGTCTGCGGGAGCGCAAACCGGTGCACCATCTGGCGGTGTCTATGGAAAAGACGCCAGAAAGTATGCAGTGTGATAGAATTCTGTCCAGGAGCGAGCGACAGAATTTTAGACGGAAGAATGGATTGTGTTTCTATTGTGGGGATTCTACTCATGTTATATCAGCATGCTCTAGGCGTACAAAGAAGCTTGATAAGTCTGTTTCCATTGGCACCATTCAGTCTAAGTTTATTTTGTCTGTAACCCTGATTTGCTCTTTGTCATCCATTGCCACGGACGCCTATGTTGACTCTGGCGCCGCTCTGAGTCTTATGGATTGGTCCTTTGCCAATCGTTGTGGTTTTGATTTAGAGCCTTTGGAGACTCTTATTCCTCTGAAGGGGATTGACTCCACCCCATTGGCTAATAATAACCACAATACTGGACACAAGTAACCATGCGTATCAATCCGGATCACCAGGAGATTATTCGTTTCCTGGTGCTGTATAATTTACATGACGATTTGGTACTGGGATTGCCATGGTTGCAGTCTCACAACCCAGTCTTGGACTGGAGAGCAATGTCTGTGTTGAGCTGGGGATGTAAGGGTATTCATGGGGACGTACCTTTGGTTTCTATTTCGTCGTCCATTCCCTCTGAAGTCCCTGAGTTCCTCTCTGATTATCAAGACGTCTTTGACGAACCCAAGCTTGGGTCGTTACCTCCGCACCGTGAGTGCGATTGTGCCATAGATTTGATACCGGGTTGTAAATATCCAAAGGGTCGTTTGTTTAATTTGTCTGTGCCGGAACATGCTGCTATGCGGGAATATATAAAGGAGTCTTTGGAAAAGGGACATATTCGTCCATCTTCTTCTCCCTTGGGAGCTGGGTTTTTCTTTGTCTCAAAAAAAGACGGCTCTTTGAGACCATGTATTGATTATCGGCTTCTGAATAAGATCACTGTTAAGTATCAATACCCATTGCCATTGCTTACTGATTTGTTTGCTCGTATAGAGGGTGCTAAGTGGTTCTCTAAAATTGATCTTCGTGGGGCGTATAATTTGGTGCGGATCAGGCAGGGGGATGAGTGGAAGACCGCATTTAATACGCCCGAGGGCCACTTTGAGTATTTGGTCATGCCTTTTGGTCTTTCTAATGCCCCTTCAGTTTTCCAGTCTTTTATGCATGATATTTTCCGCGATTTTCTGGATAAGTTTATGATAATATATCTGGATGATATTCTGATTTTTTCTGATGACTGGGACTCTCATGTCCAGCAGGTCAGGAGAGTTTTTCAGGTTCTGCGGTCTAATTCTTTATGTGTGAAGGGGTCTAAGTGCGTTTTTGGGGTCCAGAAAATTTCCTTTTTGGGGTATATTTTTTCTCCCTCTTCCATTGAGATGGATCCCGTCAAGGTGCAGGCTATTTGTGACTGGACTCAGCCCTCCTCTCTTAAGGGTCTTCAGAGATTTTTGGGCTTTGCCAACTTTTACCGCCGATTTATTGCTGGTTTTTCGGATGTCGTTAAACCACTGACTGATTTGACCAGACAAGGCGCTGATGTTGCTAATTGGTCCCCTCATGCTGTAGAGGCCTTTCAGGAGCTTAAGCGCCGTTTTGCCTCTGCCCCTGTGTTGCGTCAGCCTGATGTGAATCTGCCTTTTCAGGTTGAGGTTGACGCTTCGGAGATCGGAGCTGGGGCAGTGTTGTCGCAGAAAGGTTCCGACTGCTCCGTCATTAGGCCTTGTGCCTTCTTTTCTCGCAAATTTTCGCCCGCAGAGCGGAATTATGATGTTGGGAATCGGGAGCTTTTGGCCATGAAGTGGGCGTTTGAGGAGTGGCGCCATTGGCTCGAGGGGGCTAGGCATCAGGTGGTGGTATTGACTGACCACAAAAATTTGATTTATCTTGAGACTGCCAGACGCCTGAATCCTAGACAGGCGCGCTGGTCTTTATTTTTTTCTCGCTTTAATTTTGTGGTGTCATACCTACCGGGTTCTAAGAATGTTAAGGCAGATGCCCTTTCTAGGAGTTTTGACCCGGACTCTCCTGGTAATTCTGAACCCACAGGTATCCTTAGGGAGGGAGTAATTTTGTCGGCCGTTTCTCCTGATCTGCGGCGGTCCTTGCAAGAGTTTCAGGCGGATAGACCGGATCGTTGTCCGCCTGATAGACTGTTTGTTCCGGATGATTGGACCAGCAGAGTCATCTCTGAGGTACATTCTTCTGCATTGGCAGGTCATCCCGGAATTTTTGGTACCAGGGATTTGGTGGCAAGATCCTTCTGGTGGCCTTCCCTGTCACGAGATGTGCGAGTCTTTGTGCAGTCATGTGACGTTTGTGCTCGGGCCAAGTCTTGTAGTTCTCGGGCTAGCGGACTGCTGTTGCCCTTGCCTATTCCTAAGAGGCCTTGGACACACATCTCGATGGATTTTATTTCAGATCTGCCTGTTTCCCAGAAGATGTCTGTCATCTGGGTGGTCTGTGACCGTTTCTCTAAAATGGTCCATTTGGTTCCTCTGCCCAAGTTGCCTTCTTCTTCTGAGTTGGTTCCTCTGTTTTTTCAGAATGTTGTCCGATTGCACGGTATTCCTGAGAATATTGTTTCTGACAGAGGTACCCAATTTGTGTCTAGATTTTGGCGGGCATTCTGTGCTAGGATGGGCATAGATTTGTCTTTTTCATCTGCTTTTCACCCTCAGACTAATGGCCAGACCGAGCGGACTAATCAGACCCTTGAGACATATCTGAGGTGTTTTGTCTCTGCTGACCAGGATGATTGGGTTGCTTTTTTGCCATTGGCAGAGTTCGCCCTCAATAATCGGGCCAGTTCTTCCACCTTGGTGTCCCCGTTTTTCTGTAATTCGGGGTTTCACCCTCGATTTTCCTCCGGTCAGGTGGAATCCTCGGATTGTCCTGGAGTGGATGCGGTGGTGGAGAGATTGCATCACATCTGGGGGCAGGTTATGGACAATTTGAAGTTGTCCCAGGAGAAGACTCAGCGTTTTGCCAACCGTCATCGTCGTGTTGGTTCTCGGCTTTGTGTTGGAGATTTAGTGTGGTTGTCTTCTCGTTTTGTCCCTATGAGGGTCTCTTCTCCTAAGTTTAAACCTCGGTTCATCGGCCCTTATAGAATATTGGAGATTCTTAATCCTGTTTCTTTCCGTTTGGACCTCCCTGCGTCCTTTTCCATTCATAACGTTTTTCATCGGTCGTTATTGCGCAGGTATGAGGTACCTGTTGTACCTTCAGTTGAGCCTCCTGCTCCGGTGTTGGTTGAGGGTGAGTTGGAGTACGTTGTGGAGAAAATTTTGGACTCTCGTGTTTCCAGACGGAAACTCCAGTATCTGGTCAACTGGAAGGGTTACGGCCAGGAGGATAATTCTTGGGTCAATGCATCTGATGTTCATGCTTCTGATCTTGTTCGTGCCTTCCATAGGGCTCATCCTGGTCGCCCTGGTGGATCTGGTGAGGGTTCGGTGCCCCCTCCTTGAGGGGGGGGTACTGTTGTGAATTTGGATTCTGGGCTCCCCCGGTGGCCGCTTGTGGAATTGGACTTGTCATCCTCTTTCCTGTTTCACCTGGTTCCATCAGTAGTGGGTGTCGCTATTTAAGCTCATTTCTCTGGTGGTTTCTTGCCGGTCAACAATGTTATCTGATGCCTCTCAGTGCTTGTTCCTGCTTCTAGACAACTACTAGATAAGTTGGACTTTTGTCCATGTTTTGTTTTGCCTATTTGTTCCAGTTCACAGCTGAAGTTTTGTTACTGTGTCTGGAAAGCTCTCGTTGATCAGGGATTGCTACTCTGGCGTTATGAGTTAATGCCAGAGTTTAAGGTAATCTCTGGATGGTGTTTTGTTAGTGTTTTTCTGCTGACCATGAAAGTATACTATCTGTCTTCTGCTATCTAGTAAGCGGACCTCAAATTTGCTAAGACTATTTTCCTGCTGCGTTTGTTGTTTCATCTGAACTCACCGTCATTATATGTGGGGGGCTACTGTCTTCTTTGTAATATTTCTCTAGAGGTGAGCCAGGTCTTATATTTCCCTCTGCTAGCTATTTAGGTCTTAGGCCAGAGCTGGGCATCTAGCTATAAATAGGAAATGCTACCTGGCTATTTCTAGTTGCGCGGCAGGCTTAGTTCATGGTCAGTATAGTTCCATCTTCCGAGAGCTTGTCCCTCTATAGGCTTGCTATGATCTCTGCCTGCAGAGATCATGACAGGTGGCCTTCCTTGTCACGGGATGTGCGTTCTTTTGTGCAGTCCTGTGGGACTTGTGCTCGGGCTAAGCCCTGCTGTTCTCGTGCCAGTGGGTTGCTTTTGCCCTTGCCGGTCCTGAAAAGGCCCTGGACGCATATTTCCATGGATTTTATTTCAGATCTCCCTATCTCTCAAAGGATGTCGGTTATCTGGGTGGTCTGTGATCGCTTTTCTAAGATGGTCCATTTGGTACCTTTGCCTAAACTGCCTTCCTCCTCCGATTTGGATCCATTGTTTTTCCAGCACGTGGTTCGTTTGCATGGCATTCCGGAGAACATCGTTTCGGATAGAGGTTCCCAGTTTGTTTCAAGGTTTTGGCGGTCCTTTTGTGCTAAGATGGGCATTGATTTGTCTTTTTCTTCGGCTTTCCATCCTCAGACAAATGGCCAAACCGAACGAACCAATCAGACTTTGGAAACATACCTGAGATGCTTTGTTTCTGCTGATCAGGATGATTGGGTATCTTTCTTGCCTTTGGCTGAGTTCGCCCTTAATAATCGGGCCAGCTCGGCCACTTTGGTTTCGCCTTTTTTCTGTAATTCTGGTTTCCATCCTCGTTTTTCTTCCTGGCAGTTGAGTCTTCAAATTGTCCTGGTGTGGATTCTGTGGTGGACAGGTTGCAGCAAATTTGGACTCATGTGGTGGACAATTTGACATTGTCCCAGGAGAAGGCTCAACGTTTCGCTAACCGCCGTTGCCGTGTTGGTCCCCGACTTCGTGTTGGGGATTTGGTTTGGTTGTCGTCTCGTTATGTTCCTATGAAGGCTTTGTCTCCTAAGTTTAAGCCTCGTTTCATTGGTCCGTATAAGATTTCTGAAATTCTTAATCCTGTGTCATTTCGTTTGGACCTTCCAGCTTCTTTCGCCATCCATAATGTGTTCCATAGGTCGTTGTTGCGGAGATATGTGGCTCCTATGGTCCCCTCCGTTGATCCTCCTGCCCCGGTGTTGGTTGAGGGGGAGTTGGAGTATGTGGTGGAGAAGACTTTGGATTCTCGTATTTCGAGACGGAAACTTCAGTACCTGGTCAAGTGGAAAGGTTATGGTCAGGAGGATAATTCCTGGGTTGTTGCCTCTGATGTTCATGCTGCCGATCTGGTTTGTGCCTTTCATTTGGCTCGTCCTGATCGGCCTGGGGGCTCTGGTGAGGGTTCGGTGACCCCTCCTCAAGGGGGGGGGGTACTGTTGTGAATTCTGTTCTCGGGCTCCCTCCTGTGGTCAGGAATGGTACTTCGGCGAGTTCTGTTCATGGACTCCCTCTGGTGGCTGTGAGTGGAGCTGCTGGTTCTGAGGTTCTATCTTCAGCTGACCTCGTTTAGTTCTGCTGGCTGCTCTATTTAACTCCACTCAGATCGTTACCTGATGCCAGCTGTCAATGTTCTAGTACTGGTTCAGTTTTCTCTTGGATCTTTCAGATGACCTGTCTACTCCAGCAAAAGCTAAGTCCCTGCTAGCTGATTTGTTTACTACTGTTTTCTTTTCCAGCTTGTTATCATGATTTTGTCCTGTTAGCTGGAAGCTCTGGGATGCAGAGTGGCACCTCCGCACTGTGAGTCAGTGCGGGGGTCTCTTTTGCACACTCTGCGTGGATTTTTGTAGATTTTTGTGCTGAGCGCAAACATACCTTTTCTATCCTCAATCTGTTTAGTAAGGCCTGGCCTCCTTTGCTGAATCTTGTTTCATTCCTGTGTTTGTGACTTCCATCTTAACTCACAGTCAATATGTGTCGGGGGCTGCCTATTTCTTTGGGGAATTTGTCTGAGGCAAGCTAGGCTTAATTTTCTATCTTTAGGAGTAGTTAGCTCTTAGGCTGTGTAGAGGCATCTAGGCAGAGTTAGGTACGCTCCACGGCTATTTCTAGTGTGTTGTGATAGGATTAGTGGTTGCTGTCAGCAGAGTTCCCACTTCCCAGAGCTAGTTCAGTATTACTAGTTTGCTCATCAGGTCATTCCGGGTGCTTCTAACAACCAGGTCAATCATAACAATCAGCCAGCCACTTTCTGCCACTTACATTGTGTTGTTTTATGCACAGGGCCTGAGCTTTGGTTCAGTCTCCCAAAAAAAAGTGAGATTCAAATTCTCACAAAGTGGATATACTTCAGTCCTGTTAGTTTGTCGTATATCAGCCAGCCACTTTCTGCCTCTGACATTGTGTTGTTTTATGCACAGGGCCTGAGTTTTGGTTCAGTCTCCCCCCAAAAAAGTGAGATTCAAATTCTCACAAAGTGGACATACTTCAGTCCTGTTAGTTTGTCGTATATCAGCCAGCCACTTTCTGCCACTTACATTGTGTTGTTTTAGGCACAGGGCCTGAGTTTTGGTTCAGTCTCCCCAAAAAAAGGGAGATTTAAATTCTCAACAAGTTTATATACACCTTCTACCTTGTTTTACAGTACCATATAACGGTTGTTATTTTGGTTAGATTTTCCAAAAAATGAGGAAGTCTGGTGGAAGAGCCCATGGGCAGTGGTTGCCAGCTGGCACTGATGGTGGTGGTTTTGGTGGTGCATCTGGTGGTAGTGGCAAAAGCACAATAGCACCTAAGGCTGGAGGTGTTGAGCCAGCATCATCATCTGGATACACAAGGCCTCGAAGGCTCCCTTATCTTGGAGTAGGAAAACAGCTTTTAAAGCCGGAGCAGCAGGAAAAAGTTTTGGCTTTCCTCGCTGACTCAGCCTCTGGCACTGGCACAGGGCCCCTCATAGTACAATGAAGTGTCTCTGACTGTGGTGGTGCACAGCCAACGTCAGACACACTGTCGTAATATGAGGGGCCCTGTGCCATGCCTTTACCTCTCCATGCTCCACCACTGTGTAGTCTGTGCTGTTAAATCCTTCAATGGCACTGCCAATTCAAATTTGTTGAAATGATAGATGGTAGTTAAAATATTCAAGGGCCCTGGCCTCCATTTAGACCAGTTAATACTTTGCGCCTACTACCACATACCTGGGCGGCACCCCCACCAAGGACAACATCTGCAAAGAGTTTGTATGTTCTCTCAGTGTTTGCGTGGGTTTCCTCCGGGCACTCCGGTTTCCTCCAACATTCCAAAGACATACTGATAGGGAATTTAGATTGTGAGCCCCGTCAGGGACAGTGATGATAATGTGTGCAAAATGTAAAGCGCTGAGGAATATGTTAGCGCTATATAAAAATAAAGATTATTATTATTACCACTGTCTGCTGCTCAGCAGAGGAGCCCACCCCTGTACCTAGCTATGCCATCTGTTTATTTATGAACAATTTTTTGGCAGACATTTAGCCCACTTTATTATTTGGGCCTACTAACTTAGTCTGCCACTCATTACAGTTTTCCTCCACTGAACAAAGCAATGCTGCCTGTTTAGCCCTGCTACCAATTTTGAACTGCATTTAGCCTACTTTATTATTTGGGCCTACTACCTGTGTCTGCCACTCATTACAGTTTTCCTCCACTGATCAAAGCAATGCCGCCTGTTTAGTCCTGTTACCAATTTTGAACTGCATTTAGCCTACTTTATTATTTGGGCCTATATCTGTGTTTCCTCCTCATCCTGCCCATTGCCCAGCCACTGCTAGATGAGTCTGCTGTTCCATTGACCCAGACCACTACATTCCCCTTGCACCCTACACAGCCAGAATCTGACCCTGTTGAAAGTCAGGTTCCCCTTCCCGCATACTATACCACCTTACACGGGGACAAAGAGGAAGGTGCAGATGAAAGTGCAGGTTCCTTCATCTGGTGGGGGGGCATACTCGTTGGCGACGTCACTGGCACAGGGCCCCTCATAGTACGCAAAAGTGTCTCTGCCAGTGGGAGGCGCCACCCGCCGTCAAACACACCGCCGTACTATGAGGGGCCCTGTGTCAGTGCCAATGAGTGGGCCCCCCCGCTTGCTCAGGATCACAGCACTTGCAAAGTTGAAATACTTACTTCTCCCTGCTCCACAGCCGTGACGTATTCCGCGTTTCCTGGGCCCACGAAAATCTTGAGCCAGCCCTACCCCCCCACAACTTTAGCCAAATAACCCCCAGTTTTCAATGCCTAACTATTATTATAAAGTAAATTAAGATTGACAAGCTTAACCCCTTCGAGCCATGCGCTGTACTAGTACGGTGCTGCGGCAACTGCAATTGTGCCAGCCGCAGTACTAGTATGGCGCACCGTTCAATGCGGTCTCGCGCTGAGCGCGGCGGTGATCGGGTGCTGACACCCCGCAGCAATGCCCACGATCGGCGTTAGCATAGAGGGGGATCGCGCACGGGGGCTCCCTGCGCTCTCCCACCGGAGCAACACGATGCGATCGCGTTGCTCCGGTGATCTGGAAGGAGTCCCCGGATCCAAGATGGCCGCGGGACTCCTTCCGGGTTATGAAGTGAGGCGGCTAGCCGGCGCCTGCTCAGAGTAGGTGCAGGAAAGCCTCCTGCACTGCCTGCCAGATCACTGTGCTATGCACAGTGTCAGATCAGCGATCTGATCTAATATAGTGATGTCCCACCCTGGGACAATGGTAGAAAGTAAAAAAAAAAAAATAGAATGTATAAAAAATTTTTAAAAAAAATCCCCAAATAAAGGAAAGAAAAAAATGTCCCAATAAATCCATTTATTTATGTAAATTAAAAAAAACAATAAAAGTACACATATTTGGTATAGCCGCGTCCATAACGACCCGCTCTATAAAACTATCCCACTAGTTAACCCCTTCAGTGAACACTGCAAAAAAAAATAAAAAAACAAGGCAAAAAACAACGCTTTATTATCACACAGGCGAACAAAAAGTGGAATAACACGCGATCAAAAAGATGGATATCAATAAACATGGTATTGCTGAAAACGTCATCTTGTCCCGCAAAAAAATGCCACAAGACAGCGTCATCAGAAGAAAAATAAAAAAGTTATAGCTCTCAGAATAAAGCGATGCAAAAACAATTATTTTTTATATAAAATAGTTTTTTTTGTGTAAAAGCGCCAAAAGATGAAAAATTTATATAAATGAGGTATCATAATAATCGTACTGACCTGAAGAATAAAGCTGCTTTATCAATTTTACCACACGTGGAACAGTAAAAACGCCCCCCTAAAAGAATTTCAGGAATTGCTGGTTTTTGTTAATTCCGACTCCCAAAAATCAGAATAAAAAGCGATCAAAAAATGTCATGTGCCCAAAAATTGTACCAATAAAAACGTCAACTCGTCCCGCAAAAAACAAGACCTTGCATGACACTGTGGGCCAAAATATGGATAAATTATAGCTCTCAAAATGTGGTGATTCAAAAACTACTTTTGCAATAAAAAACATCTTTTAGTGTGTGACGGCTGCCAATCATAAAAATCCACTAAAAAACCCTCTATAAAAGTAAATCAAACCCCAATTAGTTAGGGAAAAATAATAAAATTTTAAAAAATGTATTTATTTCCATTTTCCCATTAGGGTTAGGGTTAGGGCTAGGGTTAGGGCTAGGGTTGGGGTTAGGGCTAGGTTTAGGGCTAGGGTTAGGGTTGGGGTTAGGGTTTCAGTTAGAATTGGGGGGTGTCCACTGTTTAGGCACATCAGGGGCTCTCCAAACGCGACATGGCATCCGATCTCAATTCCAGCCAATTCTGCGTTGAAAAACGTTGCTCCTTCCCTTCCGAGTTCTCCCGTGCACCCAAACAGTGGTTCCCCCCCACATATGGGGTATCAGCATTCTCAGGACAAATTGGACAACAACTGTTGGGGTCCAACTTGTCCTGTTACCCTTGGTAAAATAAATATTTGGGGGCTAAAATATAATTTTCGAGGAAAAAAATATATTTTTTATTTTCACGGCTCTGCGTTATAAACTGTAGTGAAACACTTGTTGGTTCAAAGTTCTCACAACACATCTAGATAAGTTCCATGTGGGGTCTAGTTTCCAATATGGGGTCACTTGTGGGGGGTTTCTACTGTTTAGGTACATCAGGGGCTCTGCAAATGCAACGTGACGCCTGCAGACCAATCCATCTAAGTCTGCATTCCAAACGACACTCCTTCCCTTCCCAGCTCTGCCGTGTGCCCAAACAGTGGTTCCCCCCATATATGGGGTATCAACGTACTCAGGACAAATTGGACGACAACTTGTGTGGTCCAATTTTTCCTGTTACCCATGGGGAAAAAAAATTGCGGGCTAAAACATCATTTTGTGGAAAGAAAAAATGATTTTTTTTAATTTTCACGGGGCTACATTCTAAACTTTAGTGAAACAATTGGGGGTTAAAAGTGCTCCCCACACATCTAGATAAGTTCCTTAGGGGGTCTTCTTTCCAAAATGGGGTCACTTGTTGGGGCTTTCCACTGTTTAGGCACATCAGGGGCTCTCCAAACCCAACATGGGTTCCGATCTCAATTCCAGCCAATTTTTCATTGAAAAGTCCAACGGCGCTCCTTCCCTTCCGAGCTTTGCCATGCGCTCAAACAGTGGTTTATCCCCATATATGAAGTACCAGCGTACTCAGGACAAATTGCACAACAACTTTTGGGGTCCAGTTATCCTGTTACCCTTGGGAAAATAAAGAAATTTGGGCAAAAAGATCATTTTTTGTGAAAACAAATATGATTTTTTTTACGGCTCTACATTATAAACTTCTGTGAAGCACTTGGAGGTTCAAAGTGCTCACCACACATCTAGATTAGTTCCTTAGAGGGTCTACTTTCCAAAATTGTGTCACTTGTGGGGGGTTTCTACTGTTTAGGCACATCAGGGGCTCTCCAAACGCGACATGGTGTCCGATCTCAATTCCAGCAAATTTTGCATTGAAAAGTCAAATGGCGCTCCTTCCATTCCGAGCTCTGCCATGTGCCCAATCAATGGTTTACCCCAACATATGGGGTAATGGCATACTCAGGACAAATTGTGCAATGACTTTTGTGGTCCAATTTCTCCTGTTAGCCTTGGTAAAATAAAACAAATTGGATCTGAAGTAAAAATTTTGCGAAAAAAGTTAAATGTTCAATTTTTTTTCAACATTCCAAAATTTGCTGTGAAGCACCTGAAGGGTTAATAAACTTTTTGAATGTGGTTTTGAGTACCTTGAGGGGTGCAGTTTTTAGAATGGTGTCACTTTGGGGCATTTTCTGTCATATAGACCCCTCAAAGTCACTTCAAGTGTGAGGTGGTCCCTAAAAAAATGGTATTGCAAATTTTGTTGTAAAAATGAGAAATCGCTGGTCAAATTTTAACCCTTATAACTCCCTAACAAAAAAAAATTATGTTTCCAAAATTGTGATGATGTAAAGCAGACATGTGGGAAATGTTGTTTATTAACTATATTATGTGAAATAGCTCTCTAATTTAAGGGCATTTTTAGTTGGAAAATTGCTAAATTTTCACAATTTTTTGACAAATTTCCGTTTTTTTATCTCAGAATCACCAGGATCCGTTGAAGCGTTTCAGAGTTATGACCTCATAAAGTGACAGTGGTCAGAATTCGAGGTGAAGGGGTTAAGTAATAAGAATTGATGTTTTTGGCATTAAAATGGGCACTGTAGGTGTTTTCCTGTCCTCCACCCACTGCCGACTTTGATTCCCCATTGACTTGCATTGGGTTTCGTGTTTCAGTCGGCCCCCGACTTTTCGCAATAATCGTCCGATTTCACCTGACCCGACTTTTGACAAAGTCGGGTTTCGCGAAACCCGACTCAATTCGAAAAAAGTAAAAGTCGCTCAACTCTACTTTTAACCTTTATAACTCCCTAACAAAAAAATGTTGTTCCAAAATTGTGCTGTTGCAAAGTAGACATGTGGGAAATGTTACTTATTAAGTATTTTGTGTGACATATCTCTGTGATTTAAGGGCATAAAAATTCAAATTTGGAAAATTGTGAAATTTTCAAAATTTTCGCCAAATTTCCGTTTTTTTCACAAATAAACGCAAGTAATATCAAAGAAGTTTTACCACTATCATGAAGTACTATATGTCTTGAGAAAAGAATGTCAGATTCATCAGGATCCGTTGAAGCGTTCCAGAGTTATAACCTCATAATGGAACAGTAGTCAGAATTGTAAAAATTGGCCGGGTCATTAACGTGCAAACCAGACCAATTTTTACAATTCTGACCACTGTCACTTTATGAGGTTATAACTCGGGAATGGATCCCGTTGATTCTGAGATTGTTATTTTGGGACTTATTGTGCTTCATGTTAGTGGTAAAATTTCTTCCATATTACATGTGCTTGTTTGCGAAAAAAATGGAAATATAGTGAAAATTTTACATGTCTACTTTACATCAGCACAATTTTGGAAACAATTTTTTTGTTAGGAAGTTATAAGGTTTAAAAGTTGACCAGCGATTTCTCATTTTTACAACAAAATTTACAAAACCAATTTTTTTAGGTACCATCTCGCATTTAAAGTCACTTTGAGGGGTGTACAAGACAGAAAATACTCAAAAGTGAAATCATTCTAAAAATAAAACCCCTCAAGGTGCTCAAAACCACATTCAAGAAGTTTATTAACTCTTTATGTGCTTCAGAGGAACAATGTGGATGTAAAAATTTAACATTTAAATTCTTTTTTCGAACACTTTAATTCAGGACCAATTTTTTTTTATTTTCACAAGAGTAAAAAGAGAAAATAAACCACAAAATTTATTGGGCAATTTCTCCTGAATACGCTGGTACCGGAAATGTGGAGGTAAAGCACTGTTTCGGCACACGGAAGAGCTTGGAAGAGAAGGAGTGCCATTTGACTTTTTCAATGCAGAATTGGCTGGAATTGAGATCGGACGCCATGTCGCATTTGGGGAGCCCCTGATGTGCCTAAACAGTGGAAAAACCCCACAAGTGACACCATTTTGGAAACTAAACCCCTTGAGGAACTTATCTAGATGTGTGGTGAGCACTTTAAACCCCCAAGTGCTTCACAGAAGTTTATAATGTAGAGCCGTAAAAATAAAAAATCATATTTTTTCACAAAAATGAACTCTTTATTTTCCCAAGGATACCAGAAGAAATTGGACCACAAAAGATGTTGTGCAATTTATCCTGAGTACGCCGACACCCCATATGTGTAAACCACCGTTTGGCCACATGGCAGAGCTCAGAAGGCAAGGAGCGCCGTTTGACTTTTCAATGTAAAATTGACTGGAATTGAGAAGTTTATAATGCAGAGCCATGAAAATAAAAAATCTTTATATTTTCCTCAAAAATGTTTTTTTAGCCCACAATTTTTTATTTGCACAAGGGTAACAGGAGAAATTGGACCTCAAATCTTGTTCTATAGTTTGTCTGGAGTACGCTGATACCCCATATGCGGAGGGGACCACTGTTTGGCACACATCGGGGCTCGGAAGGGAAGTAGTGACATTTTAAAATGCAGACTTTGATGGAATGGTCTGCGGGCATCATGTTACATTTGCAGAGCCCCTGATGTAACTAAGCAGTAGAAACCCCCCTCAAGTGACCCTATTTTAGAAAATAAATCCTCCCAAGGAGCTTATCTAGATGTATGGTGAGCACTTTGAACGCCCAAGTGCTTCACAGAAGTTTATAATGCAAAGCCGTGAAAATACACAAAAATGATTTTTTATCACCCAATTTTTTTCCCAAGGGTAACAGAAGAAACTGGACCCCAAAAGGTGTTGTCCAATTTGTCCTGAGTACCTTGATGCCCCATATGGGGGGTAAACTGCTGTTTGGATGCACAGCAGAGCTCAGACGAAAGGGAGCACTATTTTACTTTTTGAACTCAAAATTAGCTGCATTCAATGGTGGAGCCATGTGGCGTTTGGAGAACCCCTGATGTGCCTAAACAGTGGAAACACCCCAATTCTAACTCCAACCCTAACCCCAACACACCTCTAACCCTAATCCCAACCCTATCCATAATCCTAATCACAACCCTAACCCCAACACACCCCTAACCCTAATCACAACACTAACTATAACCCTAATCCCAAACCTAACCCTAATCCCAAACCTAACTCTAATCCCAATCCTAACCCTAATCTCAACTCTTACCCTAAACCAAACCTAACTAATTTCAAACCAAACCCAATCCCAACCCTATCCCTAATCTCAACCCTAACACTAATCCAAACCCTAATCCTAACTCTAACCCTAATTTTAGCCCCAACCCTAACTTTAGTCCCAATCCTAACCCTAACTTTGGCCCCAACCCTAACCCTAACTTTGGCCCCAACCCTTACCCTAACTTTAGCCCAACTCACTTTAGCCCAACTCTGACCCTAATTGAAAATGAAAATAAATGCATTTTCTTTATTTTATGATATTTTCATAACTAAGGGGGTGACAAAGGGGGCGGTTTATTTACTATTTTTTTTATTTTAAGCACTATGATAGGGTCTATCACAATGACCAAAATGAACCAATAGGAAAAACGTTCCTATTGTTGCAGGGTGCGGGTGCAGATCTCAGCGTGCACACTGCGCATGCGCTCGCCATTTTCTTCCTGGAAAAAGATGGCAGCCACCATGGAGGGAAGCTGGAGGTCCAAGGAGCACTGGAAGACACTGGTAAGTATCGGGGGTGATCAGATCAGAGGACAGAGAGATTAAATGTCACAGCAGACTTTTTTTTTTGCGATCGCCAGTATACGGTTAATACCGTATAATACCAGGGGTCAGTAAAAACTGACCCATATCATGTTCTTTGTGGTCTCAGCTACCCCCGGCAGCCGAGACCCCGAGATCTGCTGGGTACTGGCCGGCAGATCTCGGGGGGGCGCACTGCGCATGCACCTGCCAATATATTCCAGGAAGAAGATGTCGGCACCCATGGGGGGAAGCACGAGCAGCTCCAGGTGGGACTGGGGTAGATCGGTGCAATCACATCCGAGGACAGAGGAATTAAATGGCACTTTTTTTGCATTCGCCAGTAAACAGTTAATACCGGTGATCGTAACCTGGGGGTCGGTAAAAACCGAACTGAATCATGTTCTCTGGGGTCATGGCTACCCCCGGCAGCCGAGACCCAGGAGAAAATCTGACTCTGGGGGTGCTATACACTTTTTCCACAGCGCCGTTAATTAATGGCGCTGTGGTTTAAGTACCCTTAACTACTGCCGATAAAAGGAGTATCGGCGGTCGTTACAGGGTTAACATTGCCAGACTAGTCCACCAACGAAGCACCTCACAGTCTATGGACTTGGCACACAGAGAGCCTGGTATGGGCAGTGTTAGCTTTATCAGCTCTGCTTCATTCTCAATCTAAAAGCTCTGATTGTCTCAGAATGGCTTCACCCAGTAATTTATGTAATACGTTGATGGATTCAGCTTCTCTGTGCCTACATCAGATGAGGCAGCAAAAACTTGCTGACATGTATGTGCAATATATATATATATATATACCGTATATACTCGAGTATAAGCCAAGATTTTCAGCCCATTTTTTTGGGCTGAAAGTCCTTCTCTCGGCTTATACTTGAGTCATACCCAGGGGTCGGCAGGGGAGGGGGGGCGGGTGCTATCTAATTATACTCACCTACTGCTGGCGCGGTCCCTGCGCGTCCCTGCTTCTTCCAGTGCTGCATATTATTCCTGGACTGAGCAGTCACATGGTCCCGCTCATTACAGTAATGAATATGCGGCTCCACCTCCCATAGAGGTGGAGCTGCATATTCATTTCGGTAATGAGTGGTAAATGTGACCGCTCAATACAGGAAGAAGATGCGGCGCTGGAAGAAGCAGGGACTGCACAGCACCAGCAGTAGGTGAGTATACAGTGCTGCGCAGCGCTGCGCGATATTTACTGCTCCTCATTCCGGAGCAGCTCCGTCATCAGCATCCTCTGGCTGTGACGCTCAGGTCAGAGGGTGCGGTGACGTAGTCAGTGCGCGCCCTCTCCTGAACGTCAGTGCTGAAGACGGAGCCGCACGAGGAGCAGGTAAATATTGAAAGTGCCGGGGGTCCTGAGCGAAGAGAGGTGAGTATGTGATTTTTTTTTTATCGCAGCAAAAGCATATGGGGCAGTGACTGTACGGAGCATCTGTATGGGGCCATAACGATTGTGCAGCACTATAAGGGGCAGTGACTGTACGGAGCATCTGTATGGGGCCATAACGATTGTGCAGCACTATAAGGGGCAGTGACTGTACGGAGCATCTGTATGGGGCCATAAAGTTTGTGCAGCACTATAAGGGGCAGTGACTGTATGGAGCATCTTATGGGGCCATAACGATTGTGCAGCACTATAAGGGGCAGTGACTGTATGGAGCATCTGTATGGGGCCATAACGATTGTGCAGCACTATAAGGGGCAGTGACTGTACGGAGCATCTTATGGGGCCATAAGGATTGTGCAGCACTATAAGGGGCAGTGACTGTATGGAGCATCTTATGGGGCCATAACGCTTGTGCAGCACTATATGGGGCAAGTGACTGTATGGATGATCTTATGGGGCCATAACGTTTGTGCAGCACTATATAGGGCAAATATCTCTATGGAGCACCTTATGGGGCCCTTATTACACTTTATGCAGGATTATATGGGGCATATTTTAATATGGAGCATCTAATGGGGCCCATCAAACTTTATGGAGCATTATATGGGGCTCCTGATTTAATATGGATTCAAAAACACTCAACCTACTGATGTCTCAATTAATTTTACTTTTATGGGTATCTATTTTTACTTTTGAAATTTACCGGTAGCTGCTGCATTTTCCACCCTAGGCTTACACTCGAGTCATTAAGTTTTCCCAGTTTTTTGTGGCAAAATTAGGGGGGTCGGCTTATACTCGGGTCGGCTTATACTCGAGTATATACGGTAAATATATATATATATATATATATATATATATATATATATATACAGTAAATGTACAAACACCGGAGATTTAAATGGAAAAAATACAATTTATAGTGAATCTTCTCCAATAAACCTGTATGTCATTCTACTCAGCTTCTTGATTGTACCATGCTATCCACAAATCAGGCTGCATGAGCAATATAGCAGGCTTAAAGATGAGTGGATCTATCTGTGGAAGATTGAGTTCCAATTGAATTTCCTAAAATTTACAGTTCTTCTTAAACTTGAACACTGGTAAACATAATTTGCAAGCATCGGCAATAAAAAAAATGCCTGGTGCCAGTTCACACCCTGTTAAAATAAAGTTAGCAGGATAATGGTGTAAGGTGTGGTCTTGCAGCTATTACCCCACATATTCTAGCATAGTTAATCAGTTGGTCTATGACTGCTGCTTGTATAAATGATAGGGTCCGACCAAGGAACGCTATTTTTTGCCTGTACTGATCGGAGCAATCAGAGCACAGATCATAAGGATAGAAAAAAGGCCCATTCCAAATGTGGTGTACTGCTTCAGTGCTCATTTGGATTCAGGTTTGGTTTCCTGAGCATTTTCTCTCAAAGGCTGCAAAATTAGGTCACAGTGCGCAGAATGATCACGTTTCCATTAATGGGCTTGCTAGAACTTTAGCTAGGATAGTGGTGCTGTATGATAAGTGGGGGAGGGACGTGTTTGATGATTAGAGGGGGTGGGGAGATATCAAACTGTTATTTATTTATTTATTTTGCATTGGCTGCCGAAGTCACATGTCCCTGTCCATATAAAAATCAGAAATGTTGCTTTGGTGGCAAGATTTTGTAAGTGTAACAGCTCAGAGAGGCTGCTGCTGCTGCAAGTAGTGAGATAGTTTGATAAGCGGTTTAATATCAGCTTAACTTGTTAGTGCTAATATTGTGGTGAAGGCAATGGGCCATATTTCCTTATCTAAATTGATAGAGCTAATACTGTGGTGCAGGCAGGAGGCCACATATCAATCTAAATAATTTAAGCTAATACTGGGGTGCAGGCAGGTGGCCACATTTCATAATCTAACAAGTTTGTGCTAATAGTGTAGTGCAGGCAAGAGGCCACATCTCCTAATTTAACTTGTTAGTGCTAATATTGTGGTGAAAGCAGGGGGCCATATTTCCTAATATAAATTGTTAGTGCTAATAGTGTGGTGCAGGCAGGAGGCCACATATCTTAATTTACATCATTTGTGCTAATACTGGGGTGCTGGCAGGAGGCCACATTTCCGAATCTAAATCATTTTTGTTATTATTGTGGTGCAGACAAGACACCACATTTTCTAATCTAACTCATTTGTGCTGATATTGTAGTGCAGACAAGAGGCCACATTTCCTAATCTAAAGCGTTTGTACTAATATTGTACTGCAGGTAGAAGGCCACATTTCCAAATCTAACTCATTTGTGCTAATATCGTGGTGCAGGCAGGAGGCCACATTTCTTAATCTAACTCATTTTTGCTTATATAGTGGTGCAGGCAGAAGGCCACATTTCATAATCTAACTCGTTTGTGCTAAAATTATGGTGCAGGTAGGAGCCCATATTTCCTAATTTAACTCATTTGAACTAATATTGTGCTACTGGCAGGAGGTCACATTTGCTAATCTAACTAGTTTATGCTAATATTGTGGTGCAGGCAGGAGGCCAGATTTCCTTATCTAACTCATTCGTGCTAATATTGTGGAGCAGGCAGGAGTCCACATTTCCTAATCTTAATTGTTTGTGCTAATATTGTTGTGCAGGCAGGAGGCAACATTTCCTAATATAAATCATTTGGGCTAATACTGTGCTGCAGGCAGGAGGTCACATTTCCTCATCTAAATCGTTTGCACTAATAGTGTGGCTCAGACACCAGACCACATTTCTGAATCTTAATCCTTTCTGCTTATAGAGTGGTCCAGATACACTGTCTCAGCCAATAAATGCTGATTATTACAGGTAACTGACAGGTATGGGCCTAGGGTTGAGAAACAGCTGGTTAAAAGGGTACATTGAACATAAGTGGGAAAAAGCGAGGTTGTGGTGGAAGAGGGAATAGGCTTGGTGTTTGATGTGTACATGAGTTTATTGGTAATGTTACTTAAAGTTCTACTGAATAAACACCATCTCGCCCTATCCAAAGACAAGTAAAAAAATCTGTTAATGGAAGGGGTGCTTCCTTTCTTTGGCAGCTACACAGCTATGCGCCTTGTAGATGAGGGCCAGAAAGAACATGTGCTCCAGTGGATGCCAAGTGCTGCATCAAGTGACCTCTCCTCCTCTTCCTCCACCATATCACACAGTACAATCCTCAGAGTATTACAGGATTACCCTTATTTCTCCCCATGTCACATCTCTACAACCGCCAAAATGATTGTGGGGAACCACAGATGGGCGAGTCTGCAGAGCCATTCACACATTCCATTCCATAGGCATTAGTTTGCTCCAAAGATCACAGAAGCAAGAGGAGGAAAGCATTTCCACAGATTCCCCAAATTTTTTCAGTTGGATCCGGGGCCAGACGAAGTAGGGTCTGAGCAGAATCCTGACCATAATTACCAGACGTTAACCACCAAGTGTGGTGGTGATCCTGATGAGACTCAGATACCAGAGGCGCATGTAGACTGTACTGTGGGGTCAGGGCAGGAAGAGGGGGAGGGTGACTCTAAGAGTGAGGAGTGGGAGAACAGAGAGGATGATGATGATTTTGTAGATCCACTTGGTGTGAACCCAGAGGTATGCAGCTGTGTAGCTCAGCAAAGGAGGTTGGGGAGGAGGAAGATGAGGAGTGTTATGGTTTCCAATGGCAAGGAAACATCAGAAGCATAGAATAAATGGACAAGCTCTCGGGTGATGGAAACTAGAGCTGACCGCGATGCTAAACCTACACACCACACTAGAAGTAGCCAGGGGGCATTCCTGCGTTGTCTCTAGATGCCGCGCGCCAGCCGGAGAACTAACTACCCCTGGTAGAAGAAAACACAGTCCTGGCTTGCCTCCAGAGAATGTCCCCACAGGAGATAGCAGCCCCCCACATATAATAACGGTGAGAGCAGATGAAAAGACACACGTAGTATGAAAGCAGATTTAGCACAGAGAGGCCCGCTAACTAAATAGCAGAAAGATACAACAGAGGACTTCGCGGTCAGCTGCAAAACCCTTCAAAACACCATCCTGAAATTACCTTAACTCATGTGACAACTCATGCCACTGGAGTGGTAATTTCAGCCCAACAAGAGCTTCCAGCTGCAGAGATTCACATAAGTGCAAACTGGACAAAACATACAAAAATAGACTTAAGGACTAAAGTGTCCAACTTAGCTGAGCAGAAAACTGGGAGCAGGAACATGCAACAGAATCACTCTGGATACATTGATGGCCAGCATTAGAATGACTGAGGAGCAAGGTTAAATAGGATACTCCCACATCCTGATAGGAACAGGTGAACTGAGAAGGCAAAGCTTGCAGGACACCAGTACCACAAGAGACCACCGGGGGAGCCCACGAACTGAATCACAACAGTACCCCCCCCCTTAAGGAGGGGGCACCGAACCCTCACAAGAACCACCAGGGCGATCTGGATGAGCCCTATGAAAGACACGGACCAAATCAGAAGCATGAACATCAGAAGCTGTAACCCAAAAATTATCCTCTTGACCGTAGCCCTTCCATTTCACCAGATATTGAAGTCTCCGTCTGGAAACACGGGAGTCCAAGATTTTCTCCACCACGTACTCCAATTCACCCTCAACCAGCACAGGAGCAGGAGGCTCAACAGAAGGCACAAGTGGTACCTCATACCTCCGCAATAATGACCGATGGAAGACATTATGGATAGCAAAGGATGCTGGGAGGTCCAAACGAAAAGACACAGGGTTAAGAATTTCCAAAATCTTATAAGGACCGATGAACCGAGGCTTAAACTTAGGAGAAGAGACCCTCATAGGGACAAAACGGGAGGACAACCACACCAAGTCCCCAACACGAAGACGAGGACCAACACGACGATGGCGATTAGCAAAACGTTGAGTCCTCTCCTGGGACAACTCCAAATTGTCCACCACCTGCCCCCAAATACGATGCAACCTATCCACCATGGTATCCACTCCAGGACAATCCGAAGACTCCACCTGACCAGATGAAAAACGAGGATGGAACCCTGAATTGCAAAAGAAAGGGGAGACCAAAGTGGCAGAACTGGCCCGATTATTAAGGGCAAACTCAGCCAACGGCAAAAAGGAGACCCAGTCATCCTGATCAGCAGACACGAAACACCTCAAATAAGTCTCCAAGGTCTGATTAGTACGTTCCGTCTGGCCATTTGTCTGGGGATGAAATGCAGACGAAAAAGACAAATCAATGCCCATCCTGGCACAAAACGCCCGCCAAAATCTGGACACAAACTGGGATCCCCTGTCGGAAACGATATTCTCCGGAATACCATGCAGCCGAACCACATTCTGAAAAAACAGGGGCACCAACTCAGATGAGGAAGGCAGCTTGGGCAAGGGCACCAAATGAACCATCTTAGAAAAGCGGTCACACACCACCCAAATGACGGACATCTTCTGAGAAACAGGGAGATCAGAAATAAAATCCATAGAGATGTGTGTCCAAGGCCTCTTAGGAACAGGCAAGGGCAACAACAACCCACTAGCCCGAGAACAACAAGGCTTGGCCCGAGCACAAACATCGCAAGACTGCACAAAAGTACGCACGTCCCGAGACAGGGAAGGCCACCAGAAGGACCTAGCCACCAAATCTCTGGTACCAAAAATTCCCGGATGACCTGCCAACGCAGAAGAATGAACCTCCGAGATGACTCTATTGGTCCACTCATCCGGCACAAACAATCTACCAGGCGGACAACGATCTGGCCGATCCGCCTGAAACTCTTGTAAAGCACGTCGCAGGTCTGGGAAGACAGCAGACAATATCACCCCATCCTTAAGTATACCCGTAGGTTTAGAATCACCAGGGGAATCAGGTTCAAAACTCCTAGAAAGGGCATCCACCTTCACATTCTTAGTACCTGGCAGATACGAAACCACAAAATTAAACCGGGAGAAAAACAACGACCAGCGCGCCTGTCTAGGATTCGACGATAAAAGTTAGCAAAGCCCAAAAATTTCTGAAGGCCCTTAAGAGAAGTCGGTTGCGTCCAGTCACAAATAGCCCGAACCTTCACAGGATCCATCTCAATAGAAGAGGGGGAAAAAATGTACCCCAAAAAACACACTTTGAACCATTAACAAACAGAGAATTGGTCCGCAAAACCTGAAAAACCCTCCTAACTTGTTGAACATGAGATTCCCAGTCATCCGAAAAAATCAAGATATCGTCCAAATACACAATCATAAATTTATCCAGATATTCACGGAAAATATTGTGCATAAAAGACTGAAAGACCGAAGGGGCATTTGACAGACCAAAAGGCATCACCAAATACTCAAAATGGCCCTCGGGCGTATTAAATGCGGTTTTCCACTCATCCCCCTGCTTAATTCGCACCAAATTATACGCACCGCGAAGATCAATCTTAGAGAACCACTTCGCCCCCTCAATGCGAGCAAATAAATCTGTCAGCAATGGCAAAGGATACTGATACTTGACTGTGATCTTATTCAAGAGTCTATAATCAATACAAGGTCTCAAAGAACCATCGCTTTTAGCTACGAAAAAGAACCCCGCTCCAAGAGGAGACGAAGAAGGACGAATATGTCCCTTTTCCAAGGACTCCCTAATATACTCTCGCATGGCAGCATGTTCAGGTACAGACAGATTGAATAGACGACCCTTAGGAAATTTACTGCCAGGGATCAAATCTATGGCGCAATCGCAATCTCTGTGAGGAGGAAGAGAATTAAGAGTAGATTCCTCAAAAACCTCACGATAATCAGACAAAAACTCAGGAATTTCAGAGGGAATAGATGAAGCAATGGAGACCAAAGATGTGTCCCCATGATTTCCCTGACATCCCCAGCTTAGTACAGACATTGTTTTCCAGTCAAGGACTGGGTTATGAGTTTGCAACCATGGCAATCCCAGCACCAACACATCATGTAGATTATACAGTACAAGGAAGCGAATCACCTCTTGATGGTCTGGAGTCATACGCATAGTCACTTGTGTCCAGTATTGTGGTTTATTACTAGCCAATGGTGTAGAATCAATACCCTTTAAAGGTATAGGAACTTCCAGAGGCTCTAGATCAAACCCACAGCGCCTGGCAAAGGACCAATCCATAAGACTCAAAGCGGCGCCAGAATCCACATACGCATCCGCAACAATAGAAGATAACGAACAAATTAGAGTTACAGACAAATTAAACTTGGACTGCAAAGTGCCCATAGCAGAGGATTTATCAACTTTCTTTGTTCGTTTAGAGCATGCTGATATAACATGAGTAGAATTTCCACAATAGAAGCACAAATGATTTTTGCGCCTATAAATCTGTCGTTCGCTTCTGGACAGAAAGCTATCACATTGCATACTCTGTGGTGCCTCTTCAGAAGACACCGCCAACTGGTGCACAGGTTTGCGTTCCCGTAAACGCCGATCAATCTGAATTGCCATTGTCATGGACTCATTCAGACCAGTAGGCGCAGGAAACCCCACCATGACGTCTTTTACAGCATCAGAGAGACCTTCTCTGAAAATTGCCGCCAGAGCGCACTCATTCCACTGAGTAAGCACAGACCATTTTCGAAATTTTTGGCAATATATTTCGGCTTCATCTTGCCCCTGAGATAGGGCTATTAGGGCTTTCTCAGCCTGAATCTCCAAATTTGGTTCCTCATAAAGCAACCCCAAAGCCAGAAAAAACGCATCCACATTGAGCAACGCAGGATCCCCTGGTGCCAATGAAAATGCCCAATTTTGGGGGTCACCCCGCAATAAAGAAATAACAATTTTTACTTGCTGGGCAGGATCTCCAGCAGAATGAGATCTCAGCGAAAGAAACAATTCACAATTGTATTTAAAATTTAGAAAACAAGATCGATCTCCAGAAAAAAACTCCGGTATAGGAATTTTAGGTTCAGACCGAGGAGCATGTAACAAAAAATCTTGTATATTCTGAACTTTAGAGGCAAGATTATTGAAATTGGTAGCCAGACTCTGGGGATCCATATTTCAACAGATAAAGTCTGAGCCATTCAGGGGTTAAGAGGAGAGGAAAACAGGAGACTGCAATTAGAGCTGGAGTGCAACTTCAGAGGAAGGAAAAAAAAAAAAAAAAAGGTTTCACACAGTTCCTTTTCTCTCCTGCTTCAGCCTATAGATTAAACATTTGGGCTGGCCATACTGTTATGGTTTCCAATGGCAAGGAAACATCAGAAGCATAGAATAAACGGACAAGCTCTCGGGTGATGGAAACTAGAGCTGACCGCGATGCTAAACCTACACACCACACTAGAAGTAGCCAGGGGGCATTCCTGCGTTGTCTCTAGATGCCACGCACCAGCCGGAGAACTAACTACCCCTGGTAGAAGAAAGCACAGTCCTGGCTTGCCTCCAGAGAATGTCCCCACAGGAGATAGCAGCCCCCCACATATAATAACGGTGAGAGCAGATGAAAAGACACACGTAGTATGAAAGCAGATTTAGCACAGAGAGGCCCGCTAACTAAATAGCAGAAAGATACAACAGAGGACTTCGCGGTCAGCTGCAAAACCCTTCAAAACACCATCCTGAAATTACCTTAACTCATGTGACAACTCATGCCACTGGAGTGGTAATTTCAGCCCAACAAGAGCTTCCAGCTGCAGAGATTCACATAAGTGCAAACTGGACAAAACATACAAAAATAGACTTAAGGACTAAAGTGTCCAACTTAGCTGAGCAGAAAACTGGGAGCAGGAACATGCAACAGAATCACTCTGGATACATTGATGGCCAGCATTAGAATGACTGAGGAGCAAGGTTAAATAGGATACTCCCACATCCTGATAGGAACAGGTGAACTGAGAAGGCAAAGCTTGCAGGACACCAGTACCACAAGAGACCACCGGGGGAGCCCACGAACCGAATCACAACAGAGGAGGTTACATTGCAATTGCCACACAAACACGGAGTGTTGTAACCATGACAAGGCTGAGTTTCTGCAATGGCTGTCTCCACTGGACCTGGAGCCATGGAAGGCTGTGTGAATAAACGATGCAGAACTGCTGTCGATAAACAAATATAGCACAAAAAAAGGATTCAGAGATCCTCCAAAAAGGATTTGGAGGATCTCTGAATCCTTTTTTTTGTGCTATATTTGTTTAGCATTAGGACTCATGACGAGGGTTACGAGCTTGCCTATTTTACCCAAAATATTAACTAATACCTCCCATTTATTTTTAAAAGGGTTTTTTGCACTTTTTTCGTGGTGCAATTGGGCCCATTCTGTCTTGTAAACTGTGGTGTCTGTTCATATTGGATAGCGCTGGGCAGCCCGCCTGATCTAATAGAAGGGTGTCACCACTAGGCTGTTAACCTGGATGCTGTGCATCTTCATTGTGTGAACAGCGCCACATACAAGTCTTTTATGTGCAGTATTATGCCAAGCAGGCACCCCCTCCATTACACTGTGTTCCAAATTATTATGCACAAAGAGTTTAGGAGTGATAAGGTTAGAATTTTTTTGTTTGTCATTTAAACTCATTGATGGTGATGTGTGTCAGGGATCTTTATATCACTGAAAGCAATTGCAGATACCTGTGGAAATTAGTTTGGCAGGTGTGTCCAAATAAAGGCAAGACTACTTAAGAAGGCTGTTCCACATTATTAAGCAGCCTACATTTTTTGCCAAAATGGGAAAGAAAAAGGATGTGTCGGCTGCTAAGAAGCAACAAATTGTGGAGTATTTAGGTCAAGGCATGACTGCAATCAACATTGCCAAGACACTTCATCGTGATCATCGCATCAAGAAGTATGAAGCTGATTCCCAGCACACACGTGTGCGTGCTGATAAGGAAAAATTGAGGACTCTTTCCAAAAGGCAATTGCGTAAGGTTAAAAGAGCAGCTGCAAAAGTGCCTTGTCATAGCAGCAGACAAGTTTTTGAAGCTGCTGGTGCCTACAACGTCCCCAGAACAACAAGATGCAGGGTCCTTCAGAGGTTTGCAGCTGTGCGTAAGCCATCCTGTCGACCACCTCTATCCACTGCACACAAGCAGAAACGGCTCCAGTGGGCCAAACGATACATGAAGACTGACTTCCAAACTGTTTTGTTCACCGATGAGTGCCGTGCAACGCTCGATGGTAAAGATGGATGGAGTGGAGGATGGCTGGTTGATGGACACCCCGTGAAAACACGGCTAAGGTGCCAACAAGGAGGAGGTGTAGTAATGTTTTGGGCTGGAATCATGGGGAGAGAGATTGTCGGCCCCTTTATGATCCCTGAAGGGGTAAAGATGAACTCCATAATCTATGTGGAGTTTCTAAAACAACACTTTCTGCCATGGTTCAAGAGGAAAAACCGTGCTTTCCGCAACAAGATCATTTTCATGCATGATAATGCACCGTCTCATGCCGCAAAAAACACATCTGCATCTCTGGCTGCTATGGGCATAAAAGAGGACAAACTTATGGTGTGTCCACCATCTTCCCCTGACCTCAACCCCATTGAGAACCTCTGGCGCATCATCAAAAGGAGTGTCTATGATGGCGGGAGGCAGTTCACATCTAAGCAACAGCTCTGGGAGGGTATTCTGTCCACATGCAAAACAATTGAAGCAGAAACCATCCAAAAACTGACAAATTCAATGGATGAGAGAGTTCAGAAGCTTCTTTCAAACAAGGGGTCCTATGTGCAAATGTAACATCACCTAGAATAAAGTTTTCACTTGAAAACTGTTTGATTTCATTTTGTAATAAGCTGATAATGCTTATAACTTCACAATTGACCATTTTTTTGTTCAAAATAAAAAAAAAGGTTGAAAACTCTGCTGTGCATAATAATTTGGAACATGCATTTTGAGTGTTTATTTTTTTTTAAAAGATACTGTTTTCATAGGCAGTTTGTTCCAAAACATTGCAATTATACTAGAATAGTAGATGACTGGAAAATAACAATGACTGCAATTCAGATAGGTAATATAGAGAAAATATGAGGAAATATTATTTGCATAATAATTTGGAACACAGTGTAGTTTGGTAGGTTGTGAGTGGTTGCCTCATCGGTAATTCTGCACCTGCGTTGCCGCCATCTTGGGTCCACTGCATTCTGATAATGCATTTGTTTGGAGGCCTAGGCAGGAAAGCATCTCTGCTGTTTTGCTGTTTTCAGAACTGCTGTCGGCCCTACAACAGGGCAATGTCACACTCATGCCTTGAATGGCTCACATTCTCAACCTGGAGGTTCAGCAATTTCTCCTACACTATCCCTATCTGAATGTGCTTGTCATGCCCTTAGCTGCAGGCACGGTCTCTCATGGACAGGGAAACTGGCGCTCCTCATGCGGTGCTGTACACCTCACTCACCTTGTCTGTGGCTCCATTCTCTGCTAGGAACCAGCATCCCCTTGGCAGGACTCCTGGAAATGCTCTTAGGAGACGTGCCCCGCTTCTTGCACATAATTAAAGCAGCAGGGCACCTGTTCACTACTAGGGCTGTCTGTGCTGTGATGCTCTGTTCATAAAAGGCATACTCCCTTTGAAGTTGAAGGAGGTGACTGGGCAATGTGTTCATCTCTGTAGGATCATTGCCTCCTGCTCAGGCCACACTCTGCTGTAGTCTGCGATTTGAAGATTTTTGCTTTGCATTGTTACTGTTACCTATGTCTCCTCAGAATCTTCTGCTGGCAGTTCCTTATCCTGGATTCCTCGGGATAGTCTGCATTCCACATCAGGCTGACTGAGCCTATCCTCACGGAACCATCCAGACACTTCTGCTGGCTGGATCAGCCTTTCTGGGATTACACGGAGCTTCCAGTATTCTGTCAGGACTCTGAACATTTTTTACCTTTTGTGCATTACTGCCCTTTTTCAAGATGGCATCTTTGGTCTCATGTGCACTGTGTCTCCTGCTATAAAACTCCACCCCAGCCTTCAGTCTGTGCTAGAGTATTCTGCCTTGCATCCAGCTCCTGACCTCTGATTACTCCCTGGCTATACACCTGCTCCTGTGAACCTGTGTGGTGATCCTGTTACTCTGCTCTGAGCTCCTGCTGCATACACAAGTTTCCAGTAATCCTCCTTCATCTGCTGTTCGTGTTTTACTTCCATCTGTATTTGCTGGTCATGTAAGCTGTTGCTGCTTTGCAATAACCTGAGACTATTAACCAGGCCTCCCTGGTTGAGCTAAGATATGATTTGAACTGCCTAATAGGACAACCTTTAGCACTCAATTGATCCGCAAGAAGAAAATCCTTTGAAGAAACACTTATTTTATTTTTCTCTTAAACAGCCAACATTAAGGGACAACAGACTTCATCATATCCGACGTTTCGGCAAACCATGCCTTTTTCAAGGAAGTCTATGATCATAGAAGAACATTTTCAAAAATAAAAACGTACATACATACAACATTAACCTCATGTCAAAATATCATGTGTGGCTGAGTCAAATCAAAACAAAGGAGATTAATATATGAAAGAGTGAAGATGATATGAAAGAAACCAAAAACCAATCATCTCACATATATATTTAAATGTTAAACTAGATCTCTATATATCTATGTGGTCCGATAAATAGAGGGACCAATGGTAAGCGGAGGACAAAGGCCATAAAGTAAAAGAGAAAAGGTAAGATAATAGCCCCAATACCAATGATAAAGATCTAAGATAAAAAAAATACCTATACAAGGTTGCTGGCGTGCGACATGTATTCTATGCCAAAGGCATACGTGATGAAAGGCACTCTAATACGAAACCAAAAAGACATATCATAAGTTCTCAACAGTCACCGTTCCATTACCAACAAAAGAAGCCGGCAGATAAAGGTAAGCACCCCGCAGTGAGCAATATTTACCTACGCGTCCCGGCGTGTGTCCAGAGGCTCAGAGAAATGAGGTGTGCGGCATTCCAGGAAGTCGGGTAAAAGTGCCGTGTGATCTATGATGTCACATCCGGTGGCCGACTCGTAAATGACCAGGAAAAAGCCGAGACCAGGCAAAATGTGCGCGTGCGCAGTAAGCCAGCAAAGCTCCGCAGTGACTCATACTACTTTAAGAGGGCATTATGCGCCAGAGAAACTGGAAATGAAAGGAAAAAGAAGCGTGAGAACTAAGATATAGTGTATATAATTAAAAGGGGAAGACAAAACAGAAAGGGAAAAAGAGAATTATGATTAGATCAAAAGCCGCAATCAACATGAAAATCCCCTTTTACAAACTAGCAATATACAGTCAATATATAGTGGTAAGATATGTACAACAAGAGGGAATCACTCAGTTAGAAGATGCTTAATCGATCGATTGTGGTGATCACTGTGGTACCTAGGAGAAGAAAGAGAGAAAAAACAGACAATAATAATGAAGAAACAATATAATTACAGTCATCTCTGACATAAAATCTCATACCCTGATAACAGAATAATCAATTATTAACATAATATTCATTAATGGAGAACCTCATATTCCCGGTTCATACCAAGTGGGTGGAGTGTTTGGAGAGTGAATATCCAAAACGCCTCTCTCTCTTTCAATCTACGAATCCTATCACCACCACGTCTAGGTATAGAAACATTCTCAAGAACCTGAAATCTCAGCTGGGACACTGAGTGTCCGGCCGAGATAAAATGAAAAGGAACCGGTAGCATCATGCGCTTGCACCGGATAGTAGACTTATGTTGAGATATGCGGTCCCGGATATGCTGGGTAGTCTCACCAACATACCTGAGACCGCACGGGCATTTAATTAAATAAACGACATGTGTGGAATCACATGTAAAAAAACCTTTTATGTGAAAAAGTTTGCCCGACCTCAGGTGAGAAAACGTGTCTCCCCTAGTGATGTTCGAACATTGCGAACAATGTAAACAGGGAAATGTACCCAGTCTCTGTGTGGCTAAAAGAGATTGTCGTTGTGACATCCTGGTGGAGCCCACATCCGCTCTCACCAGTATATTTCTGATGTTCTGTGGTTTCTTATAACTAGTGTTGAGCATTCCGATACCGCAAGTATCGGGTATCGGCCGATACTTGCGGGTATCGGAATTCCGATACCGAGATCCGATACTTTTGCGGTATCGGGTATCGGTATCGAAACAACATTAATGTAATATAATGTGTAAAAGAGAGAATTAAAATAAAAAATATTGCTATACTCACCTCTCTGACGCAGCCTGGACCTCACCGAGGGAACCGGCAGCGTTCTTTGCTTAAAATTCGCGCGTTTACTTCCTTACGTGAAGTCCCGGCTTGTGATTGGTCGCGTGCCGCCCATGTGGCCGCGACGCGACCAATCACAGCAAGCCGAGATGTAATTTCAGGTCCTTCAGGATTTTAAAATTACGTTCTGGCTTGTGATTGGTCGCGTCGCGGCCACATGGGCGACGCGACCAATCACAAGCCGTGACGTCACGGGAACGCTCCCGGTTAGCAGTTTTACAGAAAGGACTTTCCTTTTGTCCCACTCCACCTTTTAATGGCTTCTTATTAGACTTAGAACTTCAAAGGTTCTTTAGGAATATAAGATTGAAAGCTCATTTTCTCACGATCCCTATTACTAGAGATATCGGAATGATTCCCGATTCTACAGAGAGCATTTTTTGTTTAAAAAAATTAAATTTGTCTATACCTAGCAATTTTAATCCCCCCAAGACGTATCATCCTATAGAGACTTACATTTCATTAGTCACACAGGATGTACAGAGGAAGTGTTCACAGATTGACCAGGGTAGGTTATCTATCAAAAGGAATTGTACTCCACTCGAGAAGAGGGCGCTTGATGCCCTTAAAGAGAATAAATCGATTACTATAAAACCCGCAGACAAGGGGGGAGCAATCGTAGTCATGGATAGCTCATTTTATACTTCTATGGTCTCTCAACATCTTGATGATAGGAATACGTACCTTCCCGTGGATAGAGATCCCACTAGTGAAATCTCGAGGGAGATCCTACAGATAGTCAAGGCATATAGCTATCAGAATGTGATTGACTCCAAACTAGAAGAGTTCCTGATTAATCCACATCCGGTGACTCCGGTGTTTTATGCTTTGCCTAAAATTCATAAACATCCCACTCGACCTCCGGGGCGTCCTATTGTAGCGTCTACTAACTCGGTTTTATCTCCACTGGCTAGAACAGTTGAAAAGATTCTGACCCCATTACTTGTACATATAACGTCCTTTATTAAAGATACTTCAGATTTTTTAGAGGGACTGAACTCGGTGGGTACTTTACCAAAAGGTTGCTTTCTTGTGACAATGGACGTCAATAGCTTGTATACGAGTATAGAGCATTCTAGAGGTATGGAGGCAGTCCGTTGGTTTCTTGACACATATACGGACTTCACATTGATTCAGAAGGAATTTTGTCTAACATTGCTAAATTTGATTCTTACAAAAAAATTTTTTCTTTTTGCTGACCAATTTTTTATCCAGAGAGTCGGGACCGCGATGGGGTCGAATGCAGCGCCCCCTTATGCAAATATTTTTATGGCCTTCTTTGAGGAACATTACGTATATACACATGATCTTTTCCAACAATACTCCATATATTGGAGGAGGTTCATAGATGATGTGTTCTTTATATGGAGAGGTGATGAAAATTCCCTGTTACAATTTTTTCAGGATATGAATGTCATGGTACCTAATTTGACTTTTACATTATCTAAGGATCAACATATGGTCAATTTTTTGGATACCTTGGTTATGTTACAGGAGGATGGCTCATTGGAGATTGATCTCTACACTAAATCTACAGATAGAAATAGCTTATTGCATTTCTCTAGTTGTCACCCGTCCCACATTAAACGAGCATTACCTAAATCACAGATTCAGCGCGTGAAACGCATAGTTTCTAATCCTGAGACAAGATCCAAACGTATCATAGAAATGAATGATAAGTTCATTAATCGTGGTTATCCAATGACCATTTTAGAAAGAGCAACCCAACCGGTATTGAGACATGATAATAAGTCGAGCAAAATTGTCTTTGTGACTACATATCATCTTTTTACGAATCTGTTTAAGAGTTGTGTGTTAGAACATTGGTCATTGTTGGGGAAGGCCTATCCTTCTATTGCAGAATTTTCTAGTCCACCTCTGATATGTTATAAGAAACCACAGAACATCAGAAATATACTGGTGAGAGCAGATGTGGGCTCCACCAGGATGTCACAATGACAATCTCTTTTAGCCACACAGAGACTGGGTACATTTCCCTGTTTACATTGTTCGCAATGTTCGAACATCACTAGGGGAGACACGTTTTCTCACCTGAGGTCGGGCAAACTTTTTCACATAAAAGGTTTTTTTACATGTGATTCCACACATGTCGTTTATTTAATTAAATGCCCGTGCGGTCTCAGGTATGTTGGTGAGACTACCCAGCATATCCGGGACCGCATATCTCAACATAAGTCTACTATCCGGTGCAAGCGCATGATGCTACCGGTTCCTTTTCATTTTATCTCGGCCGGACACTCAGTGTCCCAGCTGAGATTTCAGGTTCTTGAGAATGTTTCTATACCTAGACGTGGTGGTGATAGGATTCGTAGATTGAAAGAGAGAGAGGCGTTTTGGATATTCACTCTCCAAACACTCCACCCACTTGGTATGAACCGGGAATATGAGGTTCTCCATTAATGAATATTATGTTAATAATTGATTATTCTGTTATCAGGGTATAAGATTTTATGTCAGAGATGACTGTAATTATATTGTTTCTTCATTATTATTGTCTGTTTTTTCTCTCTTTCTTCTCCTAGGTACCACAGTGATCACCACAATCGATCGATTAAGCATCTTCTAACTGAGTGATTCCCTCTTGTTGTACATATCTTACCACTATATATTGACTGTATATTGCTAGTTTGTAAAAGGGGATTTTCATGTTGATTGCGGCTTTTGATCTAATCATAATTCTCTTTTTCCCTTTCTGTTTTGTCTTCCCCTTTTAATTATATACACTATATCTTAGTTCTCACGCTTCTTTTTCCTTTCATTTCCAGTTTCTCCGGCGCATAATGCCCTCTTAAAGTAGTATGAGTCACTGCGGAGCTTTGCTGGCTTACTGCGCACGCGCACATTTTGCCTGGTCTCGGCTTTTTCCGGATCATTTATGAGTCGGCCACCGGATGTGACATCATAGATTACACGGCACTTTTACCCGACTTCCTGGAACGCCACACACCTCATTTCTCCGAGCCTCTGGACACACGCCGGGACGCGTAGGTAAATATTGCTCACTGCGGGGTGCTTACCATTATCTGCCGGCTTCTTTTGTTGGTAATGGAACGGTGACTGTTGAGAACTTATGATATGTCTTTTTGGTTTCGTATTAGAGTGCCTTTCATCACGTATGCCTTTGGCATAGAATACATGTCGCACGCCAGCAACCTTGTATAGGTATTTTTTTATCTTAGATCTTTATCGTTGGTATTGGGGCTATTATCTTACCTTTTCTCTTTTACTTTATGGCCTTTGTCCTCCGCTTACCATTGGTCCCTCTATTTATCGGACCACATAGATATATAGAGATCTAGTTTAACATTTAAATATATATGTGAGATGATTGGTTTTTGGTTTCTTTCATATCATCTTCACTCTTTCATATATTAATCTCCTTTGTTTTGATTTGACTCAGCCACACATGATATTTTGACATGAGGTTAATGTTGTATGTATGTACGTTTTTATTTTTGAAAATGTTCTTCTATGATCATAGACTTCCTTGAAAAAGGCATGGTTTGCCGAAACATCGGATATGATGAAGTCTGTTGTCCCTTAATGTTGGCTGTTTAAGAGAAAAATAAAATAAGTGTTTCTTCAAAGGATTTTCTTCTTGCGGATCAATTGAGTGCTAAAAGTTGTCCTATTTTTTATTACTTTATTTCCTTTGAGCACCTCTTATTATTGAGTGCGCCACTTTTGATCTAATATATTGAACTGCCTAATAAGCATATCTATCTGTGCCTGGACTAAGACAAGTATTTATTCGTGTCAAGTATCCTCAAGAATAACTGTGCTTCATAGACTTTCTGCTTGATTGCATTTTCCTCTGAAGTTTCCTATAGACTGCTAAGCTGCATTTCTTATTTGCACCAAGTGTTGTGGACTTGAGTTTCTCTCTGCACCTGTTTGAATCACCGTGTGATAATATAGACTTTACCACTTATAAAACTGTGTCCTGTAGTTGTCTTGTTCCACGCAAAGAGTCTCCTGAGTTATCCCCTATAATTATTACAGGATACTCTAGCCTAAAAAAAAAAGGAGACTGCTGGAACAATGACTGCAGAAAGCAAATTAGAGCAGGTGTTTTCCATAATTAGATCACTGCAGAAAGACGTGGAAGATCTGCAAAAGAAGTTTGGAAGCTTTGAACACAATCAACAAGTGTTTGGACAAACTTTGCAGGACTTGAGCAACCACATGGCAGCCCAGGAAAACAAACTTGCTGGCATAGAGTCCCAGTATGGACGGGCTTTTCAGGACATAAGCACGCAAATAGCTGCACAAGTGACTTTACCCTCTGGGCAACCGCCACCAGCTGGCCCACCTAAGTTGCCCCATTCAGATTTAATGGTTTAATGGCTTTGTGAATCAATGTATGCTATATTTTGATGTACATGCTGCCTGTTTTCCTACTGATAGATCCAAAGTATTGTGTGTAATAATGTTACTGTCCTCACGAGTGCTCGCCTGGGCGAATCCGATGATTGAGTCTCGTGACCCACGGTTAAATGACTTGGATGATTTCTTGGCCGCTATGGCATTAATGTTTGATGACCCTAATCGTCGTGCAACCGCTGAATCTGCTTTGTTGTCTTTACGCCAGGCTAAACGTTCTGTTATTGAGTATGCCACTGAATTCAGGAGATTGGCGGTAGATACCAATTGGGACAGTTATGCACAATTGCCTAATTTTAAAAGGGGTCTGTCTAGTATTGTAAAAGATGAAGTAGCCCGCTCTGAGTCACCACAAGAGCTAGAGACATTTATACAGCATTGTGTGCGCATAGACATTCGCCTTACCGAGCGTAGGCAGGAGATTTTGCTGCATATAACCGTGTTTCTAACTTTTCCCTTCCTTCCAAAGAGCCTGCAGGTAAAACCTCTCAGGAGGTGGAGGAGGTGCCCATGCAAATTTATTCCGTTCAGAGGCGCGAGATCAATGAGCACCGGGAGCATCGCCTGCATGAAAGTCTATATTTCTACTGCGGCCAGTCTGACCACTTCTTGATCAATTGTCCTAAGTGTCCTAGATGGCCTAACAAGGTGCTAGCAGCAATTGGAGAGTATGACAACTGTGATGATGAATCTGACATCTCTGAATGTAGCCTGCCTTTAAACGCTGTATTCCATTCACTTTCTATGACTTCACCCCCCAAGGAGCTGAAGGAAAAGAACTCTCACTGTTTCTCTCCCTATTAAGATCCTGTGTTCAGGACAGTGGATTTCCAGTTCAGCTATGATTGACTCCGGTGCAGGTGGCAATTTCATGGATATCGCATTTGCCAACTAACATGGTATTAAAATTCAGCAAAGAGCCTCTCCAATTGCCATGGAAACAGTGGATGGGTCACCTTTAATCTCTGGGCCTGTGGATCAGGAGACCGTACCCCTTGAAATTTTGTTGGAGCCTAAGAATCAGGAGCAACTTTCTTTCTTGCTAATTTCTTCTCCTCATTTTCCTGTGATTTTAGGCATTTCTTGGTTGCATTCTCAGAACCCAATTATCAACTGGGAGACCAAGGAGATTATCTTCCCAACAAGGAGCAACTCAGCGATAACAGAAGCTATCCCTGAGTCCATGGCTACAGAACCACATGTAGAAGTATTTTCTTTACCTCCAGCTTATAAAGAGTTCTCTGACATCTGTGACAAGAAGAATGCAGATCAGCTTCCTCCACACAGGCATTATGACTGTCCCATTGAGCTGCTTCCCGGGGCAGCCATTCCTTTTGGTAACGTATACCCTTTGGCAGCACCTGAGCTTCAAGCCTTTAAAGAGTATATTGATGAAAATCTGGCCAAAGGCTTCATACGTCCTTCTTCCTCACCAGCAGGGGCACCTATCTTTTTTGTAAAGAAGAAGGATGGGACCCTGAGACCCTGTGTTGACTATCGAGAACTCAATAAGGTAACCGTACAAAACCGTTACCCTTTGCCTCTGATTCCCGAATTACTGGAAAGAGTCCGCCATGCTAAGGTGTTCTCTAAACTGGATCTTCGTGGGGCTTATAATTTGGTGCATATTCATCCAGGGGATGAGTGGAAGACAGCATTCAGATGCCGGTATGGACACTTTGAATCTCTTGTGATGCCCTTCGGGCTTTGTAACGCCCCTGCAACATTTCAACATCTTGCTAATGACATTTTCAGAGATTTGTTGGACCAGTTTGTAGTGATCTATTTGGACGATATACTAATCTTTTCTGACTCTCTACAGGAACATGAAGAACATGTCAAAACTGTTTTAAGATGTCTGAAAGAGAACCATCTGTATATTAAGCCGGAGAAATCCGAGTTCCATCGTTCTGAGATACAGTTCTTAGGATATATCATCTCTCCCCAGGGGCTGAACATGGAATCTGGTAAGATTCAGGCTATCCTTGACTGGCCGGTACCCAAGAACGTTAAGGAGGTCCAACATTTTATTGGTTTTGCAAATTTCTACAGAGGCTTCATTCAAAATTTTTCTGATATTGTCCGTCCCATTTCTTCCTTGACAAAGAAGGAAAAGCCCTTTAAGTGGTCATCACAGGCTCAAGAAGCTTTTGATCGGCTTAAGATCTGTTTCACATCAGCACCACTGTTGATACACCCAGATCAAACACTTCCTTTCATTGTGGAGGTGGACCCTTCTGATAATGCTTTGGGGGCTATTCTCTCCAAAAGAACTGGAGAGAAGGGTCTGCTACATCCTTGTGCTTTCTTTTCCCGTAGACTAACCTCAGCAGAGAAGAATTACGACGTGGGAGACAAGGAATTGCTGGCTATTATTGCTGCTTTCAAAGAATGGAGGCATCATCTGCAAGGAGCTGCACAACAGATCATAGTGCTAACTGACCATCGCAATCTAGAGTTCCTTAGATCCGCTAGATGTCTTTCTCCTCGTCAGGCTCATTGGAACTTATTTTTAAATCAATTTAACTTTGTTATCTCGTACCGTCCAGGTTCTCGTAATGGGAAGGCTGATGCTTTATCCCGAATCCATGCTGCGGATTCCGGACCTGGAGCCCCGTCCAAGACCATTCTATCTGATGCCAATTTCATCGGAGTTATCCATGATCAGGACTTGTGGAAGGAGTGCAGGGAGGCCTATGAAGGTGATGTATTTCTGGCCAACCCACCTGAGGATATTAATCTTGTCTTTAAGGGTGGCATGTGGTTCAGAGATCGACGTATCTACGTTACGGAGGTTGTCCATCTGCAGATCCTCAAGTTGGTACATGACTCCAAGTTGGCTGGTCACAGGGGGGTACAGAAGACACAAGAGTTCCTGAGCCGATTCTTCTGGTGGCCAACTTGCCTGAAGGATACCAAGGACTATGTTCTCTCTTGCGAGGTATGTGCCCATTACAAGACTCCTCATATGGCACCTACGGGTCTTCTACAACCATTACCTGTTCCGTCCCGCCCTTGGGGGTCTATATCAATGGACTTTATTGTGGAGCTGCCTACATCGGGGGACATGAATACAATCATGGTGGTAGTTGATCGCCTAACTAAAGCTGCTCATTTTGTTCCGTGCACCAGCCTCCCCTCAGCTAAAGATACAGTGAACTTGGTTATACAGAATGTCTTTTGGTTGCACGGGGTTCCGGATGAGATCATCTCTGACCGTGGAGTACAGTTCACTTCAAGATTCTGGAAGGGGTTTTGCTCTGCACTCAATATTAATGTTTGTCTCTCTTCTGCTTTCCATTCCCAGACAAATGGTCAGACTGAGCGTACCAACCAGACGCTGGAACAATATCTAACATGTTATGTCAGCCATCTCGAGGATGATTGGTTGGAGTTGTTGCCGTTAGCCGAATTTTCATATAATAATTCTCAGAGCGCCTCCACTAAATTTACACCTTTCTTTGCCAATCTGGGTTATCATCCGTGTATTTTACCTAGGTCTCCAATTAATTCTCCGGTTCCGGCAGTGGAGGAAAGGCTGACTGCAATGAGACAGAATCTGGAGGTTCTGAAGGAATCCTTGACCAGAGCTCAAGAACGTTATAAGAGATCGGCTGATAGATTCCGTAAACCTGCACCCATGTTCAAGGTAGGAGATTCCGTGTGGTTAGCAACTAAGAATCTGAAGTTAAACATTCCTTCACAAAAACTTGGACAGAAATTCATTGGCCCTTTCAAGATCAACAGTATTGTGAGTTCTGTGGCCTGCCGGCTGAAGCTGCCTAGGACAATGAAGGTACACCCAGTTTTTCATGTATGTTTACTAAAGCCTGTATCTCCTAATACCTTCCAGGGATGTGTTGTGCCACCTCCGCAGCCTGTGGTGATTGATGGGCAAGAACAATTTGTGGTGGAGGAAATTATTGATTCCAGGATTTGCAGGAATCGGCTCCAATATCTGATAAGATGGCAGGGATATCCCCTGAGGAAGACTCTTGGGAACCTGTGGAAAACATCAATGCCCAAGAGAAGATTTCTCATTTTCATTAGAGATTCCCTGAGAAACCAGGTCCAGGATCGTCCTGAGGCCGCTTCTAAGGAGGGAGTAATGTCAGGACTCTGAACATTTTTTACTTTTGTGCATTACTGCCCTTTTTCAAGATGGCATCTTTGGTCTCATGTGCACAGTGTCTCCTGCTATAAAACTCTACCCCAGCCTTCAGTCTGTGCTAGAGTATTCTGCCTTGCATCCAGCTCCTGACCTCTGATTACTCCCTGGCTATACACCTGCTCCTGTGAACCTGTGTGTGGATCCTGTTACTCTGCTCTGAGTTCCTGCTGCATACACAAGTTTCCAGTAATCCTCCTTCATCTGCTGTTCATGTTTTACTTCCATCTGCATTTGCTGGTCATGTAAGCTGTTGCTGCTTTGCAATAACCTGAGACTATTAACCAGGCCTCCCTGGTTGAGCTAAGATATGATTTGAACTGCCTAATAAGCATATCTATCTGTGCCTGGACTAAGACAAGGATTTATTCGCGTCAAGTATCCTCAAGAATAACTGTGCTTCATAGACTTTCTGCTTGATTGCATTTTCCTCTGAAGTTTCCTATAGACTGCTAAGCTGCGTTTCTTATTTGCACCAAGTGTTGTGGACTTGAGTTTCTCTCTGCACCTGTTTGAATCACCGTGTGATAATATAGACTTTACCACTTATAAAACTGTGTCCTGTAGTTGTCTTGTTCCACGCAAAGAGTCTCCTGAGTTATCCCCTATAATTATTACATATTCTTTCTACCGACAGAGCCAGTATTCCATAGTCTCTTCTATATGGTCTGTACGGGTCATCCTTCTGGTCTGGGATTCACAGCATTTGGGTCTCCTGGTGTCATGACAGGAGGAATCCCTGTATAGGGGTACACCTGGCCCAGTGCTCGACTATGCGATACAGTGTCATGATCCAGAGGGTCCTCCTCTCAGGCGCCTTTTCCCTTCTGTTAAACTTTCATTAATAAAAATCTTTGTTTTTTTAAGCTCATTCTCCTGTCTCTTGAGTATTGGGTATACAGCTGCCACTTCACCATCTATGGTCTAGTGAGTCCACTATACATCTTCACGCCCTGTGGGCGTGACAGCACTGCTGCAGAAAGTGCGGGCACTATGTGCCCACTTCTGCCATTTGCCCCCGCACAGGTCATCTTGCATTGCTACAGAGGCCTTTCAGCCTACCATTTAACTGTTTGATCTAGAATTTGCTGACATGGTGGAATTCCACTCGGCACATGTTGCAATGACTGTGCAGCAGCGATTAGCCCTAGTGCAGTATGTTCTTATGCATAGCTTGGGCCAATGCAGTACGGACGTGGTGCAAATTACTCTTGCGCACAGATGGAGAACCTCTGCACCCTACTGCACAGTTTTGAAATGGCTAATAAGCCAATGGCTAATAAGATGGATAGAATGGAAAATGCCATCATCAGCATCATTATTCCGGTCATCTATATGCTAGAGAAAACTTTGAATAGACTGCGGGAGGAGGGAGTGGTCCCGAGAAAGAGGTGGTAGCAGAGGAGGATGCAGCAAGGATAATGTCTCTAAGTTCCGGACTGTCGTTACACAGATGGGTGGCATGGGAGGGTGGAGTCCAGCAGTCAAGGGGGCTCATGGTACCAGACAAACTGATACTGAAAGTGTAGGAGCCAAGGAACCAATGGAGGAGGATAGGGATGAAAACGTGATGGCTGTGCAAAATGCAGGAGATGAAGAGGATAATGACCCCCTCTATGTTGTCTGTAGTTGGTGGAAGGGGATGAAAGAAGCACGCTTGAGTGTAACCCTGCCACAACAAATGATGGACTTGGACATCATGGAAACACCTGACATACAGTGGGTATGGAAAGTATTCACACCCCTTTACCCCCAAGGCTGGTTTGCATGTTAAGGACCAGGCCAATTTTTACCATTCTGACCACTGTCACTGTTTTCTAGTGACATATTGTACTTCATGATAGTGGTAAAATTTCTTTGATATGACTTGTGTTTATTTGTTAAAAAAATGGAACTGTGGCATGGAATGCAGACTTAGATGGACTGGTCTGCGGGCATCATGTTGCATTTGGAGAGCCCCTGATGTGCCTAAACAGTGGAAACCTCACACAAGTGACATTATTTTGGAAATTAAACCCCCCATGGAACTTATGTAGATGTGTTGTGATTGTGAGAACTTTAAACCCCCAAGTGTTTCACTAAGGTTTATAACGCAGAGCCGTGAAAATAAAAAATCATTTTTTTCTCCACAAAAATGATATTTTAGCCACCAAATTTTTATTTTCACAAGGGTAACAAGAGAAATTTGACCACAAACTTTGTTGTCCAATTTGTCCTCAGTACGCTGATACCCCATATGTGGGGGTAAACCACTGTTTGGGTGCACGGCAGAGCTCGGAAGGGAAGGAGCACCGTTTGACAGAATTAGCTTGAATTGAGATCAGACGCCATGTTGCATTTGGAGAGCCCCTAACCCAAACACACCCCTAACCCTAATTCCAACCCTAACCACAACCCTATGCCTAACACTCCCCTAACCCCAACACTCCCCTAACCCCAACACACCCCTAACCCTAATGCCAAACCTAACCATTACCCTAACCACACCCCTAACCCTGACACACCCCTAACCATAATCCCAACCCTAACCCTAATCCCAACCGTAAACGTAATACCAACCCTAACCCTAATCCAAACCCTAACCCTAATCCCAACCGTAAACGTAATCTCAACCCTAACCCTAATCCAAACCCTAACCCTAACTTTATAACTTTAGCCCCAACCCTAACCCTAACTTTAATACCAACCCTAACTTTATCCCAAACCTAACCCTAAGGTTAGCCCCAACTCTAACCCCAACTTTAGCCCCAACCTTAACCCTAACTTTAGCCCTAACCCTAACCCTAGTGGGAAAATGGAAATAAATGCATTTTTTTATTTTATTATTTTTTCCTAACTAAGGGGCTGTTAAAGGGGGGGTTGATTTACTATTTATAGTGAGTTTTTATGTTTGGCAGCTGTCACACGCTAAAAGACGCTTTTTATTGCAAAAAATAGTTTTTGCATCACCACATTTTGAGAGTTATAATTTTTCCATATTTTGGCCCACTGAGACATGTGAGGTCTTGTTTTTTGCGGGATGAGTTGAGTTGATGTTTTTATTGGTACCATTGTCGGGCACATGACATTTTTTGATTGCTTTGTATTACGTTTTTTGGGAGGCAGAATGTACAAAAACCAGCTATTCATGAATTTCTTTTTTTGGGGGGGCGTTTATACCATTCCACGTCTGGTAAAATTGATAAGGCAGTTTTAATCTCTGGATCAGTATGATTACAGCGTTACCTCATTTATATAATTCTTTCATGTTTTGGAGCTGTTATACAATAAAAACTACCGTATTTTATATAAAAAATAATTATTTTTGCATCGCTTTATTCTGAGAGCTATACCTTTTTTATTTTTTCTCTGATGACACTGTATGGGTGGCTCATTTTTTTGTGGAACAAGATGACGTTTTCAGCAGTACCATGTTATTTATATCTGTCTTTTTCATCGCGTGTTATTCCATTTTTGTTCTGTGGTATGATGATAAAGCATTGGTTTTTGCCTTGCTTTCTTATGGGGTTCACTAAAGGGTTAACTAGTAGGACAGTTTTATAGGTCAGGTCGTTACAGACACGGTGATACTAAATTTGTGTACTTTTATTGTTTTTTTTAATTATTTACATAAAGAAATGTATTTATTGGAAAAAAAAAATTTTCTTTATTTAGGAATTTTTTTTAAAAAAATTTTTTAACGCATGCCGATATTTTTTTTTACTTTACATTATCCCAGAATGGGACATCACTATATAAAGTCAGATTGCTGATCTGACACTTTGCACTGCACTGTATCAGATCAGCGATCTGACAGGCAGTGGAAGTTTGCCGGTGCCTGCTCTCAGCAGGCTCTGAGAAGCCACCTCCCTGCAGGACCCAGATGGACCCCACAGCCATCTTGATGCCAGGGGTCTCCATGGAGACCCCCAGGACAATGTGATCACATTGCGTAGATCTGAGGGAAGCGCGCAGGGAGCCCCCACTCTGCGCAATGCTTCTCTATGCCACTGGAATGCTGCAATCTTGTTTAACCTCCGTTATATCATATACTAACTGAACAATGTTTGTCTTCATTTATTTTATAGACTTTTTTATTTTGTTTTGAAAGTGCGGTCATAATAAAATAGGTACAACTCTACAGTATATGATTTTGTTTTTCTGTTCCTATGATGGAGCAGAAAAACGAGAGTATAATAGATGTGATCAGAGCCTAATTCCAGATGTTTTGCTATATGATTCTGGAAAACAGTTCAAAAATTATTTTTCTTTGGATTTACAGATAAATATATGCAGTTAGTGCAACGTACAAGAGTACCGTATATACTCGAGTATAAGCCGACCCGAGTATAAGCCGACCCCCCTAATTTTGCCACAAAAAACTGGGAAAACTTATTGACTCGAGTATAAGCCTAGGGTGGGAAATGCAGCAGCTTTCGGTTAATGTCAAAAATAAAAATAGATACCAATAAAAGTAAAATTAATTGAGACATCAGTAGGTTAAGTGTTTTTGAATATCCATATTGAATCAGGAGCCCCATATAATGCTCCATACAGTTCATGATGGGCCCTATAAGATGCTCAATATTAAAATATGCCCCATATAATGCTGCACAAAGGTTAATAATGGCCCCATAAAATGCTCCATAGAAACATTTGCCCCATACAGTACTGCATAAAGGTTGATGGCCCCATAAGATGCTCGACACATTATGGCCCCATGATGCTCGACACATTATGGCCCCATGAGATGCTCCACACATTATGGCCCCATGAGATGCTCCACACATTATGGCCCCATACAATGCTCCATACATTGTGGCCCCATGAGATGCTCCACACATTAGGGGCCCCATGAGATGCTCCACACATTAGGGGCCCCATGAGATGCTCCACACATTATGCCCCATAAGATGCTCCTCATATATGCCCCATAAGATGCTCCTCACATATGCCCTATAAGATGCTCCTCATAAATGCCCCATAAGATGCTCCATACATTTGCCCCATTTGCTGTTGCTGCGATTAAAATAAAAAAAATCACATACTCACCTCTCTTCGCTCAGGCCCCCGGCACTTGCGATAGTCACCTTCCACGTTCCATCGCTGCGCGCTGCTCTGCCTTCCATCCTCGGCACTGACTGTTCAGGCAGAGGGCGGCATGCACACTAATCGCGTCATCGCGCCCTCTGACCTGTATAGTCACAGCCAGAAGACGGAAGACAGAGCAGCGTGCAGCGATGGAATGAGGAAGGTGACTATCGTGCAATGCTCCCCCTCCCCTGATATACTCACCTGCTCCCGGCACGGTCCCTGGCAGTGTCTCACTGTCAGATGGTCTCCAGGAGCCGGCGGCATCTCCCTGTGTTCAGCGGTCACATACCGCTCATTACAGTAATGAATATGCGTGTATATTCATTACTTTAATGAGCAGTACCACGTGACCGCTGAACACAGGAAGAGCTGCCCAGAGACCATGGGACATGCAGGGACAGCGCCAGGAGCAGGTAAGTATATCACAGCCGCCGCTCCCCCTCACCTGCCGACCCCACACCGACACTGACTCGAGTATAAGCCGAGAGGGTCACTTTCAGCCCAAAAAAGTGGGCTGAAAGTCTTGGCTTATACTCGAGTATATACGGTAAGTAAAGTCTTAATATTGGTTGTGCATACAGTATTACCTATTTGATGATAGATATATTCAGATTAGATTTAGAGTAAATATTATTGTGTAGTCACGCTATTTAAATGCCCAAATGTGATATAAATCCTAATGAATATAGCTTATCCATGCTATGAATGAAAATCCTGTATTTCTACCCAACCAGAGGTCTCAAACAGCTGTGCAAATGGGCTGCACATAGAACTTTTTTTTTTTATGAAGGACCGCGTTCTTTGTGGGAGAAGACGTTTTGAGCGATGCCATGATTTTTCTATGACTATTTGATCAGCTTGTGTTTTTATTTTTGTCATGTTTGTTATTCTTTTTTAATGGTGTTTACCACATGGGTTACCGTACAGGTTTTCTTGTTTAATTCAGTTTTTACATAAAACAGCAATTTTAATGGGCAAATATTTTCCCCTAATTTTTTCAGATTTTATTTTCAATATTTTAAGAAAATTGTTTTGCTTTTTTTGTGTTTCCTAATTGGTCCCATACAATATTATTGTTTTACAATTAGCCCCTTATAGTAATTTTGGCCCCCATTCTGTAATAAGGTCCTACAGACTGTAATAGTGTCTTGTGTCCTGTAATATTGTCCTCAATCATGTAATAGTGTCCCCTTCTTGTAATAATGCTCCTAAGACTGTAATAAGGTCTTCAATCCTGTAATGATGACCTCAAGTCTCTAATAATGTCCCATGTTTTGTAATAATGTCTCACAGGCTATAATAGTGACCCATGTCCTGTAATAATGTCCCATGTCCTTTAATAATGTCCTCTGTCCTGTAATAATATCAACTGAACTGTAATAATGTCCCTGTTATGTAATAATCCCTGTCTTGTAATAATGTCCCCATTCCTGTAATAATGTCCCCATTCCTGTAATAGTTACCACTAGTCTGTATTAATGTCCCTGCTTTGTAATAATGTCCCAGACTGTAATAGTGTCCAATGTCCTGTAATAATGTCCTCAATTCTGTAATAATGTCCCTGACATGTAATAATGCCCCCCTCCTGTAATAATGTCTCTTACTCTGTAAAAATGTTCCCAATCCTGTAACAATGCCTTCATTCTGTAACAACGTCCCAATTCTGTAATACTATCTCCCTTCCAGTAAATAGGTCCTCAATCCTGTAATAATGTCCTCCTCCTGTAATGATGTCCCAAATCCTGCAATAATGTCCCCCTTCCTATAATAATATGCCCAATTCTGTAATAATATGACCAATCCTGTAATAATGTCCTCAATTATGTAATAGGAGGCCTGAAGGCCGAACAATGGAGCCTTGAGGGCCACATGTGTGTGACCCCTGCACTAAAATGTGTTTAGTAGATTCAATAGGGCCAAGTGTTGCAGTCCTTAAAAAACCTTACAATGCAGCCTTATTAATGGCATGTTCATATGCAGCAGATTTGTAGCAGAAATGTCCAAAGGGCTTGTTTGGTGGTAAACCCATGTATCATTATGACTTTAAATCTCAAAATGACTCTCACTCAGACTTAAAATAAAATATTCTTGTGTGTTCTACTTTAGCTTAAATTCATACGAGATAATTGTTTTGTGGAGTGCTTCTAACTATGATGCCCTGATGCCATTTGCTGTCACTCTTCCTCGGAGAATGTTTCTTCCCGCAGGCCATATCAACAAACATCCCTGAAATGTTGTACAACAGTCCCCATTGCCTTTTATTGATATTGTATCTAAAGAAAAATGCGAAGAGTGAATTTGCATGAAACAATACTTTTGTAGAAAATGCTTAATTTAATCAGTATGGCAAAGTATAATATGTGACTTACCGTATGTCCAATTCAACTTGCTGTTGAACTCCATTTATATCTAAGGTAAGTCTAATACATGCACGACTGCTTAAGCCACTTAAAAAACGTTTCAATTATTCCTGAGAAGCAGTTTAATTTGGTGAGGCCTGAGTTATTTCAATCTATTACAATGCAACAATATAATAATTTTATTTATGCAGACAAGAAACTAAGCAAACATTCACACTTTGCATCATTTAAATGAATAATTTCAATCTATGCATGGGCATTAGCTGAGCACAGAATTATTCATCATAAACTATTAAAATATGAAAGCATAATGTTTGTTTTGGCACAAAGCCTTATATCAAATTACAAAAGTGATTTCCTAAACTCTTGCCTATTAGTTAGAGGCAGAGCTCATATGCAGGATACTCTGTTATTGTTCTCCTCCATCAAATTTATATGTACATGTTAAAATACGGGATTATATGCAGTAACATTTTATTCATTTTGCTTAATTATATAGCACCATCATATTCCACAGGGCTTTACAGATTGTCTTGAGTGTTTCACGCCAACCTGGAAGATCTGGGGGTAAAAGATCACTGCATATTGTGAATCGCAGAACTTACATTTAGCCTGTGTGTTTGGATCTCATGTTTGGTTTCCTTTGATGCTGAAGAGGTCAAAGACCTTTTCTATGCTGGTCAGAAACATGCAGCTCCATTCTAATCTGGTTGTTAACTCTTCCTATAATATCTGGTCGGACCCTCTCTGTCTTACCAATAAAAGCTCTTTTTCCTTGCTCTTTGGAGACGCTGTGCTGATTAAGAGTTTGTTGTTGCTATTGGAGATTCATCTTCCTGTGTGGTGTGCTGAAGCTAAATGTCTTGGAGAGTAGTTGTTGTAGAGGTGTTCTGTTGTATGTGTGTGTATATCTCTTGGTCCCTGTTCCAATTTAGTTTATTCCTCCCTGTCCCTATAATCCTTCCTATTGTTGGTTTGATGCTTCTGTATGATATAGGGTTTCTGTAATCTCTGTTTTGTCTTGTGTGTCTTGCTCACATTACATTTCTGTCCCAGTCTCCTATGAGTGGGGGAGGGGACAAACTAGGAATTAACAGGAATATAGTGAGGTCAGAGACTCGGGCCTCTCCACCATCAAGGTTACCCCGGGCACAAGGATGGTTAAGGTCCCAGTTCCAGGAACAGTTTGAGGCCCCACTCCCCTACCTAAGATCGTCACAGTGTGAAACAGACACTTATCGTCACTGTCCTCGTTGGGGCTCTAAATTCCTTATTACTATCTTTGTAGTTTGGGAGAAAATCATAGAACTCAGAGGAAACCCATGCAAAAACTGGAAAAACTACAAATTCCTTACAGATAATGTCTTTGGTGGAGTTGGAAACCACTGAGCCACTGTGCATTTAGGCCTGAAAATGTGACAGTAAAGTCTGTAAGAAGCTTTTAACTTAAAAACGCTACCTCGAACAGTCTTGATGATAGCCATTACATCTAACAGGTCTCTGAGAATCCTTTGGCTTATCGGTTTAACCGGTACACAGGGATTGCAACTTACAATGGGGCCCGCTGAGTTGCGTCCATAGAGAAACTACTGAATGAACAAAATGGCCAGGTCAGTAACAGTAAAGATAAACTTTTGAAAGAATCATGAAACAAAAACATAGTCAATAGAGATGAGTAGATCAGTCAAAAATTCTAATTCACTTGTTCAGATGGATATTCCTTTTTCAAGGTCGATCCACACAGAGGTTATTCTTCACAAGTTGAATGTCCCTTATTATGCTATAGCATATGTAAGACCCCAAGAATAATAAACGTAAGATGTAGAAAATAATAAAAATGCTTATACTCACCTCAACACTCACCTCTCCAGACCCTCCACTCTTCACTGTTAAGACTTGTGGCTCTGATGAGGCTCAAGATAGTTCTTCATAAGCTCATGACATCACAGCATGTTTACTTTGTGTGCACATGTGCAGAAACGTCCTGGGCATCATCAGAGCCGCAAGTCTTGGTCAGGTGTGAAGAAGCATTGGGATATAGCGCTAACAGCTGAAGATACAAATTGGTAGAATGTTGAGTGATTATTTTTTTACTTTTTCATGGCACATTATGGCTGAATCCGTGTAGAATAGAATTATAAAAATTATCATTTTGGCAAATGCACATTTGAGTAATATTTGAGCATAATTCAGTTCAACTCAAATATAATTAGACATCTCTAGTAGTCAGTAAAACAGACAAGGTCAGATTCCAGAAGGACAGACACAAACAAGACACACTGGGGTCAAAGTTATGAGGAAGAGTAGGAGGGGATAACAGGTCTGATTAGGTTAGAATAAAGCCAGGTCAATCACGGGATATCAGCAGTAATAGCATCAGATATGCCAAAGGTAAATTAAGCCCAATATCGGGAAACTCTAAGCAGACTGTTAGTAGTTTAAGGAGGGTGTGATGCTGTCCTATTGGCCACAGTAGTCAACTAATTACACTGACTAAGCTGCAGGACATCAAACACACCTATTCAGCCGGGAGGCACCAAAATTCCCAGCCATACCAGTAACTCTAACAGTATAATGTCTGCCTCACCCAGGCATACTGACCTCACCAAACCTGCCTGCAGAGTAAATACAATGGCACCTGGCAATAGATGCAGATGTCACTGTAGTAGGTCCAGGCAGAGATCTGACAGTCACTTTTTAGCTTTAAACAATGCAATTAACCAGTTTTCTGTCCTTTTACATTATTTGGCGAAATTAATAATTCTTCTTTGATTAATCATAATTTAACATTTCATTTAAATCACTTTACTTCCAGAAAACTATACCTCACTTTGGAGATAGAATCATGGAGACCTGCGGAGGGCTTGCATCAAGCCCTGGGATTAGTAATGGAACGGCAGCTATATAACTGATGTAAGACGTCAACTACTGGACTTGCAGGTTTATAAAAGGGTAAATGGTGATCAAAAATTTTTGATATTTAAAAAATGTAAACATCAACTTGATTTAGCTCTGCATCAAGATGTCATGTTATAAACCCTCCAGGACATCCTATCGTTTCAGAAAATAACTCTATATTCAGCCACATAGGCATTTTTCTTGATAAAATTTTGGACCCATTAGTCAAACAAGCTACCTCCTTTATATTAGAAATTATGGATTTTATATGCAAATTAGAAGCAGTTAATCCAGAAGATAAAATCATTTTGGCATAATTTTATGTAATATCCTTCTATACATCGATGAATCATGAAGTGGGTCTGAATGCAGTAAGTAAGAGACTTGAAAATACAACCTATACACCGGTTGCAATTGAATTTATTCTGGATTAAGAGGAGATGGTCTTAAAAATAATTATTTCTTATTTGGTGATGAGTTTTAAAAACAACAAAGAGGGACAGCTATGGGTGCAAACATGGCACCAGCATATGCTAATTTTAGTTAAGATGGCCATGGAGGAGGACCTTATCTATGTGTCCCATGACTATCAGCATGTTAAGTGGCAGCAATACATAGATGATGTCTTCCTCCTATGGACTGGTTCACCTACGGAAGTCGTTGATTTTCACAATTTCCTTAACAGTCTGAATGAGGATATCCAATTTACTTTAACCTCTTTTGAATCAGAAGTACAGATGTTGGATGTATTGGTGAACTATGAAACTAACCATTTTTCAACAGAAATTTTTATAAAATTTACAGACAGGAATAATCACCTAAGGAATGATATCCACCATCCACATAAAATGATGAAGTCATTACCTTTCAGTCAATATCTCCGTGTTAGGAGAAATGTCAGCAATGAAAAACCTCTAGACTCATCATTATTTTGTATGACAAACAAGTTCGGTCAAAAGAAATATCCAAGAAAATTACTAGATAAATGGAGAAATGTAGTGAAAGGAAAGGAATGCGATAACCTATTGCAAAATTACAAAGAGAGATAGAATTACAGATAGGATACCAAGGGTATCATCAAGCAACATTGGCCTATGCTTGCTAAATGCTTACCTGAGATAAGAGAATATGGCACACCTCCGTTAATTTCATACAAACGTGCAAAGAATATTAAAGACAAACTGATTCGCTCAAATATACTGTAGGTTCACTTAAATCATCCACTGAAGCTTCCTTAACAGGTAAAAAAAGAACTGGATGTTACTCTTGCTTAAACTGCATAAATTGCCCCAATATATTGAAAGGTAATACATTTTAACACCCAACTACAAAAGAGGTTTTTTATATTAATTATTACCTTATATGTTCCTCTGAATATATAATTTATCTTCTACAATCTCCGTGTAATCCTTTGTATGTAGGAGAGATGACCTGGAAAGAGACTAGATTTACTCATACCTAAACATTTTTTTGAACATAAGGATTCTGAAAAAGATCTTAAATTTAGGATCATTGATCAGGTCCCTACACTGAGAAGAGTGGATTAGGAGACTAACACATTAAAACCATATGGATTGAAAGTTGATTTTAAACTTTATGTTACCTTAAAGAATATTGTGGCTTGCCCTCTGTTACCGATATGTGATTCTGGATTTATTCTGGTGATGTAGTTTTTGGTAACCCATATAACTTTAATTGTTTTTTTTTTCTTTTTTATACATCTTAGGACATCTGTGGGTTTCATATGGACATGGCTCATCCCATTAGTAAGGATACTGATGTTACAGTTATTTCTATTAATTGACAATAATGACTGTTAGGGTTGGCGGAATGCACCGAGTATATATATGTAATATTAGGTGCGTTCGCAACTCGGGGTCCAACGTGCAGGAGAGGAACCTGCTGCTGGCAAATGGCTGCGCTATATGGCGGTATAAGCAAACTCTGTTAGCTCCACAGAGTCACTAGGAACAAGATCCTGTACCCTGTTAACCTCACAGGGGTAAACAGCTACCAAACAGAGCAAACTGTGGTCATACAGTCAGAGAAAACAGACAAACAAGTCCTCACTGGAGGTGCCGGTGTTCTAGCTGCTTTTTTCAGCCAAGGCCCTGAATACACTCATACAAACTCCTCACCGGAGGTGCCGGTATTCTAGGGGCTTATTTCAGCCAAACCCTAACCGCATCCAGACATGACCACACTGGCGCTGAGCTCATAGACATTGGTTTGATACTAGCGCATGGACGTGTGGCCATGCAAACCTTTTATAGCTGCAGCAACTTCAGGACCTTCCTAGAGGACCAATTGGAGCTGCTACAGTACCTGAGCAACTTCAGGACCTTCCTAGAGGACCAATGGGAGCTGCTGCGGTATCTGAGCATGTGACCCCCCACCTCCAATGAGAGGTCCTACTCTGGGCATGCTCAGAAGGGGAAAAGCAGGACTTAGTCCCAGAGACGTCTGCTCACCGCTGACCAGTATTGGCTACAAAGGCAGAGCATGGAAGAACAGTAGTAACCAGTCGCCCAGTATCAGCCTGAGCCAGACGCTGGGACTGACATCTCTGCTGAGCAGGCTCCATTGTGGCTGGAGAAGAATGGGAGACCGCAGTGGATGTTGTTCAAGATTCCCCCTGTGCAGAGGTGGGAATTCGACACCGTAACATTACGTCCCCTCCTAGGCCCCCATCCTTGGATCTCGCTCAAAGGTGCTCAGCAGGCTCCCAGGACTTGTCCTCTGGGCTATATCCCTTCCAGTCCACCAAATAAATTTTTTTGCCACTTACCACCTTGCACCCCAAAATAGCATTCACCTCTTAATCGTCCGAAGACGAATCCGATGTTCCAGCAGATGACTCGGAAAACCGGGACATGTTCACGGGCTTCAGGAGGGACACATGAAAGGTGTTGATGATACCTAGGCATGGAGTAAGGGCCAGACGGTAGACCACAGGGTTCACCTGTTCGAGGACCTTGAAGGGAACCAAGTAGCGAGGTGCAAACTTAATGGACTCAACTCGCAGCCTGATGTTACGGGCGGAGAGCCACACTAAGTCGCCAGGAGCAAAGGTCGGAGCCGGGCGCTGATGTGCATCGGCGGAGGACCTCATTCTCTCCTTGGAGGCCCGGATTGCATCGTGAGTGCGGTCCCAAATGTCCCATGCCTCCACAGCCCAGTCTGCCACCCTAGAGTCAGTGGAAGATGCAGGCAAATGCACAGGAACCCGGGGATGCTGGCCGTAATTAAGGAGGAAAGGAGTCTGACTGGTGGAGTCGGCAACAGCGTTGTTAAGCGCAAATTCCACCCACGGTAGCAAGGATGCCCAGTCATCCTGCCTGGGAGAAACAAAATGTCACAGATATGTGACCAGGGTCTGGTTGGCCCTCTCTACCATCTCATTCCTCTCGGGATGATATGCTGAGGAGGGATTCACCTCAATGCTGTGTAGACAACAAAGCTCTCTCCAGAATTGAGATGCAAACTGGGGACCCCGGTCACTGACAACTTTGTTCTGCATACCGTGTGTGCGAAAAATGTGTTTGATAAACAACGCCGCCAGAGCCCATGCAGAAGGTAGCCAAGGAAGAGGCACCAAGTGCACCATTTTGGAAAAATGGTCGGTGATCACTCAAATAATGGTGCAGCTACGAGACTTGGGTAAGCCACCACAAAATCCATCCCAAACATCTCCCAGGGCCTGTCTGCCACCGGCAGGGTTTGAAGCAACCAGCTGGCCATTGACGAGGAGACTTGTTCTTGGCACAGGAGACACATGCCCGAACATAGTCTGTGATGTCACAGGCCATATGCGGCCACCAATATGTCCTCGCCAGTAGCTCAGATGTCCTTTTTGTCCCGAAATGTCCACCAGCCCTAGGCGAATGAGCCCAAGAGAGAACCTCCGGATGCAAACTGGATGGTACAAAAGTGTTGCCCGGAGGCACAGACTCTAGCGAAGCCGAGGCCACAGTTCTCAGGCTCTCAGAAGGGAAAATAAGCTGAGGCTCCTCTTCCTCCTCCTCAGATGATACAACGGAGCGAGAGAGAGCGTCTGCACAAATGTTCTTCTCCCCGGAAAGAAAATGGAGAGTGAAATGGAATCGAGAGAAGAGCAAGGACCATCTGGCCTGGTGAGAATTTAGCCGCTGGGCGATCAGTAAATAAACCAAATTCTTGTGGTCTGTGAATACTTGGAAGTGAAAGCGAGCCCTGTTGTGATTCGGTTCGTGGGCTCCCCCGGTGGTCTCTTGTGGTACTGGTGTCCTGCAAGCTTTGCCTTCTCAGTTCACCTGTTCCTATCAGGATGTGGGAGTATCCTATTTAACCTTGCTCCTCAGTCATTCTAATGCTGGCCACCAATGTATCCAGAGTGATTCTGTTGCATGTTCCTGCTCCCAGTTTTCTGCTCAGCTAAGTTGGACACTTTAGTCCTTAAGCCTATTTTTGTATGTCTTGTCCAGTTTGCACTTATGTGAATCTCTGCAGCTGGAAGCTCTTGTTGGGCTGAAATTACCACTCCAGTGGCATGAGTTGTCACATGAGTTAAGGTAATTTCAGGATGGTGTTTTGAAGGGTTTTGCAGCTGACCGCGAAGTCCTCTGTTGTATCTTTCTGCTATTTAGTTAGCGGGCCTCTCTGTGCTAAATCTGCTTTCATACTATGTGTGTCTTTTCATCTGCTCTCACCGTTATTATATGTGGGGGGCTGCTATCTCCTGTGGGGACATTCTCTGGAGGCAAGCCAGGACTGTGTTTTCTTCTACCAGGGGTAGTTAGTTCTCCGGCTGGCGCGCGGCATCTAGAGACAACGCAGGAATGCCCCCTGGCTACTTCTAGTGTGGTGTGTAGGTTTAGCATCGCGGTCAGCTCTAGTTTCCATCACCCGAGAGCTTGTCCGTTTATTCTATGCTTCTGATGTTTCCTTGCCATTGGAAACCATAACAGTATGGCCAGCCAAAATGTTTAATCTATAGGCTGAAGCAGGAGAGAAAAGGAACTGTGTGAAACTTTTTTTTTTTTTTCCTCTGAAGTTGCACTCCAGCTCTAATTGCAGTCTCCTGTTTTCCTCTCCTCTTAACCCCTGAATGGCTCAGACTTTATCTGTTGAAATATGGATCCCCAGAGTCTGGCTACCAATTTGTATAATCTTGCCTCTAAAGTTCAGAATATACAAGATTTTTTGTTACATGCTCCTCGGTCTGAACCTAAAATTCCTATACCGGAGTTTTTTTCTGGAGATCGATCTTGTTTTCTAAATTTTAAATACAATTGTAAATTGTTTCTTTCGCTGAGATCTCATTCTGCTGGAGATCCTGCCCAGCAAGTAAAAATTGTTATTTCTTTACTGCGGGGTGACCCCCAAAATTGGGCATTTTCATTGGCACCAGGGGATTCTGCGTTGCTCAATGTGGATGCGTTTTTTCTGGCTTTGGGGTTGCTTTATGAGGAACCAAATTTGGAGATTCAGGCTGAGAAAGCCCTAATAGCCCTCTCTCAGGGGCAAGATGAAGCCGAAATATATTGCCAAAAATTTCGAAAATGGTCTGTGCTTACTCAGTGGAATGAGTGCGCTCTGGCGGCAATTTTCAGAGAAGGTCTCTCTGATGCTGTAAAAGACGTCATGGTGGGGTTTCCTGCGCCTACTGGTCTGAATGAGTCCATGACAATGGCAATTCAGATTGATCGGCGTTTACGGGAACGCAAACCTGTGCACCAGTTGGCGGTGTCTTCTGAAGAGGCACCACAGAGTATGCAATGTGATAGCTTTCTGTCCAGAAGCGAACGACAGATTTATAGGCGCAAAAATCATTTGTGCTTCTATTGTGGAAATTCTACTCATGTTATATCAGCATGCTCTAAACGAACAAAGAAAGTTGATAAATCCTCTGCTATTGGCACTTTGCAGTCCAAGTTTATTTTGTCTGTAACTCTAATTTGTTCGTTATCTTCTATTGTTGCGGATGCGTATGTGTATTCTGGCGCCGCTTTGAGTCTTATGGATTGGTCCTTTGCCAGGCGTTGTGGGTTTGATCTAGAGCCTCTGGAAGTTCCTATACCTTTAAAGGGTATTGATTCTACACCATTGGCTAGTAATAAACCACAATACTGGACACAAGTGACTATGCGTATGACTCCAGACCATCAAGAGGTGATTCGCTTCCTTGTACTGTATAATATACATGATGTGTTGGTGCTGGGATTGCCATGGTTGCAAACTCATAACCCAGTCCTTGACTGGAAAACAATGTCTGTACTAAGCTGGGGATGTCAGGGAAATCATGGGGACACATCTTTGGTCTCCATTGCTTCATCTATTCCCTCTGAAATTCCTGAGTTTTTGTCTGATTATCGTGAGGTTTTTCAGGAATCTACTCTTAATTCTCTTCCTCCGCACAGAGATTGCGATTGCGCCATAGATTTGATCCCTGGCAGTAAATTTCCTAAGGGTCGTCTATTCAATCTGTCTGTACCTGAACATGCTGCCATGCGAGAGTATATTAGGGAGTCCTTGGAAAAGGGACATATTCGTCCTTATTCATCTCCTCTTGGAGCGGGGTTCTTTTTCGTAGCTAAAAGCGATGGTTCTTTGAGACCTTGTATTGATTATAGACTCTTGAATAAGATCACAGTCAAGTATCAGTATCCTTTGCCATTGCTGACAGATTTATTTGCTCGCATTGAGGGGGCGAAGTGGTTCTCTAAGATTGATCTTCGCGGTGCGTATAATTTGGTGCGAATTAAGCAGGGGGATGAGTGGAAAACCGCATTTAATACGCCCGAGGGCCATTTTGAGTATTTGGTGATGCCTTTTGGTCTGTCAAATGCCCCTTCGGTCTTTCAGTCTTTTATGCACAATATTTTCCGTGAATATCTGGATAAATTTATGATTGTGTATTTGGACGATATCTTGATTTTTTCGGATGACTGGGAATCTCATGTTCAACAAGTTAGGAGGGTTTTTCAGGTTTTGCGGACCAATTCTTTGTTTGTTAAAGGTTCAAAGTGTGTTTTTGGGGTTCAGAAGATTTCTTTTTTGGGGTACATTTTTTCCCCCTCTTCTATTGAGATGGATCCTGTGAAGGTTCGGGCTATTTGTGACTGGACGCAACCGACTTCTCTTAAGGGCCTTCAGAAATTTTTGGGCTTTGCTAACTTTTATCGTCGATTCATAACTGGTTTTTCTAGCATTGTCAGGCCTTTGACTGATTTGACTAAAAAGGGTGCTGATGTTGCAGATTGGTCTCCTGCTGCTGTGGAGGCCTTTCGGGAGCTTAAGCGCCGTTTTTCTTCTGCTCCGGTGTTGTGCCAGCCTGATGTTTCTCTTCCTTTTCAGGTGGAAGTTGATGCTTCCGAGATCGGAGCGGGGGCGGTTTTGTCGCAGAAAAGTTCAGATTGTTCAGTGATGAGACCTTGTGCGTTCTTTTCTCGAAAATTTTCGCCCGCCGAGCGAAATTATGACGTAGGTAATCGGGAGCTTTTGGCGATGAAGTGGGCATTCGAGGAGTGGCGTCATTGGCTTGAGGGTGCTAAACATCAGGTGGTGGTCTTGACTGATCACAAAAATTTGATTTATCTTGAGTCGGCCAGACGTCTGAATCCTAGACAGGCGCGCTGGTCGTTGTTTTTCTCCCGGTTTAATTTTGTGGTTTCGTATCTGCCAGGTACTAAGAATGTGAAGGCGGATGCCCTTTCTAGGAGTTTTGAACCTGATTCCCCTGGTGATTCTAAACCTACGGGTATACTTAAGGATGGGGTGATATTGTCTGCTGTCTTCCCAGACCTGCGACGTGCTTTACAAGAGTTTCAGGCGGATCGGCCTGATCGTTGTCCGCCTGGTAGATTGTTTGTGCCGGATGAGTGGACCAATAGAGTCATCTCGGAGGTTCATTCTTCTGCGTTGGCAGGTCATCCGGGAATTTTTGGTACCAGAGATTTGGTGGCTAGGTCCTTCTGGTGGCCTTCCCTGTCTCGGGACGTGCGTACTTTTGTGCAGTCTTGCGATGTTTGTGCTCGGGCCAAACCTTGTTGTTCTCGGGCTAGTGGGTTGTTGTTGCCCTTGCCTGTTCCTAAGAGGCCTTGGACACACATCTCTATGGATTTTATTTCTGATCTCCCTGTTTCTCAGAAGATGTCCGTCATTTGGGTGGTGTGTGACCGCTTTTCTAAGATGGTTCATTTGGTGCCCTTGCCCAAGCTGCCTTCCTCATCTGAGTTGGTGCCCCTGTTTTTTCAGAATGTGGTTCGGCTGCATGGTATTCCGGAGAATATCGTTTCCGACAGGGGATCCCAGTTTGTGTCCAGATTTTGGCGGGCGTTTTGTGCCAGGATGGGCATTGATTTGTCTTTTTCGTCTGCATTTCATCCCCAGACAAATGGCCAGACGGAACGTACTAATCAGACCTTGGAGACTTATTTGAGGTGTTTCATGTCTGCTGATCAGGATGACTGGGTCTCCTTTTTGCCGTTGGCTGAGTTTGCCCTTAATAATCGGGCCAGTTCTGCCACTTTGGTCTCCCCTTTCTTTTGCAATTCAGGGTTCCATCCTCGTTTTTCATCTGGTCAGGTGGAGTCTTCGGATTGTCCTGGAGTGGATACCATGGTGGATAGGTTGCATCGTATTTGGGGGCAGGTGGTGGACAATTTGGAGTTGTCCCAGGAGAGGACTCAACGTTTTGCTAATCGCTATCGTCGTGTTGGTCCTCGTCTTCGTGTTGGGGACTTGGTGTGGTTGTCCTCCCGTTTTGTCCCTATGAGGGTCTCTTCTCCTAAGTTTAAGCCTCGGTTCATCGGTCCTTATAAGATTTTGGAAATTCTTAACCCTGTGTCTTTTCGTTTGGACCTCCCAGCATCCTTTGCTATCCATAATGTCTTCCATCGGTCATTATTGCGGAGGTATGAGGTACCACTTGTGCCTTCTGTTGAGCCTCCTGCTCCTGTGCTGGTTGAGGGTGAATTGGAGTACGTGGTGGAGAAAATCTTGGACTCCCGTGTTTCCAGACGGAGACTTCAATATCTGGTGAAATGGAAGGGCTACGGTCAAGAGGATAATTCTTGGGTTACAGCCTCTGATGTTCATGCTTCTGATTTGGTCCGTGCCTTTCATAGGGCTCATCCAGATCGCCCTGGTGGTTCTTGTGAGGGTTCGGTGCCCCCTCCTTAAGGGGGGGGTACTGTTGTGATTCGGTTCGTGGGCTCCCCGGTGGTCTCTTGTGGTACTGGTGTCCTGCAAGCTTTGCCTTCTCAGTTCACCTGTTCCTATCAGGATGTGGGAGTATCCTATTTAACCTTGCTCCTCAGTCATTCTAATGCTGGCCACCAATGTATCCAGAGTGATTCTGTTGCATGTTCCTGCTCCCAGTTTTCTGCTCAGCTAAGTTGGACACTTTAGTCCTTAAGCCTATTTTTGTATGTCTTGTCCAGTTTGCATTTATGTGAATCTCTGCAGCTGGAAGCTCTTGTTGGGCTGAAATTACCACTCCAGTGGCATGAGTTGTCACATGAGTTAAGGTAATTTCAGGATGGTGTTTTGAAGGGTTTTGCAGCTGACCGCGAAGTCCTCTGTTGTATCTTTCTGCTATTTAGTTAGCGGGCCTCTCTGTGCTAAATCTGCTTTCATACTACATGTGTCTTTTCATCTGCTCTCACCGTTATTATATGTGGGGGGCTGCTATCTCCTGTGGGGACATTCTCTGGAGGCAAGCCAGGACTGTGTTTTCTTCTACCAGGGGTAGTTAGTTCTCCGGCTGGCGCGCGGCATCTAGAGACAACGCAGGAATGCCCCCTGGCTACTTCTAGTGTGGTGTGTAGGTTTAGCATCGCGGTCAGCTCTAGTTTCCATCACCCGAGAGCTTGTCCGTTTATTCTATGCTTCTGATGTTTCCTTGCCATTGGAAACCATAACAGAGCCCCCTCCAAGAGATGTCTCCACTCTGAGAAGGCCAACTTCATTGCTAGCAACTCCCTGTCCCCTATGGAATAATTCCTGTCTGCTGGTGTGAAGGTTTTGGAAAAGAAGAAGCAAGGATGCTTCCAACCTTGAGCATCCTTTTGGAAGAAGACTGCTCCAGCACCAAAGGATGAGGCATCCACCTCCATTATACTGTAAATGGCTTATCTACATCGGGGCGATGTAGAATGGGAGCGCTAGCAAAATGAGATTTAATAGAAGTGAAGGCCTTGGAGACCTCCTCAGACCACAATTTGGGATTTGCTCCCTTCTTGGTGAGGGCTACCAAAGGAGCTACCAAAGTTGAGAAATGAGGGATGAACTGGCGATAATAGTTAATGAACCCCATAAAGCACTGCACTGCTTTAAGAGAATGGGGTTCTTGCCAGTCCATCACAGCCTGTAGTTTGGCAGGATCCATAGCCAATCCCTAGGCAGAGATGATATAGCACAGGAAAGGTAAAGACTACTGCTCAAACACACATTTCTCCAACTTGGCGTAGAGGGAGTTAGTTCGTAAGAAGTCGAAAACTCTGCAAACATCTCTCCGGTGGGAGTCAATATCTGGAGAGTAGATGAGAATGTCATCCAGATAGACTACGACCGAGGTGGAGAGCATATCCCAGAAGATATCATTTACAAAGTCTGGGAAAACAGCTGGGGCATTACAGAGCCCAAAGGGCATTACTAGTGTTTAAAAGCCGTCTTCCATTCATCCCCCTCACGGATGCGAATCAGGTTGTAAGCACCCCGCAGATCCAGTTTAGTAAACACCCTTGCTCCCCGAAGCCTATCAAAAAGCTCAGATATCAGGGGCAGAGGATATTTATTCTTAATGGTGATGGCATTAAGACCCCTGCAGTCTATGCATGGACGTAGTTCCCCGTTCTTCTTCTGCACGAAGAAGAACCCAGCCCCTGCAGATGACACTGACTTTCTAATGAATCCTCTTGCCAGATTTTCCTGGATGTACTGAGACATTGCCTCCATCTCCGGGAGAGATAATGCATAGACTCGACCCCGTGGAGGCTCAGCACCAGGCAAGAGGTCAATAGGACAGTCATAGGGGCGGTGAGGAGGAAGGGTCTCCGCAGCCCTTTTCGAGAACACGTAAGCATAGGACCAATATTGCTTGGGCTGAGAGGATAGATCTGTGGGTACCTCAGTTGTAGCAACCTGAACGCTCTCCCTCTGACATCTACCCCCACAAGATTCACCCCATTCCAAAATTCTAGCTGTGGACCACTCGATATGAGGAGAGTGATACTGTAGCCAAGGCATCCCTAACAGGACCTCATCAATTCCCTCAGGAATGATGAGCAGAGATATAATCTCCTGATGAGATGGCGACAAGGACAGAGTGAAAGGGATGGTCTGGTGTGTAATCTGTGAGGGCAGTGTCGACCCATTCACTACTCGTACAGTTACTGGTTGAGCTAGCATTACCAGGAGTACTGCGTGATGTTGGGCGAAGGCAGAAGACATAAAATTTCCCTCCGACCCAGAATCCGCGCAGAGTTCTACCGAGTGAGTGAATGAGCCTATTGTAATTGTCCCCTTAACCCCTTCATGACCCAGCCTATTTTGGCCTTAATGACCTTGCCATTTTTTGCAATTCTGACCAGTGTCCCTTTATGAGGTAATAACTCAGGAACGCTTCAACGGATCCTTGCGGTTCTGAGATTGTTTTTTCGTGACATATTGGGCTTCATGTTAGTGGTAAATTTAGGTCGATAATTTCTGAGTTTATTTGTGAAAAAAACGGAAATTTGGCGAAAAATTTGAAAATTTTGCAATTTTCACATTTTGAATTTTTATTCTGTTAAACCAGAGAGTTATGTGACACAAAATAGTTAATAAATAACATTTCCCACATGTCTACTTTACATCAGCACAATTTTGGAAACAATTTTTTTTTTTTGCTAGGAAGTTATAAGGGTTAAAATTTGACCAGTGATTTCTCATTTTTACAACAAAATTTACAAAACCATTTTTTTTAGGGACCACCTCACATTTGAAGTCAGTTTGAGGGTTCTATATGGCTGAAAATACCCAAAAGTGACACCATTCTAAAAACTGCACCCCTCAAGGTGCTCAAAACCACATTCAAGAAGTTTATTAACCCTTCAGGTGTTTCACAGCAGCAGAAGCAACAAGGAGGGGAAAAATGAACATTTAACTTTTTAGTCACAAAAATGATTTTTCGCAACAATTTTTTTATTTTCCCAAGGGTAAAAGGAGAAACTGGACCACGAATGTTGTTGTCCAATTTGTCCTGAGTATGCTGATACCTCATATGTGGGGGTAAACCACTGTTTGGGCGCATGGCAGGGCTCGGAAGGGAAGGAGCGCCATTTGACTTTTTGAATGAAAAATTGGCTCCAATCTTTAGCGGACACCATGTCGCGTTTGGAGAGCCCCCGTGTGCCTAAACATTGGAGCTCCCCCACAAGTGACCCCATTTTGGAAACTAGACCCCCCAAGGAACTTATCTAGAAGCATAGTGAGCACTTTAAACCCCCAGGTGCTTCACAAATTAATCCGTAAAAATGAAAAAGCACTTTTTTTTCCACACAAATTTTCTTTTAGCCTCAATTTTTTCATTTTCACATGGGCAACAGAATAAAATGGATCCTAAAATTTGTTGGGCAATTTCTCCTGAGTACGCCAATACCTCATATGTGGGGGTAAACTACTGTTTGGGCACATGGTAAGGCTCGGAAGGGAAGGAGCGCCATTTGACTTTTTGAATGAAAAATTATCTCCATCATTAGCGGACACCATGTCAGGTTTGGAGAGCCCCTGTGTGCCTAAACATTGGAGCTCCCCCACAAGTGACCCCATTTTGGAAACTAGACCCCCCAAGGAACTTATCTAGATGCATAGTGAGCACTTTAAACCCTCAGGTGCTTCACAAATTGATCCGTAAAAATGAAAAAGTACTTTTTTTTCACACAAAATTTTTTTTAGCCTCAATTTTTTCATTTTCACATGGGCAACAGGATAAAATGGATCTTAAAATTTGTTGGGCAATTTCTCCTGAGTACGCCGATACCTCATATGTGGGGGTAAACCACTGTTTGGGTGCACGGCAAGGCTTGGAAGGGAAGGCGCGCCATTTCACTTTTTGAATGGAAAATTAGCTCCAATCGTTAGTGGACACCATGTTGCGTTCGGAGAGCCCCTGTGTGCCTAAACATTGGAGTTCCCCTACAAGTGACCCCATTTTGGAAACTAGACCCCCCAAGGAACTAATCTAGATGTATAGTGAGCACTTAAAACCCCCAGGTGCTTCACAGAAGTTTATAACGCAGAGCCATGAAAATAAAAAAATATTTTTCTTTCCTCAAAAATGATTTTTAGCCCGGAGTTTTTTTATTTTTCCAAGGATAATAGGAGAAATTGGACCCCAAATGTTGTTGTCCAGTTTGTCCTGAGTACGATGATACCCCATATGTGGGGGTAAACCACTGTTTGGGTGCACGGCAGGGCTCGGAAGGGAAGGCACGCCATTTGACTTTTTGAATGGAAAATTAGCTTCAATCATTAGCGGACACCATGTCGCGTTTGGAGAGCCCCTGTGTGCCTAAACATTAAAGCTCCCGCACAAGTGACCCCATTTTGGAAACTAGACCTCCCAAGGAACTAATCTAGATGTGTGGTGAGCACTTTGAACCCTCAAGTGCTTCACAGAAGTTTATAACGCAGAGCCATGAAAATAAAAAAATTATTTTTCTTTCCTCAAAAATGATTTTTTAACCCACAATTTTTTATTTTTCCAAGGGTAACAGGAGAAATTGGACCCCAAAAGTTGTTGTGCAGTTTCTCCTGAGTACGCTGATACCCCATATGTGGGGGTAAACCACTGTTTTGGCACACGTCGGGGAGCGGAAGGGAAGTAGTGACGTTTTGAAATGCAGACTTTAATGGAATGCTCTGCGGGTGTCACGTTGCGTTTGCAGAGCCCCTGATGTGCCTAAACAGTAGGAACTCCCCACAATTGACCCCACTTTGGAAACTAGACCCCCAAGGGAACTTATCTAGATGTGTGGTGAGCACTTTGAACCCCCAAGTGCTTCACAGAAGTTTATAACGCAGAGCAGTGAAAATAAAAAATGTGTTTTCTTTCCTTAAAAATATTTTTTTAGCCCAGAATTTTTTAATTTTCCCAAGGGTAACAGGAAAAATTTGACCCCAAAAGTTGTTGTCCAGTTTCTCCTGAGTACGCTGATACCCCATATGTGGGGGTAAACCACTGTTTGGGCACATGGCGGGGCTCGGAAGGGAAGTAGTGACGATTTGGAATGCAGACTTTGATGGAATGGTCTGCGGGAATCATGTTACGTTTGTAGAGCCCCTGATGTGCCTAAACAGTAGAAACCCCCCACAAGTGACCGCATTTTGGAAACTAGACCCCCCAAGGAACTTATCTAGATGTGTGGTGAGCACGTTCAACCCCCAAGTGCTTCACAGAAGTTTACAACGCAGAGCCGTGAAAATAAAAAATAATTTTTCTTTCCTCAAAAAAGATGTTTTAGCAAGCAATTGTTTATTTTCACAAGGGTAACAGGAGAAATTGGAACCCAATATTTGTTGCCCAGTTTGTTGTGAGTACGCTGATACCTCATATGTGGGGTAAACCACTGTTTGGGCGCACGACAGGGCTCGGAAGGGAAGTAGTGACATTTGAAATGCAGACTTTGATGGAATGGTCTGCGGGCGTCACGTTGCATTTGCAGAGCCCCTGATGTGCCTAAACAGTAGAAACACCCCACAAGTGACCCCATTTTGGAAACTAGACCCCAAAAGGATCTTATCTAGATGTGTGGTGAGCACTTTCAACCCCCAAGTGTTTCACATAAGTTTATAACGTAGAGCCGTGAAAATAAAAAATAATTGTTCTTTCCTCAAAATTATGTTTTAGCAAGTAATTTTTTATTTTTGCAAGGGTAACAGGAGAAATTGGACCCCAATAGTTGTTGCCCAGTTTGTCTTTAGTACGCTGGTATCCCATATGTGGGGGTAAACCACTGTTTGGGCGCACGTCGGGGCTTGGAAGGGAGGGCGCACCATTTGACTTTTTGAACGCAAGATTGGCTGGAATCAATGGTGGCGCCATGTTGCGTTTGGAGACCCCTGATGTGCCTAAACAATGGGAACCCCTCAATTCTAACTTCAACACTAACCCCAACACACCCCTAACCCTAATCCCAACTGTAGCCATAACCCTAACCACAACCCTAACCCCAACACACCCGTAACCCTAAATCCAACCCTAATCCTAACCCTAATCCCAACCCTACCCACAACTGTAACCCCAACACAACCCTAACCCTATCCTTAACCCTAACCACAAGCCTAATCTTAACCCTATTTCCAACCCTAGCCCTAATTCCAACCCTAAGGGTACCGTCTCACAAAACGATTTACCAACGATCACGACCAGCGATACGACCTGGCCGTGATCGTTGGAAAGTCATTGTGTGGTCGCTGGGGAGCTGTCACACAGACCGCTCTCCAGCGACCAACGATGCCAAGGTCCCGGGTAACCAGGGTAAACATCGGGTTACTAAGCGTGGCCCTGCGCTTAGTAACCCGATGTTTACCCTGGTTACAAGTGAACGCATCGCTGGATAGCTGTCACACACAATGATCCAGCGATGACAGCGGGAGATCCAGCGACGAAAGAAAGTTCCAAACGATCTGCTACGACGTACGATTCTCAGCAGGGTCCCTGATCGCTGCTGCGTGTCAGACACAGCGATATCGTATGGATATCGCTGGAACGTCACGGATCGTACCGTCGTAGCGATCAAAGTGCCACTGTGAGACGGTACCCTAACTCTAATTCCAACCCTAACCCTACGGCTATGTGCCCACTTTGCGGATTCGTGTGAGATTTTTCCGCACCATTTTTGAAAAATCCGCAGGTAAAAGGCACTGCGTTTTACCTACGGATTTACAGCGGATTTCCAGTGTTTTTTTGTGCGGATTTCACCTGCGGATTCCTATTGAGGAACAGGTGTAAAACGCTGCGGAATCAGGTGTAAAACGCTGCGGAATCCGCACAAAATTGACATGCTGCGGAAAATACACAGCGTTTCCGCACGGTATTTTCCGCACCATGGGCACAGCGGATTTGGTTTTCCATAGGTGTACATGGTACTGTAAACCTGATGGAAAACTGCTACGAATTCGCAGCGGCCAATCCGCTGCGGATCCGCGGCCAATCCGCTGCGGATCCGCGGCCGATCCGCGGCGGATCCGCGGCCGATCCGCTGCGGATCCGCGGCCGATCCGCTGCGGATTCACAGCCAAATCCGCACTGTGTGCACATGCCCTAACCCTACCCCTAATTCTAACCCTAATTCTAACCCTAGTTCTAACCCTAACCCTAGCAGAAAAAAAAAAATATATATATATTTTATTTATTTTTATTATTGTCTCTATGGGGGTGATAAAGGGGGGTCATTTACTATTTTTTTTATTTTGATCACTGTGATAGGCTATATCGCAGTGATCAAAATACATCTGAAACAAATCTGCCAGCCGGCAGATTCGGCGGGCGCACTGCGCATGCGCCCGCCATATTGGAAGATGGCGGCGCCCATGGAGAAGCCGGACGGATACCGGGAGGCCCGGTAAGTATGAAGGGGGGGTGATCGGATCACGGGGGGGGGGACCGGAGCACAGGGAGGGGGCACCGGAGCACGGGGGCAGCGGACAGGAGGACGGAGGAGCGGACAGGACGAATTAGGGGGGCGGCCACGTAACGGAGCTCTGGGGGGGGCGATCGGTGGGGTGGGGGGGAGGCAGATTAGGTTTTCCAGCCATGGCCGATGATATTGCAGCATCGGCCATGGCTGGATTGTAATATTTCACCGTTTTTTGGGGTGAAATATTACAAATCGCTCTGATTGGCAGTTTCACTTTCAACAGCCAATCAGAGCGATCGTAGCCACGAGGGGGTGAAGCCACCCCCCCTGGGCTGAAGCACCACTCCCCCTGTTCCTGCAGATCGGGTGAAATTGGAGTTAACCCTTTCACCCGATCTGCAGGAGCGCGATCTTTCCATGACGCATACGCTGCGTCACAGGTCGGGAAGGCACCGACTTTCATGATGCAGTGTATGCGTCAAAGGTCGGGAAGGGGTTAAAGGACAATTTGGAGGCAAATGTCACCGTGTCTAGTGTACCTCCACGTACTACCACTGGACGCTGACGTTTCCTCGACCGCTGTGAACATCTGGTGGCAAGATGTCTTGACTGCTGGCAAACAAGGCAGACCTTGAGTGCATGAGCGGTCTGGGACTTAGATCCCACTTGTGACACTTCCATGGCCTCATGTGACTCAAGGACCAGGACCGGAGATTCCAAAAGTTTGGCGAAGGTGGGAGCCAGCCAAAACCTCTGCCTACACTGGGCCCGCTCTAACCTCCGCTCGTGAAAATGGAGGTCAATACAGGTAGACACAGCTATTAACTCCTCCAGTGTAGTGGGAATCTCCCTTGTGGCTAGAGCATCCTTCACATGGTCAGCCAGCCCCTTCCAAAATATAGAGATAAGGGCTTTATCCGACCACTCCAGCTCATATGCTAGGGTGCGGAAGTGGATGGCAAAATGGCTGACCAAGGACGAGCCCTGAGTCAATGCCAACAGTTGGAGCGCCGTATCATGGGTGACTCGAGGCCCTAAAATACCTGAGTTCTCAAGAACAGCGGAGCACTCTGCACCACATGATCGCCAAGCTCCCACAGCGGTGTAGCCCACTCCAATGCCCTGTCCGACAGGAGAGACACAATAAATCCCACCTTTGCACTGGCTCAAGAAACCCCTACAAGATTTACTATTACCAGAAAAATTTTCTGGCAGCGGGAGGCAAGATAGAGTCGGAACAGTGGTGGCTGTGGACAAGGTTGCTGCAGCCACGCTAGCAGCCTGAACAGCAACCGCGGTAACATCCACAGATGAGGTTGTGCGCTCGAGAGCCGCCAACCTACCCTCCAGCTGCTGGATGTACCGCAAGGATTGCTGTTTATCCGCCATTTACTAGCCAGACCCTGGCACTTGTATTATGTTAGGGTTGGCGGAACGCACCGAGAATATATATGTATTATTAGGTGCGTTCACAACCCGGGGTCCATCGTGCAGGAGAGGAACCTGCTGATGGCAAATGGCAGCGCTATATGGCGGTACAAGTGAACTCTGTTAACTCCACAGAGTGGCTGGAAACAAGATGCTGTGCCCTGTTAACCTCACAGAGGTGCACAGCTACCAACCAGAGCAAACTGTGGTCATACAGTCAGAGAAAACAGACAAACAAGTCCTCACCGGAGGTGCCGGTATTCTAGCTGCTTATTTCAGCCAAGGCCCTGAATACACTCATACAAACTCTCTAAATCTAGGGGCTTATTTCAGCCAAACCCTAACCGCATCCAGACATGACCACACTGGCCCTGAGCTCATAGACATTGGTTTGATACTAGCGCAAGGCGTGCGGCCATGTGAACCTTTTAGAGCTGCAGCAACTTCAGGACCTTCCTAGAGGACCAATGGGAGCTGCTACAGTACCTGAGCAACTTCAGGACCATCCTAGAGGACCAATGGGAGCTGCAGCAGTATCTGAGCAAGTGACTCCCCACCTCTAATGAGGGGTCTTACCCTGGGCATGCTCAGAAGGGGAAAAGCAGAACTTAGTCCCAGAGACGTCTGCTCGCCGCTGACTAGTACTGGCTACAAAGGCAGAGCCTGGAAGAACAATAGTAACCTGTCGCCCAGTTCAGCCTGAGCCAGACGCTGGGACCGATGTACCCGCTGAGCAGGCTCCACTGCGGCTGGAGAAGAATGGGAGACTGCAGCAGAGGTGGTTTGAGATTCCCCCTGTGCAGAAACAGGAACTTGACACCTAACAAATGACTATCTTGGATTAATGCTAGGGATGATTGAATAGTGAAATATTCAGATTTGGGAAAATCAGCACAAATTTTTTTTACCAAACCAAATATATTCCCATCTCAGGTAATTTTGTAGGACTCTGGCAGTGCTCCTCCTGTGCCTTCTTGCACAATGGCTGAGGTAGCGGTCCTGCTGCTAAGCTGTTGCCCTCCTATGGCCCCTCCATGTCCCCTTGGGTACTGGCCTGTCTCCTGGTAGCGCCTCAAGCCTCTGGACTAGTGTTGAGCGATACCGTCCGATACTTGAAAGTATCGGTATCGGAAAGTATCGGCCGATACCGGCAAAGTATCGGATCTAATCCGATACCGATACCCGATACCAATACAAGTCAATGGGACTCAAGTATCGGACGGTATCCCTGATGGTTCCCAGGGTCTGAAGGAGAGGAAACTCTCCTTCAGGCCCTGGGATCCATATTAATGTGTAAAATAAAGAATTAAAATAAAAAATATTGCTATACTCACCTCTCCGACGCAGCCTGGACCTCACCGAGGGAACCGGCAGCGTTCTTTGCTTAAAATGCGTGCATTTCCTGCCTCCCGTGACGTCACGGCTTGTGATTGGTCGCGTGCCGCCCATGTGGCCACGACGCGACCAATCACAGCAAGCCGTGACGTAATTTTCAGGTCCTGAATGCCTAATTCTAGGCATTCAGGATTTTAAAATTACGTTACGGCTTGTGATTGGTCGCGTCGCGGTCACATGGGCGACGCGACCAATCACAAGCCGTGACATCACGGGAGGCAGGAAACGCGTGCATTTTAAAATTACGTCACGGCTTGTGATTGGTTGCGTGCCGCCCATGTGACCGCGACGCGACCAATCACAGCAAGCCGTGACGTAATTTCAGGTCCTGAATGCCTAATTCTGCATTCAGGACCTGAAAATTACGTCACGGCTTGCTGTGATTGGTCGCGTCGCGGCCACATGGGCAGCACGCGACCAATCACAAGCCGTGACGTCACGGGAGGCAGGAAACGCGCGCATTTTAAGCAAAGAACTCTGGCGGTTCCCTCTGTGAGGTCCAGGCTGCGTCGGAGAGGTGAGTATAGCAATATTTTTTATTTTAATTCTTTATTTTACACATTAATGTTGTTTCGATACCGATACCCGATACCACAAAAGTATCGGATCTCGGTATCGGAATTCCGATACCCGCAAGTATCGGCCGATACCCGATACTTGCGGTATCTGAATGCTCAACACTACTCTGGACACTATGCTGACATACACAGCAAACCTTCTTGCCATAGCTCGCAATGATGTGTCATCCTGGATGAGCTGCACTACCTGAGCCACTTGTGTGGATTATAGAGTCCGACACATGCTACCACGAGTGTGAAAGCACAACCAACATTCAAAAGTGACCAAAACATCAGCCAGAAAGCATTGGTACTGAAATATGATCCGTGGTACCCACCTGCAGAACCATTCCTTTATATAGTATGTCTTGATAATAGCCAATAATTTCCATCTGTTGTCTATTCCATTTGCACAACAGCATGTGAATTTGATTGTCAAAAAGTGTTGCTTCCTAAGTGGAAAGTTTGATTTCACAGAAGTTTGATTTACTTGGAGTTATACACTGTGTGCAGAATTATTAGGCAAGTTGTATTTTAGAGGATTATTTTTATTATTGATCAACAACTATGTTCTCAATCAACCCAAAAGACTCATAAATATCAAAGCTTAATATTTTTGGAAGTTGGAGTTGTTTTGTTTTAGATTTGGCTATCCTAGGAGGATATCTTTTGTGCAGGTAACTATTACTGTGCAGAATTATTAGGTAACTTAATAAAAACCAAATATATTCCTATCTTACTTGTTTATTTTCACCAGGTAAACCAATATCACTGCACAAAATTTAGAAATAAACATTTCTGACATTCAAAAACAAAACCCCAAAAAATAAGTGACCAATATAGCCACCTTTCTTTATGGAAAAATAAAACAAAAAGCAGCACCTTTCTTTATGATGACACTAAACAGCCTTCCATCCATGGATTCTGTCAGTTGCTTGATCTGTTTATGATCAACATTGCATGCAGCAGCCACCACAGCCTAACGCACTTGTTGTGAATTCCGTTCTCGGGCTCCCTCCTGTGGTCATGAGCGGTACTGTGTGAGTTTGTTCTAGGGCTCCCTCTGGTGGCCTTTAGCGATATGGCTGGTCTTGGCTGGGCTCTGCTGATTCATTTCCTGCTATGCTGGGCCTATTTAATTCACCTGGCCCTTCATTTGTTGCCTGCTGTCGGTGTATTCAGTCCTGTTTCTGAGTTCTCCTGAATATTCCTTGTGACCAGTCTCCTGCTGGAGAAGCTAAGTTTGTTTGCTCATTATTTCCTTGAAAACGTTTCTCAGTATATAATGAGTTCAGTCCAGCTTGCTTTTATGTGATTTTTTGCTGGCTGGTTAGTTCTGGAGTGCAGAGTGCACCCCTCACATCGTGAGTCGGTGTGGGGGTTCTTGCATTCTCTGCGTGGTTTATTTTTGATAGTTTTTGTACTGACCGCACAGACTCCTATCTATTTTCTGTCTATCTAGTATTAGCGGGCCTCATTTGCTTAACCTGTTTCATTTCTACGTTTGTCTTTTCCCCTTAACTCACCGTTATTATTTGTGGGGGCTATCTATAACTTTGGGGTTATTTCTCTGAGGCAAGTGAGGTCTTTGCTTTCTCTCTAGGGGTAGTCAGTTTCTCAGGCTGTGAACGTGGCGTCTAGGATTTTAGGAACGCTCCACGGCTGCCTTTAGTGTGTGTGGATAGGATCAGGATTGCGGTCAGTATAGCTGCCACATCCCCAGAACTTGTCCTATATTCTGGTCATATGTGTCAGGTCAGTTTTGAGGTCCTACCACCGGACCATAACAGTACAGCAGGCCACAAAGTGTTAATGCAGCAGAAGAGGGAGAAGAGAAATCCTGAAGTCATTTTTTTTTTTTTTTCTGCACTGTGTTTAGCCTCTCCCCTCCCCTTAATCTTTGGGTGGTTCTGAATTTAGTTGCAGATATGGACATTCAGAGTCTGTCTTGTAGTGTGGATCATCTCACTGCAAGGGTGCAGGGCATTCAGGATTATGTAGTCCGCAGTCCTATGTCAGAGCCTAAAATACCAATTCCTGAACTGTTCTCCGGAGACAGAGCTAGGTTTTTGAACTTTAAGAATAATTGTAAGTTATTCCTTTCTCTGAGACCTCGCTCCTCTGGTGATTCTGTTCAGCAAGTTAAAATTATTATCTCTTTGTTACGTGGCGACCCTCAAGATTGGGCATTCTCTCTGGCGCCAGGAGATCCTGCATTGCTAAATGTGGATGCGTTTTTTCTGGCACTTGGAGTACTTTATGAGGAACCAAATCTGGTAGACCAAGCAGAGAAGGTTTTGCTGGCTCTCTCTCAGGTTAAGATGAAGCAGAGGTTTACTGTCAGAAGTTTAGGAAGTGGTCTGTGCTCACTCAATAGAATGAGTGCGCCCTGGCGGCGATTTTCAGAAAGGGTCTGTCTGAAGCCCTTAAAGATGTTATGGTGGGGTTCCCCACGCCTGCGGGTCTGGATGGGTCAATGTCTTTGGCCATTCAGATTGATCGGCGTTTGCGGGAACGCAAACCTGTGCACCATCTGGCGGAATTTTCTGAGCAGAAACCTGAACCTATGCAATGCGACAGGATTCTGACCAGAGTTGAACGGCAAAACCACAGACGTCAGAATGGGTTGTGCTTTTACTGTGGTGATTCTGCTCATGTTCTCTCAGAGTGTTCTAAGCGCACAAAAAGGTTCACCAAGTCTGTCACCATTGGTACTGTACAACCTAAATTCATTTTGTCTGTTACTTTGATTTGCTCTCTGTCATCCTACTCAGTTACGGATTTTGTGGATTCAGGTGCCATTCTTAATTTGATGGATTTGTCATTTGCCAGGCGCTGTGGTTTTATCTTGGAGCCTTTACAATTTCCTATTCCACTAAAGGGAATTGATGCTACGCCATTGGCCAAGAATAAACCTCAGTACTGGACTCAAGTGACCATGTGCATGGCTCCTGCACATCAGGAGGTGATTCGCTTTCTTGTGCTACATAATTTGCATGATGTTGTCGTGTTGGGTCTGCCATGGTTGCAGGCTCATAATCCAGTCCTGGATTGGAAAGCAATGTCTGTGTCAAGTTGGGGTTGCCAGGGAATTCATGGCGATGCCCCTTTGGTGTCAATTGCTTCTTCTACTCCTTCTGAAGTCCCTGAATTTTTGTCGGACTACCAGGATGTATTTGATGAGCCCAAATCCAGTGCCCTACCTCCTCATAGGGATTGTGATTGTGCCATAAATCTGATTCCTGGTAGTAAGTTCCCTAAGGGACGACTTTTTAATTTATCTGTACCTGAACATGCCGCTATGCGGAGTTATATAAAGGAGTCCTTGGAGAAGGGGCACATTCGCCCGTCCTCGTCCCCTTTGGGTGCGGGGTTCTTTTTTGTGGCCAAGAAGGATGGTTCTCTGAGACCCTGTATACATTATCGCCTTCTAAATAACATAACGGTCAAGTTTCAGTACCCCTTGCCACTGTTGTCCGATCTGTTTGCCCGGATTAGGGGGGCCTGTTGGTTCACCAAGATAGATCTTCGTGGAGCGTATAATCTTGTGCGCATAAAGCAGGGCGATGAATGGAAAACCGCATTTAATACGCCCGAAGGCCATTTTGAGTACCTGGTGATGCCTTTTGGGCTTTTTAATGCCCCCTCTGTGTTTCAGTCCTTCATGCATGACATCTTCCGAAAGTATCTGGATAGATTTATGATTGTGTACCTGGATGATATTTTGGTCTTTTCTGATGATTGGGAGTCTCATGTGAAGCAGGTCAGGATGGTATTTCAGGTCCTGCGTGCCAATGCCTTGTTTGTGAAGGGCTCTAAATGTCTCTTCGGAGTCCAGAAGATTTCCTTTTTGGGCTTTATTTTTTCTCCTTCTACTATTGAGATGGATCCAGTCAAGGTCCAGGCTATTCATGACTGGACTCAACCTACATCTGTGAAGAGTCTTCAGAAGTTCTTGGGTTTTGCTAATTTTTACCGTCGCTTCATCACTAATTTTTCTAGCGTGGTTAAGCCTTTGACGGATTTGACCAAGAAGGGTTCTGATGTGACGAATTGGTCTCCTGCGGCCGTGGAGGCCTTTCAGGAGCTGAAACGTCAGTTTTCTTCGGTTCCTGTCTTGCGCCAGCCCGATGTCTCTCTTCCCTTTCAGGTCAAGGTTGATGCTTCTGAGATTGGAGCAGGGGCTGTCTTGTCGCAGAGAAGTTCTGATGGCTCTGTGATGAGACCATGTGCTTTCTTTTCAAGAAAGTTTTCACCTGCCGAGTGGAATTATGATGTTGGTAATCGTGAGTTGTTGGCAATGAAGTGGGCATTTGAGGAGTGGCGACATTGGCTTGAAGGAGCCAAGCATCGTGTGGTGGTCTTGACGGATCACAAGAATTTGACTTATCTCGAGTCTGCCAAACGGTTGAATCCGAGACAGGCTCGATGGTCGCTGTTTTTCTCTCGTTTCGATTTCGTGGTTTCTTATCTTCCGGGTTCGAAAAACGTGAAGGCTGATGCCCTTTCTAGGAGTTTTGTGCCTGACTCCCCGGAAGTTTCTGAACCTACTGATATCCTCAAAGAGGGGATGATTTTGTCTTCCATCTCTCCTGATCTGCGACGGGTGTTGCAGGAGTTTCAGGCCAATAGACCTGACCGTTGTCCACCGGAGAGATTGTTTGTCCCGGACAGATGGACCAGTAGAGTTATTTCCGAGGTTCATTCTTCGGTGTTGGCAGGTCATCCTGGGATTTTTGGTACCAGGGATTTGGTGGCGAGGTCCTTTTGGTGGCCTTCCTTGTCACGGGTTGTGCGTTCCTTTGTGCAGTCCTGTGGGATTTGTGCTCGGGCCAAGCCTTGCTGTTCTCGTGCCAGTGGATTGCTTTTGCCCTTGCCTGTCCCGAAGAGGCCTTGGACGCATATTTCCATGGATTTTATTTCGGATCTCCCTGTCTCTCAGAGGATGTCTGTCATCTGGGTGGTTTGTGATCGTTTTTCTAAAATGGTCCATTTGGTACCCTTGCCTAAGCTGCCTTCCTCTTCCGATTTGGTGCCACTGTTTTTTCAGAATGTGGTTCGTTTACATGGTATTCCGGAGAACATTGTGTCTGGCAGAGGATCCCAGTTTGTGTCCAGATTTTGGCGGTCCTTTTGTGCTAAGATGGGCATTAAATTGTCTTTTTCGTCGGCCTTCCATCCTCAGACGAATGGCCAAAACGAACGAACTAATCAGACCTTGGAAACTGATTTGAGATGTTTTGTTTCTGCTGATCAGGATGATTGGGTGACTTTTTTGCCATTGGCTGAGTTCGCCCTCAATAATCAGGCTAGTTCTGCTACTTTGGTTTCTCCGTTCGTTTGCAATTTTGGTTTTCATCCTCGTTTTTCCTCGGGTCAGGTTGAGCACTCTGACTGTCCTGGGGTGGATTCTGTGGTGGATAGGTTGCAGGAGATTTGGAACCACGTAGTGGACAAATTGACGTTATCACAGGAGAAGGCTCAGCACTTTGCTAACTGCCGTCGCTGTGTGGGTCCCCGACTTCGCGTGGGGGATTTGGTATGGTTGTCTTCTCGTTTTGTTCCGATGAAGGTTTCCTCTCCTAAGTTCAAGCCTCGTTTCATCGGTCCTTATAAGATTTTGGAAATCCTCAACCCTGTGTCATTTCGTTTGGACCTCCCAACATCGTTTGCCATTCATAATGTGTTCCATAGGTCATTGTTGCAGAGATACGTGGTGCCTGTGGTCCCTTCTGTTGATCCTCCTGCTCCGGTCTTGGTTGAGGGGGAGTTGGAGTACGTGGTGGAGAAGATCTTGGATTCTCGTGTTTTGAGACGGAAGCTTCAGTACTTGGTTAAATGGAAGGGCTATGGTCAGGAGGATAACTCCTGGGTTGTCGCCTCCGATGTCCATGCGGCCGATTTGGTTCGTGCCTTTCATTCGGCTCGTCCTGATCGGCCTGGGAGCTCTGGTGAGGGTTCGATGACCCCTTCTCAAGGGGGGGTACTGTTGTGAATTCCGTTCTCGGGCTCCCTCCTGTGGTCATGAGTGGTACTGTGTGAGTTTGTTCTAGGGCTCCCTCTGGTGGCCTTTAGCGATATGGCTGGTCTTGGCTGGGCTCTGCTGATTCATTTCCTGCTATGCTGGGCCTATTTAATTCACCTGGCCCTTCATTTGTTGCCTGCTGTCGGTGTATTCAGTCCTGTTTCTGAGTTCTCCTGAATATTCCTTGTGACCAGTCTCCTGCTGGAGAAGCTAAGTTTGTTTGCTCATTATTTCCTTGAAAACGTTTCTCAGTATATAATGAGTTCAGTCCAGCTTGCTTTTATGTGATTTTTTGCTGGCTGGTTAGTTCTGGAGTGCAGAGTGCACCCCTCACATCGTGAGTCGGTGTGGGGGTTCTTGCATTCTCTGCGTGGTTTATTTTTGATAGTTTTTGTACTGACCGCACAGACTCCTGTCATGATCTCAATGGCAAGAGATCATAGCATCAGCATATATAGGAACTAGCTCTTGGAAGATGGAAACTGAGCTGACCATGAACTAAACCTAACGCACAACTAGCAGTGGCCGGGTAGCATGCCTACGTTGATTCTAGATGCCCAGCACCAGCCGGAGGACTAAATAAAGCTAGCAGAGGAAAATATTAGTCCTAGCTCACCTCTAGAGAAATACCCCGAAAGGAGACAGAGGCCCCCCACATGTATTGGCGGTGAATCAAGATGAAATAACAAACGTAGTATGAAAATAGGTTTAGCAAATTTGAGGTCCACTTACTACATAGCAGAAGACAGAAAGGACACTTTCATGGCCAGCTGAAAACCCTATCAAAACACCATCCAGAAATTACTTTAAAACTCTGGCATTAACTCATAACACCAGAGTGGCAATTCCTGTTCACAAGAGCTTTCCAGACACAGTAACGAAACTACAGCTGTGAACTGGAACAAAAATGCAAAAACAAACATGGACAAGAGTCCAACTTATCTAGTAGTTGTCTAGGAGCAGGAACAAGCACAGAGAGGCTTCTGATAACATTGTTGACCGGCAAGCAACTAACAGAGCAGCAAGGTTATATAGCGACTCCCACATCTTGATGGGAACAGGTGAACAGAGAAGATGAAGACACCAGTTCAATTCCACCAGTAGCCACCGGGGGAGCCCAGAATCCAAATTCACAACAGTACCCCCCCCTCAAGGAGGGGGCACCGAACCCTCACCAGAACCACCAGGGCGATCAGGATGGGCCCTATGAAAGGCACGAACCAGATCAGAGGCATGAACATCAGATGCATTCACCCAAGAATTATCCTCCTGGCCGTATCCCTTCCACTTGACCAGATACTGGAGTCTCCGTCTGGAAACACGAGAGTCTAAGATTTTCTCCACAACGTACTCCAACTCACCCTCAACCAACACAGGAGCAGGAGGCTCAACGGAAGGCACAACCGGTACCTCATACCTGCGCAATAATGACCGATGAAAAACGTTATGAATAGAAAAGGATGCAGGGAGGTCCAAACGGAAGGAAACAGGGTTAAGAATCTCCAATATCTTATATGGGCCGATGAACCGAGGCTTAAACTTAGGAGAAGAGACCCTCATAGGGACAAAACGAGAAGACAACCACACCAAATCCCCAACACAAAGCCGAGGACCAACACGACGGTGGCGGTTGGCAAAAAGCTGAGTCTTCTCCTGGGACAACCTCAAATTGTCCACCACCTGCCCCCAGATCTGATGCAATCTCTCCACCACAGCATCCACTCCAGGACAATCCAAAGATTCCACCTGACCAGAGGAAAATCGAGGATGAAACCCCGAATTACAGAAAAACGGGGACACCAAAGTGGCAGAGCTGGCCCGATTATTGAGAGCAAACTCCGCCAATGGCAAAAAAGCAACCCAATCATCCTGGTCAGCAGACACAAAACACCTCAGATATGTCTCCAGGGTCTGATTAATCCGCTCGGTCTGGCCATTCATCTGAGGATGGAAAGCGGACGAAAAAGATAAATCTATGCCCATCCTAGCACAGAATGCCCGCCAAAATCTAGACACGAATTGGGTCCCTCTGTCAGAAACGATATTCTCAGGAATACCATGCAAACGAACAACATTTTGAAAAAACAGAGGAACCAACTCGGAAGAAGAAGGCAACTTGGGCAGAGGAACCAAATGGACCATCTTAGAGAAACGGTCACACACCACCCAGATGACAGACATCTTCTGAGAAACAGGCAGATCTGAAATAAAATCCATCGAGATGTGCGTCCAAGGCCTCTTAGGAATAGGCAAGGGCAACAACAATCCACTAGCCCGAGAACAACAAGGCTTGGCCCGAGCACAAACGTCACAAGACTGCACAAAGCCTCGCACATCTCGTGACAGGGAAGGCCACCAGAAGGACCTTGCCACCAAATCCCTGGTACCAAAAATGCCAGGATGACCTGCCAACGCAGAAGAATGAACCTCAGAGATGACTCTACTGGTCCAATCATCAGGAACAAACAGTTTATCAGGTGGGCAACGATCAGGTCTATCCGCCTGAAACTCCTGCAAGGCCCGCCGCAGGTCTGGAGAAACGGCTGACAATACCACTCCATCCTTAAGGATACCTGTGGGCTCAGAGTTACCAGGCGAGTCAGGCTCAAAACTCCTAGAAAGGGCATCCGCCTTAACATTCTTAGAACCCGGTAGGTATGACACCACAAAATTAAACCGAGAGAAAAATAATGACCAGCGCGCCTGTCTAGGATTCAGGCGCCTGGCGGTCTCAAGATAAATCAAATTTTTGTGGTCAGTCAATACCACCACCTGATGTCTGGCCCCCTCAAGCCAATGGCGCCACTCCTCAAAAGCCCACTTCATGGCCAAAAGCTCCCGATTCCCAACATCATAATTCCGCTCAGCGGGCGAAAATTTACGGGAAAAGAAGGCACAAGGCCTCATCACGGAGCAGTCAGAACTTTTCTGCGACAACACTGCCCCAGCTCCGATCTCAGAAGCGTCGACCTCAACCTGAAAAGGTAGAGCAACATCAGGCTGCCGCAACACAGGGGCAGAGGAAAAACGGCGCTTAAGCTCCCGAAAGGCCTCCACAGCATCAGGGGACCAATCAGCAACATCAGCACCCTTCTTAGTCAAATCGGTCAATGGCTTAGCAATATCCGAAAAACCAGCAATAAATCGACGATAAAAGTTAGCAAAGCCCAAAAATTTCTGAAGACTCTTAAGAGAAGAGGGCTGCGTCCAATCACAAATAGCTTGAACCTTGACAGGATCCATTTCAATGGAAGAGGGGGAAAAAATATATCCCAAAAAGGAAATCCTCTGTACCCCAAAAACACACTTAGAACCCTTCACACACAAAGAATTAGACCGCAAAACCTGAAAAACCCTCCTGACTTGCTGGACATGAGAGTCCCAGTCATCCGAAAAAATCAGAATATCATCCAGATACACAATCATAAATTTATCCAAATAATCGCGAAAAATATCATGCATAAAGGACTGGAAAACTGACGGAGCATTTGAAAGACCAAAAGGCATCACTAAATACTCAAAGTGGCCCTCGGGCGTATTAAATGCGGTTTTCCACTCATCCCCCTGCCTGATTCGCACCAAATTATACGCCCCACGAAGGTCAATCTTAGAGAACCACTTGGCCCCCTTTATGCGAGCAAACAAATCAGTCAGCAACGGCAATGGGTATTGATATTTAACAGCGATTTTATTCAAAAGCCGATAATCAATACATGGTCTCAAAGAGCCGTCTTTTTTTGACACAAAGAAAAAACCGGCTCCTAAGGGAGATGACGATGGACGAATATGTCCCTTTTCCAAGGACTCCTTTATATATTCACGCATAGCAGCATGTTCAGGCACAGACAGATTAAATAAACGACCCTTTGGGTATTTACTACCCGGGATTAAATCTATGGCACAATCGCACTCTCGGTGCGGAGGTAACGAACCAAGCTTGGATTCTTCAAAGACGTCACGATAGTCAGACAGGAACTCAGGAATTTCAGAGGGAATAGATGATGAAATGGAAACCACAGGTACATCCCCATGAGCCCCCTTACATCCCCAGCTCAACACAGACATAGCTTTCCAGTCGAGGACTGGGTTGTGAGATTGCAGCCAAGGCAATCCTAGCACCAAATCATCATGTAGACTATACAGCACCAGAAAGCGAATAATCTCCTGGTGATCCGGATTAATACGCATAGTTACTTGTGTCCAGTATTGTGGTTTATTATTAGCCAATGGGGTGGAGTCAATCCCCTTCAGAGGAATAGGAGTCTCCAAAGGCTCTAAATCATACCCACAGCGTTTGGCAAAGGACCAATCCATAAGACTCAAAGCGGCGCCAGAGTCGACATAGGCGTCCGTGGTAATAGATGACAAAGAGCAAATCAGGGTCACAGATAGAATAAACTTAGACGGTAAGGTGCAAATGGAAACAGATTTACCAAGCTTTTTAGTGCGCTTAGAGCATGCTGATATAACATGAGTAGAATCACCACAATAGAAACACAACCCATTTTTCCGTCTAAAATTCTGCCGCTCGCTTCGGGACAGAATTCTATCACACTGCATACTCTCTGGCGATTTCTCAGTGGACACCGCCAGATGGTGCACTGGTTTGCGCTCCCGCAAACGCCCATCGATCTGAATAGCCATTGTCATGGACTCATTCAGACCCGCAGGCACAGGGAACCCCACCATAACGTCCTTAATGGCATCAGAGAGACCCTCTCTGAAAGTCGCCGCCAGGGCGCACTCATTCCACTGAGTAAGCACAGACCATTTACGGAATCTTTGGCAGTAAATTTCCGCTTCATCTTGCCCCTGAGATAGGGACATCAAAGTTTTTTCTGCCTGAAGCTCCAAATGAGGCTCGTCATAAAGCAACCCCAAGGCCAGAAAAAACGCATCCACATTGAGCAACGCAGGATCCCCTGGTGTCAATGAAAAAGCCCAGTCTTGAGGGTCGCCCCGGAGCAAGGAAATCACAATCCTGACCTGCTGTGCAGGATCTCCGGCAGAGCGAGATTTCAGGGACAAAAATAATTTGCAATTATTTCGAAAATTCTGAAACCCAGATCTATTCCCCGAGAAAAATTCCGGCAAAGGAATTCTCGGCTCAGATACAGGTGCATGACAAACAAAATCTTGCAAATTTTGTACCTTCGTGGCGAGATTATTCAAACCTGCAGTTACACTCTGAAGATCCATTGCAAACAGGTGGACACAGAGCCATTCAAAGGAGAGAAAAAAAAAAAAAAAAAATTTCAGCAGACTACTTATTACTCTCCTTTCTCAGCCAAGGATTTTAACCCTTTAGTGGGCCGGTCAAACTGTCATGATCTCAATGGCAAGAGATCATAGCATCAGCATATATAGGAACTAGCTCTTGGAAGATGGAAACTGAGCTGACCATGAACTAAACCTAACGCACAACTAGCAGTGGCCGGGTAGCATGCCTACGTTGATTCTAGATGCCCAGCACCAGCCGGAGGACTAAATAAAGCTAGCAGAGGAAAATATTAGTCCTAGCTCACCTCTAGAGAAATACCCCGAAAGGAGACAGAGGCCCCCCACATGTATTGGCGGTGAATCAAGATGAAATAACAAACGTAGTATGAAAATAGGTTTAGCAAATTTGAGGTCCACTTACTACATAGCAGAAGACAGAAAGGACACTTTCATGGCCAGCTGAAAACCCTATCAAAACACCATCCAGAAATTACTTTAAAACTCTGGCATTAACTCATAACACCAGAGTGGCAATTCCTGTTCACAAGAGCTTTCCAGACACAGTAACGAAACTACAGCTGTGAACTGGAACAAAAATGCAAAAACAAACATGGACAAGAGTCCAACTTATCTAGTAGTTGTCTAGGAGCAGGAACAAGCACAGAGAGGCTTCTGATAACATTGTTGACCGGCAAGCAACTAACAGAGCAGCAAGGTTATATAGCGACTCCCACATCTTGATGGGAACAGGTGAACAGAGAAGATGAAGACACCAGTTCAATTCCACCAGTAGCCACCGGGGGAGCCCAGAATCCAAATTCACAACAGACTCCTATCTATTTTCTGTCTATCTAGTATTAGCGGGCCTCATTTGCTTAACCTGTTTCATTTCTACGTTTGTCTTTTCCCCTTAACTCACCGTTATTATTTGTGGGGGCTATCTATAACTTTGGGGTTATTTCTCTGAGGCAAGTGAGGTCTTTGCTTTCTCTCTAGGGGTAGTCAGTTTCTCAGGCTGTGAACGTGGCGTCTAGGATTTTAGGAACGCTCCACGGCTGCCTTTAGTGTGTGTGGATAGGATCAGGATTGCGGTCAGTATAGCTGCCACATCCCCAGAACTTGTCCTATATTCTGGTCATATGTGTCAGGTCAGTTTTGAGGTCCTACCACCGGACCATAACACGCACTGTTCCGAGAGGTGTACTGTTTTCCCTCCCTATAGATCTCACATTTTATGAGGGACCACAAGTTCTCTATGGGGTTCAGATCAGGTGAACAAGGGGACCATGGCATTATTTTTTCTTCTTTGAGATCTTTACTGGCCAGCCAGTTGGAGGCATGTGATGGAGCATTGTCCTGTATGAAAATCATGTTTTTCTTGAATGATACCGACTTCTTCCTGTACCACTGCTTGAAGGAGTTGTCTTCCAGAAACTGGCAGTTGGTCTGGGAGTTGAGCTTCACTCCATCCTCAACCCGGAAATGTCCCACAAGTTCATCTTTGATGATACCAGCCTATACCAGTACTCCACCTCCAACTTGCTGGCGTCTGAGTCGGAGTGGAGCTCTCTGCCCTTTACTGATCCAGCCTCTGGCCCATCCATCTGGCCCATCAAGAGTCACTTTCATTTCATCATTCCATAAAACCTTTGAAAAGTCAGTCTTAAGATATTTCTTGGCCCAGTCTTGATGTTTTATCTTTTGTTTCTTGTTCAAAGGTGGTCATTTTTCAGCCTTCCTTACCTGGGCCATGTCCCTGAGTATAGCACACCTTGTGCTTTTTGTTACTCCAGTAACATTGCAGCTCTGAAATATGGCAAAACTGGTGGCAAATGGCATCTTGGCAACTTCACGCTTGATGTTCCTCAATTCATGGGCAGTTATTTTGCGCCTTTTTTTCCCAACACGCTTCTTGCAACCCTGTTGGCTATTTGCCATGAAACGCTTGATTGTTCGGTGATCACGCTTCAAAAGTTTGGCAATTTCAAGACTGCTGTATCCCTCTGCAAGACATCTCACAATTATGGACTTTTCATAGCCTGTCAAATATCTCTTCTGATGCATTTTTCCAAAGGAAAGGAAGTTGCCTAATAATTAAGCACACCTTATATAGGGTTTTGATGTCATTAGACAACACCCCTCCTCATTACAGAGATGAGCATCACCTGATTTACTTAATTGGTAGTTGGCTCTCAAGCCTGAACAGCTTGGAGTAGGACAACAAGTATAAAAAGTATCTTGCGATCAAAATACAACTGCCTAATGATTCTGCACACAGTGTATTCTGTATTAAAGTGTTCCCTTTATTTTTTTGAGCAGTGTATATAGATAGATAGATAGATAGATAGATAGATAGATAGATAGATAGATAGATAGATATGGAACACATGCAAGAATTTCCTCAAATTATGCAGGAGTACTGGAAACTGGGGTAGTGGATGGAATGGAAGGCTAGGCTCCAAGTAATGACCACGATGGGGCACAAGGAAGAGCAAGTAAGTCCAAGGTACAAAATACAGCCAGAAATCCAGTGAAGAGTAGTTCCTCATTCAGTCTGAAGGGAATAACTGTTTATTAATTGAAAATCCAATGGGACTCGGTTTGTAGTATAGCAATGTGTGACAATTCACACCTCTTCCATTTCCTGTTATGTTGGTAGACAAAAGAAACTGGTGTTAGAGACCTTTCCATCACGATGTGATAAGTAATGGGAAGCAATTTGCATCAAGGTCTTACCCTTTTTTGTTGGCTGCTGCCAGATGGATAGTTGATAAATGCTTCTACGCCCATTTCCTCAGTTCTTGTGATTTTTGTCCAAACTATACCTTCTGACAAGGGCAGACAATGGCATAAATAATGTTTCTTGACTTACAATTGATATATGACTTCAGTGTATGGTGTCTGGAGTCCAGTGGATTCATAAATAAATCTTGGGTAGGCTGTATGTACTGGCAGATGTTGCAGTCCCCACAGGGGAAGGAGCACTTTAGTGTGATGCCTCGATTCAATCTAATAGTTGGCTGGTTGAAATAACTTCTCTTCAGCATGTCATGTAAATTCAGGGCCCTCTTGGCTGTCAATAAAGGTCACAAACTTATGAGCGGAGTTGTCTGGGCATCAGTCAGTAGAATCTACCAGTGAGTCTGTAGGATCCAATCACCCATTCCCACCTAGTGTTGTAGTTGGTTATAAACCTGAGAGTCTAGTCTTGAGACCATGTGAGGGGGTCAGTAGAGTGTCTTGCGTGCACCCCTTAGCTCTTTGGTAGGTGGTGGAAATTACCCTTTTAGGCCACGTTGCTGGCATATTTCCGTTAGTGCTCTTGCTTGAATGTTGAAGTCCAAATCCGAGGTACAATTTTGCTGAATCCTGAGAAATTGGCCCACCGGGATCCCTTTCTTAGCGTGGGCAGGGTGAAAGTTCCCATATTGTAGTAAGCTATTTGTGGCGGTAGGCTTCCAGAATAGGTCCGTGGAGAGACGATGATCATAGATCAACACTTTCAAATTCAGGAATGTGATGCAACTGAAAGAACAAGAGTATGTCAAAAAAATGTTATAAGGGTTGTAGTTAAGCTCACTGAGTAATTATGAGCACTCCAATTCCATACCTAGCCACACAAAAAAAACATTGTCAATAAATCGGTGCCAGTGGCGGACTTTGTCTTAGTACCAATGGGATTTGTACACTACTGTTTCCTCCCACCAGTCTAAAAAGATATTAGTGTAGGCTGGTGAACACTGGGCACCTCCTCTTTGTATCTATTTTGAACTGTGATTTCTGTTATGCTGTAATGTCTATTGTCTGTACAAGCCCCTCTATAATTTGTAAAGCACTGCGGAATATGTTGGCGCTATACAAATAAAATTATTATTATTATTATTATTGTTATCTATCTCATATCTATCTGTCTGTCTATCTATTTTCAGGGTTCTTACTGTGAATGTACTGTACTTGGCTGATGAAATTTCATGGTTCCTTTGAGATGTGTTCGTAAAAATTGGACAGCAGACACATGAGCCATGTGCGGTCTGATTTTTTTTCATGGACCTATTGACAAGTCTCATCCAATATAAGAGTGTAATTGCAGCATGCTGTAATTTTTTCCCCCAGTCCAATTAGAGCTTACGAAAAACTTGCAGATGGGCAGGGACACATTGAATAACATTTGTCAGCGTGCAAGGCGATGATTTCTCTAGTGACAGTGAGCCCTAAAGAGAATGAAACAGGACTAAGAGTTGTAGCTCCCTATTTTTCCCACATGCATTAGTTAGTAATTTGTCAGGATAAATCTTGTGGTGATATGAACTTAAGTTGAATATTTCCAATGGAGGTTTCTCTCTTTCGTAGACCAATTGACAAGAATGGTATTAGAGATTTCACTTTGATTGAGTGAGCAAGTTAAGGGAAATAAAGATGTCACATTTCTATATATAACTGTTTTTGAAATAATTTAGACTCGTAATCTAGAGTTATCTGCTGTTTATAATTCTAGATGACACATATACCCTAATGAATCTAGCAATATGATTGAATGAGGTTTCCTACTGAATGGAGCAATAACATATTAAATTATGCCATATGGGAGCATGCATGATGATTTCTTGCTTAGTTATAATGAATGTTGAATATTTAACTTAATTACAAAAATCCTTCCATGGTTTAGAAGTGATTGCATTGAGTTCTACTTGTTCTGTGAACTTAAAATTTATGCTTGAGTCTACATCTAAGGTTTAGTTGTTCTGCCATTGTGATAGAGAAAGAAGTTAAGATTGAAGGCATTTTATACTAAGAAGGCTTTAAAAATGCACTAAATATATCTACTCAGTATATTCTGCAGAACACTATTTATTTATAGTGTACACTAACCTTATATCAGTGATTGACAACCTTTCCTATATAAGTATGCATACAGAGATAATTGATTAGGATGGCCTACTTAACTCGTAAGCTTAAAATGAGTAATCCTTTCAATAAATAAAATACAGATCATACTAAACATTTTACGAAAAAGGTCGAGATCACACATGCGAGAAACACGGCCGAGTCTCGCATGTAAATACCCTTCACTGCCGCAGGCACTCGGGAGCGGAGCATGCGGCTCCATGTATTGCTATGAGGCCGCACGCTCCGCTCCGGAGTGCCGGCGGCAGTGCCGGGTATTAACATGCGAGACTCAGCAGTGTTTCTCGCATGTGTGATCCCGGCCAAACCTATATATCATTCTATTCAGTTTCTCCTGCTGGCAGATCAAAAATCAATCTCTATGTCCAATGGGACATTTTACCTTTAAGGCCAGATGAGTGCTATGCAAGTGACGTGATTTTCATATGAGCACAATGCAATTTTTTATCATCTAATGTCCGAATGACATCCGATTGATATGTGAATGCCACCATATGCATATTTACATGGAATAATTCTCTAAAGATAGTTTTCAAAGGAAATATGTTTCAAGATAGGTAGATGTGAGTGAGATCTATAATCAGTTCTTTGTGTTTGTAGTTTACTGTACGTGCATTTTAGTAATAAATAAATAAATTTCTGGAAAAAAAGGCATGGGATCCCTGAAATTTTATTTACCAGCAGATGGAAAGCGGACAGCTGGGGGGAGAAGTTTATAGCCAGGGAAGGGGGTAATACCCATGGAGCTTCCCAGGCTATTAATATTAGCTATGGGGTATATAGATATCAGTGATAGGTAGGCAGGCAGTGTATGTGGCGATATATATATATCAGTGCTAGGCAGGCAGTGTATGTGGGTATATAGATATCAGTGCTATGCAAGCAGGCATTGTATGTGGCATACTTCATTGCATACAGCAAGAGGGTCCATTCCATCACTGTCTGCTGCGACTGCCTATTACAGATATTGACCATATATATATAGCCCCAGGTATCAGTGGCCAGGATAGGAATTATTTTTTTTGCAACTTAATCCTGATTATTTTACTCAAAAGCAATCCAAAGCATTTGCTTTTTGGCACTGCAGAATACAGCCAGATCCTTTCCATAGTACAGCGTGAAAATCCAGCTATTTTAAACAGGGTTTTGGCCGTCACAGCAATCACATCTGAGTGCACAGAAAATTCTGCCATTTTTGTGGTACTGTAAAATATTGCTGGAGTGTCTTATACAAGTTCATGACAACAGTTTGCTGCAAAAAAAAATATTTACCTACAAGGCAGTTATTTTACACTGGGTTTTGTCCGCCACACGGATCACATATCATTGCACTCAAAATTGTGCCATTTCAGGCCTCCATTGAGTTTTCTTTGTGTCTTAGCCTTTTTATTGACACCACTTTGTTGCCAAAAAAAAATTACAGGCCAGATATTTTAAAGTGGGGTGTCTGTGTCACAGGCATCTCATATCATTGCGCTCAAAATAGTGCCATTTGAGCCCTCCATTGAAATTTTTTACTGTGTCTTAGCATAGTTATTCATAACACTTTGTTGCCCCCCAAAAATGCAGGCCAGATATTTAAAAGTCGTGTATCTCCGTCACACGCCTCACCTATCAGTAGGCTAAAAATTGAGGCATTTGAGGCCTCCATTGAACTGTTTTTGCTCTTTCTTAGCCTAGTTATTGACATTATTTTGCTGTAAAAAAAAGAGACCAGATATTTTGAAGTGGAGTTTCTCCCTCACACACCTCACCTATCATTGGGCAAAAAATTGTGGCATTTGAGGCCTCCTTTGAACTGTTTTTGCAGTGTTTTAGCCTAGTTATTGACACTATTTTCCTGTAAAAAAATACAGGCCAGATATTTCAATGTGGGGTATCTCCATCACATGCCTCATCAATCTGTGGGCTGCAAATTGTTTCATTTGAGACCTCCATTGAACTGTTTTTGCTGTGTCTTAGCCTAGTTATTGACACTATTTTGCTGTAAGAAAAAAAATCCAGGCCAGATATTTTAAAGTGGGGTATCTCCGTCACAGGCCTCACCTATCTGTAGGTTACAAATTGGGACATTTGAGGGCTTCATTGAACTGTTCTCATTGTGTCTTAGCCTAGTTATTGACACTGTTTTAAAAAAAAATACAGGCCAGATATTTTAAAATGTCGTATCTCCATCACACGCCTAATCTATCTGTGGGCTAAAAATTGTGGCATTTGAGGGATCCATTAAACTGTTTTTGCGGAGTCTTAGCCTAGTTATTGACACTATTTTGCTGTAAAAAAAAATGCAGGCCAGATAATTTAAAGTGGGGCATCTCAGTCACACGCCTCATCTATCTGTAGGCTACACATTGTGACATTTGAGGGCTTCAGTGAACTGTTCTTGTTGTGTCTTAGCCTAGATATTGACACTATTTTGCTGTTTTGAAAAAAAATCCAGGCCAGATATTTTAAAGTGGGGTATCTCCGTCACATGCCTCATCTATCTGTGGGCTAAAAATTGTGTCATTTGAGGCCTCTATTCAACTTTTTTTGCTGTGTCTTAGCCTAGTTATTGACACTATGTTGCTGTAAAATAAAATTACAGGCCAGGTATTTTACAGTAGCGTATCTCCATCACACACCTCATCTATCAGTAGGCTAAAAATTGTGGCATTTCAGGCCTCCATTGAACTGTTTTTGCTGTGTCTTAGCCTAGTTTTTGTCACTATATTGCTGTTTTAATAAAAATACTGGCAAGATATTTTAAGGTAGGGTATCTCCGTCACACACCTCATCTATCATTGAGCTAAAAATTGTGGCATTTCAGGCCTCTTTTTAACTGATTTTGCTGTGTCTTTGCCTAGTTATTGACACAATTTTGCTGTTTAAAAAAAAATCCATGGCAGATATTTTAACCCCTTTAACCCCAAGGGTGGATTGCACGTTAATGACCGGGCAAATTTTTAGAATTCTGAACACTGTCCCTTTATGAAGTTATAACTCTGGAACGCTTCAACGGATCCCATTGATTTTGACACTGTTTTCTTGAGACATATTGTACTTCATGTTAGTTGTAAAATTTCTTTGATATTACCTGCGTTTATTTGTGAAAAAAATGGAAATTTGAGATGAGGCGGGGGATGGTAGGATGGAGCTGCAGGACAATGAAGCAGCAAGCTGGGTGACAGTTAGAAGGCCAGGTAGAGGGAAGAGTGCCAGGGAGGCTAGTCCTGATCTGGCACACCCCAATAAGTTTGCTAAGTTGGCAGATGAGGGGGGTGCCAGTACAGGAGTAGCACTGCTGCAGCCAGGCATGTCCTCTGAAAGCCGGAGGAGTGACTGCTACAGTAAGGAGGGAAATAGGAGAGCAGGGCAGGCCAGACAGGTGCTGGTAGTGGGGGACTCAATTATTAAGGGAAACAGATAGGGCAATCTGTCACAAAAGACAGGGATCGTTGAACGGTGTGCTGGCTACCTGGCGCTCGAGTCTGACACATCGCTGATGGGGTGGACAGATTACTGGGAGGGGCTGGTGAGGACCCAGCAGTCATGGTGCACATTGGTACCAATTACAAAGTTAGAGGTAGGTGGAAGGTCCTAAAAAACGATTTCAGGGAATTAGGCTGCAAGCTGAAAGCAAGGACCTCCAACGTGGTATTTTCTGAAATACTGCCTGTACCACGTGCCACGCCAGAGAGGCAACAGGAGATTAGGGAGGTTAATAAGTGGCTCAAGAATTGGTGTAGGAAGGAGGGGTTTGGGTTCCTGCAGAACTGGGCCGACTTCTCAGTTGGCTACAGGTTCTACGCTAGGGACGGGCTGCACCTCAATGGGGAAGGTGCAGCTGTGCTGGGGGAGAAAATGGCTACGAGGTTGGAGGAGTGTTTAAACTAGGGAATGGGGGGAAGGTATTCAATTTATAGGAGGGGAATATAGTGCAGATAGAGACCTGGGCACAAATATGGAAGTTGGGGGTGGCGGTGGCATAGGGGTTGGGGTTAGAACAGTTAATAACTTAAGAAAGAATAGAGGTGCAGAGAGATACATAAAATGTATGTATAGTAATGCCAGAAGCCTCGCCAACAAAATAGACGAATTAGAACTAATGTTGTTGGAGCATAATTATGACATGGTGGGGATATCTGAAATGTGGCTGGATGAGAGCCATGACTGGGCTGTTAACTTGCAGGGTTATAGTCTGTTCAGAAATGACCGAACGGATAAGCGAGGGGGAGGTGTGTGTCTATATGTAAAGTCATCCTTAACCCCTTTACCCCCAAGGGTGGTTTGCACGTTAATGACCAGGCCAATTTTTACAATTCTGACCACTGTCCCTTTATGAGGTTATAACTCTGGAATGCTTCAACGGATCCTGGTGATTCTGACATTGTTTTCTCGAGACATATTGTACTTCATGATAGTGGTAAAATTTCTTTGATATTACCTGCGTTTATTTGTGAAAAAAACAGAAATTTGGTGAAAATTTTGAAAATTTCACAATTTTCCAACTTTGAATTTTTATGCAATTAAATCACAGAGATATTGATATGGAAATTTGGTTTGGATAAATTTATCCCTGTGTGTGCTGCGGCCGCTCCCAATAAGACTGAGTATTTTGAGCGCTCATCAAGAATGGACTGTACACCATTGTGACAGAACAACATTCCATCAATACTGATACTTTATTGTACATACATAGTTTTATAATTGCACATAGAAAGGAGTGGTTAGGGGTTGTTAGGTGTGGTTAGTTAATTACCATATTGTCTAGCTCCTCTGTCATTGGTTATCTAAACATATATGGAATATTGTGATTAATGCACATATGAATGCTGATTAAGCAACTAAAATATAGCTCTGCATCTAGGACAAAGTTGAGACATCTGATCAGCACTTAATACATCTGGTGTTGTTCCGCTTTTGGATGGAAAACCCCATACAATCTGTCTGGCTTATATCAGTTTATGTCAGCTATTTTAAGCCATTAATTATAATGTATATATTAGCTCTGAGTATATGAGTATATATAATTATAGAGGAGTATACATGCAAGTGAGATCTACATGATATATATATATATATTTCTATGACAATATGTCACACAAAGTACCTAATAAGTAACATTTCCCACATGTCTACTTTACATCAGCACAATTTTGGAACGAAATTTTTCTTTTTGTTAGGGAGTTATAAGGGTTAAAAAGTGACCAGCAATTTCTCATTTTTACAACACCATTTTTTTTAGGGACCACATCTCATTTGAAGTCATTTTGAGGGGTCTATATGATAGAAAATAACCAAGTGTAACACCACTCTAAAAACTGCACCCCTCAAGGTGCTCAAAACCACATTCAAGAAGTTTATTAACCCTTCAGGTGTTTCACAGGAATTTTTGGAATGTTTAAATAAAAATGAACATTTAACTTATTTTCACAAAAAATTTACTTCAGCTCCAATTTGTTTTATTTTACCAAGGATAACAGGAGAAAATGGACCCCAAAAGTTGTTGTACAATTTGTTCTGAGGACGCTGATACCCCATATGTGGGAGTAAACCACTGTTTGGGCTCATTGCAGAGTTCGGAAGCAAAGGAGCGCCATTTGACTTTTCAATGCAAAATTGACAGGAATTGAGATGGGACGCCATGTTGCATTTGGAGAGCCCCTGATATGCCTAAACATTGAAACCCCCCACAAGTGACACCATTTTGGAAAGTAGACCCCCTAAGGAACTCATCTAGATGTGTTGTGAGAGCTTTGAACCCCCAAGTGTTTCACTACAGTTTATAATGCAGAGTCGTGAAAATAAAAATTCTTTTTTTTTCCACAAAAATTATTTTTTAGCCCCCAGTTTTGTATTTTTCCAAGGGTAACAGTTGAAATTGGACCCCAAAAGTTGTTGTCCAATTTGTCCTGAGTATGCTGATCATTTTGAATGCAGACATAGATGGATTGGTCTGCAGGCGTCACATTGCGTTTGCAGAGCCCCTATTGTACCTAAACAGTAGAAACTCCCCACAAGTGACCCCATATTGGAAACTAGACCCACCAAGGAACTTATCTAGATGTGTTGTGAGAACTTTGAACCCCCAAGTGTTTCACTACAGTTTATAACGCAGAGCCGTGAAAATAAAAAATCTTTTTTTTTTCCACAAAAATTATTTTTTAGCCCCCAGTTTTGTATTTTCTCAAGGGTAGCAGGAGGAATTGGACCTTAAAAGTTGTTGTCCAATGTGTCCTCAGTACGCCGATACCCCATATGTTGGGGTAAACCCCTGTTTGGGCGCACGGGAGAGCTCGGAAGGGAAGGAGCACTGTTTTACTTTTTCAACGCAAAATTGGCTGGAATTGAGATCGGATGCCATGTCGCGTTTGGAGAGCCCCTGATGTGCCTAAACAGAGGAAACCCCCCAATTATAACTGAAACCCTAATCCAAACACATCTCTAACCCTAATCCGAACGGTAACCCTAACCACACCCCTAACCCTAATCCCAACCCTATTCCCAACCGTAAATGTAATCCAAACCCTAACCCTAACTTTAGCCCCAACCCTAACCCTAACTTTAGCCCCAACCCTAACTGTAGCCTTAACCCTAGTCCCAACCCTAACCCTAGCCCTAACCCTTGCCATAACCCTAGCCCTAACCCTAGCCCTAACCCTAGCCCTAAGCCTAGCCCCAACCCTAACCCTTGCCCTAACCCTAACCCTAGCCCTAACCGTAGCCCTAACCCTAGCCCTAACCCTAACCCTAGCCCTAACCCTAACCCTAGCCCTAATGGGAAAATGGAAATAAATACATTTTTGTAATTTTTTAATTTTTTGCTAACTAAGGGGTGATGAAGGGGGGTTTCATTTACTTTTATTGCGGGTTTTTTAGCGGATTTTTATGATTGGCAGCCGTCACACACTGAAAGACGCTTTTTATTGCAAAAGATATTTTTTGCGTTACCACATTTTGAGAGCTATAATTTTTCCATATTTTGGTCCACAGAGTCATGTGCAGTCTTGTTTTTTGCGGGACGAGTTGACGTTTTTATTGGTAACCTTTTCGGGTACATGACATTTTTTGATCGCTGTTTATTCCTATTTTTGTAAGGCAGAATGACCAAAAACCAGCTATTCATGAAATTCTTTTGGGGGAGGCGTTTATACCATTCCGCGTTTGGTAAAATGGATAAAGCAGTTTTATTCTTCGGAACAGTACAATTACAGCGATACCTCATTTATATCATTTTTTTTATGTTTTGGTGCTTTTATACGATAAAAACTATTTTATAGAAAAAATAATTATTTTTTGCATCGCTTTATTCTGAGGACTATAACTTTTTTATTTTTTCTTTGATGACGCTGTATGGTGGCTCGTTTCTTGCGGGACAAGATGATGTTTTCATCGGTACCATGGTTATTTATATCCATCTTTTTGATTACGTGTTATTCCACTTTTTGTTTGGCAGTATGATAATAAAGCGTTGTTTTTTGGCTTGTTTTTTTTTTTACGGTATTCACTGAAGGGGTTAAATAGTGGGACAGTTTTATAGGCTGGGTCATTATGGACACGGCGATACTAAATATGTGTACTTTAATTGTTTTTTTATTTAGATAAAGAAATGTATTTATAGGAACAATATATACAGTGGGGCAAAAAAGTATTTAGTCAGTCAGCAATAGTGCAAGTTCCACCACTTAAAAAGATGAGAGGCGTCTGTAATTTACATCATAGATAGACCTCAACTATGGGAGACAAACTGAGAATAAAAAATCCAGAAAATGACATTGTCTGTTTTTTTATCATTTTATTTGCATATTATGGTGGAAAATAAGTATTTGGTCAGAAACAAACAATCAAGTTTTCTGGCTCTCACAGACCTGTAACTTCTTCTTTAAGAGGCTCCTCTGTCCTCCACTCATTACCTGTAGTAATGGCACCTGTTTAAACTTGTTATCAGTATAAAAAGATACCTGTGCACACCCTCAAACAGTCTGACTCCAAACTCCACTATGGTGAAGACCAAAGAGCTGTCAAAGGACACCAGAAACAAAATTGTAGCCCTGCACCAGGCTGGGAAGACTGAATCTGCAATAGACAACCAGCTTGGAGTGAAGAAATCAACAGTGGGAGCAATAATTAGAAAATGGAAGACATACAAGACCACTGATAATCTCCCTCGATCTGGGGCTCCACACAAAATCCCACCCCGTGGGGTCAGAATGATCACAAGAACGGTGAGCAAAAATCCCAGAACCACGCGGGGGGACCTAGTGAATGAACTGCAGAGAGCTGGGACCAATGTAACAAGGCCTACCATAAGTAACACACTACGCCACCATGGACTCAGATCCTGCAGTGCCAGACGTGTCCCACTGCTTAAGCCAGTACATGTCCGGGCCCATCTGAAGTTTGCTAGGGAGCATTTGGATGATCCAGAGGAGTTTTGGGAGAATGTCCTATGGTCTGATGAAACCAAACTGGAACTGTTTGGTAGAAACACAACTTGTCGTGTTTGGAGGAAAAAGAATACTGAGTTGCATCCATCAAACACCATACCTACTGTAAAGCATGGTGGTGGAAACATCATGCTTTGGGGCTGTTTCTCTGCAAAGGGGCCAGGACGACTGATCCGGGTACATGAAAGAATGAATGGGGCCATGTATCGTGAGATTTTGAGTGCAAACCTCCTTCCATCAGCAAGGGCATTGAAGATGAAACGTGGCTGGGTCTTTCAACATGACAATGATCCAAAGCACACCGCCAGGGCAACGAAGGAGTGGCTTCGTAAGAAGCATTTCAAGGTCCTGGAGTGGCCTAGCCAGTCTCCAGATCTCAACCCTATAGAAAACCTTTGGAGGGAGTTGAAAGTCTGTGTTGCCAAGCGAAAAGCCAAAAACATCACTGCTCTAGAGGAGATCTGCATGGAGGAATGGGCCAACATACCAACAACAGTGTGTGGCAACCTTGTGAAGACTTACCGAAAACGTTTGACCTCTGTCATTGCCAACAAAGGCTATATTACAAAGTATTGAGATGAAATTTTGTTTCTGACCAAATACTTATTTTCCACCATAATATGCAAATAAAATGATAAAAAAACAGACAATGTGATTTTCTGGAATTTTTTTTCTCAGTTTGTCTCCCATAGTTGAGGTCTACCTATGATGTAAATTACAGACGCCTCTCATCTTTTTAAGTGGTGGAACTTGCACTATTGCTGACTGACTAAATACTTTTTTGCCCCACTGTATATATTTTTTTTAATTTTGGGGGGGATTTTTTTAAATTTTTTTTACACATGTGAATATTTTAATTTTACACTATAACATTGCCCCATGATTAGCATCATGTTATAGTGTAAGATCACCGATCTGACACTTTGTTGTGAACTGTGTCAGATCGGCGATCTGAGGTGCACAGATTCAGGCTTCCCGGCACCTGCTCTGAGCAGGCGCTGTGAAGCCATCTCCCTGCAGGACCCAGATGTCGTGGCCATCTTGGATCCAGGCCTGCTGCAGGGAAGAGGAGGTAAGAGACCCTCGCAGCAACGCGATCACATCACATTGCTCCGGGGGTCTCCGGGAAGCCCACAGGGAGCCCCCTCCCTGCGCGATGCTTCCCTATACCGCCGGAACACTGCGATCATGTTTGATCGCAGTGTGCCGGGGGTTAATGTGCCGGGGGCGGTCCGTGACAGCTCCTGGCACATAGTGCCAGATGTCAGCTGCGATAGTCAGCTGACACCCGGCCACGATCGGCCGCGCTCCCCCCGTGAGCGCGGCTGATCCTGCTGGACGTACTATTCCGTCCTTGGGAAGTAAGGCCCACCCTACATGGACGGAATAGTACGTCCAATGGCAGAAAAGAGTTAAAACCCATAATATGGGTGAATCTAATAAGAATTTAGAGTCCCTGTGGGTGGAGATAAGGGGAGGGGGAAAAAATAATAAATTACTGATAGGAGTTTGATATAAGTCTCCAAAAATAATGGAAGCAACGGAGAATATCCTCACAAAACAAATAGATAAAGCTGTGAATCAAGGAGAAGTCATTATTATGGGGGACTTCAACTGAAATAGATTGGGGAACTGAAATCTGCAGTTCCAGCAAAGGTAATCGGTTTTTGACAACTATGAGAGACAAATACCTGTCACAATTGGTTCAGGACCCAACAAGAAGGGGGTCACTGCTAGACCTAATATTAACCAACAGGCCAGACCGCATATCAAATATAAGGGTTGGGGTCACTTGGGGAATAGTGATCACAAAATAATAAGTTTTCATGTATCCTTTAATAAGATGTGTAGTAGAGGGGTTACAAGGACACTAAACTTCAGGAGGGAAAATTTCCAACAGATGAGAGATGATCTTAGTGCAATTAACTGGGACGACATCCTGAGACATAAAAATACACAAAGAAAATGGGAGACGTTAATTAGCATCCTGGATAGGACCTGTGCACAGTATATACCGTATGGGAATAAGCATACTAGAAATAGGAGGAAACCAATATGACTAAATAGAGCTGTAAGAAAGCACTTAGAGAATTAAAGGAAGTATGTAGTGATGAGTAGTGTTGAGCGATACCGTCCGATACTTGAAAGTATCGGTATCGGAAAGTATCGGCCGATACCGGCAAAGTATCGGATCCAATCCGATACCGATACCCGATACCAATACAAGTCAATGGGACTCAGGTATCGGACGGTATTCCTGATGGTTCCCAGGGTCTGAAGGAGAGGAAACTCTCCTTCAGGCCCTGGGAACCATATAAATGTGTAAAAGAAAGAATTAAAATAAAAAATATCGCTATACTCACCTGTCCGACGCAGCCGGGACTTCAGCGAGGGAACCGGCAGCGTTGTTTGTTTAAAATTCGCGCTATTACTTGGTTACGTGAATTCCCGGCTTGTGATTGGTCAGGTCGGCCATGTTGCCGGGACGCGGACCAATCACAGCAAGCCGTGACGAAATTACGTCACGGCTTGCTGTGATTGGTCCGCGTCCCGGCAATATGGCCGCCCTGACCAATCACAAGCCGTGACGTCACGGGAGGCTGGACACGCGCTCATTTTAAAATGGGCGCGTGTCCAGCCTCCCGTGACGTCACGGCTTGTGATTGGTTGCGCCGCGGTCAACCAATCACAAGCCGGGAGGCTGGACGCGCTCATTTTAAAATGGGCGCGTGTCCAGCCTCCCGTGACGTCACGGCTTGTGATTGGTTGCGCCGCGGTCAACCAATCACAAGCCGGGAGGCTGGACGCGCTCATTTTAAAATGGGCGCGTGTCCAGCCTCCCGTGACGTCACGGCTTGTGATTGGTTGCGCCGCGGTCAACCAATCACAAGCCGGGAGGCTGGACGCGCTCATTTTAAAATGGGCGCGTGTCCAGCCTCCCGTGACGTCACGGCTTGTGATTGGTCAGGGCGGCCATATTGCCGGGACGCGGACCAATCACAGCAAGCCGTGACGTAATTTCGTCACGGCTTGCTGTGATTGGTCCGCGTCCCGGCAACGTGGCCGACCTGACCAATCACAAGCCGGGAATTCACGTAACCAAGTAATAGCGCGAATTTTAAACAAACAACGCTGCCGGTTCCCTCGCTGAAGTCCCGACTGCGTCGGAGAGGTGAGTATAGCGATATTTTTTATTTTAATTCTCTCTTTTACACATTTTAACATTAATGTTGTTGCGATACCCGATACCCGATACCACAAGAGTATCGGAATCCCGGTATCGGAATTCCAATACAGCAAGTATCGGCCGATACCCGATACTTGCAGCATCGGAATGCTCAACACTAGTGATGAGGCATTAAATAAATACAGAAAATTAAATAAATTCTGTAAAAAGCAAATCAAGGCAGCTAAGATTGAGACAGAGAGACTCAATGCCAGAGAGAGTAAAAATAATCCCAAAATATTCTTTAACTATGTAAACAGTAAGAAACTAAAAAATGATAGTGTTGGCCTCCTTAAAAATAGTCTGGGTGAAATGGTGGATGAGGATGAGGAAAAAGCCAATATGCTAAATGACTTTTTTTCATCAGTATTTATACAAGAAAATTCCATGGCAGACAATATGATCAGCGATAACAAAAATTCCCCATTAAGTGTCACCTGCTTAACCCAGCAGGAAGTACATTGGCGTCTAAAAATCACTAAAATTGACAAATCTCCGGGCCCGGATGGGATACACCCCTGAGTACTGCAGGAATTAAGTACAGTCATTGATAGACCATTATTTTTAATCTTTAAAGAGTCCATAATAACAGGGTCTATACCACAGGACTGGCATATAGCAAATGTGGTGCCAATATTCAAAAAGGGGACAAAAACTGAACTCGGAAATTATAGGCCAGTAAGCTTAACCTCTACTGTGGGTAAAATCCTGGAGGGCATTCTAATGGATGCTATACTAGAATATCTGAAGATGAATAACCTCATGACCCAATACCAACATGGGTTTACTAGGATCCGTTCCTGTCAGACTAATCTCATCAATTTCTATGAAGAGGTTGAACATGGAACAATGGAGATTCAGGCTATCCTTGACTGGCCGGTACCGAAGAACGTTAAGGAGGTCCAACGTTTTATTGGTTTTGCAAATTTCTACAGACGCTTCATTCAAAATTTTTCTGATATTGTCCGTCCCATCACTTCCTTGACAAAGAGGAAAAGCCCTTTAAGTGGTCATCACAGGCTCAAGAAGCTTTTGATCGGCTTAAGATCTGTTTCACATCAGCACCACTGTTGATACACCCAGATCCAACACTTCCTTTCATTGTGGAGGTGGACGCTTCTGATAATGCTTTGGGGGCTATTCTCTCCCAAAGAACTGGAGAAAAGGGTCTGCTACATCCTTGTGCTTTCTTTTCCAATAGACTAACCTCAGCAGAGAAGAATTACGATGTGGGAGACAAGGAATTGCTAGCTATTATTGCGGCTTTCAAAGAATGGAGGCATCATCTGCAAGGAGCTGCACAACAGATCATAGTGCTAACTGACCATCGCAATCTAGAGTTCCTTAGATCCGCTAGATGTCTTTCTCCTCATCAGGCTCGTTGGAACTTATTTTTAAATCAATTTAACTTTGTTATCTCGTACCGTCCAGGTTCTCGTAATGGGAAGGCTGATGCTTTATCCCGAATCCATGCTATGGATTCCGTATCTGGAGCCCCGTCCAAGACCCTTCTATCTGATGCCAATTTCAACGGAGTTATCCATGATCAGGACTTGTGGAAGGAGTGCAGGGAGGCCTATGAAGGTGATGTATTTCTGGCCAACCCACCTGTGGATATTAATCTTGTCTTTAAGGGTGGCATGTGGTTCAGAGATCGACGTATCTACGTCCCTGAGGTCGTCCGTCTGCAGATCCTCAAGTTGGTACATGACTTCATAGGCAGGGAGGACTATGAAGGTTATGTATTTCTGGCCAACCCACCTGTGGATATTAATCTTGTCTTTAAGGGTGGCATGTGGTTCAGAGATCGACGTATCTACTGTTGTGAATTAGACTTTTTGGCTCCCTCTTGTGGTTACTAGTGATATGACTCTGGGATTTTCTTCCCTCAGTTTGCACCCAGCTGGGTCGTTAGTTCAGGGGTGTTGCTATATAAACCTCCTGGAACCTTAGTCCAGTGCCTGGCATCGTTGTAATCAGACACATTCTGTTTGCTCCTATCTGCTGGTCCTGGTTCGTGCAAAATTAAGCTAAGTCCTGCTTCTTTGTTTTTTGGGTTATTTGTTTGCTCTCATTTTTGTCCAGCTTGTACTAAATGTGATTCCTGACCTTGCTGGAAGCTCTAGGGGGCTGGTGTTCTTCCCCCGGGCCGTTAGACGGTTCGGGGGTTCTTGAATTTCCAGTGTGGATATTTTTGATAGGGTTTTTGCTGACCATATAAGTTATCTTTCTATATTCTGCTATTAGCTAGTGGGCCTCTCTTTGCTAAATACCTAGCTCATTCTTATGTTTGTCTTTTCCTCTTACCTCACCGTTATTATTTGTTGGGGGCTTCTATCCAACTTTTGGGGTATTTTCTCTGGAGGCAAGAAAGGTCTTTCTTTTCCCTTCTAGGGTTAGCTAGTTCTCCGGCTGGCGCGAGACGTCTAGAATCAACGTAGGTACGTTCCCCGGCTGCTGTTATTTGTGGTGCTAGGATTAGATATATGGTCAGCCCAGTTACCACTGCCCTATGAGCTGGTTTTTGTGTTTGCAGACTTAGAAATTATTTCTGAGACCCTCTGCCATTGGGGTCATAACAGTATGCCAGGCCAACATTGAATGTTTAATGCATTGCAGAAGTGGGATAATAAGAAAGGAAATTCTGAGTTTTTTTTTTTTCCTCTCTTCCTCCCCTTTACCTTTGAGTGGCTTGTGCTTGCTGCAGACATGAATGTCCAGACCTTGATTACAAGTGTAGGCCAGCTGGCAGCTCGTGTGCAGGGCATACAAGATTTTGTTACCAGTAGTCCTATGTCTGAACCTAAAATACCTATTCCGGAATTGTTTTCTGTAGACCGATTTAGGTTTAGGAATTTCAAGAATAATTGTAAATTGTTTCTTTCTCTGAGACCCCGTTCATCTGGAGATTCAGCTCAGCAAGTTAAAATTGTTATTTCTTTTTTGCGGGGCGACCCTCAGGATTGGGCTTTCTCGCTAGCGCCAGGAGATCCGGCATTGGCAAATATTGATGCGTTTTTTCTGGCGCTCGGATTGCTTTACGAGGAACCCAATCTTGAAATTCAGGCAGAAAAAGCCTTGCTGGCTATTTCTCAGGGTCAGAATGAAGCTGAAGTGTATTGCCAAAAATTTCGGAAATGGTCCGTGCTTACTCAGTGGAATGAGTGTGCTCTGGCCGCAAATTTCAGAAATGGCCTTTCTGAAGCCATTAAGAATGTGATGGTGGGTTTCCCCATTCCTACAAGTCTGAATGATTCTATGGCGCTTGCTATTCAAATTGACCGGCGTTTGCGGGAGCGCAAAACCGCTAATCCTCTGGTGGTGTTGTCTGAACAAACACCTGATTTAATGCAATGTGATAGAATTCAGACTAGAAATGAGCGGAAAAATCATAGACGTCAGAATGGGTTGTGTTTTTACTGTGGTGATTCTACACATGTTATATCAGCATGCTCTAAACGCCTAACAAGGGTTGTTAGTCCTGTCGCCATTGGTAATTTGCAACCTAAATTTATTTTGTCTGTGACTTTAATTTGCTCTTTGTCTTCTTACCCTGTTATGGCGTTTGTGGATTCAGGTGCTGCCCTGAGTCTTATGGATCTGTCATTTGCCAAGCGCTGTGGTTTTGTTCTTGAACCGTTAGTAAATCCTATTCCTCTTAGAGGTATTGATGCTACGCCATTGGCGGAAAATAAACCGCAGTTTTGGACGCAGGTGACCATGTGCATGACTCCTGAACATCGGGAGGTGATTCGTTTTCTTGTTCTGCATAAAATGCATGATTTGGTCGTTTTGGGTCTGCCATGGTTACAGACCCACAATCCAGTCTTGGATTGGAAGGCAATGTCTCTGTCAAGTTGGGGCTGTCAGGGAATTCATGCTGATTCCCCGCCGGTGTCTATTGCTTCCTCTACTCCTTCGGAAGTTCCTGAGTATTTGTCTGATTATCAGGATGTATTCAATGAGTCCAGATCCAGTGCTCTGCCTCCTCATAGGGACTGTGACTGCGCCATAGATTTGATCCCAGGTAGTAAATTTCCTAAGGGAAGATTATTTAATCTGTCTGTACCTGAGCATGCCGCAATGCGTTCGTATATCAAGGAGTCTCTGGAGAAGGGGCATATCCGTCCATCCTCTTCCCCTCTTGGTGCGGGATTCTTTTTTGTGGCCAAGAAGGACGGATCTTTGAGACCTTGTATTGACTATCGGCTTCTGAATAAAATCACTGTAAAATTTCAGTATCCTTTGCCTCTGTTGTCGGACTTGTTTGCCCGGATTAAAGGTGCCAAGTGGTTCACCAAGATAGATCTTCGTGGTGCGTACAACCTTGTGCGCATTAAGCAAGGTGATGAATGGAAGACTGCATTTAATACGCCCGAAGGTCATTTTGAGTACTTGGTGATGCCTTTTGAGCTCTCTAATGCTCCCTCAGTGTTTCAGTCCTTTATGCATGATATTTTCCGGAAGTATCTGGATAAATTTATGATTGTTTATCTGGATGATATTCTGGTTTTCTCTGAAGATTGGGACTCACATGTGGAGCAGGTCAGGATGGTGTTTCAGGTTTTGCGTGAGAATGCTTTGTTTGTTAAAGGCTCAAAGTGTCTCTTTAGAGTACAGAAGGTTCCCTTTTTGGGGTTTATTTTTTCCCCTTCTGCTGTGGAGATGGACCCAGTCAAGGTCCAAGCTATTCATGAGTGGACTCAACCCACGTCAGTTAAGAGTCTTCAGAAGTTCTTGGGTTTTGCTAACTTCTACCGTCGTTTTATCGCTAATTTTTCTAGCGTTGTTAAACCTTTGACGGATATGACCAAGAAAGGTTCTGATGTTGCTAACTGGGCTCCTGCAGCCGTGGAGGCGTTCCAGGAGTTGAAGCGCCGGTTTACTTCGGCGCCTGTTTTGTGCCAGCCTGATGTCTCACTTCCCTTTCAGGTCGAGGTGGATGCTTCTGAGATTGGGGCAGGGGCCGTTTTGTCACAGAGAGGCCCTGGTTGCTCGGTAATGAGACCATGTGCTTTCTTCTCTAGGAAGTTTTCGCCTGCTGAGCGGAATTATGATGTTGGCAATCGGGAGTTACTGGCCATGAAGTGGGCATTTGAGGAGTGGCGTCATTGGCTCGAGGGTGCTAAGCATCGTGTGGTGGTCTTGACTGATCACAAAAATTTGATGTATCTCGAGTCTGCTAAACGCCTGAATCCTAGACAGGCCCGCTGGTCATTGTTTTTCTCCCGTTTTGACTTTGTGGTCTCGTATTTACCAGGTTCAAAGAATGTGAAAGCTGATGCTCTTTCAAGGAGCTTTGTGCCTGACTCTCCTGGAGTCACAGAACCTGTTGGTATTCTTAAAGAGGGAGTTATCTTGTCAGCCATTTCTCCTGATTTGCGACGTGTGTTGCAGAGATTTCAGGCTGGTAGACCTGACTCTTGTCCACCTGACAGACTGTTTGTTCCTGATAAGTGGACAAGCAGAGTCATTTCCGAGGTTCATTCCTCGGTGTTGGCAGGTCATCCGGGAATTTTTGGCACCAGAGATCTGGTGGCTAGGTCATTTTGGTGGCCTTCCTTGTCACGGGATGTACGGTCATTTGTGCAGTCCTGTGGGACTTGTGCTCGAGCTAAGCCTTGCTGTTCTCGTGCCAGCAGGTTGCTCTTGCCCTTGCCTGTCCCGAAGAGGCCTTGGACACACATTTCCATGGATTTCATTTCTGATCTCCCGGTGTCTCAGGGTATGTCTGTCATCTGGGTGGTATGTGATCGCTTTTCAAAAATGGTCCATTTGGTGCCTTTGCCTAAGCTGCCTTCCTCTTCCGATCTGGTTCCTGTGTTCCTTCAGAATGTGGTTCGTTTACACGGCATTCCTGAGAATATTGTGTCTGACAGAGGATCCCAGTTTGTTTCCAGGTTCTGGCGATCCTTTTGTGCTAGGATGGGCATTGATTTGTCGTTCTCGTCTGCCTTTCATCCTCAGACTAATGGACAAACTGAGCGAACTAATCAGACTCTGGAGGCTTACTTGAGGTGTTTTGTTTCGGCAGATCAGGATGATTGGGTGACCTTCTTGCCGTTGGCTGAGTTTGCCCTTAATAATCGGGCTAGTTCCGCTACTTTGGTTTCGCCATTTTTCTGCAACTCTGGTTTCCATCCTCGTTTTTCCTCGGGACATGTGGAGCCTTCTGACTGTCCTGGGGTGGATTCTGTGCAGCTGATCTGGAATCATGTGGTGGACAACTTAAAATTGTCACAGGAGAAGGCTCAGCGTTTTGCCAACCGCCGCCGCGGTGTGGGTCCCCGACTTCGTGTTGGGGATTTGGTGTGGCTGTCTTCTCGATTTGTTCCTATGAAGGTCTCCTCTCCTAAATTTAAGCCTCGCTTCATCGTTCCTTACAAGATATTGGAAATCCTTAATCCAGTGTCCTTTCGCTTGGATCTTCCGGTTTCGTTTGCCATTCACAACGTGTTCCATAAGTCTTTGTTACGACGCTATGTTGTGCCTGTGGTTCCTTCTGCTGAGCCTCCTGCTCCGGTGTTGGTTGAGGGAGAGTTGGAGTACGTGGTTGAGAAGATCTTGGATTCTCGTCTCTCCAGACGGAGGCTTCAGTACTTGGTCAAGTGGAAGGGCTATGGTCAGGAGGATAATTCCTGGGTGGTTGCCTCTGATGTGCATGCGGCCGATTTAGTCCGTGCCTTTCACGCTGCTCATCCTGATCGCCCTGGTGGTCTTGGTGAGGGTTCGGTGACCCCTCCTTAAGGGGGGGTACTGTTGTGAATTAGACTTTTTGGCTCCCTCTTGTGGTTACCAGTGATATGACTCTGGGATTTTCTTCCCTCAGTTTGCACCCAGCTGGGTCGTTAGTTCAGGGGTGTTGCTATATAAACCTCCTGGAACCTTAGTCCAGTGCCTGGCATCGTTGTAATCAGACACATTCTGTTTGCTCCTATCTGCTGGTCCTGGTTCGTGCAAAATTAAGCTAAGTCCTGCTTCTTTGTTTTTTGGGTTATTTGTTTGCTCTCATTTTTGTCCAGCTTGTACTAAATGTGATTCCTGACCTTGCTGGAAGCTCTAGGGGGCTGGTGTTCTTCCCCCGGGCCGTTAGACGGTTCGGGGGTTCTTGAATTTCCAGTGTGGATATTTTTGATAGGGTTTTTGCTGACCATATAAGTTATCTTTCTATATTCTGCTATTAGCTAGTGGGCCTCTCTTTGCTAAATACCTAGCTCATTCTTATGTTTGTCTTTTCCTCTTACCTCACCGTTATTATTTGTTGGGGGCTTCTATCCAACTTTTGGGGTATTTTCTCTGGAGGCAAGAAAGGTCTTTCTTTTCCCTTCTAGGGTTAGCTAGTTCTCCGGCTGGCGCGAGACGTCTAGAATCAACGTAGGTACGTTCCCCGGCTGCTGTTATTTGTGGTGCTAGGATTAGATATATGGTCAGCCCAGTTACCACTGCCCTATGAGCTGGTGTTTGTGTTTGCAGACTTAGAAATTATTTCTGAGACCCTCTGCCATTGGGGTCATAACAATCTACGTCCCTGAGGTCGTCCGTCTGCAGATCCTCAAGTTGGTACATGACTCCAAGTTGGCTGGTCACAGGGGGTACAGAAGACACAAGAGTTCCTGAGCCGATTCTTCTGGTGGCCAACTTGCCTGAAGGATACCAAGGACTATGTTCTCTCTTGTGAGGTATGTGCCCGTTACAAGACTCCTCATGTGGCACCTACGGGTCTTCTACAACCATTACCTGTTCCGTCCCGCCCTTGGGGGTCTATGTCAATGGACTTTATTGTGGAGCTGCCTACATCGGGGGGCATGAATACAATCATGGTGGTAGTTGATCGCCTGACTAAAGCTGCTCATTTTGTTCCATGCACCGGACTCCCCTCAGCTAAAGAAACAGTGAACTTGGTTATACAGAATGTCTTTCGGTTGCACGGGGTTCCGGATGAGTTCATCTCTGACAGTGGAGTACAGTTCGCTTCAAGATTCTGGAAGGGGTTTTGCTCTGCACTCAATATTAATGTCTGTCTCTCTTCTGCTTACCATCCCCAGACAAATGGTCAGACTGAGCGTACCAACCAGACGCTGGAACAATATCTAAGATGTTATGTCAGCCATCTCCAGGATGATTGGTTGGAGTTGTTGCCGTTAGCAGAATTTTCATATAATAATTCTCAGAGCGCCTCCACTAAATTTACACCTTTCTTTGCCAGTCTGGGTTATCATTTGTGTATTTTACCTAGGTCTCCAATTAATTCTCCGGTTCCGGCAGTGGAGGAAAGGCTGACTGTGATGAGACAGAATCTGGAGGTTCTGAAGGAATCCCTGACCACAGCTCAAGAACGTTATAAGAGATCGGCTGATAGATTCCGTAAACCTGCACCGATGTTCAAGGTAGGAGATTCCGTGTGGTTAGCAACTAAGAATCTGAAATTAAACGTTCCTTCACAAAAACTTGGACAGAAATTAATTGGCCCTTTCAAGATCAATGGTATTGTGTGCTCTGTGGCCTGCCAGCTGAAGCTGCCTAGGACAATGAAGGTACACCCAGTTTTTCATGTATCTTTACTAAAGCCTGTATCTCCTAATACCTTCCAGGGACGTGTTGTGACACCTCCGCAGCCTGTGGTGATTGATGGGCAACAACAATTCGTCTTGGAGGAAATTATTGATTCCAGGATTCGCAGGAATCGTCTCCAATATCTGATAAGATGGCAGGGATATCCCCCTGAGGAAGACTCTTGGGAACCTGTGGAAAACATCAATGCCCAACAGAAGATTTCTTGTTTTCATCAGAGATTCCATGAGAAACCAGGTCCAGGATCATCCTGAAGCCGCTTCTAAGGAGGGAGTAATGTCAGGACTCTGAACATTTTTTATCTTTTTGTGCATTACTGCCCTTTTCCAAGATGGTGTCATTGGTCTCATGTGCACTGTGTCTTCCTGCTATAAAACTCCACCCCAGCCTTCAGTCTGTGCTAGAGTATTCTGCCTTGCATCCAGCTCCTGACCTCTGATTACTCCCTGGCTGTACACCTGCTCCTGTGAACCTGTGTCGTGATCCTGCTACTCTGCTCTGAGTTCCTGCTGCATACACAAGTTTCCAGTAATCCTCCTTCATCTGCTGTTCGTGTTTACTTCCATCTGCATTTGCTGGACATGTAAGCTGTTTCTGCTTTGCAATAACCTGAGACTATTAACCAGGCCTTCCAGGTTGAGCTAAGATATGATTTGAACTGCCTAATAAGCATATCTATCTGTGCCTGGACTAAGACAAGGATTTATTTGTGTCAAGTATCCTCAAGAATAACTGTGCTTCACAGACTTTCTGCTTGATTGCATTTTCCTCTGAAGTTTCCTATAGACTGCTAAGGTGCATTTATTATTGCTTCAAGTGTTGTGGACTTGAGTTTCTCTCTGCACCTGTTTGAATCACCGTGTGATAATATAGACTTTACCATGTATAAAACTCTGTCCTGTAGTTGTCTTGTTCCACGCAAAGAGTCTCCTGAGTTATCCCCTATAATTATTACACCCTGACTTTAGTCTCAACCCTAACCCTAACTGTAGCCCCAACCCTAACTTTAGCCCCAAACCTAACCCTAACTTTAGCCCCAACCCTAACTCTAACTGTAGCCCCAACCCTAACCCTAACTGTTGCCCCAACCCTAACTCTAACTGTAGCCCCAACCCTAACTGTAGCCCCAACCCTAACTGTAGCCCTAACCCTAACTTTAGCCCTAACCATAATGGGAAAATGGAAATAAATACAATTTTTAAATTTTATAATTTTTCCTTAACTAAGGGGGTGATGAAGGGCAGTTTGATTTACTTTCATAGTGGGGTTTTTTAGCGGATTATTATGATTGGCAGCTGTCACACACTAAAAGACACTTTTTATTGCAAAAAATAGTTTTTGTGTCTCCACATTTTGAGAGCTATAATTTTTCCATATATTGGTCCACAGAGTCATGTGAGGTCTTGTTTTTTGGGGAACGAGTTGATGTTTTTACTGGTACCATTTTTGGGAACGTGACATTTTTTGATTGCTTTTTATTCCGATTTTTGTGAGGCAGAATGAACAAAAACAAGCAATTCGTGAATTTTTTGGGGGGGGCGTTTATACCGTTCCACGTTTGATAAAATGCAGTTTTATTCTTGGAGTCAGTACGATTACTGCGATACCTCATTTCATATAATTTTTTTATGTTTTGCCACTTTTATACGATGAAATCTTTTTTATATAAAAAATAATTATTTTTGCATCGCTTTATTCGGAGGACTATAACTTTTTTAGTTTTTCGCTGATGACGCTGTATGGTGGCTCGTTTTTTGCGAGACAAGATGAAGTTTTGAGCGGTACCATGTTTTTTATATCCCTCTTATTGATCGCATGTTATCCCACTTTTTGTTCGGTGGTATGATAATAAAGCGTTGTTTTTCGCCTCGTTTTGTTTTTACGGTGATCACTGAAGGGGTTAACTAGTGGGACAGTTTTATAGGTCGGGTCGTTATGGATGTGGCGATACTAAATATCTGTACTTTTCTTGTTTTTTTTCATTTAGACAAAGAAATGTATTTATTGGAACAATATATAAATATTTTTTCATTATTTAGGATTTTTTTTTAACACGTGTAATTTTTTTTTTTTTAAACTTTTTTACCTTGCCTCAGGGGAGACATCACATTATAGTGTCAGATCGCTGATCTGACACTTTGCAGTGCACTATGTCAGATCAGCGATCACAAAGGTACTGAAGGAGGCTTGCCGGCACCTGCTCTGAGCAGGTGCTTGCAAGTCCCCTCGATGCAGGACCGGGAAGGCCCCCGCAGCCATTTTGGATCCGGGCCTGCAGGGAGAAGGAGGTACGAGACCCTCGGAGCAATGCAATCACATCACATTGCTCCGAGGGTCTCAGGGAAGCACAAAGGGAGCCCTCTCCCTGCGCGATGCTTCACTGTGCCACCGGAACGCTGCGATCTTCTTTGATCACAGTGTGCCAGGGGTTAATGTGCTAGGAGCGGTCCGTGACCACTCCTGGCACATAGTGCCGGATGTCAGCTGCGATAGTCAGCTGACACCCAGCCCCATGAGCGTGGCTGATCGGTGATGACGTACTATCCCGTAGGTGGTCATACGGGCCCATACCTCCTCGATGAGATAGTACATCAGATGTCAGAAAGGGGTTAAAGTGGGGTATCTCCATCACACGCCTCATCTATCAGTGGGCTAAAAACTGTGGCATTTGAGGCCTCCATTGAACTGTTTTTGCTGTGTCTTAGCCTAGTTATTTACACTATTTTGCTGTTTGTTTGTTTTTTTTAAATCCATGCCAGATATTTTAAAGTGTCGTATCTCAGTCACAAACCTCATCTATCATTGGGTTAAAAATTGTGGCATTTGAGGCCACTATGTAACAAACCTGCTGGCATCACTGCATGGCCTTCCATCCCCCACCTGCATTACACTCAAACTCTCTTACTTCTCTGGGCCATGTTGTGACTTCTCTCTGCTGCCAGCTCCATGTTGTGTGCCTCATGTCTGCTGCTTGCTCTGTGCATGCTCTGTCTGTGTGCATAGGGAGGCAGCACTGACAACTCCTGTGTTTTATTGAGTCTGTGTGCACCTTGCTAAGGTGTCCCGGGCCAATTGCCATGAGGCTTCCTGTATTTAAGACTTCCCCACCCATTAGTGGGGGCCTGTGCAACTTACTCCCTCAGTCAGTCCTTAGCTGCTGAGGTGCCAGGCCCTGTCTCTGTGACTCTTGTGTCTGCCACCCGGGGGGGCGCTGTACCTTGGTCTGTGTCCTGTGTTAGCCACCCAGTGGGGCATAGTACCCTGGCATGTGTCCTTGTGTAGCCACCCAGTGGGGCGTAGTACCCTGGCCTGTGTCCTTGTGTAGTCACCCTGGCTTGTGTTTGTGTCTCTGCACCTTGTCTAGTTCCTGACTCTGCCTTAGTCTATTCCTGTTCCTGTGTTCTCTTGGAACAGGAGAAGAGGTAGTCATGTCTCCTGCAGACACTGTTTCTGGACCCTGATATTTGGCCTAAGTAGTCCTTTGCTAATACGCAGCTAAAATTCTGTCCCTCTCTCATCAGCACCTCTCCCTACTCTGCCTATATCTGCAGTACAATGTGCCAAGTATGATTTCATGGGGCTTATAAACACATGATGATGCTATGTGGCCAGCCAATCACAGTAATGCTACAACCAATTACACTATGGCATTACAGTGACTGGCAGGCAATTACGACATGTTGTGGAAGGTCGGCTCACTTAACTGCTCCTCGAGGTAGACACAGGGCCACGTTTGGTTAAAGTCTCTGGGTGGTTTATTACTTCATAAACCAAAAACTCAAACTAGTAACAGAAAAACAGCCATTCTGGCTCAAAAGAAAGTAAACAGGTCATACATACTCCTGCCCAGTACTTCTAGGACACACATATGGTAGCGCTCTCAGGAGCTTCAGTATGGAGGCTTACATTCCTCCACCAAAACACAGACTGAGAAAAAAAAAATGACTGGACATTTATCTCCCTCCAGCTACACCCTGTAGATATGGTGGGTAGGCGTCCCACCCATCTCTGGCCTACCCACCATGAAAGCCAGGCCCATATAGAGACTGAATTGCTCACAGTACATACTGTTTCATGCTGGAGAAAACACTTATGGCGTTCACATCTCGCAGGAAAGCAACCTTTGTGACACATATCTCCCCTCACATACGCATCAATTACCCTGTCACAATGTTCATTCACTGTCTAAAAAGTGCCAAACATGCGGGGCAGAGATTCAAGCTCCCTATCTAGCATTAAAAAAAATACTTGAAAAGTAACGTGTATCCTGAGCACACTGATACTCGAGTAATTGACGAGTTGTGATGAGCATGCTCGCTCATCACTAGTCAGTATTTTACATCAGTATTTTACATCAGTAAGCCAAAACCAGGAGTGTGTGATAAATACAGAAGTGGCGACGTGTTTCTTTTATACTTTTCCACTGATTGTTCCATTTCTGGTTTTGGCTTACAAATACTCATGTAAAATACTGACTAAATACTGAACATGTGAATGTGGTGTGAGGGGTTGACTCACTTGGCTACTTGCAAAGGTAGAATCAAGAACACCTCTTGAGGTGAAGTAACCCGCTAGTTTAATAAAACACAGCATAAACCTTAGCGGAGTTGAAAAAGTAAACGTGGCCTTTCTGGCCTAACGAAAAAACAAAAATAAAGTGCAAAAAAGTATTTTCCCTGTAGTGTGATAGAAATATATATATCATGTAGATCTCACTTGCATGTATACTCCTCTATAATCAAATATATACTTATATGCTCACAGCTAATGTATACATTATAATCAATGGTTTAAAATGGCTGACACAAACTGAACTGATATAAGCCTGATATAACCCAGACAGATCATATGGGGTTTTCCACCCCTAAAAGCAGAAGAGATGTCAGATGTCTGATGACTGCTGATCAGATGTCTCAGCTTAATCAGCAGTCATATGAGCATTAATCACAATATTCCATATATGTTTAGATAACCAATGACAGAGGAGCTAGACAATATGGTAATTAACTAACCACCCCTGACAACCCCTAACCACTCCTTTCTATGTGAAAATATAAAACTATGTATGTACAATAAAGTATCAGTATTGATGGAATGTTGTTCTGTCACAGTTGTGTACAGTCCATTCTTGATGAGCGCTCAAAATACTCAGTCTAATTGGGAGCGGCCACAGCACACACAGGGATATATTTATCCAACCCTAATATTTCCATAACAGAATGGCGCCCAACGGCTCGGATGAAACGCACACGTGGACCCACTACTGACCGGAACCGAAGTTATGGCCGTGGCTTTGGCACAGGGGCAGGAGACTGCGCAGCTCCATAAGTAAGGTAAGAAAATGTTATCATCTTACCTGAAAGTCCCCTGTGCCCAGTCCTTGTCTATGCTTCTTGCCGGTAAGATGTGGTCACAAATTCCCAGGTAGTGTAAAAAATCCGGAGCCACGAATCCACCCTGGGAGGTGTCTGCTGTGAGCCGTGTATATGTATTTGTGTAAAATCCGAGAGAGGAAGGAAAAAGTGACTTTTGTTTGTGGTTGCTGAGAAACAGACCGCAGGAGTTCAAATCGCTCGATAAGTTATTGCAGGATTCCCGTGCATAGGAGGAACACGCAGAGTTCCGGGGCAGGTGGTCCCATGATCCAGGCACGGGTAGTGATAACTTAGAGGGGCTACTGCAGATTCCCGTAGTGCCGGCGATCCAGTCTGGACGTCCGGACCGGGGTGGTAGAACCCGGGCGCAGGTGCGTCCAGTGCGATTGGCAGTAGTCTGTTCCCAGCGCAACCTGCATGTGTCACAGAATTTAAAAGGGCGTCTCTCGGATTGTCTATCTGTGTCTGTTTGTGTCATGTACTATTGCCGCTTTAAGAAGCATGAAATAGTGAAAAGAAAGTTTTGGTTTTTTTTTTCCTTCTTTCATGAACTTCCTCTTTTTCAGCTGAGAGGAGAGATATGCATTGTAAATCAAACTGTCACATTTTTTTTTTCCGGACTGTTTTCAGCTGCAGTGCTGGGTATGTGTAGTTTTTTTTGTGAAGAAGTGAAATTTAAGTTGTATCTATCATTTTTGATGTGACATAAATGTTTTCAGAAACGTGATTTTAGTGACATTTGATATTATTGCTGACTGACAGCCGTTTTAATTTTTAATTTTTTTTACTCTCTTAAAGGGTCTTTTTTTTTTTGCGGCATTTTAAAGTTTTTTTTAATTAAGTTTTCCTCAATCTTCAATCTCTTTACCTTTTTATTTTTTTATTTATTTTATTTTTGGGAAAAAAAAAAAAAAAAAAAAAAAAAAATTTTTCCTCTTGTATCAAAGTTTTGAGTTTTTGGTTGTGAACTAAGTTTTTGACGGTTTTTCTTATCGTTTTGAGTTTTTCTTAGTGTTTTATATACTCATTTTTAGAAGTTTTTTTTAGTACTGTTTTCTTTTCTCATTTTTGTGTGTTTTTCATTTTCATTTTTTTTGCTTTTGCTATGGGGAATAAAGTGGCCGAGCAACAGGAAAGTCTTTTTACTTCCTGATGAGAAAACAGCCCCTAGATAGTGGCAGGACACGAAGGTGTTAAGTATGTGAAGATTTTGGAAGGTACAAAGTATGTGAAATTCATTAGAATGGCAGACTTCAAGCTGCGGAGTGGCATGACGTAGAAAGGAAAATAAGGGAAGTTAGCTGATGTTAGATTGCTGAATACTAATACATGGTATGAAGTGGCAGCAGAGCTTACATCGTTTAGGTAGTACAGAAAGTTATGTGAGCAAACCAGGAAGTGATTTTTGTGGGTATGAGACGGGAGAATCTGCGCAGTCTGCTTTTAGCAGAATCCATGGTATAGGTAGTTATTTTTGCACAATATGTGGTGCGCCCCGTCTCTCCCTACAGGGAGAAGGCATAATTGCTCCTCTCTATTATTCTTGTTGTTCTCCTCTATCCTCTTTCTTTTTTTTTCTTTTTTTCTCTGTCAGTCTTTTTCTCTCCGCATTCTCTCTCTCTCTCTCTCTCTCTCTCCCTTCCTACTATTCCTTTGTCTCACTCCTCAACCCCTCCCCCTTCTTCTTCCTCTTTTTTCCTCCGTGTTGCCGGCTGGGCCAACGCCCAATTCAAACAATATGGTGCTTACAGCACAAGGTGTCCCTGGCACAGTCCAGCCATTGCCATTTGTGATATCGGGGAAGGAAGGTGAAAGCCCCCCCTACAGTGGGCAGCCCCAGACATATCAGGCAGCAGTCAGCTCAGCCCTGGGTGCAGAGGGGGGAGGAGTGATATCAGAACGAGCTCACTGACAGATCCTCCGTTACCTCATTTCACAGTCAACAATATTGTAACCCTTAAGGTTTTACATGAACTTTGATATCACCATGTATTGATAATGTACAGCTTCAGCACCGGTCAGAGCTGCCTACATCCACATTCACACCAACATGAAACTATAATCCTAATCCATCATAGCTTCAGCAAGGGGGGAGACATCCTCACATAAAAAAGCAACTTCTAAGTCCAAAATCAGTCAGTGTATGACCCCAGTACAAGCTGTCACAACTATTCTTCTGATGAAGATGAAGAGGGAACATCATACATGCTGTCTAGTACTAGAAAAGAAACCCACAGGCACCAAGAATGCAAGGGCAGATAGAGGCACCACCATTACACTATGTGCACTGCACTTCAAGTCAGGTGACAATCTTCCAGACCCAGGGATGCATCCCATGCCATTTTACCGAAGAATGTAGCAGAAGCAGCAAACATATGCAGGCAGCTGCAATGATCTCTGGGCCATGAATGAAAATAGAAGCAGGTGATGCACTCTGGCCAATCATGAAGGAACAATTCAAACTTCCAGCAGAATCAGACATACACGCTTGGGAGTCAGGGCCACAGCTAATTGAACAACTCAGAGAGTGGGCCAAAGGCAGATTGGCAGGAGAAGCCATGACATGAGCCAAGAAAAGACAGAGTCTGTAAAGAAGTTTCATGGCAGAGTAATGCAAGTATTCCAAGACTTGGGCTTCACCATTCATGAGTCATGACCAGATACACAGGCCTTTGTGCATGGACTGAGACAGCCAATTAGGAAACCACTGATAGTGGCTAGGCCTGAGAACAGGTCAATAGCAGTGGACTGACCCAGAAAAAAAAAATGTTTTATGTGCGCCTAGGAGACTGTTTATTGCCGATTGTCACCAAAACTGCCGCCATTATAGCACCACAAAGAGCGCGAAGAAGGAAACGGGTGCCGTGCTGCTGAGAACGCTGGAAGGGGAGACAGAGGTGAAGACGCTGCAAAGTGCCGATCGACACACCGGAAGAACCGCTGCAGACTCCAGAGAGGAGACACCGACCTCAATAAGGTTAGCAAAGGGGAGAAGCTATGTCGGAGCAGGGGGAAGAAGTGATGGCAGATGCAGCCGCAGCCCCTGTAATGCCCCAAGACCTTGGGTTGGATGCAGCCGTCGGTCTCATGGCACCCCCGGGCCTCGTCACGAATGCACCTGCAGGCCCCATCTTACCACCGCAGCATCAATCAGCAGGCCGGACCCCACAGCCGCTGCAGTACCCATCAAGGGATTGAGTCACAACCAGGGGTGCAGAAGACAGCCCCTCTCATGGTGACCACTGACCTGGAAGCCCAACCACCCTACAAAGACAGAAAAAGTGTCAAGTGTTACATCTGTGGCAAGTTTGGCCATTTCCAGAACCAGTGCAAAGCACTCACGCCCCCGAAGAGACTGGACCCATGCAATCCAAGAGTTGGTCCAGAGAAACAGGTCAAGGAGGAAGTGCAGAAAGCAGTGAAGTACCCCGTCCATAGGACAGAGGCAAGCAAGCCAGGTCTGCAAGACACTACGCTCCTGACATGTAAAACTTCATCTGCAAGACCAGTACCTCAAATTACCCTTAAAATGGATGGCGTTGTCAGATCCAAAGTGGTGCAGCCAGAAGTGTGATGACACCTGTGGAACTCGCTGATCCCACCTGCCTATCAGAATTCTCTGTGTCTCGCATGGGCATTGATGGTCAAGTCAGACCTTCTCAGCTTACAAAGCCACTGAGCGTGTGCACTCAGCCAGGACACTCTATCCTGTCCCAGTTTGTGGTGTCAAGGAACTTCCACTCAACCTGCTGGGAGCGAACCTACTGCAGAAGCTGAAGGCAACCACAGTGTTCCAGGAAGATGGGACAGTGACACTTTCTTCATCCCTGACCCGAGAAGAGTCATGCTGGCGGCCCTACAAGAACATTAAACAATCGAGGCCTACCTAAGGAGGTACTGGATGTAGTACCAGAAAGTCTATGGTCTAAGGGACCCCAGCACGTGAGAAAACCTCAAGTTGCCCCAGTACGGGTGTCACTCAAGCCATGTACCCCGTGCCCTCGTAAGGCCCAGGCCAGGCCTAGAGTCAAGCTGCCTCTGACCAACTGAAGGTCTACCTGGAAATAGGAATCATTGTTCCTCGCACATCGCCTTGCAATACCCCGCTTTTCCCCGCCAAGAAAAAGACTGTAAAAGGAGAGCCAGCCAAGTTCAGAATGGTATATAACCTGAGAGCTGTGAATGACACCACAGTGTTTGAAACTGCAATTATGCCGAATCCGCACACTCTGCTCTCGAATGTGCCTGCCACAGCAAAAGTGTTCACAGTGAACAACCTGGCTAATGTTTTCTTCAGTGTTCCCCCTCATCCGGAAGACCAGTTCCTGTTTGCCATAATGCACCAGGGGGGACACCACACATGGACAGTGATGCCACAGTGGGCCCAGAACAGCCCTTCACAGTTCACCAAAGCAATGTCCACAGTTCTCACCAACTGAGTCACAGAACAAGCAGAAGTAACCCTGCTACAATACATGGACAATCTACTCCTTTGTGCAGTTGACTTTGACACGTGTAAAGCCCATTCCTTGTATCTCCTACTCTACCTGGCGGAGCAGCATTGCAAGATCTCAAAGAACAAAGTCCAGTGGTGTCTGAAGCAAGTTACGTTCCAGAGACACTGTATTGCTCACCAGGCGAAACACCTGACAGATGACCGGAAGACCACAGTGGAGAAGATGGTCCCTCCGACAACTCCAAAGGTGCTACAGGCCTTCCTTGGTCTAGTTTCATATTGCAGAGCCTGGATCCCTGATGCTTCCGTCCTAATGCAGCCTCTGTGTGAATACGTCAGTGTGACCCCGTTCCTCCAGACAGATGTGGCCTTCAGTTCGTTCAAGAAGTTAAAAGGCTCTGTAGTCTCAGCGCCAGCACTAGGCCTATCTGACTACAAGAAGCCATTCCGTCTCTACTTGATGAGAAGAAAAGGCCTTGCTACTGGAGTCCTGACACAGCTTCAGGGGGGAAAGCAGAGACTTTCGGACTACTTTTCAGCTTGCCTGGATCCAGTTGCAAGGGAAGCCTCTTCCTCCCGCATGAGAGCAGCAGTTGCAGCACACGCCCTCCTGGACAGGACTACTGACATCAGTGGAAAAACCATTGGAAATCCTGGCTCTGCATGACATCTCAGCAATCCTCAACCAAACCCAGCTAAAACATCTCTCCACCGCCAGGCATCTTCGCCTCCAGTGCTCTCTACTCCTGCCCAACAATGTCACCATCTCCAGATGCACAGTCCTCAACCCGTCCACTCTACTCCCACTCCCAAGGGGGGATACAGATATGGACCCTCAGATAAAAAGTCTGCATGGGATCTGAATTTGCTCCGGACGGATGACCATGATTGCTTCAGCATCATGCAACAGGAAACAGCAGGACTACCCAAGGTGGCAGAAGAGCCACTGACCAACCCAGAGTTGATCCTCTATGTGGATGGCTCCAGATTTGCAGATGATGAAGGAAGATTCCACACGGGAGGTGCAGCGACCAGCAATCAAGAGATCCTGTGGTCCAGAAGTCTGCCGCCCAGTCTGTCAGCCCAGGAAGCAGAACTGATAGCGCTGATGAAGGCCTACCAGATGGCAGAAGACAAGACTGAGAAAATGTATACCGATTCAAGGTACTTGCATGGCATAGCACACGACTTCGGACCCATCTGGGCTGCAAGGGACTTCCTCACAGCAAGCGGAACAACCGTGAAGCATAATGGAGCCATTAAGGACCTGCTGAACACACTTCAACTTCCAAAAGTGGTGACAATGCTAAAAGTCAAAGCGCATGGAAAACTGAACACAGTAGGGGCACGAGGCAACAACATGGCAGATATGGCAGCCAAAGAAACAGTCAAGGGAAGACAATATGGACAAGTGGAAGAGGTCGTAGAGCCGGACGGCTACTACAGGACGGCTGAAGACAGGAAACCTGACAAGATGACATCCTGGGATCTGCTCAAAAAAGTTGCAAGAGCAAGCCCCAAAGGACAAGAAGGAATGCTGGATGCAGAAGAGAGCAGCACATGAAGAATGAAGGGTATACTCAATGGACTACAAACCCTGTTTACCCCGAAGCATGTACCCTATGGTGGTCCAGTGGGCACATGGGCCCACGCACAGATTAAAGACACAGATGAATGATCCGATTGGTGCTTACTGGTTCGCTCCAGAAATCTCCACCCTAACAGCCAAGTTCATAAACAGCTGTCTGACCTGTGGCAAATGCAACCCTGGAAGAATGAAGAAAGTTCCCACACATCAACTTGCCAGACCACTGTACCCCCTTCCAAAGGATCCAGATAGACCACATCCAGATGCCGCCAAGTGGAGAATTCGAATATGCCCTTGTGGCCGTGGACATGTTCTCAAGATGACAGCCAGAAGCTTCCCCAGTGAAGAACCAGTCAGCAAAGACTACTGCAAAGAAGCTACTCTCAGAGACGAGATATGCAGCTATGGGGTCCCAGAAGTGATAGAGAGTGACCAGGGACCTGCATTCACAGCAAACCTCACATGAGAGATCTAGTCAGCAGTAGGGTCAGACTTAGGCCTACACACTCCCAATCACACTACTCAGTGTTAGGCACACTCCCAGAGGCCCAGAAAAGCTGTCACCATATGAAATTTTGTTTGTGTCTAGTCCCAGGTTAGGGGTATCCTTTCCCTTAGCAGCTGATTATGTAATATGATACTTTGTCTGCTTATGTAATTGAACTCACCAAGAAACTTGCTAACATCCATTCTCGAGTTTTTTTCTTCATTGCCAGATCCAGATTCAGTGTCCGGTATGCACTCCTAGAAGCCAGGAGACTGGGTGTTGGTGAAAAAGCTTGTAAGGAGAACACCACTCGATCCCAGATTTGATGGTCCTGCTCAAGTGCTGCTGATGACACCAAACTCTGTGAAACTGGAGGGAAGACTCGCTTGGATCCACTCATCGCATGGCAAGAAAGCTCCCCTACCAGAAGATGACACCCAAGCCAGAATGATGTCGTGGATGCCCTGCCTGACCGAAGAGATGACCTACCTGATAAAGACTACACATCGCTCACTACACATGCTATTGACTAAGAGACTGATTGCAACGAACCCCCGTTAGGGACAGATCTCCTGACCGCCCATTTGCGAAAAGTCTGTATGGAGTGGGGCACAGGCGTTAGGCTTGTGTCAGTTCGCCAACAGCACAAAAGAGTTGCAGCGCTTTGGGACAGGAGGCTAGGATTAGGGCAAGTGATATCTAAGGGGGGCTTGTGATAGAAATATATATATCATGTAGATCTCACTTGCATGTATACTCCTCTATAATCAAATATATACTTATATGCTCACAGCTAATGTATACATTATAATCAATGGTTTAAAATGGCTGACACAAACTGAACTGATATAAGCCTGATATAACCCAGACAGATCATATGGGGTTTTCCACCCCTAAAAGCAGAAGAGATGTCAGATGTCTGATGACTGCTGATCAGATGTCTCAGCTTAATCAGCAGTCATATGAGCATTAATCACAATATTCCATATATGTTTAGATAACCAATGACAGAGGAGCTAGACAATATGGTAATTAACTAACCACCCCTGACAACCCCTAACCACTCCTTTCTATGTGAAAATATAAAACTATGTATGTACAATAAAGTATCAGTATTGATGGAATGTTGTTCTGTCACAGTTGTGTACAGTCCATTCTTGATGAGCGCTCAAAATACTCAGTCTAATTGGGAGCGGCCACAGCACACACAGGGATATATTTATCCAACCCTAATATTTCCATAACAGTAGGATCCATCCGCAGATACCACACAATGTGCAGCCACATGGGAGTTCCTTCTCTCCCAAGTCACAACCCACACTGACTCTCTAGACGAGCTATTTAAACCAGACCAGTTGATGATCACCTGACCATCACATCATCCCAGGTCCTGTCAGTGCACATGCCGGTGTTGGATCTGCAGGTGGAGATATAGTGGGCATCATCTCACCCACTCTATGGGTGCCCACATATAACCAGCCCATGTATGCAATTTGAACATAACCCTCTCAACACTTAGTGTACTGGAGGAAAAAATATCCTGGTTTCACATCACTGATGCCAATATGTGCAGTGACAAATATCTCCTCTCATACACTGTGCCAGTGACCCTGTCACATATTGCCCCTCTGCCCAAAGCTGGGGATTTTGGCACCTTCATATACTAAACAGGGAATACGGAAGAGAGCATCTGCATTGCTCTGTCACTTCCATGGCTCATGCGCTACGTGGAAAGTGAAGTATTGAAGGGCTAAGAACCACCTAATCACCCTGGCATTCTTACCCTTCTTCTCTCTTAACCATTTCAGAGGGGCATGGTCCGACAGTAGCTTAAACCTACGGCCTAGAAGGTAATTCTTCAGTGTGTCCATGGCCCACTTTATGGCTAAGCACTCCTTCTCAACAATTGCATGGTTTTTATTGCAAGAAGAGAGTTTCCAGCTCAGACACAGGAAAGGACAGCATGACTCCTAATCCGACTTCTGAAGCATCCGTATGGACCATGAATTCTTTGCTAAAGTCTGATGCGACCAGAATCAGATGCTTGCACAAAGCCCACTTAAGTTCTTGAAATGCCATCTCTGTGTCAGGACACCATTTCACCATCATCGACTTGGTACCCATAAGGACATCTGTCAGCCGTGCAGCAATTATGGAAAAATTTGTGATAAATCTCAGGTAATACCTTACAATCCCAAGAAACACCCTAACTTGCTTCTTGGAGTGCCATTGCGGCTACTTCTGAATTGCCTCTATCTTATTTGTCTGAGGCTTGATTTAGTTTCTGCTGATGATGTAGCCGAAGTACCTGGCATCTTCCTTCCCAATGGCACACTTCTTTGAATTTATGGTAAATCCAACTTTCCTCAATGCATTGAGGATTGCCTGTACCTTTGGCAGATGAGTACTCCAGTCAGGGCTGAAGATGACAATGCATTCAAGTAGGCTATGGCATATTTCTTATGTGGAGCCAAGATTCAATCTATCACCCTCTGAAAAGTAGCTGGAGCCCTCTGCAGTCCAAAGGACATTCTGGTGTGCTGGAAACACCCATCTGGCATTGAGAAGGCTGTCTTCTCTTTGGCGCTCTAGGACATGGAGATCTGCCAGTACCCCTTCGTCAGGTCCAGGGTTGAGATGTACCTTGTGGGTCCCAGTCACTCGATAAGTTCATCCACGCAGGGCATCAGATATGCACCAAAACTGGATACCTCATTGAGCCTGCAGTAGTCATTACAAAACCGCCACTCGCCATTGGGCTTTGGCACGAGGACGATGGATCTTATTCATCCACTTTTTTATTCCTCTATAACCCAGAGGTCTAGCATTCTCTTCACCTTTTTTGAGATTATCTCCCAGCATGCTTCAGGGATTCTATAGGGCTTAAGGTTCACTCTTACATGCAGCTCTGTTAACACGTCATCTTCAACGACCTGTGTGTGCCCTGGCAACTCCGAGAACAGGTAACGGTTCTGCTGCATCAGTTCTCGACATTGTTGCTTCTGGGCCTGTGTTAGCACCTCAGCAATCATGACCTCCTCCTCCTTGGCTTTGGGATGGGCGCCCAGGCAAGGAGCTTCCAGCGATTCCCGATAATGCCATGGTTTGAGCAAGTTCACATGGTATACCTGGTTCAGCTTCCTGCTACTGGGCTGGTGTACCTTGTAATTCACATCACCAAGTTTTTCCATGACCTTGTATGGGCCTTGGCACTTGGCCAGGAACTTGCAATCCTCCCTGGGGCGGCAATGTTAATAGAACTCCAGTGCGGCATGACCTCTTCTTCCCAGGTACCCTTGGTGATGTCCTGGAACCCTTGTGGATGTCGACTTTACAGGAGCTCGAACGGCGAGAAGCCAGTGGTGGCTTGTGGGACTTCTCTGATGGAAAATAGCAGAAATGGGAGCAGATAGTCCCAGTCTCGACTGTCCTTCTCAACGACCTTCTTGAGTATGGCCTTCAAGTTCTTATTAAAGAGCTCCACCAGGTCATCGGTCTGTGGATGGTAAACTGAGTTTTGCAGCTGGGCAATCTGGATGATTCTACATAGCTCCCTCATTACTTTGCTCATAAAGGGGGTACCCTGGTCTGTCAAAATCTCCTTAGGCAAGCCAGTCCTAGCAAAGATATGGATAAGCTCCTGGGCGATACTAGCTGAATAATTCCTCAGTGGTCCCGCTTCTGGGTACCGGGTCATTTAGTCCGTGACCTTTAAGATGTACTAATGACTGCATGCAGATTTAAATAGGAGGACCTACCAGGTCCATGGCAATCCTTTGTAAAGGGATCTCTATCACAGGCAATGGGACTAAAGGGCTTCAGAAGTGAGAAGTAGGAGCGGTTATCTGACAGGTGGGGCAGGACCTACAATAATTTAGGATCTCCCGGTAACATCCTGGCCAATAGAACCTTTGTAATACTCTCTCTTGACTTTTCTCTACCCTTAGATGTCCCCTCAAAACATGCAACTGGGCCTTGTCTAAAACCCTCCACTGGTAGGGTCCTGGAACTAACAGCTGCTCTGCAATCTCTCCTCCCCTAAATTTGCCCGCTCAAAGCAACAACTTGCCATTGACTGCAAATTGAGGGACCTGGTGTCAGCCCCGAGTCTTGAGCAACCCCATTACATACAGTAACATTATGTAACAAATGCCCCCTTTAATATAAGGTCTCGAAGTTGAGCAGTCTCAAAGTTCTCTTCGGGAACCTCTAAGTCAAGGAAGCTGGGCTCCTCTGTCACCGTCTCAACCTCCTCTCCTCAAGGACACAAAGGGAAACTCCTCCATCTTTAATTTTGACAGAGACTCTTCCAGAGGGGCCTGGCTTTTGATCAGGACACTCTGTACAGCCCCCTTTTGTCACAAGTTTCAAAACAGAGAAAAATCTCACCCAAAATAACAGGATGTATCCAGTTTTTTTTACTATCCTAACCTCAAGTGACTTGGTACCACAGTCTGTTCCCATTGTCACTCTGGCTACAGGGTAGTCCTTGGCATCTCCGTGTACACAGCGGATGCCCACTAACTTGTTAGGGATTAACTAGGGGGCAGTGTAGCACTGATCAGGGTCATTAGACTTCCAGAGTCCAAACGACCCAGAACCATTACCACATTGATGGACATGGTACATGACTGTGGCCTCTTGCCGGGTTGACAGTCCACACTGCAGGCCGGATAGGCATAATAGAAGGAGTGCCTTCCTAGGCACCAGTCCATAGGTTCAGGGAGCATATGATACCGGGTGGCTGCATATCCAGGATTGTGATACCACCAACAGATCTTGTCTTTCATAACAGCCTGAGGGGACCCCTCAGCAGGATTGGGATGCATCCATTTGTGGATCTAGCCACCCTCCGTGGTGAGCTCGGCCCCAGTATGGGGATGACTGGTTTCCCAAGGGATTTCTTAACAAGCTTTTGTCTCTCAACCAGGCCAATCATGTCGTCCGAATTCTGAGGGTTGCCCTGGGCAACCCACATCTGTATTGGCTTGGGAAGAGAGTGGATGAACCTGTCCATCACCACACGCTTGACCATCTGGGTAGTTAAAGGGACTCTGTCACCTGAATTTGGAGGGAACAATTTTCAGCCATAGGGGCGGGGTTTTCGGGTGTTTGATTCACCCTTTCCTTACCCCCTGGCTGCATGCTGGCTGCAATATTGGATTGAAGTTCATTCTCTGTCCTCCGTAGTACATGCCTGCACAAGGCAATCTTGCCTTACGCAGGCGTGTATTATGGAGGACAGAGAATGAACTTCAATCCAATATTGCAGCCAGCATGCAGCCAGCGGGTAAGGAAAGGGTGAATCAAACACCCGAAAACCCCACCCCTATGGCTGAAAATTGTTCCCTCCAAATTCAGGTGACAGAGTCCCTTTAATGATGTCTCTGGCTTCAGGCAATTTTGGACCAGGTGCTATAAATCAAACATTTATGAGCAAGTGGTTTTGTCACCAGCATATGCCCAGCGGTGGACTCGCTGAGCTCTCACAGACATCGTTACTCCCAGGCATGCCAGAATTTCAGTTTTAATTTGGAGTATTCTTTGGCATCCTGGAGGGCTCTGTCATAAAATGCCTTTTGAGGTTCCCCCGACAGATATGCTGCCAACACCTCCGCCCACTGCTCTAGCGGAAGTTTCTCCCGTTCAGCCACCCTCTCGAAAACAGTCAAAAAAGCTTCCACATTATCCCCTGGGGTAATTTTCTGCATGGATCATCTTACCATTTTCCGGACATACGAATCATCACCTGGAGATGGGAGGAGACCCCCAGCCTCCCAAGGACCACCTCTGCAAGTAGCTCCATTTGCCTTGTTAACGCCTCCTGCTGCTGTTGCTGCTGCTGCTGTTGAAGCTGCTGTGCTAATAGCTTATTCATCTCCTCTTGCGCCAATTGCTGCTGGTGACTGGTGAGCTGGTTTTGCTATTGTACCTGGATGAGATGCTTCACAAGCTCCTACATACTGCCTGAAGTCTCCTGCTGGATGGCAGATTTTACCCAGGACATGCAGTTGTCCACAGCCTCTATGCATGTTCTTAAAATGCTGCCTGCCTAAAAAACACCACGTGTGATGGGTTGACTCACTTGGCTGCTTGCAAAGGTAGAACACCTCTTGAGGTAAATCACCCGCCATTAAACACAGCATAAGCAATAAGCGTGATTGAATAAAGTAAACGTGGCCGTTCTGGCCTAACAGAAAAACACAACAAAGACAAAGTGCAAAAGAGTCCTTTCCCTGCAGGATTCACCCGCAGAAACCACACAATGTCCTCAACTCCTCCTGGAGCCATGTGGTATTTCCTCCTCACCCAAGTCATAACTCACACTGACTCTCTAGACAAGCTATTTAAGCCAGACCAGGTGATGATCACCTGACGGTGACATCATCCCAGGTCCTTTTAGTGCAGATGCCAGTGTTGGCTCTGCAGGTAGAGATATGGTGATCACTATCCCACCCGCCCTATGGGTGCCCACATAAAACAAGCCCATGTTTGCAATTTTAACTCAACCCTCTCAAGACTTTGTGTGCTGGAGGAAAAAATATCCTGGTTTAACATCACTAATGCCAATATGCGCAGTGACACATTTCTCCCCTCATACACTGTGCCAGTGACCCTGTCAATATGGCATAACACTAAATTTCCTGCATCTTCTTGGTTATATATTATCTTACATATATAGATAATTATTTACTAAAATAATGTTTGCTTGATAAGTTTTATTTCATCTATAATGTAGAAATATCCAAAAATGTATTTTGTTACCTATGATGTATGACTTTCAACAACTAAATATTACATTACTTAAAATGTTAAAAACTCACAGAATTTATATTACATAATTGTTATATTATCATACTGTGAGTCTACTACTAAAATATGTGATAATATGGCCCGCAATTAGATTCTGGACAAAAACAAAAAATAACATTTTTTGAAACTGTTCTAAGTTTGGATGTTCAGCAAGATATAGAAAAAGAAAACAAGGCTGTGCATGACTCAGAGTATTATTGGAATTAGAACCCATATGTACATAAAATCTTCATGCTGAAAATATGAAAATTGGCACCAAGCTGGCAAAGCAATAGCAAACGTCGAATAAACATAACAGCCCACAGCAGTTCTGCTACTAGTAAGTGAAAAAAAATCTGTCACACAGTTTCACTAGTCAGTGACAGAATTGTGTTAAGATACAACCTACACAGCCTACTGGGTTCACTCAATGCATTATATTCCAGAAATAAAAATGAAAAAAGTTTCAATCTAATCATAAGGAATGTCAAATTGCAACACATTCTGAAATTATAGTTTTAATAATTTAAAAATGCATGAGCAACATTATAGTCACATTGCACAAAGAATGCTGGTTTTAAGTTGTTTCTATATAATTCCCCAGTTTTGTAGATTTATTGTACTGTACTACTCATGTAGTACACATTATAGGCAGAGACTGGGAGCAAAGGCGCCCATGTGATAATTGTGCATAAGCCCTCTGCCACAAGTAACAATTAATACAATCAAAACAAGTTGAACACACAGCAGAAAATCCCAGCACATGTCACACAAACACAGCATTCAAGACACACAACCTCTATGTACACATCGTACAAATGTAAGGTGCCTGAGTGAGGTAGTCGTGTGTGTACTCATGCTTCTGCACGTTCTGAAGTAATTATAGGTGTGGCGCAAACTTTTTTCCACAGCATCACATGTCCCTGGCCATATAAAATCAGACAACTTGTTTTGCTGGCGCCATTTGCACACTGTTACAGTGCACATAGGTCGCTCCTGTCCTAGTGCTGGTGCTGAAAGTGAACTTTTCAGTGAAATTCATAGGTTCCTGTCCTGAGTGAAATCGGTCTTTCAGCATCGAAGTAGATTGTGCAAAAACTTTGTGGCAATCTCCAGAAGCATCATTTGCTACTGCAAAAATCGTTTTGTGTTTCAGTGACAAATCAGAAATCCACATTTGAAAATATACATTTATTGCGCTAATACCGTTGTCCTGAAACAATGCCACATTTTTGGCAGAATAATATGTTTTGCTGGTAATATTTTTGCCTAGGCAGGAGTCCACATTTCAAAATATAAATTATTTGTGGTAATGCTGTGGTCCAGAAGTAAGGCCCCATTTCTACAGAAAAATATTTTGTGCTGGTAATATTTTTTGCCATGCATGAATCCGCATTTGAAAATACAAATTGTTAGTGCTAATAGCCTATTCTTGAAAGAAGGCCACATTTAAGTTTATAAATATTTAGTGCTACCAGAATTGAGTCAACATTTCTGAATCTAAATTGTTTTGACTTATAGCTTGCTACAGAAAGCAAGCAACATTTCAGTATATAAATCCTTTATGCTTAATGTGTGGTCTAGCCAGCAAGCCATATTTTACATTTCAGCATGGGACAAGGCCTGGGACAGAGCTTAGAGCAGCATTTGTAGGTTAAACATTGATCACTAACCGGTGGATGAGTGACAGGTGTAGGCCTGATGGTCTGAGAGCCCTGTCAAATTCAGGCAAAACACATGAAGGAGAAAAAACTCAAAGTCCAAAGATTTTCAAAAATTAGGGGCTGACACCTTTAATTAAAGTGGCAACAATTTATATTATTCATTTATTTTACTCACTTATAGTATATAGCATCATTAATTCCTCAGCGCTTTACAGACATTATCAATTTCCCTACAGTAGAAATATTGGGGTTCTGAGACACCTTCCACTACAGGCAGCCCACCAGATTGTGACCCAACTTGGAGTCTCCACATTTCATAAAATTGTTTTGTAACATCAGCAGCAGTAACAACAGCAGGAAGAGAAGCCAAGGCAAAGGTGTGACAGACTGCAATAACGTGAGATCAATGCAGCACACGAAAAACGACACCATCGCCTAGTCTGCCCAGTCTGTGAATGAGGTACAAAAGTCATTGGAGGTCCATCACTCGTTCATCTTGATGAAAGTTAGGTGGTCTACACTTTCAGGGGACCTTCGAATGCGCTTATCTGTCAGGACACCAGCAGCAATGAAGACACGTTCTGAGAGAACGCTGGCTGCTGGGCATGATAAAACCTCCAAAGCGTGACAGACATTCTCGGGCTACTATTCCATTTTTGAAGACCAAAATGCAAAGGGTCCAACCCGCTCCTGATGGCATTGATATTGAGCTCAAAATACTCCTGCACCATCTTCTTCATTCATTCCTTACGTGTCAGACTTTGTTATGCTGGTGCACTGACTGGTCTAATTAAATGTGTAAAACGACTCACAGAAATTGCTTATTTTAATTTTTAGTTATTTTACTCACTTATATAGCGCCATTAATTAAGCAGCGCTTCACATACATTTTCGGCACTGTCCCCTTGGGGCTCACAATCTAAATTTCCTATCAGTATATCTTTTGAGTGTGAGAGAAATCCAGAGTAATCAGAGGAAACCCACGCAAACAGGGGGAGAACATACAAACTCCTTGCAGATGTTGGTGGGATTTTAACCCAGGATCCCATAGCTGCAATGCTGCAGTCCCAACCACACACTATGATGAGGAATTTACCTTTCAGTAGAACCAGATTCTATCCACCTGCTCCCTAAACCTTATGCGGCTTACAACCAAATATGAGAAAACAATGCTGACTGACTTGCAAAAAGACATGGAAATGGCAAAAAAAAAGACTATGCAAAATTATTTTTCTGCTGTGGAATTTGAAAATACATATGAAAATATATAAAAATCCATCTAAAAACTTAACATCATTGAATTGAAAAAATGCAAATTACACACAGACTGCAATGATTATTCTTTGGGACGCAATGACTATTCTTTGGGACGTGTATACGCTTGGCACAAGGAGGCATCATTTTTTTCCACACCTAAATCCATCCTGAAAAAAAGGAGGTATCAACAAAACAGATCTTCTAATCAACATGTCAGCTTTAGCTCTTCTGTTCAGGATTACTCGGACTACATTTCCAAAAACTCACACTCTGAAACTTTGTACAGGGGCATGTGCCCATCTAAACAATTTGTTAATTCGAAGGACAGGAATGTTTTTTTAAGAAACCCACGAGACGGGGCGGAGGGAAGCATCGGAAAATATCAAGGTAAAATTACCCATCACCGGAGGAATCTCCAAGATTAAGTCCAGAACACAATGTATTGAACTTATCATCACAAACATTCACACCAGAGAAGATGACATTACTTTCTTACGGTCTTAATTTCATCCTTGACCAAAATTTGTATTTATTTTCAACAATTTGTGATGTTAATCATTTTGTTCGTACTTTAATAATCAAAAGACATTTTTGGTCTGATGTTTCAAATGATGATTTGCCTAGCCCAACGTTCTTCTGTATATATTAAAAACTCTAATGACGTTTTGGAAAAATTCTCAAAAATTAAGTGGTCGTCTCAGTTTTGTTGGATAAGGCTGGTTTCACACTTGCGTTTTGATCTGCAGCGTTTAAAAAAAACCGCATGTGGTGAAAAAACGCATGAAAACGCATGCAAACGGTGCGTTTTTTTGACGCATGCGTTTTTGCGCCAAAAAAAAAAATTGCGGCAAAACGCGGCGTTTTCCCGCGTTTACATGCGTTTTTTCCCGCGTTTGTGTTTTTGAAATGCATGCTGAGAAGTGTGTGACAGCTGCCAAACATCAAAATCAACTAGAAAACACACTATTAATAGAATTAGCTAGGGTTAGGGTTAGGGTTAGGATCCCTAGGGTTAGGGTTAGGGGCAGCTTTTTATTAGAATGTCCTCGTCACCAGGTCACTGATAAGCCACCCCCCACCATCAAGGTGATAAAGGGATCCAAACCCTAACCCTACCCCTAACCCTAACCATAACCCTAACCATAACCCTTGGGATCCTAACCCTAACCCTACCCTTAACCCTAACCCTACCCCTACCCCTAACCATAACCCTAACCATAGGGATCCAAGCAATAACCCTAACCCTACCCCTACCCCTAACCATAACCCTAACCATAGGGATCCAAACCCTAACCCTACCCCTACCCCTAACCATAACCCTAACCATAGGGATCCAAACCCTGTCATGATTCCCCAATGGCATGGGAACATCAGAGACACAAAATAACAGACTAGCTCTCGGGTGATGGAAACTCAAGCTGACCATGACCTAAATCTACCACACAACTAACAGTAGCCAGGAAGCATTCCTACGGCTGCCTAAATGCCACGCGCCAGCCGGAGAACTAACTACGCCTGGAAGAGGAAGGAACAGACCTGGCTTACCTCTAGTGAAATTCCCCAAGATGATAGTAGCCCCCACATATATTAACGGTGAGTTCAGAGGAAAAGACATACACAGTATGAAGGTAGATTTAGCAAAGCGAGGTCCACTTACTAGATAGAGGAAGGATACAAAAGAGGACTTCACGGTCAGCTGAAAAACCCTTTCAAAAACCCATCCTGAAATTACTTTAAGACTCCTGTGTCAACTCATGACACAGGAGTGGCAATTACAGTCCACAAGAGCTTCCAGTAACAGGAAAAGACAAAACTGTAAACTGGACAAAAATACAAAACGGACAAGAGTCCACTTAGCTGATCAGCAGACTAGAAGCAGGAACATGCAACTGAATGACTCAGGTTACAATGATGACCGGCAAGGAAGTGACTGGAGAGCAAGGCTAAATAGGGAACTCCCAAAACTGATGGAAGCAGGTGAGCTGAGGCAGAAAAGTAAACACAAGTCTCCAGTACCACCAGCCACCACCGGGGGAGCCCAAAAAGCGGATCACAACAGTACCCCCTCCTTAAGGAGGGGGCACCGAACCCTCACAAGAACCGCCAGGGTGACCTGGATGAGCCCTATGAAAGGCACGAACCAAATCCGAGGCATGAACATCAGAGGCAGTTACCCAAGAATTATCTTCCTGACCATAGCCCTTCCACTTAACCAGATACTGGAGTCTCCGCCTGGAAATACGGGAGTCCAAGATCTTCTCTATAACGTACTCCAATTCACCCTCAACCAGCACAGGAGCAGGAGGCTCAGCAGAAGGAACCACCGGCACCTCGTATCTCCGCAACAACGACCGATGGAACACATTATGGATAGCGAAAGATGCCGGGAGGTCCAAACGAAAGGAAACAGGGTTAATAATCTCCAAAATCCTATAGGGACCGATGAACCGAGGCTTAAATTTAGGAGAAGAAACCCTCATTGGGACAAAACGGGAAGACAACCACACCAAGTCCCCAACACGAAGGCGAGGACCAACCCGACGCTGGCGGTTAGCAAACCGCTGAGTCTTCTCCTGGGACAAATTCAAATTGTCCACCACTTGTCCCCAAATCCGATACAACCGATCCACCACAGCATCTACTCCAGGACAATCCGAAGACTCCACCTGACCAGAAGAAAAACGGGGATGAAACCCCGAATTGCAAAAGAAAGGGGAAACCAAAGTGGCAGAACTAGCCCGATTATTAAGAGCAAACTCCGCCAACGGCAAAAAGGCAACCCAATCATCCTGATCCGCAGACACAAAACACCTCAAATACGTCTCCAAAGTTTGATTAGTTCGCTCCGTCTGGCCATTAGTCTGAGGATGGAAGGCAGACGAAAAAGACAAATCAATGCCCAACCTGGCACAGAATGCCCGCCAAAATCTAGAAACGAACTGGGTACCCCTATCAGAAACGATATTTTCAGGAATACCATGCAAGCGAACCACATTTTGAAAAAACAAAGGAACCAACTCAGACGAGGAAGGCAACTTCGGTAATGGCACCAAATGAACCATCTTAGAAAAATGGTCACATACCACCCAGATAACAGACATCCTCTGAGAGACAGGAAGATCAGAAATAAAGTCCATAGAGATGTGCGTCCAAGGCCTCTTCGGAATAGGCAAGGGCAACAACAACCCACTAGCCCTAGAACAACAAGGCTTGGCCCGAGCACACACATCACAAGACTGCACAAAAACACGCAGATCTCGAGACAGAGATGGCCACCAGAAGGATCTAGCCACCAAATCCCTGGTACCAAAAATTCCAGGATGACCCGCCAGCGTAGAAGAATGAACCTCCGAGATGACTCTACTGGTCCAATCATCAGGAACAAACAGTCTACCAGGTGGACAGCGATCAGGTCTATCAGCCTGAAACTCTTGCAAAGCACGTCGCAGATCTGGGGAAATAGCGGATAATATCACCCCATCCTTAAGGATACCTGTAGGTTCCGAATCACCAGGGGAATCAGGCTCAAAACTCCTAGAAAGGGCATCCGCCTTCACATTCTTAGAACCTGGTAGATATGAGACCACAAAATTAAACCGAGAGAAAAACAACGACCAGCGCGCCTGTCTAGGATTCAGGCGCCTGGCAGACTCAAGGTAAATCAGATTCTTGTGATCAGTCAAAACCACCACCTGATGTCTAGCACCCTCAAGCCAATGACGCCACTCCTCAAATGCCCACTTCATGGCCAAAAGCTCCCGATTACCGACATCATAATTTCTTTCGGCGGCAGAAAATTTTCGAGAAAAGAACGCACAAGGTCTCATCACTGAGCAATCGGAACTTTTCTGCGACAAAACCGCCCCCGCTCCGATCTCGGAAGCATCGACCTCAACCTGAAAGGGGAGAGAGACATCGGGCTGGCGCAACACAGGGGCAGACGAAAAGCGGCGCTTAAGTTCCCGAAAGGCCTCCACAGCGGCAGAGGACCAATTGGCAACATCAGCACCCTTCTTAGTCAAATCCGTAAGAGGCTTAGCAACACCAGAAAAACCAGTTATAAATCGACGATAAAAATTCGCAAAGCCCAAGAATTTCTGAAGACCCTTTAGAGAAGTAGGCTGCGTCCAGTCAGTCACAAATAGCCCGAACCTTAACAGGGTCCATCTCAACAGAAGAAGGGGAAAAATGTACCCCAAAAAAGAAATCTTTTGAACCCCAAAAACACACTTGGAACCCTTTACACACAGAGAATTCTCCCGCAAGACCTGAAAAACCCTCCTGACCTGCTGAACATGAGACTCCCAGTCCTCAGAAAAAATCAAAATATCGTCCAAATACACAATCATAAATTTATCCAGATAGTCACGGAAAATATCATGCATAAAGGACTGAAAAACTGAAGGTGCATTAGAAAGGCCGAAAGGCATTACTAAATACTCAAAGTGGCCCTCAGGCGTATTAAATGCGGTTTTCCACTCATCCCCTTGCTTAATTCGCACCAAATTATACGCCCCACGGAGATCAATCTTGGAGAACCACTTAGCCCCCCTTATGCGAGCAAACAAATCAGTAAGCAGCGGCAACGGATACTGATATTTGACTGTAATTTTATTCAGGAGTCGATAATCAATACAAGGCCTCAGCGAGCCATCCTTTTTAGAGACAAAGAAAAACCCAGCTCCTAATAGGGAACTCCCAAAACTGATGGAAGCAGGTGAGCTGAGGCAGAAAAGTAAACACAAGTCTCCAGTACCACCAGCCACCACCGGGGGAGCCCAAAAAGCGGATCACAACAGTAGGCCGGTCATACTGTCATGATTCCCCAATGGCATGGGAACATCAGAGACACAAAATAACAGACTAGCTCTCGGGTGATGGAAACTCAAGCTGACCGTGACCTAAATCTACCACACAACTAACAGTAGCCAGGGAGCATTCCTACGGCTGCCTAAATGCCACGCGCCAGCCGGAGAACTAACTACGCCTGGAAGAGGAAGGAACAGACCTGGCTTACCTCTAGTGAAATTCCCCAAGATGATAGTAGCCCCCACATATATTAACGGTGAGTTCAGAGGAAAAGACATACACAGTATGAAGGTAGATTTAGCAAAGCGAGGTCCACTTACTAGATAGAGGAAGGATACAAAAGAGGACTTCACAGTCAGCTGAAAAACCCTTTCAAAAACCCATCCTGAAATTACTTTAAGACTCCTGTGTCAACTCATGACACAGGAGTGGCAATTACAGTCCACAAGAGCTTCCAGTAACAGGAAAAGACAAAACTGTAAACTGGACAAAAATACAAAACAAAACGGACAAGAGTCCACTTAGCTGATCAGCAGACTAGAAGCAGGAACATGCAACTGAATGACTCAGGTTACAATGATGACCGGCAAGGAAGTGACTGGAGAGCAAGGCTAAATAGGGAACTCCCAAAACTGATGGAAGCAGGTGAGCTGAGGCAGAAAAGTAAACACAAGTCTCCAGTACCACCAGCCACCACCGGGGGAGCCCAAAAAGCGGATCACAACAAAACCCTAACCCTAACCATAACCCTAACCATAACCCTTGGGATCCTAACCCTAAGGGTTAGGGTTAGGATCCCTAGGGTTAGGGTTAGGGTTAGGATCCCTAGGGTTAGGGTTAGGGTTAGGATCCCTAGGGTTACTAGGGATCCTAACCTTAGGGTTAGGGTTAGGGTTTGGATCCCTATGGTTAGGGTTAGGGTTAGGGTTTTCTTGTTTTTTTGTGTTTTCTTGTGTTTTTCTATAAAAATGCATGCGTTTTCAACGCAAACAAACGCATGTGCTTAAAAACACATGCGTTCACATAGACAGCAATGCATTTTTTTGCCGTGAAAAAACGCATGCATTTTTTTGCGGCAAAAAAACGCCACTAGAAATTACTACAGGTTGCATTTCTGCAAATGAACGCACGCGTCAAAAAACGCATGCGTTGCCGAAAACGCGTCAAAACGTATGCGAAAAAACTCCCTATACTTAACATTAAAAACGCATGCGTTTTTTTGCGTTTTTTAGCGCTAAAACACAGCTTACAAAAATGCAAGTGTGAAACCAGCCTAACATGTGATGTAATTTCGATGTACACTTCCATCCCACAACACATAGCATTGGAAGCACTGACTTTTCATCTCCATAAATACAGTAACTAGAATCCAATCCTCCAAAACTATATAATCCAAGACACTTCATTTCTCATGTCTCAGAACTATTTTTAATTTGATGGCTCATATTATTTACAACATCAAGGAGTGTTGATGGGAGCGAAATTCTCCCCTTCACTAGCAAATTTGGTGATGTCATATTGGGAGGAATTATTTTTGTACTCCCCTGGTAATACATTTTTTGAGTCCATTGAGTGGTATGGCAGATACATTGATGATAGACTCCTTATTTGGGATGGTGATGTGTCTGCCATACCACTCTTTGGCAAATACATGAATTCAAATTAATTTAACTTCAATTTACCATCAACCATGATCCTTTCAAGATCACATTCTTGGATTTGGAGCTTACTGGTTTGGTGGATGAATTTGTTGTCTCCTCTATTTTTAGAAAACCACTTTCAGGCAATGCCTATGCACTATAGGAGCAGTCATCCCAAACATGTAGCTAAAGTGATTCCCATAGGTGAACACATTCGCATTAAAAGAAATTGCAGTAATCCCATTGACTGCAGTTCTCAATGTAGTCAGTTAAGGCCGGCGTCACACTTACCATATGGAAAATTGGTCCGAGTCTCCCTGCCGAGAGTCGCAGTAGTGTAATGCCTCGGTTTTCCAGCTACCGGTATATGCGCTCAGTGTGGAGGAAGCCCAGTCGCAGCTTCTCTCTCCAGCTCTTCACTCGCCTGTGCTACTTCTCCAACTCAGTCTTCTACAGACTGCTCTGATTTCTTTTGCCTTTCCAGAAGCCACAGAATTACTTGTCTTCATGGCCCCAGCTTTCCTTCCTCTCTCTTCGTTCTCCTCTCATCAACTGTCTAACTCTAACTGCCTAGCAACTGCCTAGCAACTGACTCCTCCTCCTGACCAGAGAGAGCAGCTCCCCTGAAGTCGGGTGTAGAACTCCCCCTGCTGACCTGGAGTAAGAACGGTGTTGTATGTGCTGAATACCTGTTAAAGGGTTCCTTCCTTGCTTCAAAGCATGACATCACTCTCCCCATGAGGAAAGCAATGCCACTGTAACAACCGGTTATCTGGAGTGTTACACCCCCCCCATTAAATCCAGTACTCCCTGACTGGGAAAGCAAAAGGACAATAAATGGTTAAAGACATATGCAAAAATTATAAAATATGCATTACAAAAGGTTATGTAAATGTTTCTAACCTTTATGGGAGCCTGTTTTCTTAAATTGCAGGAAAATATATACAAGTGCAGAAAATAACATTGCTTCCCTTTATGGGAGGTTTCTTTCTTGAACGTTACATAACACAAGTGCAAACATTTTTCAAGTGCACAACATTACATTAAAACCCTAGAACGCATACCTGGGGCCTCGCAGGCCTGCCAGGTTACTTGTTTTCTATTTTCTGTAAAAAGTACTTTAGTTAGAATTTTGAAAATCTAGGTAATCCTCAGGTATATAGTTGTTAGTAATTTCCAGTTATTCATATATTTTTATGTTACAGACATTTCGGTATAACAACTTTTTTTTGGGACTACCCCATATTCACGCACCTGGGGCCTTTTAGGCCTGTACTAGGTTTACATGTGATACTTTTATTTACATGTGAAGGCAAATTACGGAGGCAATGATCCGATGTGGAATACGCTTTCTGGAACATCCAGAGCAAAGAGAAAAAAAAAGAAAGCGCTGCTATATTTGTCCAGCAAAGAAGGAGAGAAAATCGGAGCGTTTCTGTTCTACTTGCGGACAAAATGTATGCAAGGAACATTCAGCCGAAAAAATAATATGCGAGATTTGTCGGGGGAATATGTAAAGTTACAAATAAATATTCCTGCACCAAGTTTGCTACAACCAAAAAATGTTTTCATAAAAAAATTGCATATAGAATGCCTATATTTGGCGTGCCCGTTTACTTACTTTTTTGTTGTTTTATGCACATAATTATGTTTTGAAATATACACATCTTAGGCTGTGTTCCCAGTAGCGCTGGGGTTCGCCAGAAGGGGATCCATAATGGATCTGACCTCCTGGTAACTCCAGGATTCCGCCAGCCTTAGCTGGGGTCACCAGGAGGTCAGATCCATTACGGATCCCCTCCTGGCGGACCCCAGCGCTAGTTGTAATGCATCCTTACCTTGCAATTGTAAAATAAACTTTGAAAAGTATTTTTATTTGAGTTATTCCATGATAATTGTAAACAGGCCTAAAATGCCCCAGGTGCGTGAATGTGTAGATTTCTATGGGTATGCGTTCTAGGGTTAACAACACTTTTACTTCTTGTTCTAGGGCAATTCCTCAGGCCTGCATCCTCCTGGACTGGAGGCCAGCTGGATCTTCTCCTTTGAGGGCACTTGTATGGACTGCATGATTTTGGTTAAGGGCATAGTCCTGTATACTGTCCTGCACCATCTGTTTACAACCAAAGAATCTCATTTTTTTTTCTGCTGCAGTGCAAGTGTCAAAAGTGTCCTTCATCCCAGCCAATATCTGTTTGACAGTCCCTTTATCAGTGTTCTGCCAGGACTTTACTTCCCTCTGGGCCGCACCAGTTAACTGACCAATGAGGATGTTGACCTTTTGATGTTCCGTCAGGGGATATACTTTGAATTGGCTGCAGAGCCTCTCTTTAAAGTCACTCAGCATGTGGGACTCTCCTGAATATTGTGGCAGCCAGGCCACTCCTGGTATAAAGGTCATGGATAGCGGCATTATGGGAGCCATAGTCGTGGTGGGGTCTGGTGGCATCATGGGGCCTGCAGCTACATCCACTGCAGGGCCTTGTGGCATTGCGGGGGCTGCAGCTGCGACCGACGCAAGATTTTCTCCTGGGTCAGATATTTCCCTTACCCCATGCTAACCTTAAGCAGGCCTGACGTCTCGCCTCCGGAGTCTGCAGTGGTTCCTCCTGCATTCGGTATGGTGCTCCTTACGGTCCTCCATCCAGGGCTTCCAGCATTCCACCTGCTCACACAGAACATACCAGAACTTCACTTCACGCTCTTTCTTCTGGGTGCCACCCAGGATGGCATGCCCCTCTTTTCCTGCGCTCCTCGCAGCGCTCTTTATGGCGGCATTTTTTGGCTGCAATTTTGAACATTTTATTGCGTGCACCGTGTGACACAGTTATGGCGATGTTTTAAAAGCTCATTAAAGTCTCTGGCACACAACTTAGCAAAGTCTTTCTTTTAAGTACAGTCTCTAAGGTGCACAAGACCAAGTTTGCTGGGTCGATCTATCCTGTTCATGATGCCAAATTGGAATGCCCACCAGAGCCGTGGGGTACTCGGTACCAGGTCCAGTACTTAAGGGGATGTGACAAGCGACGGCAAACCAGTCCGTGGCCCTGGGTGCCCATGTAAATGGGATGGTCTTTAAAAGGGTTTGTGAAATAAAGTTTGCTCATGATGCCACCTGTGGTATTCGGTCAGGGGTGACCATCGCTGGCCACTGGGGTGGGCTGTTATGGCAGCAGGGATGGTATGGCTTCCCACAGGTGAAGCTGGGTCCCCAGGGCTCCCGGTGTAGTAGGGACAGGTGGTAGATGGTGAAGAAAGAAGCGGAGGACACAGGGTTGCAGTCTCTTTTACCTCTTTACTGTATGATTCAGGCAGCCACAGTCCAGGGTCACAGGTGCTCTCTCTCCAGCTCTTCGCTCTCCTGTTCTTCTTCTCCCTCTCAGTCTCCTACAGACTGCTCTGCTTTCTTTTGACTTCCAGGAGCTGCAGAATCACTCGTCTCCATGGCCCCAGCTTTCCTTCCTCTCTCTTCGCTCTCCTCTCACCAACTGTCTAACTCTAACTGCCTAGCAACTGACTCCTCCTCCCAACCAGAGAGTGCAGCTCCCCTGAAGTCGGGTGTAGAGGTCCCCCTTCTGGCCTGGAGTCAGAACGGTTTTGTATGTGCTGAATACCTGTTAAAGGGATCCTTCCATACTTCCAAGCTTGACATCACTCTCCCCATGAGGAAAGCAATGCCCCTGTAACAACAGGTTACCTGGGGTGTTACATTTACATCTTGTTTTTTTGCATTTTAATGATATTGAGATAAATTTATACATTTTATTCTTGGATCTTTTCTTTATCTAGGATAAAAGCTATAGCCTGGTTTTGTGCTGTTCTATAGAAATATAGATGTCAGTGACACAAACATATATATACATTATGTATATAAATTACATAGATAGATAGAAGATAAACGAGTAATTCATCCACCGTGTTCTGTAAAGTCACTGCAGGAGCTGACAGGATAGAAGAGATGGATTACATACAGTAAATACAAATAGAATAGGTAGATAGATGTCAGTGACAATTACAATTAGTACAGTGTGTGTGCAAATTACTGGGCATGTATTTAATTATTAAAAGATTATTTATAATACCCATGCAGCTTCCCAGGCTATTAATATCAGTACACAGCTGGAAAAAAAGCCTGCACTGGCTATTAAAATGGGGATCCCTTAAAAAAATTAAGTAGGGCTGATATTAATAGCCTAGGAAAGGGCCATGAAACAGTATTCCTCACCTTTCCGCAGAGACGCTTTAAATCCATTTGTCCCACGAATGGTCCAGCTCTGATACATCTAGATGGCAGACTCTTATTCCCTTGTCAGACGGCACCACTAGCAGGAGAACTTTCTCACGCTCAAGGTGCCCTCAGACAGGGAATTGCAGTTCACACAGAGACACTGTGCACATGGTCGCAACATGCAGCCTGCCATCTAGATGTAGCAGAGCTGGACCAGTCGTGGGACAAATGGATCTAAAGCATCTCTGCAGAAAGGTGAGGAATATTGTTTCTTTTTTTACCTCTTTTACAGATGATGACGACATCGGGGGAGTAGGTGAGGTTGTAAGTATGGTTTAATTAAGAATATTAAAGGAGTCTGTGTCTTTATTTCAATTAATGGACTTTTTTCTGGGTGTCATTGTTTTCTTACAATGTGACTATGGGGTTAGTAATGGGTGCATCTTATAGACACCTTTCCATTGCTAACCTTGGGGCTTGATGTCACCTGATGATGATATTAACCCATCAACTATTACTCCACTTACCACCGCTACATGGCAAGTGGGAAGAGCGAGGCTAAGTGCCAGAATTTGTGCAACTTAGAGATGCCCCTTTTCTGGGGAGGCTGGGAGCTGATGTTTTTAACCTGAGGGGGCAGTATCCATAGCCCCTTCTGAAGCTATTCTCAGCCCACAGCTGGTTATTAACCCCTTAAACACCAAGAGTGGTTTATATGTTAATGACCGGGCCAATTTTTACAATTCTGACTACTGACATATTGTACTTCATGATAATGGTAAAATTTCCTTGACATTACTTGCGTTTATTTGTGAAAAAAATGGAAATTTGGCAAAAATTTTGAAAATTTCACAATTTTCCAACTTTGAATTTTCATGCCCTTAAATCACAGAGATATGTCACACAAAATGCTTAATAAATAACATTTTCCACATGTCTACTTTACATCAGCACAATTTTGAAACCAAAATTTTTTTTTGTTAGGGAGTTAAAGGGTTAAAAGTTGACCAACAATTTCTCATTTTTACAACATCATGTTTTTTTAGGGACCACATCACATTTGAAGTCACTTTGAGGGGTCTATATGATAGAACATACCCAAGTGTGACACCACTCTAAAAACTGCACCCCTCAAGGTGCTCAAAACCACATTCAAGAAGTTTATTAACCATTCAGGATTTCACACCTGAATGTTTTAAAAAAAATGAACATTTAACTTTAAAAAAAAAAAAATTCAGACCCAATTTGTTTTATTTTACCAAGGGTAACAGGAGAAAATGGACCCCAAAAGTTTTGGAATGCAGACTTTGAAGGAATGGTCTGCGGGCATCACGTTGCATTTGCAGAGCCCCTGACATACCTAAGCAGTAGAAACCCCCCTCATATTGGAGAGTAGACCCCCCAAGGAACTTATCTAGATGTGTTGTGAGAACTTTGAACCCCTAGTGTTTCACTAAAGTTTATAACGCAGAGCTGTGAAAATGAAAATATTTTTTTTGCTCAAAAAATGATTTTTTTAGCCCCCAGTTTTGTATTTTCCCAATGGTAACAGGAGAAATTGGACCCAAATAGTTGTTGTCCAATTCGTCCTGAGTATGCTGATACCCCATAAGTGGGGGTAAACTACTGTTTGGGTGCACGGCAGAGCTCAGAAGGGAAGGAGCACTGTTTTACTTTTTCAACGCAGAATTGGATGGAATTGAGATCGGACGTCATGTGGCATTTGCAGAGCCCCTCGTGTGCCTAAACAGTGGAAACCTCCCAATTTTAACTCCAAACCTAACCCCAACACACCCCAACCCTAGTCCAAATCCTAACCACACCCCTAACCCAAACACACCCCTAAGCCTAATCCCAACCCCAACACACCCCTAACCCCAACACACCCCTATCCCTAATCTCCACCCTGACACACCCCTAACCCAACTGTAAACATAATCCAAACCCTAACCCCAAATCTAGCCCCAACCCTAATTTTAGCCCCAACTTTAACCCTAACTTTAGCCCCAACCCTAACCCTAAATTTAGCCCCAACCCTAACTTTAGCCGCAACCCTAACCCTAACCCTAATGGGAAAATGGAAATAAATACATTTTTTTATTTTATTATTTTTCCCTAACTAAGGCAGTGATAAAGGGGGGTTTGATTTACTATTTATAGCGGGCTTTTATAGCGTCTTTTTATGTTTGGCAGCTGTCACACACTAAAAGACGATTTTTATTGCAAAAAATTGTTTTTGCGTTACCACATTCTGAGAGCTATAATTTTTCCATATTTTGGCACACAGTGTCATGTGAGGTCTTGTTTTTTGCAGGAAGATTTTTTTGTTGTTACCATTTTCGGGCACATGAAAGTTTTTGATCGCTTTTTATTCTGATTATTCTTAGGCAGAATTAACAAAAAACGGCAATTTGTGGATTTCTTTTAGTCGGCGTTTGGTAAAATTGATAATGCAGTTTTATTCTTTGGGTCAGTATGATTAAAGTGATAACTCATTTATATATTTTTTCATGTTTTGGCGCTTTTATACAATAAAAACTATTTTATAGAAAAAATAATTATTTTTGCATCGCTTTATTCTGCGGGCTATAACTTTTAATTTTTTTTTCTGATAACGCTGTATGGTGGCTTGTTTTTTGCGGGACAAGATGACGTTTTCGGCGGTGCCATGTTTATTTATATCCGTCTTTTTGATTGCGTGTTATTCCACTTTTTGTTCGGTGGTATGATGATAAAGCATTGTTTTTTGCCTCTTTTTTTTACGGTGTTAACTGAAGGGGTTAACTAGTGGGACAGTTTTATAGGTCGGGTCGTTACGGACACGACGATACTAAATATGTGAACTTTTCTTGTTTTTTTATAATTTTAGATAAAGAAATGTATTTATTGGAACAATAGATTTTTTTAATCTATTTAGGATTTGTTTGTTTTTCACACATGTAAATATTTTTTTTTACTTTTTTAATTTGTCCCAGAGTGGGACATCATGGTATAGTGTCAAATTGATGATCTGACACTATGCACAGCAATGTGTCAGATCAGCGATCTGACAGGCAGTGCTGCAGGCCCTTGAGTGTGGCCGATCGCCTATGACGTACTATCCAGTCCCTGGGAATTAATTCCCAGGTCACCTCGACGGGATAGTACGTTTGATGGCAGAAAGGGGTTAATTATAGTGGGACCCTCCATCATTTTTCTTAGTCCCCCATTTTAATAGCCAGTAAAGGTTAATTATCCAGCTGTGAGCTGATATTAATAGCCGGGGAATCTCCATGGGTATTAACCCCCTCCCAGGCTATAAACATCTGGCTCCAGCCATCGGCTTTTCCTCTGCTGGTTACACGCCATCTTTTCTGATAAATAATCTTTTAATAATTAAATACACGTCCAGTAATTTGCACACACACTGTACTAATTGTATTTGTCACCGACATTTATATATCTACCTATTCCTTTTGCATTAACTGTATATATATACAGTATATGTGTGTGTCAGTGTGATTTTACTATACGCCCACATGAATTGCTGGGCTTTCAAAGGACACCAGTGTGTAAAAATCGGACAGCACTCGTATGGTCCGAGTGCTGTGCGACTTTTTTCTTGCACCCATAGCCTTGCATTTGCGACTTGGCCCATTCCTTCCGCAGATCAGATGAAAAAGGGTATCTCGCCTCAAGAGGAATTTTGCCCTGTGAATCGTTTATCTGGCCACTCCCTATGTCGCTGAACTATGTCTCAAAAGTCAAAGTGGTTGGCAAGCACCCTATGAGGATGTTTAGACTTCTTAAAGGACACTGCATGATCCAGGGAAGAGATAGAGTCCTCGTCAACCCTCAGAGTCTGGTTGACAGCCTCGATAATAGTATCCACCGTTGCCTGACACTCTGGCAAGTGCAGGTCGAAAGCCCGGTCAGACTCATACTCAGAGTCTTGGTCGCTGTGAACCCCTGGTGAGGGGGAGTGAGAAACAGAACTTATGGATACCGAGGCGCAAGAGTGCCCGGGTGAAGTGCTATGGGTCCGTTTTCTAGATGCCTGTGTATTATGTGACTTAGAATGGCCCCTGCTTCCCGTGTAATAGAGGAACCTTCTGGCGCAGGCAGATGGATGCCTCTACCCATGGAGGGATATTTGATGGACTCAATCTCTTTATCCAGTGAAGCCATGGCCTGGGACAGTGACAAGACCCACTCATTGGGGCTAGGTACACTGGGGTCAGTAGCGGCGGAGGGCTCCTGAATGCATTTGGGAACACAGGCCTTACAGACACTGTATGTGTTTTGCTAGCCTTCTTGGATGTCTGACATGATATGGTGTACCCCAAATGACTCCCTGCTAGTATGTCTTGATAGGGAGGATTGCATGGGTCTTACCCTTGTCTTGTGTCCCTGCAAGCATGGTCCTCCCGGTGCCCTGCACTCCACTGAACTAGTGCTGGAGAAAAGATGTCCGCCGGGGGTGCTCCCGGAGAAAGAATGTCGCAAACAGCCACTCCAGATTCCCACACATGAGCTAAAATACAGCTGGAGATCCACAGATGTGGAAAGATGGCTGCCGAGAATCTCAGGAGGCGTTCTCATCCTGGATGAGAAGCGCCAAGAACGTGGGTGGAACTGCCAGCGTGACGCAAGCTGGTGGGTAGGGCTTCCGGATTGTGACCCAGCCTGGGCCAAAGATGGGGAGTAAATTCCCGGCGTTGGCCAGAGCACACCCGGAGGACCATGGAACGGAGCATGGGGCACCCTCGGGATGAGGACCAAATTGCATCCTATCCTCTGTGGAATAGAGTGTCGGACTACCCAGGTCCCCCTGCAGCACTAGTCCCAGGCACTTTCTGATCCAACTTCACTCCACCGATGGTCAGCTGATGGGAATCACAGGGTTCTCCACTCTGTTGGCAGGTCAGGTGCTGCGTGGACAGTACAGGGAACACCCTCCATCCACTATCCCTTTTGTCAGGGAGGTGGAGAGGGACCATCCACCTCCTTCCATCACTGCTTTCTCTCAGTGGTAATGCAGTGGGAGCCGCGTGGATGCCATCAGAGCTTCTGTAAATCCTAGAGGTTCATTTCCCCACGATGGGACAGGGCTATTGTCCGAGTGTAAGTCTGGCTGCAGAAGGGGGTACATGGAGACGACACTCCATGTTCTCATCCATTGTTTGTGTGGAGAGATCGGTGCCCTAAAGGGATCCGTCGCCTCCTTCAGACACTAAGCATGAGCTGGTTCGAGATGGAGCCAGTGGTAGGTGTATACTGCAGAGGAGGAGATAATTGTTTTATATTCACTTAGTGTCAGCCTCCTAGTGGCAGCAGCATACACCCATGGACCTTTGTCCCTCATTGAGATGAAGGAGAAAACTATGTAGTTTTCACAATAGAAAGCATCTTTTAGTGTGTTTCATACCTCAATATAAATCTGGTATAGCTGTAATCACACCGACCCAAGAATAAAGTCGCCTAATCACTTTTACTGAATGAGCAATGGCATAAAAAAAAAATAAATCCAATTCTTCACCTGCTATTGGTTTTTTCATTCTGCCTTCCAAAGATCGCAGTGAGGCTTAGCGCACATTTATCCTGCACTCTACGCTGAGCGCTTACACCATGTAAATCTCTGAAATACGTGATTCAGACAGAACCGCCAGCAGAAGATTCCCTATAAGGCAGATGAAAGCACTGTGGACGCTATCTGACCTATGATCCGGTGGTGTCGTCTTTTTAGGATTGCATAAATGTGCCATCGGCCAGTTTTGTGCACATCTGAAAAGGACACCGCTGAGCAGAGGACAGACGGAGTCCAGAGTAACTCTGCGGCCTCATTATAGTGAATGGATCCCTCGGGGGTTTCATATATCATATCACTCATAGATTTAGATGGAAACCCCAAAGTAAGTGGTCAGCATAGAGCGCCGCATAAATATGATCCCAAACGTTATGTAAAATGTTCCCAATAAAAGCTTCAACTCAATCCACAAAAAAAGCAAGTCCCCACTCAGGTCTGTGATATGTTAATGGAAATATAGTTGGCTTCCACGTTACTGGTAGTACAAAGGCTTAGGAAAAGCAAAATGGCTCCTTGCCCCCAAAAGAAATTCAGCAAATTCTCTGCTCCCTCTTCCAAATGCCCCCCTCCCTTCTGTCCCCCAGTGTGCCTAAACCATATTTAGTGCCCACATGTTTGACATTTCTGTAGTGATGAAAGCCCGCCTAAGTTATGGGTGCATCTCCAGAAGCATGAGCCGGGCATAATGTACTGGTTACTGCAACGAACTGGTCCCTACAGCATACTGTCACTAAACGGCAGTTTGCAATTTTTACTCAGCAGCATACATTGCTGCTTGTTTCAGGGAAACATCCATTGAGTCAAAATTGTCACTACATCTGTAGATAAATACCCATAGGGTTATGATTTCCAACATGGGGTCACCTGAGGGGGGATTCTGCTTTTCTAGCACTTAGCGGCTCTTTACACAGAGTCCACAAACTAGTCTAGGAAAATCTGTGCTCCAGTAGGCAAATAGTGCTGTACATCCACATATGGGGTATTTCTACATTCATCAGAAATTGTGGGACACATTTTTGTGATTTTTTCCCCATTTCCCATTGTGAAAATGTAAAACGTGGGTCTCACTCACAATCTTGGTGGTAAAAATGTAATTTTTTTTTTCACCGTGATCCGACATACGGCATAAACCACTTCTGTCTCCCAAATAAGCAGACTGTTCTCTGTAGTCTAACTTGTTTATTGGTAACATGAGCACAGTAAAACTATAAGAATATAAATTATATGGATAAGTATTGAGCCAAATAACAGCACAACTGATACTTTACAACTAGCAGGCAAAATATACAGGATGATGCAACTTCTATATAATACTACATACAGCAGGTCACTGATAATCACATTTCTTATGTACTGGCTGCTATACAGTTAATCGCATTCTGTACAACACTACATTGCAAGAACAGGGATAACAATCTTACCGGATAAACTTAACCAGGATGGCAAGTAAGTGAGGTAGTTCCAACACAGCAGATTAACACGTGTGTCCAGGGAAATACACAGAGAGAAAATGGAGTTTCCCTATCCCATGATACCTTGGTGCAATCCCACAATGCAACACTCTAATTATTACTAAAAACACAGGTTATAAATTTAACCACCACTGGGTGGTGCTATAACACAGCAAAAACCAAAACACTAATAGTCGTGAAACGTTAATGCATGAAACGAGCTACACTGTCCTTATTAAAATGGACAGAACACTCCCTGCTTGGCATCTACCGATGCCACCTACAGGCTCTTTTGGCGAGAACAGTAAGACAAGTTCCGCAACTGGTCTGAGGAATAGTCTGCTCTCCCCGGACTTGCCTACTTTGACCTCGATCTTATGCACCTTCCCATCTTTGCTTGGGAATATTTTAGTGATGAGGCCTAGTGGCCACTCATTACGGTGAGACTGGCTGTTTTTCATGAGAACGACATCTCCGGTTTTGATGTTTGGTCTGTCGGTCTGCCACTTCTTCCTTGGTTGTAAGGTGGAGAGGTACAGCTTCCTCCATCTGTCCCAAAAGGTATTGGAGAGACTTTGGACTTGTCTCCATTGTCGTCTGTAGAAGTCCTTGTTGCTAAATTCTCCAGGTGGAGCGCTGAGAACGCTGGCTTTCTGAGTAAGTAACATGGCAGGAGTGAGAATGGTCGGATCCTCAAGGTCAATAGAAAGTGAAGTCAATGGTCTAGCATTAATGATGGCCGAAACTTCTGCAGGAATGTGGTCAAACTTTCATGTGTGAGTCTTGCGCTACCTGCGTGCAAGAAAATGGAGTCAAGGATTCTGCATGCCATTCCTATCATCCTCTCCCAAGCACCTCCCATGTGAGAAGAGTGTGGCAGACTGAAAGTCCAGGTACATCCCTGCTCACTCAAGTATCTCTCCACACTTGTGGTGTCTAGGTTGGAAGGAATTTGAAGTTCTTTCACTGCTCCTACAAAGTTGGTACCTCTATCGGAGCGTATGTGCTTCACGGGGCCTCTGATGGCGATGAAACGTCGGAGTGCATTTATAAACCCTGAAGTGTCCATGGACTCAATTACTTCGATGTGGACTGCTCTGATGGACAGACAGGTGAACATAACCGCCCAGCGTTTGGTATTGGCTTGGACTCTTCTAGTGTGCCGTGCAACCACAAACCATGGCCCGAATACGTCCAGTCCGACGTTGGTAAAGGGAGGTTCTGTACTAAGTCTGTCCGATGGGAGATTGGCCATCTTTGGCTTTTGAGTCCCGTCACGGAGTTTGCGACAAATCACGCAGTTTACACACGCATCTCTTTGCTCCAACTATCCATCGTCCAGCAGTTCGTAAATTTCCCTCTGTGAACAGTTGGCCCTGATGTTTCACCAGAACATGGTGGTGTTGCACAAGCAGGGTCGTGACATGATGATGTCCGGGAATTATTATAAGGTGTTTCTCTCCAAATTCCACTTCAGCTTCTTGAAGACGACCTCCAATTCTTAACAGCCCATCTTGGTCGATGATTGGATCAAGCTTCTTCAAGACACTGTCTCTAGAAAGAGGTTGACCGTTATTGAGGTTATCTATTTCTTTGGCGTAACATTCACATTGTATGGTACGAATTATAACGTTCTTGGCATTTTCCATGTTTGGAACGGTAAAGGCAAGCTTGCAGTGGTGCCAACCTTTGCAAGGCTTCTGAATGGTGGGTGACGTTGATTTGTAGGATTGAGCCACATGAATTAAACAAACGAGGGCACGAACAAGCGAGTTCCAAGTTGAGAACCTGTAACGGTGGGAATTGAGGTGATTGTCTTTAGACACCGTACGTAGAACGGATACCTGAGGGTGGATTTCCTCATCTGACTCTGGATCTACCAGTTCAAAGATGTTTGACTCGTCAATGTGCAGCGCCCCAGAGTCCTGGTCGTTGCAGTATTGTCGCTCTTCCACCAGGGGAGTGATGGTATGTCTGATGGTACTAAAGGAGTTCACCTGAACAGGTATCACAGTCACACATTACACTTCACACTCCAACCACCAGGGGGAGCAAAGGGTTCTATCTATTAGGCCACTCCTCACACTCGGGTAAAACTGGGGGTTAGATAGGAAGATAGAGAGAAAGCTGCCTGGGTGAGACCCAGAGAAGTCCTGTCAGGCAGACAGGGAGAGAAGGAGGAACATCTGAGCTGCAGACAGAGGTCCCTGTCAGGGGTGGGATCCTGACAGAGACTTGTCAAGAGATAGAACGTTACGGAGCTGCGCCTGCTCCTGATTGCGGCAACATCCTAAGAAAGGACAAGAAGCGGAGTATATTGTGGAGAAGTGAGAAACGAGATCACAGCACAAGGAGATAATACCAGGAGGAGTCCTGCCCTAAGATCGGCAACATCCTTCTGAGGCGCGTAGCCGGTTGCCAGAACACAGAGGGAGTAATAGGCTCCACGCATTACTTCAAACTACGGCAGGACAGTTAATTCCAAGTTGGCTGCCCAACCTTTAACCTAATGAAGACAACGGAGGCAAATTGTGGGAGAGGGGCGTCTCTAGGGTCCCTATAAAATAGCTCCAGGCCTACCCCATCATACAGGTCGTCCTATCCATATCATCTGGGGGACGGAGAGAGAGAATATCAGAAACATACACGACAGTTGTGAGGACTATCCCGTGGTGCTCAGCAGGGAAGTACCACAACACACAGGCGCTAGTAGGAAGGCTACTGATTTCCACCTGCAATGGGAACTCTGGATGTGCCTTCGGACCGGCCGGATTCAGCTAGCCCTGTTAGCAGTGCTCTGGATTGTGGACGCTGAAGTCTACAGTAAAAGGTAAAGAGACTGCAACCCTGTGTCCTCGTTATTTACTGCGACCTACACCATCATCATCTACCTTACTGGGAAGCCCTGGGGACCTACTTCACCTGTGGGAAGGTATTCCATCTAGCTGCCATAACATCACCCCAGCGGACCCCTACGCAGCGTCGGTCACCCTGACCGAACACCACAGGTGGCATCACGAACACTTGACAAACTACACCTTTTAATTGGGCACCCCTTAGCAGGGCCACGGACCAGGTCGGGCCACCGTGACATCTCCAGAACCGAGACAGAGGGACCCGGTACCGAGTACCCCCACTGCCCTGCGCCTGGGGGTGATCCAACTTTATGGCGTCGAATGGCATAAGAATGTAGGGCCAGTAAACCAGGTTGTGTCCTTAAGATGTCTTGCTCCAACGGGTCTGGTTGTGTGGTCTGCAGGATTGTGGTGTGTGGACACATAGTGCCACTGTTTAGGGTCGGTGGATCTCCTGATCCTTAGCACCCGATTGCTGACATAGACATAAAAACAACGAGTTTCATTGCAAATGTACACCAGCACTACCTTGCTGTCAGTGTAGAACTCGACTTCTTTGACTTCCAGGTCCATTTCTGTCGAGATAAGCTCAGCTAACTCTACTGCTAGCACAGCTGCACAGAGTTCCAGTCTGGGTGCTGTGTGTTCATGAAGTGGGGCCAGTTTTGTCCAGCTAATAACAAGCCTTACGTGGCATTGTTCATTGATGTCAGTAGTTTTCAAATACGCCACTGCTGCAATTGCTTTGGTTGAGGCATCGCAGAAGATACAAAGCCTTTGCATCTTGATTTCTGTTGATGGCGCAGAAGCATATGGTCGTGCCACATAGAGACTTGACAGGGCTTCTAAAGAGTTCTTCCATCTTACCCACAAGTCTCTTTTCTCGCTGGGAAGTGGATCATCCCAATCGGATGTCTCTTGGGTGAAGTCTCTCAACATCATTTTACCTTGGATAGTTACAGGGGTTACAAATTCCAGAGGATCGTACAAGCTGTTTACAACGGACAGGACGCCTCTACGCATGAAGGGTTTCTCTTCTTCGCTGATCTGGAAGGTGAATTCATCCTTTTTCAAATCCCAGAGTAAACCCAGGCTCTGCTGCATGGGAAGGGAGTCCGTGCTTAAATCCAAGTCTTTTAAATCGGTTGAGTAACCTTGAGAGGGAAAGGCTGCCATTAGTTTTTGGCTGTTGGAAGCAATTTTGTGCAACTTCAAATTGGATGAAGCCAGCATTTCTTGTGCCCTTTTCAGGAGACTGACTGCCGACTCATCTGTGGGTGTGGATTTCCGGCAGTCATCTACATAGAAATCCTTTTTCACAAACGATCTTACATCCGATCCATGCTTTGCTTCACCCTCTCTGGCTGAATGTCTAAGGCCATAGATAGCGACAGCAGGGGAAGGGCTGTTCCCGAAGATGTGTACCTTCATACGATATTCCACGATGTCCTTGTAGGGGTCATTATCGCAGTACCAGAAAAACCTCAAGGAGTTTCTGTGTTCTTCTTTAACAAGGAAGCAGTGAAACATCTGTTGTATGTCGGCCATAAATGCTACTGCATCTTTGCGGAAATGAAGAAGTACTCCCAGAAGTCTGTTGTTGAGGTCTGGACAAGACAGAAAGACGTTGTTTAAAGAAACACCTTCGTATCTGGCACTTGAGTCAAATACCACTCTTATCTGACGAGGTTTCTTCGGATGATACATGCCGAAAATAGGTAAGTACCAACATTCCTCAGAATCTTGAAGTACAGGTGCCACTCTGGAAAATTCTCTCCATGAAGGTAAAGAAGTGTTCTCTTGTTTCTGGTGTCTTCTGCAGTTTGCGTGTAAGGGAGACAAATCGACTGTAGACAAGTTCTCTGTTGTTGGGTAAGCGTTGCCTCTATGGTTTGAATGGTAAGGGTGCGACCCAACTCTTTGATTCATCTCTTACTATCTCTCGCTCCATGATTTCCAAGAACAGTCTGTCCTCTATGGACGTTGCTACCTGGTTGTCTTCTCTTGTCCTGTGGAAAACTGTGCACCCTATGTGATCTTGCTCACTGTCGCATGCATGGTCTTCGCAGGAAGGGTCAGCTAACGGACAAGGTGGAGGGGTGTTGTGTGGCAATTCTTTAATCAGGAAACTGCTTTCGCATGGCTGGAAAAGAGACGGACGTCCATTCTCAAGAGTATTGGTAAGCATGCTGTTGACTGATGTCGGCCTGTGTGCTCCACCCAAACAGACGTCTCCCACGATGACCCATCCAAGCTCAAGTCTCTGAGCATATGGGGCATTTTGTGGGCCGTTAATCTGTCCTCTAGCCTTGTGGACCCGTAGTATATCTCTTCCGAGGAGTAAGACAATAGGAGCTCCTTGGTCAAGCTCTGGTATCAGGTTAGCTATATGTTATGGGTATGATGAGCTGCTACCTCTGGTGTAGGTACCTCCGACCTGTTGTCGGGAATTTGGTTGCACTCCAGTATTGATGGCAAGGATAAGCAGGTTTGACTGTCCATAGACTCTACTTTGAATCCGGTCATTTTTCTCCCCGCTGTCTCGACAGTACCTGCACATGTCTTCATGGAGTACGGAGAGCCGGGACCAGCAATGTTGAAGGTGTCGAAGAAAAAGGACTTAGCTAGAGACCTGTTGCTCTGATCGTCCAAGATTGCATATACCTTGATTGCCTTATCCCATTGGCTCGCTGGGAATACTCTGACAAGACAGATCTTCGAGCAGGACCTTCCTGCTACAAGTTCCTTGCAGATCTCTGTACACTGAGAAGTGACCACTGGGGTGTCAATGTCAGTGTCCATCTGTTTTTCGGCAGACTCTTCTACTTGCGACGATACAACTGAGGGTGGTCCAGGGTGTAAAGCCGTGTTGTGCTCCACACTACTACATTCTGTGCATTTCACACTGGTTTCACAGTTCTTGGCGAAGTGTGAGGTCGTCGCGCAGCATCTGAAGCATATCTTGTTTTCCTTTAGGAAACTCTTACGGTCTTCTAGAGACGTCTCCCTGAAGACTCTACATTTTAGTAGAGGGTGAGGTTTCTTGTGTAGGGGGCAGTGTTTGCTGAGATCCTGAGGATTGTCCTCTTCTGGAGAGGACTTACTTGCCCTGTAAGAAAACCCTGTGGAGGTAACATTAGTTTTTTAGTTAGTACTAGTGTTGAGCGATACCATCCGATACTTGAAAGTATCGGTATCGGAAAGTATCGGCCCATACCGGCAAAGTATCGGATCTCACCGATACCGATACCCGATACCAATACAAGTCAATGGGACTCAAGTATCGGAAGGTATCCCTGATGGTTCCCAGGCCCTGGGATCCATATGAATGTGTAAAATAAAGAATTAAAATAAAAAATATTGATATACTCACCTCTCCGACGCAGCCTGGACCTTACCGCTGTGAACCGGCAGCCTTCTTTGCTTAAAATGAGCGCGTTCAGCACCTTCCATGACGTCACGGCTTCTGATTGGTCGCGTGCCACTCATGTGACCGCCACACGACCAATCAGAAGCCGTGACGTCATCTGTCATGATCTCCATGGCCAGAGAACTAGCATAAGCCTCTATAGGAACAAGCTCTTGGAAGATGTAACTATACTGACCATGAACTAAACCTACCGCATCATCTAGAAGTAGCCAGGTAGCATGTACTACTTTTTATCCCTATATGCCCAGCGCCGGCCGGAGAACTAAATAATGCTAGCAGAGGGAAATATAAGACCTGACTCACCTCTAGAGAAATGCCCAAAAAGGAGACAGAGGCCCCCCCACATATATTGGCGGTGATATGAGATGAAACAACAAACGCAGCAGGAAAATAGTTTTAGCAAATTTGAGGTCCGCTTTCTAGATAGCAGAAGACAGAAAGCATACTTTCATGGTCAGTAGAAAACCCTAACAAAACACATCCAGAAATTACTTTAGGACTCTGGCATTAACTCATAATACCAGAGTGGCAATTCCTGATCAACAAGAGCTTTCCAGACACAGTAACGAAACTGCAGCTGTGAACTGGAACCAAAATACAAAAACAAAACATGGACGAATGTCCAACTTATCTAGTAGATGTCTGGGAGCAGGAACAAGCACAGAGAGGCTTCTGATAACATTGTTGACCGGCAAGCATCTAACAGAGAAGCCAGGTTATATAGCGACACCCAGATCTAATCAGAACAGGTGAACAGGGAAGATGATGTCACAAGTTCAATTCCACCAGTAGCCACCGGGGGAGCCCAGAATCCAAATTCACAACAGTACCCCCCCCTCAAGGAGGGGGCACCGAACCCTCACCAGAACCACCAGGGCGATCAGGATGGGCCCTATGAAAGGCACGAACCAGATCAGAGGCATGAACATCAGATGCAGTGACCCAAGAATTATCCTCCTGGCCATATCCCTTCCACTTGACCAGATACTGGAGTCTCCGTCTGGAAACACGGGAGTCTAGGATTTTTTCCACAACGTACTCCAACTCACCCTCAACCAACACCGGAGCAGGAGGCTCAACGGAAGGCACAACCGGTGCCTCATACCTGCGCAATAACGACCGATGAAAAACGTTATGAATAGAAAAGGATGCAGGGAGGTCCAAACGGAAGGAAACAGGGTTAAGAATCTCCAATATTTTATACGGACCGATGAACCGAGGCTTAAACTTAGGAGATGAGACCCTCATAGGGACAAAACGAGAAGACAACCACACCAAATCTCCAACACAAAGCCGAGGACCAACACGACGGTGACGGTTGGCAAAAAGCTGAGTCTTCTCCTGGGACAACTTTAAATTGTCCATCACCTGCCCCCAGATATGATGCAATCTCTCCACCACCGCATCCACTCCAGGACAATCCGAGGATTCCATCTGACCGGAGGAAAATCGAGGATGGAACCCCGAATTACAGAAAAACGGGGAAACCAAGGTGGCAGAGCTGGCCCGATTATTGAGGGCGAAGTCCGCCAATGGCAAAAAAGCAACCCAATCATCCTGGTCAGCAGACACAAAACACCTCAGATATGTCTCCAGGGTCTGATTAGTCCGCTCGGTCTGGCCATTAGTCTGAGGGTGAAAAGCAGACGAAAAAGACAAATCTATGCCCATCCTAGCACAAAATGCCCGCCAAAATCTAGACACAAATTGGGTTCCTCTGTCAGAAACGATATTCTCAGGAATACCATGCAAACGAACAACATTTTGAAAAAACAGGGGCACCAACTCGGAAGAAGAAGGCAATTTGGGCAGGGGAACCAAATGAACCATCTTAGAAAAACGGTCACACACCACCCAGATGACAGACATCTTCTGAGAAACAGGCAGATCTGAAATAAAATCCATCGAGATGTGTGTCCAAGGCCTCTTAGGAATAGGCAAGGGCAACAATAATCCACTAGCCCGAGAACAACAAGGCTTGGCCCGAGCACAAACGTCACAAGACTGCACAAAGCCTCGCACATCTCGTGACAGGGAAGGCCACCAGAAGGATCTTGCCACCAAATCCCTGGTACCAAAAATTCCAGGATGACCTGCCAACGCAGAAGAATGCACCTCAGAGATGACTTTACTGGTCCAATCATCAGGAACAAACAGCCTATCAGGCGGACAACGATCCGGTCTATCCGCCTGAAACTCCTGCAAGGCCCGCCGCAGGTCTGGAGAAACGGCTGACAAGATAACTCCCTCCTTAAGAATACCTGTGGGGTCAGAGTTGCCAGGTGAATCAGGCTCAAAACTCCTAGAAAGGGCATCCGCCTTAACATTCTTAGAACCTGGTAGGTACGATACCACAAAATTAAACCGAGAAAAAAATAATGACCAGCGCGCCTGTCTAGGATTCAGGCGCCTGGCGGTCTCAAGATAAATCAAATTTTTGTGGTCAGTCAATACCACCACCTGATGTCTGGCCCCCTCGAGCCAATGGCGCCACTCCTCAAACGCCCACTTCATGGCCAAAAGCTCCCGATTCCCAACATCATAATTCCGCTCAGCGGGCGAAAATTTACGGGAAAAGAAGGCACAAGGCCTCATCACGGCGCAGTCAGAACTTTTCTGCGACAACACTGCCCCAGCTCCGATCTCAGAAGCGTCGACCTCAACCTGAAAAGGAAGAGCCACATCAGGCTGACGCAACACAGGGGCAGAAGAAAAACAGCGCTTAAGCTCCTGAAAGGCCTCCACAGCATCAGGGGACCAATTAGCAACATCAGCACCCTGTCTAGTCAAATCGGTCAATGGCTTAACGACATCCGAAAAACCAGAAATAAATCGACGATAAAAGTTGGCAAAGCCCAAAAATTTCTGAAGACTTTTAAGAGAAGAGGGCTGCGTCCAATCACAAATAGCTTGAACCTTGACAGGATCCATCTCAATGGAAGAGGGAGAAAAAATATATCCCAAAAAGGAAATTCTCTGAACCCCAAAAACGCACTTAGAACCCTTGACACACAGAGAATTAGACCGCAAAACCTGAAAAACCCTCTTAACTTGCCGGACATGAGAGTCCCAGTCATCCGAAAAAATCAGAATATCATCCAGATACACTATCATAAATTTATCCAAAAAATCGCGGAAAATATCATGCATAAAGGACTGGAAGACTGAAGGGGCATTAGAAAGACCAAAAGGCATCACCAAATACTCAAAGTGGCCCTCGGGCGTATTAAATGCGGTTTTCCACTCATCCCCCTGCCTGATCCGCACCAAATTATACGCCCCACGGAGATCAATCTTAGAGAACCACTTGGCCCCCTTTATGCGAGCAAACAAATCAGTCAGCAACGGCAATGGGTATTGATATTTAACCGTGATTTTATTCAAAAGCCGATAATCAATACATGGTCTCAAAGAGCCGTCTTTTTTTGACACAAAGAAAAAACCGGCTCCTAAGGGAGATGACGATGGACGAATATGTCCCTTTTCCAAGGACTCCTTTATATATTCTCGCATAGCAGTATGTTCAGGCACAGACAGATTAAATAAACGACCCTTTGGGTATTTACTACCCGGAATTAAATCTATAGCACAATCGCACTCACGGTGCGGAGGTAGTGAACCAAGCTTGGGTTCTTCAAAGACGTCACGATAGTCAGACAGGAACTCAGGGATTTCAGAGGGGATAGATGATGAAATGGACACCAAAGGTACGTCCCCATGAGTCCCCTTACATCCCCAGCTCAACACAGACATAGCTCTCCAGTCAAGGACTGGGTTGTGAGACTGCAGCCATGGCAATCCCAGCACCAAATCCTCATGTAGATTATACAGCACTAGAAAACGAATAGTCTCCTGGTGATCCGGATTAATACACATAGTCACTTGTGTCCAGTATTGTGGTTTATTATTAGCCAATGGGGTGGAGTCAATCCCCTTCAGAGGAATAAGAGTTTCCAAAGGCTCTAAATCATACCCACAACGATTGGCAAAGGACCAATCCATAAGACTCAAAGCGGCGCCAGAGTCGATATAGGCGTCAGTAGTAATAGATGACAAAGAGCAAATCAGGGTCACAGACAAAATAAATTTAGACTGTAAAGTGCCAATGGAAACAGATTTATCAAGCTTTTTAGTACGTTTAGAGCATGCTGATATAACATGAGTAGAATCCCCACAATAGAAACACAACCCATTTTTCCGTCTAAAATTCTGCCGCTCGCTTCTGGACAGAATTCTATCACACTGCATGCTTTCTGGCGTCTTCTCAGTGGACACCGCCAGATGGTGCACTGGTTTGCGCTCCCGCAGACGCCTATCGATCTGAATGGCCATTGTCATGGACTCATTCAGACCCGCAGGCACAGGGAACCCCACCATAACATCCTTAATGGCATCAGAGAGACCCTCTCTGAAAGTAGCCGCCAAGGCACACTCATTCCACTGAGTAAGCACAGACCATTTACGGAATCTTTGGCAGTAAATTTCAGCTTCATCTTGCCCCTGCGATAGGGACATCAAAGTTTTTTCTGCCTGAAGTTCCAAATGAGGTTCCTCATACAGCAAGCCCAAGGCCAAAAAAAACGCATCCACATTGCGCAACGCAGGATCCCCTGGTGCCAATGCAAAAGCCCAGTCTTGAGGGTCGCCGCGGAGCAAGGAAATCACAATCCCAACCTGCTGTGCAGGGTCTCCAGCAGAACGAGATTTCAGGGACAAAAATAGCTTACAATTATTTCTAAAATTCTGAAAGCTAGATCTATTCCCTGAGAAGAATTCCGGCAAAGGAATTCTCGGCTCAGATACCGGAGCATGAATAATAAAATCTTGCAAATCTTGTACTTTCGTGGTGAGATTATTCAAACCTGCAGTTACACTCTGAAGATCCATTATTAACAGGTGAACACAAAGCCATTCAAAGATTATAAGGAGAGAGAAAAAAAAGAAAGACTGCAGCATAGACAGACTGGCAAGTGATCCAATTAAGAGCACAGAAAAAAAAAAAAAAAAAAAACTCTCAGCAGACTTCTTATTTCTCTCCTTTCTCAGCCAAGGATTTTAACCCTTTAGTGGGCCGGTCAAACTGTCATGATCTCCATGGCCAGAGAACTAGCATAAGCCTCTATAGGAACAAGCTCTTGGAAGATGTAACTATACTGACCATGAACTAAACCTACCGCATCATCTAGAAGTAGCCAGGTAGCATGTCCTACTTTTTATCCCTATATGCCCAGCGCCGGCCGGAGAACTAAATAATGCTAGCAGAGGGAAATATAAGACCTGACTCACCTCTAGAGAAATGCCCAAAAAGGAGACAGAGGCCCCCCCACATATATTGGCGGTGATATGAGATGAAACAACAAATGCAGCAGGAAAATAGTTTTAGCAAATTTGAGGTCCGCTTTCTAGATAGCAGAAGACAGAAAGCATACTTTCATGGTCAGTAGAAAACCCTAACAAAACACATCCAGAAATTACTTTAGGACTCTGGCATTAACTCATAATACCAGAGTGGCAATTCCTGATCAACAAGAGCTTTCCAGACACAGTAACGAAACTGCAGCTGTGAACTGGAACCAAAATACAAAAACAAAACATGGACGAATGTCCAACTTATCTAGTAGATGTCTGGGAGCAGGAACAAGCACAGAGAGGCTTCTGATAACATTGTTGACCGGCAAGCATCTAACAGAGAAGCCAGGTTATATAGCGACACCCAGATCTAATCAGAACAGGTGAACAGGGAAGATGATGTCACAAGTTCAATTCCACCAGTAGCCACCGGGGGAGCCCAGAATCCAAATTCACAACAGTCATCCCTCAGGTCCTAAATTACTAGAAGGGAATTTAGGACCTGAGGGATGACGTCGCGGCTTGTGATTGGTCGCGTGGTGGTCACATGAGCGGCACGCGACCAATCAGAAGCCGTGACGTCATGGAAGGTGCTGAACGCGCTCATTTTAAGCAAAGAAGGCTGCCGGTTACCAGCGGTGATGTCCAGGGGCCTCCGGAGAGGTGAGTATATCAATATTTTTTATTTTAATTATTTATTTTACACAGTAATATGGATCCCAGGGCCTGAAGGAGAGTTTCCTCTCCTTCAGACCCTGGGAACCATACACTGGGAAATTCCGATTCCGATTCCCGATACCACAAAAGTATCGGATCTCGGTATCGGAATTCCGATACCGCAAGTATCGGCCGATACCCGATACTTGCGGTATCGGAATGCTCAACACTAGTTAGTACACATTTTGTGTACTGCCACTGGTGTTTTACTGGGTTTTACACCAGAGGCAGTGGTACATGAGACAGTGAAATCGAAACTGGGGTCATTTCTAACTTTAGCCTGCTGAGCAGCAAAGTCTACAAACACCCTGAAAGGAGGAAATGAGACCTTATTAGCCTGTTTGTAACGGGACCTGTGACTGACCCACTTTTCTTGTAAGTTGTAAGGGAGCTTTTGGACAATCGGGTTGACACCTCTGGCAGTGTCCAGGAATGCCAACCCTGGTAGGTCACCTTCTGCCTGAGCAGCATGTACCTCCATTAACAAGTCGCTCAGTTCCCTAAGCTTTTGATAACCCTTATTTGCTATCTTGGGGAAATCATCAATTCTTTTGTACAAAGCGTTTTTTATAGCTTCTATTGACCCAAACATTCTTCGAGTCTCTCCCACACCATACAAAATCCTGTGCATGGGTACTTTATGTTAATGTTCCTGATTCTTTTGGCATGTTCAGCTGACTTGTTCCCAAGCCACTTTACCAGTAGATCTAACTCTTCACTACTGGAAAGATCCAAGTCTCTGATTGCGTTCTGGAAGGAGGCTCGCCATGCTCTGTAGCTTTCAGCTCGATCAGTGAACTTTACAAGTCCCTTGGTCACCAGCTCCTGGCAGGTAAAGAACCTTGCAAAGTTCATAGTGGCTGAGTCAGTGCCAACATGAGCTGATGTGCTGTTGTCATGCGGTGTGTGTGGTGCATCCTCATACCTGGTAGGAGCTTCTGGCTTAGGAAAGTCTGTATAAAACCGTTCTGAAGCAAAGGGTGTCCCTGCCAGTCTGGGAGGAGGCCGTACCTTCTGTTCTGTAAGACGGTAGTGGTGGTCGACGTCGTTTCGCGGTGTACCTTCCTTCTTCCAGTACGGCATTTGGAGGAAGGATCTCTGGTAATCTGTATGGGCTGGTTGGTGTAAAGGATCAGAGTTATCGTCTATTTTAGGATGTTGGTGGACATATTCTGAGACGCGTTGGGCTGGGTCCTGTCGATCAAGGTCTGGTCCACGTACGTCGCTGCCTCGCTCAGATTCAGGAAACTCCACGGCTTCTAAGAACTTAGCTTTGGCTATTGCGGCTGCTACTTATTTTTCAGCGGAGAGCCTTTCCAAAGTTGCTCGCAGGCGTGCTGTATCTGCATCTCTATCGGCTTGCAGGCGGGCTCTTTTTGCTTCTTGGTCTGCTTGTCTTAACTTTAACTGCATCTCTTGTGCGGCGAAGGAGGATCTTACTTTCGCCGCCTCAGCATCGGCACGGGCGAGGTGACAGACCTTTTCAAGGAAGACTTGCTTGAGTGGCTTGTTTGGGACCTCGCCCCGAGTGAAGATGCTCGACTTGTAGACATCTAATGTCCGTTTGCAGGCTGTAGAATGTCTCAGAGTGGGTAGGAATGACTTCAGTGTGGACTGAGACGTGTCGTGCTTGGTGGGCTGCATTCTCGGTACTTGTGACTGTATGGCGGCCGCTGCAGTATCTGCAAGCAGTGCAGTGTGGTACAAGCGGTTGCATAAGTGGTATTTGCTGTCGCTGGCGTCTAGCCTCCTTTTACTGTCATCGCCGGCGTCTAGCTTCCGTTTTACTGTTCTGTCTTCATACACGTTGCTACGGTGTGTGATCCGACATAAGGCATAAACCACTTCTGTCTCCTAAATAAGCAGACTGTTCTCTGTAGTCTAACTTGTTTATTGGTAACATGAGCACAGTAAAACTATAAGAATATAAATGATATGGGTAAGTATTGAGCCAAATAACAGCACAACTGATACTTTACAACTAGCAGGCAAAATATACAGGATGATGCAACTTCTATATAATACTACATACAGCAGGTCACTGATAATCACATTTCTTATGTACTGGCTGCTATACAGTTAATCGCATTCTGTACAACACTACATTGCAAGAACAGGGATAACAATCTTACCGGATAAAATTAACCAGGATGGCAAGTAAGTGAGGTAGTTCCAACACAGCAGATTAACACGTGTGTCCAGGGAAATACACAGAGAGAAAATGGAGTTTCCCTATCCCATGATACCTTGGTGCAATCCCACAATGCAACACTCTAATTATTACTAAAAACACAGGTTATAAATTTAACCACCACTGGGTGGTGCTATAACACAGCAAAAAACAAAACACTAAGGCCGGCATCACACTCAGCGTATGTAAATACGGTTCATTTTTTACAGCCGTAATACGCAGAAAAGTCCCCAAAATAGTGATCCGTATGTCATCCATAGGCAGGGTGTTGCAGTGTATTTTGCGCATGGCATTCTCTGTATGTAATCCGTATGGCATCCGCACTGCGATATTTTCTTGCAGGCTTGCAAAACCAACATCTAATGGATTTATGTGCTCAAATGTTCGTAAAAACAAATATACAGTATATATATATATATATATATATATATATATATATATATATATATATATGTCATTGAGACACACATATATATATATACTGTATTTATATTTAATTCAGCGCGAGATATGTGAAAAGCCGGTAATTCAATTGCCGGCTTTTCATTTCTCCTTCACAAACCCGACAGGATATGAGATATGGTTTACATACAGTAAACCATCTCATATCCCTTTTTTTTGCATATTCCACACTATTAATGTTAGTAGTGTGTATGTGAAAATTTGGGTGCTGTAGCTTGTAAAATAAAGGGTTAAATGGCGGAAAAAATTGGCGTGGGCTCCTGCGCAATTTTCTTCACCAGAGTGGTAAAGCCAGTGACTGAGGGCAGATATTAACAGCCTAGAGAGGGTCCATGGTTATTGCCCCCCCTGGCTACAAACATCTGCCCCCAGCCATCCCAGAAAAGGCACATCTGGAAGATGCGCCTATTCTGGCACTTGGCCACTCTTGGCCGTGTAGCAGTGGGATATGGGGTAATGAAGGGTTAATGTCACCTTGCTATTGTAAGGTGACATTAAGCCAGATTAATAATGGAGAGGCGTCAATTATGACACATATCCATTATTAATCCAATAGTATGAAATGGTTAATAAAACACACACACATTATTACAAAGTCCTTTAATGAAATAAAGACACAGGGTGTTGTAATATTTTATTAATCCAGCTGAAGACCCTCGTTCTGTAAAAAAGTAAAAATAAAAAATCAACAATATCCCATACCTTCCGATGATCAGTCACGTCCCACGAAGTAAATCCATCTGAAGGGGTTAAATCATTTTACAGCCAGGAGCTGTGCTAAAGCACTGCTCGTGACTGTAAAACCCCCGGGAATGAATGGAGTGCAGGGGAATGACCTGTAGTTACCTTGAGTTGTGGTGATGCGCCCCCTGCTGGATGTCCTCATATGAACTCGAGCGTGGGAACTTTTACCAGGCTCCAGTTCATGAGGACATCCAGCAGAGGGCGCCTCACCGCAACTCAAGGTAACTACAGGTCATTCCCCTGCAATCCATTCATTCCCGGGGGTTTTACAACCACAAGCAGTGCTTTAGCACAGGGTCCAGGGTCTTCAGCTGGATTAAGAGAATAATAAAATATTACAACACCCTGTGTCTTTATTTCATTAAAGGACTTTGTAATAATGTGTGTGTGTTTTATTAACCATTTTGTACTATTGGAATAATAATGGATAGGTGTCATAATTGACGCCTCTCCATTATTAATCTGGCTTAATGTCACCTTACAATAGCAAGGTGACTTTAACCCTTCATTACCCCATATCCCACCGCTACACGGGAGTGGGAAGAGAGTGGCCAAGTGCCAGAATAGGCGCATCTTCCAGATGTGCCTTTTCTGGGGAGGCTGGGGGCAGATGTTTGTAGCCAGGGGGGGCCAATAATCATGGACCCTCTCTAGGCTATTAATATCTGCCCTCAGTCACTGGCTTTACCATTCTGGTGGAGAAAATTGCGCGGGAGCCCACGCCAATTTTTTCAGCGATTTAACCCTTTATTTTACAAGCTACAGCGCCCAAATTTTGCACATACACACTACTAATAGTAGTGTGGAATATGCAAAAAAAAAAGGGATATGAGATGGTTTGCTGTATGTAAACCATGTCTCATATCATGTCGGGTTTGTGAAGGAGAAATGAAAAGCCGGCAATTGAATTACCGGCTTTTCTATAGAACACTGCTGCGTATTTCTCGCAAGTCACACTGCTGATCCGTGTGAAATCCGTATTTTTCTCGCCCCCATAGACTTTCATTGGCGATTTTTTTGCGCATTACGGTGACAAATGCAGCATGCTGCGATTTTGTACGGTCGTGGAAGACCGTATAATACGGATCCATAAAATACGGCTGATAGGAGCTGGGCCATAGAGAATCATTGGGCCGTGTGTTATGCGTATTTTACGGGTGTATTTTCTGCGCTCATATGTCTGTAAAACTCCCCAGTGTGACGCCGGCCTCATAGTAGTGAAACTTTAATGCATGAAACAAGCTACACTGTCCTTATTAAAATGGACAGAACATCAGGGGCTTTTCATACACAACATGGTGTTCGCTAATTATTCCATAAAATTTTGCATTCAAAAAGTTAAAGGGTGCTCCTTCCCTTCCAATCCCTGCCGTGCGCCCAAACAGTAGTATTCCCTCACTTATGGGGTAACGGCGTACTCAGGAGAGAATGCACAATAAATTGTATGGAGCCATTTCTCCTGTTACATTTATGAAAATGCAAAATATGGAGCTAAAAAAGGTCTATTTGAGATTTTTTTTTTTTATTTCCACGGCTATAGGTTATAAACCTCTGTGAAGCACCTGTGGATTCAAAATGCTCAATATACATCTACATAAGTTCCATAAGGGGTCTAATTTCCAAAATGGTGTCACTTAAGGGGGTTTTCCACTGTTTAAGCACATCAGGGGCTCTCCAAGCGCAACATGGCAAACGCTAATTATTCAAGTATATTTTACATTCAAAAAGTCAAATGGCGCTCCTTCCCTTCCAAGCCCTGTCGTGCACCCAAACAGTTGTTTTCCACCACATATTGGGCATCTGCGCACTCAGAAGAAATTTCACAACAAATTTTATGGAGCAATTTCTCTTATTACCCTTATGAAAATGCAAGATTTGGAGCTAAAAAGATTTATCTGGGAAAATTTGTATTTTTTTTCATTTTCACAGATTAACGTTATAAACCTCTGTAAAGCACATGGGGGGTTCAAGGTGCTCAATACACATCTAGAGAAGTTCCCTAAGTGGTCTAGTTTAAAAAATGGTGTTATTTGCTAGGGGTTTCCACTGTTTAGGCACATCTGTTGCTCTCCAAATGCGACATGGCGACTGCTAATTATGCTAGCAAATTTTACATTCAAAAAGTGTAATGGCTCTCCTTCCCTTTCGAGCCCTGCTGTGTGCCTAAACGGTAGATTTCACCCACATATGGGGTATCGGCATGCTCAGGAGAAATTGCACAACAAAATGCATGGTCCATTTTCTCCATTGCAAAAGTAAAAAAAAATTAGGTCTAAAGGAAAATTTTTGTGAAAGAAAAGTAAATGTTTATTTTATTCTTCCACATTCCAACTGTTCCTGTGAAGCACCTAAAGGGTTAAAAAATAAACTTGGTGAATATGGTTTTGATTACCATGAGGGGTGCAGTTTCTCGAATAGTGTCATTTTGGGGTATTTTCTGTCATATAGGCCCCTTAAAGTTACTTCAAGTGTGAGGTGGTCCCTAAAAAATGGTTTTGCAAATTTTGTTGTAAAAATGAGAAATCGCTGATCAAATTTTAACCCTTATAAGTTCCTAACAAAAAAAAATTATGTTTTAAAAATTGTGCTAATGTAAAGTAAACATGTGGGAAATGTTATCTGTTAACTATTTTGTGTGATATGACTCTCTGATTTAAAGGCATAACAATTTTCAAAATTTTTGCCAACTTTTCGTTTTTTTTAAACAAATAAGTGCAAGTCATATCAAAGAAATGTTGCCACTACCATAAAGTACAATGTGAAAACAGTCTCCGAATCACTGGGATCTGTTGAAGCATTCTAGAGTTATGACCTCATAAATTGACAGTGGACAGAATTGTAAAAATTGGCCTGGTTAGGAAGGTGAAAACATGCTTCGGGGTGAAGGGGTTAAAGAATAAGTTAAAAGTATTGCTTTGTGGACACTATTACTTAAGTGACACCCAACCTGCACATTTGAAATCCTCTCTGGTCTATTGGTTGAAATTATGTCCAAAAGTGCTGGTATCCTCTGACTTGTTGGGTCCTACCCTCTAAGGGTAATTGTCTTGTATTTTTGTTAAAAACCTGTTTCCTTTGCTGGACCTGTTTTTGCGAAACAATTTATATCAGGGTAGTTCAAGTCCCACACAGTTACTTAATCAAATCTTGCTGGTTCATCAATTTGCTTTATGAGGATATTTTTTGCTGCCTCTTTTATACAATGATTTTATAACAAACCCTTATCAGTAGTTTAATATTTTTTCTCCCTTCCCTTATCTCCATATGTACAGACTCTACATTTTTATGTAGCTCGCAAATATTATCACACAGGAATGGCTTTTTGGAAGATTTTACATGTAAACAACCTCCCCCTCACTTTTTTGTACAATCATTCCTGAACAGACTGTAGCCCTGTAAATTAACAGCCCAGTCATAGCTCTCATCCAGCCATGTCTCCGTTATTCCCACCTGATTAAAATTTTATTTCAACATTATTACTGCTAATTCATTATCTTGCTACGAGAATTCTGGCTTTAGTATGCTTGCATTTTACATATTTTTCTGCATCCTTTGTCTTCCTCTCTGTATTAACTGCTCTAATCATTCCCCCATTCCACCCCCGTTTTAGTTACTTAGACCCGATTGACTATCTACATTGTCTTCCCCTGTTTTACAGTGATTGCCCTCACCCCAGTCCCTAGTTCAAACACTCCTCCAAACGTCTAGTCATTTTTTCCCCAGTGGAGATGCACACTCCGCAATGAAATGCAACCAAGTCTTAGCATAGAGCTTGCAGCCAGCAGAGATGTCAGCCAAGTTATCTATTACCCTAAATATCATCATTCTTACACAAATTCCTGAGCTCTGGCATGGCATACGGTGCAAGTAACTTTGAGAAAATTAACTTTGCGGTCCTTGCCTGAAGCTTACAGTCGCAATCCCTTGCATGTTTGTGGCACCTAAATGCTTCAGATCACCAACCAAATTTAAATATTAGACTAAGACAAGTAAACACAAAATGTAGTTTTTAAATGAAGTTCTTTATTGCTAAGGGAAAAAGAAATCCAAACCTACGGGCCCTGTGTGAAAAAGTGATCGCCTTCTAAACCTAATAATTGATTGGACCAATGTTAGCAGCAACAACTGCAACCAAGCATTTGCGATAACTGACAATGAGTCTTTTACAATGCTCTGAAGGAATTTTGTCCCACTTATCTTTGCAGAATTTTTGTATGTCAGCCACATCGGAGAATTTCCGAGCATGAACTGTCTTTTTAAGGTCATGCCACAGCATGTCAATCGGTTTAAGGTCAGGACTTTGACTAGGATACTCCAAAGTCTTAATTTTGCTCCTCTGAAGCCATTCAGAGGTGGACTTGGTGTGTTTTGTATTATTGTCCTGCTGCATTACCCAAGTGTGCTTCAGCTTGAGATCATGAACAGATAGCAGGACATTCTCCTTCAGGATTTTTTGGTAGACAGCAGAATTCATGGATTCATTTACCACAGCAAGTCTTCCAGGTTCTAAAGCAGCAAAACAGCCCTAGACCATCACACTACCACCACCATATTTTACTATTAGCATGATGTTCATTTTCTGAAATGCTGTGTTACTTTTACTCGAAATTTAATGTGACATACACTTTGCAAAATGCTCAACTTTTGTCTCGTCAGTCCACAAAGGATTCTACCAACTGTATTGAGGATCTTCAAGATGTTTTCTGACAAAACTGAGACAAGCCTCTATCTTCTTATTGCTTAGCAGTGGTTTTTATCTTGGAACTCTGCCATGCAAGCTATTTTTGCCCAATCTCTTTCTTATGGTGAATTCATAAACACTCATTTTAATTGGGGCAAGTGAGGCCTGAGGTTCTTTGAATGTTGTTGTGAGGTCTTTTGTGACATCCTGGATGAGTTTTCTCTGCGTTCTTAGGGTAATTTTGGTTGGTCTGGGAAGGTTCACCACTGTTCCATGTTTTCACCATTTGTGGATAATGGCTGATACTGTAGATTTCTGGAATCCTAAAGCTTGAGAAATGGCTTTATAACCTTTTTCTGACTGATAGATCTCAATGACTTTAAAGAATTTATTTGGATCGCTGCATGATTTTTTAGCTTTTGAAGATCTTTTGGTCTACTTCACTTTGTCAGACAGGTCCTATTTAAGTGATTTATTGATTGGGAACAGGTGTGGCAGTGTGGCAGTAATCAGGCCTGGTTGTGATAGGCATATTGAGCTCAGCTTCCCAAAGATGTGACCACAGTTAATTTATGCTCTAAGGGGGGGGGGGGGGGCAATCACCTTTTCACACTGGGCCCTGTAGGTTTGAATTTCTTTTTCCCTTAATAATAAAGACCTTAATTTAAAAACTGCATTTTGTGTTTACTTGTGTTATCTTTGTCTAATACTTAAATTTGTAGTGTGATCTGAAACAAACATGCAAAAGGAAATCAGGAAGGCGCAAACACTTCTTCATACAACTGTAGGTGTAGCCTCAAAATTCAGGCTTAAAATAGCTCCCTTTTCTTTCACTGTGTTTGTTATGAAGCACTTTTCTTACAATTCAAATACAAACATACAATTTTAACATTAAATGCAAAGTAATGTAGCTATAATATGCTTTTTACTCATAAGGATATCAAGTGCAAATATACCACTAACAGGTGGAATTTTTCTTATTTACTGTCTATTACTTTGATTTTACTATTCATTCCCCTATCAGCATGGTGCCAATTTAAATGTGTTCTTGATGATTAATTTGTGTACTGGTAAATGTTATACAAAAGGCATACATGCAAAACAGCTGCTATTAATATAACTTGTTTTTTATATATTTACTTCCAAATATGTACAAAGTATAGTTATTTCAACAGTTGTATGAAATACAAAAATGTTATCCTAAAAAATTTCTTAAATGTATTTAATTAGCAAATCACGCTTCTTTTGTACAAGGAACTATTCATTGTAGTACATCAAAGTAGCTGCTTTCTTTTTACAGTGACAAAAACCTGTCCAACAAGAACAACAAGGCAAGTGTCTATAAGCATGTCTAGTAGGAAGCTCCACCGCACTTCCTTCATATGTGGAAAGATGTACTCCCCATAAATAATCTGATCTATTGCTGGAGATACCATAGGTGTTAGGGAGGGAGGTAAGAAGAGACTTTTTGTACTGCTGTCCAGCCTCTCTTTTGGTCTAATACTGGCCATATCAGGGGTCTTGAGGTAATTGACTGCTCATCCTGCTCCGACCTTGTCCCTTGTCTGTGTGATTTAATTCTGGAGATACCTTGGGGTGCTAAAGTAAGAAGATGTTGCTTACAATGCTTTCCACCCTTTCGTTCTGATCTCATACTGGAGATACCAAGAGTGCTGAGATAAGAAGAGGCTTCTTGCACTGCTGTCCAACCTATCCTTATCTCATACTGTAGATATCAGGCATGTTTACTCAAAAAGAGTCTGTTCATACTGGTGTGTACCTTGTCTTTCTGCTATAATACTGGAGAAAACAGTAATTCTGAGGAAAGAAGAGCTGTTCACACTGCTGTTAGCCATGTTTTCTGATCTAATAATGAATATACCAGTGGTGCTGAGGTAAGAAGAGGTTGCTCACACTGCTGTCCTCCATGTATTTCTGATACTAGAAATTCCAGGATTATTATGTAAGAAGTGCATACATGGGTGGAAGAATCATTATCGCATTGAAAACGCATTACGCATGGATCACCAAACGGAGAACACTTGTGCGACTCTCGGCAGGGAGACTCGAACCGATTTTCCATACGTTTAGTGTGACTCCGGCCTTAGTTGTACACTACACAAATCTGGCCTTCATGGAAAACTAGTAAAAAGAAAGCTATTTTTGAAAGCAAACCATAATAAATCTAATTTGCAGTTTGCAAAAAGCCATGCAGAGGACACAGCTAGCATGTGGAAGAAGGTGCTCTAGTTAGGTGAGACCAAAGTAGAATTTTTTGAGCTAAATGCAAATGCTATGTATGATGGAAAACAAACATTGCACATTGCTCTGAAAGCATCATCCCCTGTGTCAAACACAGTGGTGGCAGCATCATGCTATGGGGGTACTTTTCTTCAGCAAGGACAGTTAGGTTGGCGAGAGTTGATTGGAAGATACATGCAGCTATATATAGAAATATCCTGGAGGAAAACCTGTAGGAAGCTACAAAAGACTTGAGGCTGGGTCATAAGTTTCCCTTTCAGCAGGACAAAGTTCCTAAGCATAATGTCAGAGCTCCAATGGAATATTTTAGATCAAAGCATATTCATGTTTGTGAATGGACCAGTCAAAGTCCTGACCTAACTCTCATTTAAAATCTGTGGCAAGACTTGAAAATTACTGTTTGCAGATGACTCCATCCAGTCTCTTTGAGCAAGAGCAAGTTTGCAAAGAAGAATGGGCAAAAATTCAGCTTGCAGATGTGCAAAGTTGGCATCACGATTCCTCCACTCAGTGAGTGATTGTTATGCTGTTCTCTGGGAAATGCCTTGCTGAGTTGTCTGTGTTTTTATTCACAGCTTGGCTGTCCAATCCTGGGATGGGCTTGCTGAGCTGTTGTTGCTTTGATTGACAGCTCAGATGTCCAATCTGTGATTTGGGAGTGCTGGACTTTCCCCAGGTGTTTGGTGTTCTGGAGATTGCCCAGCTACTTAACTGAGCTGTCTGCCCTGATTCCTTCCAGACGTAGTTTGTGCTTCCTGGTGATGGTTAACCTGATTTTGTTGTTCTGACTTCTGATATTCCGCTGCCTGATCCTTTAAATCATGTTCTGACTATCCCTTTGTCTTGTCCTTTGGCTTTTGATCCGCTATCTCTTGATATTGAGCATGGACTGTGACCTGACTTATGCTTTTGTCTTTTCCCTTGGTTATCTTTATACTCTTGGTATTTACACCAGAACATCTGACTTTTCTGCCTCAAGGTCTGTCCGTGAGTAGTGAGTAGCATCACAGCTGATAGAGACATACCACAAAAGACTTGCTGCAGTAATTGCAGGTGAAGCAGTCCCTCAAAGTATTGACTCAGGGGGGCTGAATACAATTTGCACAATTTGTCACAATTTGTAGAACAATATTTTTCAAATATTTAGAAAACCATATGTCATTTCCTTTACACCATAAATAATTGATTTTTTGTGTTTGTATACTACAAACACAAAATAAAAACCATTTCCGTTTGTGGCTGTAACTTAAAAAAAATTGAAAAGTTTAAAGGGTATGAATACTTTTTAAGGCACTGCACCAGGAGTTCTAATGTAAGAAGAAAGTACTCACACTGCTCTCCATCCGTCTTTATGACCTAGTGCAGAAGATATCATGGGTGCTGAGTAGAGATGAGCGAGCACTAAAATGCTCTGATGCTCATTACTCGATCCGAGTAATTCCTAATACTCAAGTGCTCATTTTGAGTAATGGGTATAAAGGGAGTCAATAGGAAATCCAAGCATTTTTTCCGGCAAACGCTACAAAGAGGTCTGAGGGGCAGTAAAAATGTTGAAATGGATGGAAAAAGTGCTGAATGGAAGGAGAACAGGATGGGGAAGACCTCTGGAAGCATCTCTGACTGGCAGATCGCTGCTGAGAACAATGGTGTCTCACTTCCACTCCATTTTAAGGAGTGACAAAAAATATTCAAAATAAACAAGAAATTGAAGTTTAGAGGAAAAAATGTTTCCTGCATAATGACTATCATTTAATGCAAAATGTAAAAAGTATTTTTAAAAGAATAATTTAAGTAAACCAAAATTGAAATTTGTATTAAAAATTGGAAACATTTAAATACATGAAAAATATAATATTGTAATTTAAACTTTTGCTTTATATTTTCTTCTTTTCTACCAAAAATTGTATATGGTTTTGGTGTAAATACTGAGTTTTCATCAGTTCAAAGATGTTAAGAGCATGAATCAATCAAGTCAATTCATACACTCCATAGACAAGCTTAGGTTTCTCACGTTCATAAACATCCATTTTATTGAACAGATAAAGTACAGTCCTCATTAAAGGGTGGACAGAAATTAGACACCAAGTTGATGGAGGATTGACTTTCTATCCAAGGATAGGACATTCTGGTTCATTAACCCCTTCTCACTATTGGAAGCAAAAAGATTAACATTCATTACTGGCTGTCACTTCTTTACTGTGCAAGGGAATTAATTTACTATTGCATCAAACTGTCTTCTGATAAGGTTTACAAAATCATGCTTTCCTTAAGAAAAAAAGTCAATTTGTACCTTCCTGTAAAGTTTTACATAAAATATTAGTCATATTAGAGGGAATATATTGAAAATAATTAGTTACAAATACAGTTTTAACCATCTTTAATCTATTCTAAGCTTCATAGTGTTTGCAATTATAACAATGTAATTGTTCTTTATATATGCAGCTCTCTCAGATTTGCGAACTTTTTTTTCTTTTCATACTTCCCTGCACAAGCTTCTCTATTGTTAAAAAAATTATTTACCCACATTGTTCATTTTGGACACTTGAAAAAAAAATGTCCTTTGGTTTGACAAAAAATACTAGACACACACACAAAAAAAAGCTAGAGAGGTCATACAATTTAGTGCATATACACACTTAATAGCTCACACAGCACCAACTGCTGTCCCTCCAGCATACAGGTGCACAATCAATGATGGTTTCGGGAGCCATGTCATCTTCTGGTGTAGGTCCACTGTGTTTTATCAAGACCAAAGTCAGAGCAGCCGTCTACCAGGAAATTTTAGAGCACTTCATGCTTCCCTCTGCCAACAAGCTTTTTGGAGATGGAAATGTAATTCTCAAGCAGGTCTTGGCACCTGTCCCCACTGCCAAAAGCACCAATACCTGGTTTAAAAGCAACAATATCACTGTGCTTGATTGGTCAGCAAACTCGCATGATCTTAACCCCATAGAGAATCTATGGGGTATTGTCGAGAGGAAGATGAGAAACACCTGACCCAAGGCAACCTGGGCTTCCATAACACCTCAGCAGTGCTACAGGCTGATCGACTTCATTCCACGCCGCATTGATGCAGTAATTGATGCAAAAGGAGCCCCGACCAAGTAGTGAGTGCATTTACTGAACATATATTTCAGTAGGCCAAAATTTCGGATGTTAAAATCATTTTTGGATGGTACACAAAATTTGCAAAGAATGAATGGTGTTTGTTTGATTGAAGCATTTTGAGAATTGTTGCATTAAAATTCTGACATAGGAAGCAAATCAACTCATTCATCCTGTGGATGATAAATGTAGCATCTGAGATATTGCTCTAAGGTTTGGTTTGTGAGTTCACTCTGACCATTAGATTGGAGATGGAATGCAGAAGATAAGCTGACATCAATGTCCAATGCTGCACAAAAATTCTTCCAGAATTTTTATATAAATTGTGTTCCAAGATCAGAGACGTTTTTGTCAGGAACCTCATGAAGACTAAACACATTTTGAATTGCAAGATCGGCCGTCTCTCTAGCAGAACACAAGCCAGGGCAGGGGACTAAATGTGCTACTTTGGTGAGCCGGTCCACCACTACTAGGATTGAACTCTTTCCCTTTGAAACTGGTAGTTCAAGAATAAAGTCTACAGATATAGAGCCCCAAGGACGAGATGGAATTTTCAGGGGCTGCAATAATCCCATTGGTGACGTGCGTGGAGTCTTATACATAGCACATGTGCTACAGGAAGATGCATGTTGTTTAACATCCTTTTTGCAATTAGGCCACCAAAGGAAGTGAGACAGAAATTCTTGTGTTTTTTTAATTCTTTTGTGTATTGCTAACTTGGAGACATGGACCAGTTTTAATATCTTTATTCTCACAGTCTCTGGAACATATATGCAATGATTATGAGTCCATATTGTATTTTGAAAGGTAAGAGATATCTGGTGGATACCAAATAATTGGACCTGTCTCATATGCTTCCTGTATATCTCCCAGCAAGTCTTTCCTATGGATCACCCCCAGGAAGTTGGGCAGCTCCTTCTAGATGATGTCTCCATTATTTGAAAACAGCAATGATAGCTAAGAACTGTTTGATCCCCACATCATAATTCTATTTTTGTCGTTGTCAAACTTCTGGCGAAATAGGCACAATGATATAGAAAATCTTTTGTTCCTGTTCTCAGTGATAGAATGGCCCCTGCTGCACCATTTGAAGCATCCACTTCTACAATAAAGGCATGTTCAGGATTAGGATGATTCAGTATAAGAACTATGGTAAACTTCGTCTTAGGGTACCGTCACACATTGAAATTTTCATCGCTGCGACGGCACGATCCGTGACGTCGCAGCGATCGTATGAATATCGCTCCAGCGTCGTAGACTGCGGTCACACGTTGCAATCACGGCGCTGGAGCGATGCCGAAGTCCCCGGGTAACCAGGGTAAACATCGGGTAACTAAGCGCAGGGCCGCGCTTAGTAACCCGATGTTTACCCTGGTTACCAGCGTAAACGTAAAAAAACAAACAGTACATACTCACCCGTCGGTGTCCTTCAGGTCCCTTGCCGTCTGCTTCCTGCTCTGAGTGCAGCCGTACAGTGAGAGCAGATCGCAGCACCGCAGCAACGTTTTCTGTCTCAAGTTTTGGATCCCGCATCCTGTCTGGTTCAAATTTCTGGCTTGTCTCTGACCACGTGCTTTGCTGTGAATTCTGGTACTTCGTCTTCCTGTTTGTTGCTGACCGGCCTCTCTGACTACTCTGCCACCTCCTAGTGGCCCTCCTCGCTTTGCACGGCGGTGCTACACGGTGAGTGCTACCCTTTTCCCCTTTCCTGCACCCCCTGGTGGAGGTTCCGTGCAACTGCCTTGCAGTTGCATTACATACAGAAGATAGAAAAGACACTTTTTTAGTTTCCCAATTGATTGTGGGACTTTGAGCCTGTAGCTATGGCAATGCAGCGCACCAGAGTCATGGTCGTTGCAGTACTGTTGCTCTGCCACTAAGGGGAGTGATGGTATGTCTGATGGCACTTAAGGAGTTCACCTAACCAGGTATCACAGTCACACTTCACACTTCACATTCTGGCCACCAGGGGGAGCAAAGGATTCTATGTATTAGGCCACTCCTCACAATCTGGTAAAACTGGGGGCTAGATAGGAAGTTAGTCAGAAGCTGACTGGGTTGGAACCAGGCAACATCCTGTGGCAGAGGGTGTTGTGAGGGAAGATTCAGGGGGGTCTCTGTCAGGGGTGGGATCCTGACAGTGGCCTAGCGAACAGAACAGAACGTTACAGAGCCGCGCCTGCACTCGAATGCGGTGGCATCCTAAGAAAGGAAAAGAAGTGAGGTTTACTGTGGAGAGGTGAGAAACGAGATCGCAGCAAAAAGGAGATAAAGCCAGTAGGAGTCGTGCCGTAAGATCGAGGCAACATCCTACTGAGGCGCGTAGCCGGTGGCCGGAACGCCGTGGAAGTATTGGGCTCCAAGCATTACTTCAAACAGCGGCAGGACAGTTAATTTTAGGTTGGCTGTCTCACCTAAATCACCTAAGCAGACATAGGGGGCAATTGTGGGAGAGGGGCGACTCTAGGGTCCCAGAAGAACTCCAGGCCTACCCGTCATACGGGTGCGTCCTATCCATATCATCTGGGGCACGGAGAAGAACATCAGAATAGATACGAGTTGTGAGAGAAGAACATCAGAAACAGACACAACAGTTGTGAGGACTATCCCGTGGTGCTCAGCAGGGAGGTACTACAACACACAGGCGCTGGAAGGTAGGCACTGATTTCCACCTGTAAAGGGAACTCTAGATGTGCCTTCGGACTGGCCGGTCTCAGCCAGCCCTGTTAGCAGTACTCTGGATTGAGGATCCTGAAGCCTTCAGTAAAGAGGTAAAGAGACTGCAAGCCTGTGTCCTTGTTATTCATTGCGACCTGCACCACGCACCATTATCTTATCTTTCATTGGACGCCCCTTAGCAGGGTCATGGACCGGGTCTAGCCACCGTGACAACCCCAGGACTGGGACAGAGAGGCCCGGTACCGAGTACCCCGCGGCCCTGCGTCTGGGGGCGCTCCAACTTGGCGTCACGAACAGGATCTACTTAAGCCTGAAGAATCAGGTCATGTGTGCCTTGGAACTGTATCTGAATTGTGCTTGATCTGTGACTTATTGCAAAGACTGTGTATTGCCGATTCCCAGAAGTGTGGGAAATGCAAATTTTGCAAATATGTATCGAGGAGCTGTACTTTTGTGAGCTCCTGTACCGGTAAAATCTATGATATGAGACAATTTGCTAACTGCAAGACAGAAGGGGTGGTCTACCTATTCCAGTGCAGCTGCCCTATGGATTATGTGGGCAAAACAAAACGGGAGTTGCGCAGGAGGGTGGGCAAACATGTAGGAGATATTTTAAATGGAAGAGATACCCCTATTGCTAACCACATGAGGGAAGTACATGGGGGGGACTTGAAATGTTATATTTTTCAGTGATTGAAGTGGTCACACCACCGGTTAGAGGTGGGGACTGGGACCGTTTAATCTTACAAAAGGAAGCAAAATGGATATTTTGTATGAAGAGTATGAAGCCACAGGGCTTGAATGATCTACTGCAATTTGGTTGCTTTGTATAAGTTTTTGCCTCACCCCCCTTTTTTTCCCTTTTTTTCCCTTTTTTTCCCTTTTTTCCCTTTTTGAGAATCCCTTTTGGATTATAAACCCATGACCCATTGTCCCGAGAAAGGGGTTGGTCTTTATCATTTCCAGTTTTATTCTTATTAATTTATTTTGTAGTGCACACTCTAATTAATGGTAGGGAGGTTTTTTGGTTGTTCTTTTCAGCGACATGAAATGGTGGTCCTCTTTAGGCAATATATGCCCCCGGGTAATTAAGAATGTGATTGTATTGAAGAATGATTTATAAGCGCTAGCGCCTGCGTGATGAGGTACGCTGTTGTATTTCAGTGTACGTCATTCCTAATACCTAGCTATGAAACCTGCGCTGAATGATACGCATCTGCGTTCTAAGTAAGAAGCTTACATGAGCTGTAGCGCTAGTACGACTGCGCGGTGAGGTACGCTGTTAAGTTCTGGTGAAACGTCATTCTGGCTGAAATTTAGCTATTGAGCCTGCGCAGAGTGACACGCATTTAGCGTTTCAAGCCAGTAACTACAGGACATGCGTGTAATGACACGCACTTGCGTTCCAAGCGAGAAACGCCAATGAGAAGGAAGACGGAAACTGACACTTGCGCAGAGAGGAAACCCGGAAATGATTACACTGGCGGGCACCGTAGGACGCTGATTTGACACGAGGAGGAGGTCAGGTTTATAAAGCAGTGTGTATATTACACACATAAGGCTGTTATGAACAGGTGGTCAGGGATGGATATCGTTCCCCACTACAATATCGTATATCTCCTCTGAAGTGATTTATCTTCTTACCCTTCACTCAGATAATTTTCTTATCTCTCTAGTATGTCTCCTGATGAACTGATTTCAGGGAAACGCGTCGAGATAAGCATACGGAGATGAGCATATTTATTGTGCTATGTTTATGCATTATTTAAAGACATTGGGGATTTAATGCAAATTGTCTTATTTGTATATGTTTATATTTGGGGGCTATGGTGTACCTACACTAAGTACTGTATGCTCGACCTGCCTCTTTGTATAAAATTGTTTTTGGCCAATTGGCGGTCTTAGGGCTTATTAGGGTCAGACGACGGGAGCGGGGGCGCCATTTGCGCAGGACATCTAGGGTGCCAACCCCCGCAGGCAGGTAGTGAACAATTAGGTACAGTGTATTTGGCTATAGGCCGTATGGGGATATGTGCAATTCTGGTGCGTGTCATTGAAAATTATTACAGCACTTTTATGCACTTTATCATTATTCAGTGCCCCCAATATAGAGTATACTTATTTATTTGTTTGTCTGTTTGAATGGTCTGCTGTTAGTCTATCTTCACTCACTTGAGGGTCTCTGAGGGTGAGTTAGGGGAGCCTACGTTGAGCGGGGGCGCCATTGCGCAGGTCTTATAGGGTGCCAACCTCCGCAGCAAGGTAGGGCTTAGACAGTTTCACATTAGGGACTCCATGCACCCTGTATCTTTTCTACAGCCAAACAGTGGACGGTTTTTTAGATTGTGATTGTTGTCTTTTATCTCTATTTAAAATAAAGGTTATGTTTTATTATATAAGATTTATCTGATTATGTAGTGCTGGGTTTCGGTGAATAATTGCCGATTCCCACCAAAACCGTCGCCATTACAGTGCCAAAAGGAGAAGAAGGGCGTGGAAGTGGGCGTAGGCAAGCTGAAGAGCGCGAAAGACAATGGCCGCCCAGTCTAAATATTTCTGTACCTTGAGGACGTGTCCGTCAGCAGCCGAGATCCGCCTCCTAATCCTCAATGGAGGGCGGAGACAAAGAAAAAGAAACC